>NC_090022.1:243398377-244054975 GCF_037176765.1 Anolis sagrei
TATTTTGCAAACAAGGAGCTCATGATATAACATGGAAATTGTATGGACCTCACAGCCCTCAGCAGCTCTTGACAGTATAGCCAACGAGGAGGAAAGCTGGGACTTGCTGTCCAAAAACGTCTGGAAGATCACTTCAGTGGCTGTGTAGTTTTTAATGTATTTTAATATTTCTATGTCCAATTACTTAATGACACATAGGAGGTTTTTTATTTTCATACTCAAATTTTAATGCATTTGCATTGTGTCATGTTTATTATTATTCACCTTGAGTCCCTTGAGATAAAAATCAAGCAAATAAATACATAAATAAATTAGAATTCTGTGCTCAAACATAAGTAAAAGAGATCTTATGCCTAAGAAAATATGCATAGTAAATGTGCGTGTATGTGTGTGTGTTACTTTTACTTACTTAGGCGATACCTCGTAGCTTGAGGATGATTGTCTTTCAGATGTAGTGTCTTGGCAGTGGTCCGTAGGTGGTTGTGGAGCCCTATTCTTGATCCACATGTTCTCTTGCAGTGAAGACATCAGTTTCCAGATGGAAGATCACGGTTGGCTTCACGTGCCTTCATCCTGACACATTTCTCCCTTTTGCCCTCCATTCGTGCCTCTTCAAATTGTGCAGCACTGCTGGTCACAGCTGACCTCCAGTTAGAGTTCTCAAGGGCCAGGGCCTCCCGGTTCTTGGTGTTTATGCCACAGTTTTTGAGGTTGGCTTTAAGCCCATCTTTAAATCTCTTTTCCTGTCCACCAACATTCCGTTTACCGTTCTTGAGTACGGAGTAGAGTTTGGGAGACGGTGTTCGGTCTACACGCACAAACACACAGAGAAAGAAATCTTTGTTGTTACTTGCCTCAAGTCATCTTCAACTTACAGAAACTCTATGAATGAAAAATGTCCATGAACACTACTAATTTTTTTTAAAAAAAATCCAATTCTTACAAACTGATGGATTTTGTTGTTGTTTATTCGTTCAGTTGTTTCTGACTCTTCATGACCTCACGGACGAGCCCATATCAGCGCTCCCTGTCAGTCAAGGCAGTCACTTCAAGGATAACACCCATCCATCTTGCCCTTGGTCGCCTCATAGCAATAGTATCCTTTATGCTCAGACAGTAAGATGATAGGAGCCGCAATGGAGCAGTAGGTTAAACCCTTGTGTCAGCTGAACTGCTGACCTGAAGACTGGCAGTATGAATCTGTGAGATGGGGTAAGCTGTCATCTGTCAGCTCCAGCTTCCCATGCCGTGACATGAGTGAAGCTTCCCTCATGATGGTAACACATCCGGGCATCCCCTGGGCAATGTCCTTGCAGACAGCCAATTCTCTCACACCAGAAGCAACTCCAATTTTTTCTCTGATTAAAAAAGTAAGATGGCATTGCTGCCTTAAAAAGCTTGGAAAAACAGGATGTGTATTTAGTCAACCTGTTGTGCACACTTAAGAAAACCAAGGATTTTATCACACAAACCCACTGTTTCACTACAGTCGTGTATTGTTGATAGAGGCTACATACTGTTTTGAGCACCTTCGATATCACACCTCTCTTGAGTGGACAATCGTGCTGATTCAGCTACCTATGCTCTCCAGATTGTACTGCAAACCCTCGTGACCCTGTCTTCCTGCACTTCTGCTGTATCCGAATGTCTAATTTTTTATTTTATTTTAGCACAATTGCACAATTTTATTATTTAAAACTAAACAATGGCAAAGATATATATATATAAAAGCAAAACTTCCACCCAAGATACTCGAAAAGCTTCTTCACAGTAAAAAGCATCCAAAAAACAGTGCTTGATACTGAAACTCAAGCTCTTAGGAAAGGAAGATTGCAGTTTAGCCTAGATAGCTATCTGAAGAGCCAGGTAATGGAAATTCATGCATGATACAAAAAGGATAAACTAGATAATCTGAATTCCCTGTTCTTACCTTTCAAGTTACAGATCCTTATCTCTGTTCTTACAGCTGGTTACAATTCATAAGACAGTCTTTGCTTAGGTGATTGTTTTTAGAACTATTTGGTCCTAGGTATGCTTTCCCAGGAGTTCTGAAGATTTGTTTTCCTATTTTCCAATCTCATTTCCGAAGTCTTTCCTATCTGATCTTTCGGGTTTACCCTAAACATTATGTTTAAGGCAGAAGAATTTAACTAATTCCGAAGCTTGCACTGGAACCGGTGAATTTGTTGTTCATATTTCATTCATTCTATGGCCAACAGATCACAGAAAATCATCCAATAATTAAATAAAGGAATTGCTCCAAAAGTACAATTTTATCTGCTTTTATGTCTTGCCTTGCTTTGGGCATGCCACTATTTATTATTTATCTATCTCTCATGTGCTCATCTTGATTTTCCTCCAAGGAACTCAAGATGACATATGTGGAAATTTCTCGTTTTATTCTTTACAGCAACTTGATGCAGTAAGTTAAGCCTTACTGAAAGCTACCCAGTTATCTTCATGGCTGAGTAGGAATTTGAATGCCCCAAAGACAGTAACCTGCTGCACCTTACCTTAAGCAGAGGTGACAGTGCAGAGAAACAAACAAAGCAAAAAAAGAAAGGTAAGTCTACCTATGGCTACGGTCTAACAAAGGTGAACCAAGGAGGACTTTGTTTTGTCGGTGGCAAACAAGAAGCCTTTGAACAGAAGGATCAAGATCTTGAAGCCAAGGAGAGACCCAGAGGGTAGAAAGTAAGCAAAGGGCTAAAGGAAGGGAAAAATTAGCTGGGATAAGTGATACCAGAGGCAGCCTGAAATCTATTTAAAGGAGAACAAAGAGAGGGGGAAGCTCACTCATGTGCAGGGCTTCTCATAACCTTGACCACCTGGAGAAACAGCTCCTGTATTCAATGTGCTTGAGGTCTTTCCCCCTCTCTGCATGGTTTGTTAAGAGGTGCAATTCAAGCCAGAAGAAATAACAGAGGCAATAAAATTGTGTTTTCAAATTAATGGAATATATCATAGAAGCAACCTTTCCTTAATCTATGTTCTGGAATCATTTACTAAAGCAAAACAAGACCAGTTGTCTAAACTGATACGCAGCAGAGACTTTGTGAAATGAGTTAATCCCTCCTTTCCATACGCCCATTGTTTTTATAGACTGAAGTAGTCACAATGAATTCCAGCTTGAACTTTCCAACTTTAAGGGAGATAAAAAAACAAGTTTTCTTCTGACTTGCACAGATGTGATATGTAGAACAATGGCAATTTCCCTGCGCCTTTCAGTAAGCATGACAGCAGATTCACAAAACAAAACAAAATAAACAGTGGTGGTTCTATTTCAATGCACAAGTAAAGTCTGGAACAAGTGCTGTTGCTAAATAGTATTTTGGAACCACACATATATGATTGCATTAACACCACTTATCTTCCAGTTGCTTGTTTTCTAAGATCTACAGAGATACTCGCAGGAAGACCTCAGCAAGTGAGAGTCCAAAACCAGCAGGCTAAAACCCGGAACTTCAAGCCATGGCTGATACCAAATGAGAGACTCCCCCCTGGGCACACAGAAGTCTGGGCCATTTGGAAGGCGCTGAACAGACTGCACTCTGGCACTACGAAATGAGAAGCCAACCTTAAGAAATGGGGCCATGACATGCGAGTGTGTAGAAGAGCAAACCACAAGCCCCCTATTACAATGCAGTCTGAGCCCTGCCACATGCACAATGGAGGACCTTCTTATAGCAACACCACAGGCACTCCAAGTGGCCAGCTACTGGTCAAAGGACATTTAGTATAATGACAAGTTTTTAAATTGTTTTTTTAAAGGTAAATTACAACTGTACTCTTAGTTCACTTCTGATATGATTGATAAATAAATAAATAAATAAATAACACTACTTACCAATAGTAATTTAGAATTTAACATTAATAATTGGGATCCACGCTTGGTCCCAGATGTGAAATGTGCCTTAAAGTTCTCTCCTTCTCACACCCATACTGGATCTCTTCTGTTCAGATATCCTGCCCTGTCTGTATACTGAATTTTTTTCTTTCTGTGAATAACAACTTGGGCCCTTTCCACAAAGCTGTATAAAATCCCACATTATAAGCTTTGAACTGGGTTATATGGCAGTGTGGACTCAGATAACCCAGTTCAAAGCAGATATTGAGGATTATCTGCCTTGATATTCTGAGTTATATAGCTGTGTGGAAAGGCCCAAAGAGTGGAAATAGAAATATGGAAGACCAAAAGCTCCAGGACAATGTTTCCCAAACTCTGGTCTTCCTCATGTTTTGGACTTCATCTTTCCAAATCCCTGACTATTGCCCAAGATAGCTGAAGCTTCTGGGAGATGAAGTTCAAAACCTCTGGAAGACTGGAGTTTGGGAATCACTGACCTAATGAAATTCAATTAACAGGCCTCCAGTCATCCAGACTTCTAGACCCTCAAACCAGACTGGAGCCCTGTATCTACTATTTACTTATCAAAACCCATTTGGAGTAACCAGATGCTTTGGTTTAAGAACTGGATAACCTGTTTAAGGTGGGCCACCAGGAGGAAAGACCCAAATATCCTGAAAGTAACAGACTAATTCCAATCTTGGTAGCTAAGCAGGGAGTGGCCTGGTTAGTACTTGAATAGGTGGTCACCAAGAAATGCCAAGTGCTATAGACCAAGCCGCCTTAAGCTTTTTCAATTTGCAACCATAATGTTATGTGACCCCCCAGATATATAAAGTACAGATGAAGGGGGGACACTTGGGTGTGCACAGAAGAGAAGGGAAGGCAGAGAGATGCACATGTGAAGAAGAAGAGAAATCCATGCAGAAAAAAGAGAAGGGAAGGCAGAGAGACACGTGAATGCATGCAGGAAAGCATGGATGGCGGCCCCAAAATAGTTATGGCAACCCCATACTTTGTGAAGCTGGGATGTGGACTACATGTAAGAGGAAGGCAATGGTAAACCACCTCTCAGTATTCCTTGCCTAAGAAAAACATACAATATTTTAGAGATTGCCATAAGTTAACATGAAACTTGAACACATGCAAATGCACACACAAACACATGGCCACAAAGAAAATAAAACAAGAAAGTGAAATCTTGATATACCTTTAAATTTATTTGAAATCCAGTTTCTTTAGATTTTAGGCAGACTTCTGTTTTCAATGTTAAGAATACAGAGAAGGGGTTGTAAAAATGATACTTTCTTCTTCAGTCTTACTATAATATTAGCATCTTAGCACAATATTTGAATTGTAAATTGTGTTTTTAGATCGATTTCCCCCTGCCCATGGAATTGTCTTCAACCAAAATAACAAAAGACTTGTCTTCAATTTCGTGTAACGGGAATCCTTATCGTTGTAAAGAATCGTATCTTCTGTTCCGTGAGTACAGGTTATATTATCTTTCTTTTGATCGCAAACTCTTGGCAGGAAATTAAAGTCACCAGTATCTAAGATTTTATACTCATGCCTGCTAAATGCAAAAATGCTGCTGATGCCTTTTGAGAGGATGTAACTTGAGCCCGCAACATAAATCACAATGAAATCTGGAAATGATTCATACTTACATTTCAGCACCTGCAGACTTTATGCTTTAGCTACTTCATAAACGCCCTTATAGCTGTAGGACATAATGTCTGTTCTACTTATTCTATATTACATGCTAGACTTTTTCTTTCTTATACAGAAGTGATTGATATATTTACGTAGTTAAAACTGCCCATGTTTTTACCATTAGGTTTGTCTAGGCAAGCTCCCTACTAGCAATTCCAAAAAGGACCAGACCATGCCTTCCCTTGTGGAAATGATTTTGTACAGTTTGGTTATTTATGTGCAAGAATAAGAATAAGGAAATCTGTCTCCTGAGTACCAGCATGATGCAGAGGTTTGAGTGTTGGACTAGGACCAAGGTTAAAATCTTTGTTTAAACAAGGAAACTCACTGGGTTACCTTGGGTAAATCACACTGTTTCAGCCTCAGTCTGAGGTATCTGAAGAGACTGAGGACCCCAGAAGCAGCCCAAGAGGCAGGGGATGGGGAGGATGCATTATAGGTAGTCACGAGACTGTAGCCTGTCTACCCCTGAACAAGCCAGCACTGTCTAATCGGACTAGAAGGGGGTCCGCAACAGACAAGCGTGTCCACATCATCTGCCACTTTCTCTTGAGATGCTGTGGAATTAACTCAAAGCCTTTTACACACAGGGCACAAGCTCCTTATTACAGAAGAGTCTCGCTTATCCAACCTTCCCTCATCCAACGTTCTGTATTATCCAACGCAGTATACCTCCTGCCTGGATCCACAGCTGTTTCAATACATTGTGATGTTTTGATGCTAAATTTGTAAATACAGTGATTACTATATAACGTTACCGTGTACTGAATTGCTTTTTCTGTCAACTTGTTGTAAAACATGATGTTTTGGTGCTTAATTTGTAAAATCATGACGTAATTTGACGTTTAATAGGCTTTTCCTTAATCCCTCATTATCCAACATTTTCGCTTATCCAATGTTCTGCCAGCCCGTTTATTTTATTTATTTGTTTGTTTGTTTGTTTGTTTGACTTGTATACTGCCACTCCCAATTTGGCTCGGAGCAGTTTACAGCAGTAGAGTAAAACAATACAACCAACTTTAAAATACAATAAAAACGAGAACAGACATAGTCCCGAGTTATTCAACCATCGAAAGCTTGTCGGAAAAGAAAGGTTTTACAGGCTTTCCGAAAAGCAAGTAGCTCTCGGATGGTTCGGGTTTCAACTGGCAAGGCATTCCATAAATAAGGGGCCACAATCGAGAAGGCTCTCTGCCTAGTAGAGGACAGATGGTAAGTCCGGATGTTGGGGACTTCAAGCAAATTTTGGTCTTCGGACCAAAGTAATCTCTGGGGTTGGTAGGGGGATAAGCGGGCCCTCAGGTACGCCGGCCCCAGACCATATAAGGCCTTAAAGGTTAGTACCAGCACCTTGAAAGTGATCCGGTACTCAATCGGAAGCCAGTGCAGCTGTCAGATATGTCAGATAAGCGAGACTCTACTGTATTACATATATGTTGTTCCTCAACTAAGTAATGTGTTTAAAAGGACTTCTCTACCCACCAGCATTTCTGCTTCAGACTATGGACGAGAGTACATTTTGGACTTGTATCGAAGGAGTGGGAATAAGTGGCTCTGCAGAGGTTCCTGGACTGCAAGTTCCATCATCCTTCACCAACAGGCAGCCAGGAGCTGTGGTTTCACACATTTCTCACCACTGCTTTGTCCACATGCACTTCTGAAATTTGCACCCAAGAGCAGCTTTTACTCTAAGCTTCACTCTGCCATGCCTCTCATGTGCAAAAAGTTTGATTATTTTCTCTTGTTAAAGCATTCAATCAGTATTTGAAATTAAATCTTGACATTTCTGCTGTGTGACAATATTTTCTGTAACAACCCACCATTTCAGCAGAATTTACTGTCTTGAATAGCTATGGTCTTAAAAGTACAATCGTATAAGGTAGCTAAGGACTATAAAGTGATGATTCTGGCCCTGACTCTGCCTAGATAGAAGATTGTCTGGAAATTTGATAAATAATATGAGTAACTCTGTGGAAGGGCAGAATGTTATTTAATACAATAACAGATAAATAATGCTTCTGAGAAACAGCATCCAATCTAAGAAGCTTGAACAAGAGTGTGGGAAAGCAATCTTCTGTACTTGACCCCGGGTGTACTCCAAACTATATATTTCATCGCATTTTCTTGATTTAACCATACTGATTAAAAATTGAGAGAACAAACATCTGAAACTATTCCTGATTGAAACAATCACAATAATAAAATGCATGCATGTGAGTTCAAAATCTGACATGGCTTGAATTCACTGCAAATTAGGTAGTAGTAAAGTTCCTTCCTCTGATTTTTCAGTTTAAAGAATTCGAATTCTTTAAGTAATTGTGCACAACACCCTATGGTGTACGCAGTGGTTCCCAACCTTTGTGCCTCCCGGTATTTTGGACTTCAACTCCCACAAATCCTAACAGCTGGTAAGATGGCTGGGATTTCTAGAAGTTGAAGTCCAAAACACCTGAAGGCTCAAAGGTTGGGAACTACTACTGAGCGACAGTAAATTTGCTCTGGATTGTTGGAAATCACAGCCGTCCAAGCCTCCACTAACTGTTTGTAAACGTCTGTAATTATTAACCTATATTGTATGTAAATTTTGGTTTGCCACTTTGACTGTATGTCTTTGGTGTGGGAGGGGCTTCAGACACAAGACTTTTATTATACAGTATACTTTCAGACCTCAATGGAGGTGGATGCAGTTTGTCTCCCTTCAGACTTCAGTGACTACAATTATACAGTTTGGACTATATCTATATGCTTAAAGACATTGGACTATGGACTAGTATGCTGATTATATACAAGAAGTTTGCTAGTAAACCTGAGAAGTTATTTTTAAAGAAGACTACTTTGTTTCTTAAATCTGAGTGCATATTTTAATTAAGAGGTTTCAAGGGAGTGTTTCTCTTTTGGGCAATTGCAACTACAAATTCTACTTCAAAGAAACAACTATCCTCTGCTAACCAATATATTTTTACAGTGGCATGTCTTTATCCTTGGCAGTTTAAAGACATGGTCCTTCGGTTTAACAGCTGAATTACCTGTGTGCCATTACATTAATGATTATGAATATTACTTGTTCAAAGGATTGACTTCTAACAAGGTCATGCTTTTCTTGACTAGTGGTTTTTCGAAAGATGGTCTCTACATGGTTCATAGAGATTCACATTTGCCAAATGGATGTGACTTGATTTTTTTTACTTTTTGAGTAAGTTTATGGTGTAGTTATTTCCAATAGGTTATGGAATTTCCAATATGGATTTCATTGTTTCACAATGTATCAAATATCAATGGAACAAGGTTCACCGGGCATTATTCTCTTTTCTGGTGAGTCATGCTTCTTATGATATGTCCAAAAGGCAACAGTCTTTGTTTATTCATCTTAGCTTCTAGGAAGAATTCAGGCTTGATTTACTCTGGGATCCATTTATGTGTTTTTCTAGTAGTCCATGGTCTCTGTAGAACTCTTCTCCAGCACTACATTTCAAATGTATTGATTTTCTCCCTATTGGTTTTCTTCATTGGAAATATAATGGCATGGAAATCCTAACTAAGTAATCAATTATATATCTTGGCACTTCAGGATCATGTCTGGTTCCTTCACAACTGCCCTTGTAAATCCTAGTCTTCTTCCGATTCCTTGACTATGGTACCTGTCAAAGCCAAGCTATGGAAAATCTTGAACGATTTCAATGTTATCATCTACGTTAAAGTTATGTAAATCATGTGTGATCACTATTTTTGTGTTCTTAATGTTTCATTCTAAACCAGCCTTAGCAATTTCTTCCTTAACTTTCCTAATAATCATTCCAAATCTTTGCCTCTACCGTTCTCTGTCTACCTTAATGTTTTGTCCCATGATATTCCTGGTAGTCTCTGGAAAGAACAGAAAAGTTTTCAGAATAATGCAACATTGCACATGTTAGTTACCAAGATGTCTTAATGTGCATTCCTTGATTTTTGCTGACTTCATGCTTTCAAATGATCCGGCAGTTGGTGAGGTTAAACTAAATTGGGGAAAACAAGAGTACAGCAGATCAATCATCTCCCGCCCCAGTGAGGCAATTGAAGGGGTCATTTAAAGTGTACAATCCTATGCAGGGCTTATTTAGGAAAAAGCCACACTGAACAGAGTGGGAATTCATAAAACCAGCTCACACTGAAGAGTGCCAGAGTAAAACCATTAACTATTACATTAAGTTGACAAACGTTATTGACAGTGTATTGTCGAAGGATTTCATGGCCGGAATCACTGGGTGGTTGTAGGTTTTTCCGGGCTATATGGCCATGTTCTGGAGGCAGTTTTTCTCCTGACGTTTCACCTGCATCTATGGCAAGCATCCTCAGAGGTAGTGAGGTCTGCTGGAAGTAGGAAAAATGGGTTTATATATCTGTGGAATGACCAGGGTGAGACAAAGGACTTTTGTCTGCTGGGGCTAATGTGAATGTTTCAGCTGATCACCTTGATTAGCATTCAATGGCTTGGAAGTGCCTGGGGGAATCTTTTGTTGAGAGTGATTTTATGTGCCTGTTTGTTTCCCCTCTGTTGTTTTGCTGTTGTAATTTTTGAGTTTTTAAATACTGGTAGCCAGATTTTGTTCATTTTCATGGTTTCTTCCTTTCTGTTGAAATTGTCCACAAGCTTGTGGATTTCAATGGCTTCTCTGTGTAGTCTGACATGGTGGTTGTGAGAGTGGTCCAGCACTTCTGTGTTCTCAAATAATATTGACAGTGTCAATTGACAGTGTCTGACAGTAGTTTTTAATACTAAATGTAATGTTTTTAAACATTTAATATGTATTAATTTTAATTTAATTGTTCATTGGAATTGTATGTCACTTTAAGGCACTGAATCACTGCCTATATGTTAGCCGCCTTGAGTCCCCTCCAGGGTTGAGAAAGGCGGAGTATAAATAAATAAATAAATATTATAGTGTCACTAAGCTTTCTGCTAACCAAAAGGATTAAATGCACCCATTGTTTATGCAACTGTTTTGTTTTTTACTGAAAATTGGAAATCTACTAGGAAACAGAAAATGTATCTGCATGTGATTTACACAGCAAAGAATCAATTAACAATGTGTTGGCATTTACAAAAAAGTTATTTCTAACTGAGACATTTTTTGCATATACAGAAATTCTGTTGTACTTGTTCCTTCATATGCAATTACATGCTTTTTTCATTACAATATTGGTACAGATTCAAATATTTGAAAATCTTACGCTGGCTTCTGCCCTCCTTTTCTCATATGTGACATCAGATATTCTATGAAAGGTCTTTAACGGTTAATAAAACATCAAAAAATGGGCAGGCCTTGTGTTTCTTTGTAGCCAAAAAGCTCAGAAATGCATATCGGTTATTAATAAATCAAAGAGAAAAGTTCAAATAAAGAACATTTATTTTACTTTTTTAAACAGTATGATATGATTGGAAGCCAAAATGTTACTTTAGTTTTCCACTGTTTAGGAAGCAATATATTATTCAATTATTTGAACAATATCTGTATACATTTTATTTATACTATCACATAATTATACACTGTGGTCTTCTAACTCCCCCCCCCCCCCCAACAAAAAAGGCCCTATAACAAAACAGTACAAATTTCAAAATAATACTAAGAACAGCAAAATGTTCTTCTCAATCTCCATGGTGTAAAACTGGAATATGATACACTCTGAAAAGATGAAAAAGCCCACGACAACTTCTGTTTTCTCAGCTAGGACTTCGTTTGGCTAATAGGGTTCAAAGATCAGATAAGCAATTTGCAGACAGCAACCAACTGAGCATTTCAGCAAAGTCCGTCAGTCAATCTGTCTTCAATAGTGAAGTGGCAGGAATGTGATGGGGAAAGCAGTCTTTACACAGCATCAGGTAAGAGAATCCAGCTGTGCTTGTATAGACTCCAACTATTTAATTAAAAAAACACATAAACATGAAAGATGTTTAGAATCATGGTAATAGAAAAGAATGAACTACACAATTTAAATATATACATATACCAATCAAAGAATCCAGCTACAGTAGAGTCTCGCTTGTGTGTGAGTGTGTCAGGAGCAACTTGAGAAACTGCAAGTCGCTTCTGCTGTGAGGGAATTGGCAGTCTGCAAGGACTTTGACCAGGGGATGCCCGGATGTTCTGATGTTTTACCATCCTTGTGGGAGGCTTCTCTCATGTCCCCGCATGGGGAGCTGGAGCTGATAGAGGGAGCTCATCCGCGCTCTCCCCAGATTCGAACCTCAGACCTGTTGGTCTTCAGTTCTGCTGGTACAAGGGTTTAACCCATTGCACCACCGGTTTAACCCATTGCACCTTGTTCAAAGTTACCCAGAGCAGCAGATGTAAAACCTGCATTCAGTTAGTGCGTTCAAGAAGACATAATTCAAAGAGCCAGTGTTTGGGGGAATTACGCTATTACATGTTTACAAGGAAAATTCAAAGCAAGAACAACGAGAAACCAAAGGATTGGTAATAAAGATTTATTAAGGACAAAGAAAAGGTTATCAAAATGTTAGAAAGCTTGTAAAAACAGGAAAACAGACCTTGTTATAGAATTCAAACAGTTCCTCATGACTGAATTCCACAAACACTTTCTCCATATTCTGTGGAAGAGAAGAAAATTGCCCACAGCATTAGGCTACGTAAGATATGAACGACAGCGTTCTCCACATGACGGTTTGCTTTAAGTTTTAACTTGAGTTGTATTGACATAGAAAAACTGCGGTATTCCAACAAACCTATTCATGGTACACTGCATTACGGAAAAGCATTTCAATCTCCATTTTCATGTGCCCCTCTGGAAATTATTTTTCAAGGTGTTATAAAGTGCTAGGAAGAAAATTATTTCGTTATCTTTTTTTCCAAAAGGACATTTAAAACAGAAGATTATGTTTCGATTCTTTCAGCAGTAAGTACCAATCTAATGAGACACTGGAGACAGAGGATGTGACCAAACTCACAGATCCATTAGTGAACTCACCAGCAGAGAACTAATACCTCAAATTAATCTAACAGTTATGATCTTACCATGCTGAGCTTGCTGCAGTCTTTTTACACAGACACTCAGCCAAAGTTAACAACACAACTGCTTCAAAGCAGTGCTTAAATATCAGTAATATCTTAAACGACTTGTGGTTACTGTGTTTATCTTGCTCACTTTTTGCTGCAAGTTTGATGTGGGTGGTATATCACTTTGTAAGGCCTCTTACTAGGAACTGACGAGTAAATATTGTAATTCAAGTGTAGTGAGATTATTGACATTTGATCCTGTTAGCCCATCTATTGCTATGTGTTGTTCCTATTTAGACCTTCCAAATGTTTTAAATGAAGTAACTTGACTTAATGTTATGATGGGATGCAGTTGTAATTGTGGTTTTTGTATGTACATATTTTTGTGAATGACGACAGAATGGTGACATGTGGAAATCTCTGCTAGCTGATGGAGACTTAACATACTTTACTTTGTATTTTTAATTTTAATCCATATTTAGTTGCAACAATAGTAAAGTTTTCCCTTTGACATTAAATCTAGTTGTGTCCGACTGAGGGATGGTGCTAGTTGTGTCCAACTGGGGGGTGGTGCTATCCCAATTTCTAAGCCGAAGAGCCAGTGCTGTTCATAGAAACCTCCAAGGTCATGTGGCTGGTATGATGGCATGGAGTGCTGTTATCTTCCCACAGAAGCGGTGCCTATTGATCTACTCACATTTGCATGTTTTCGAACTGCTAGGTTGGCAGAAGTGGAACTAACAACGGGAGCTCACCCCACTCCCCGGATTTGAACCGCCAACCCTTCGGTCAGTAAGTTCAGCAGCTCAGCGAATTAACCCGCTGCACCCCAGGGGCTCCTTAGATGCAGCTATATACACTCCTAAATCAGCAAGACCTTGCAGGGCTGTTGATAATAGGGTGACTTGGAGGTCTCCCTTTACCTCAAAGTTGATGTGATGTCAAATAAAAACAAAATTAAATTAAAATAAAATAAATAAAAATATACACTCCTAAATTGATGTTATTTTTATTTTGTTGTTAATTGATATCACATCAACTTTGAGGTGAAGGGAGATCTCCAAATCATCCTATTATCAACAGCTCTACAAAGTCTTGCTGATTTGGAACCATGGCTTCCTTGTATTGTAGTTGTCCTCTTTTCAGATTGTTTCTGAGTATCAAATCTGTAACTATGCCAGGTTAAAAGATAAAATTTGTGAAATGCAGTTTCCCACCAAAGGATGAAGTTTGTTAAATGTGAATGCTTAGTTCCAAAATAAGAAAGAAAAAACAAAGGTTGCATGCATCAGATTCTGCCACTTCGTTCAACTACTTCCAAGAAAAGGGACCAGCACAGTGAGCCTTCCGGAAGAGGAAACAATGCCTATCTTTTAAAGTGGATATTAACAGCTATAAAATCACTGGGGCCGGGATGTCTACCTCGATGCCTCCTCCTTCCTTTCGCAGAAAAAGGATCCTTTCTAGCAGTTTAGGGAAACATATAAAGGGACCGTAATTTGTATGAGAGGTTAGTCTTAACGCTGATGGAGGGAATAAAGCAATGCTGGGAATGGAAAGTGAATAAAAAAGAGAAGTACTGGAAAGGGGTTTCTTTCTGCCATGAGTCCTGCTGATCCTTTCTGTAAGGGACTTAATATGCTAAAACGAAAGAAAAAGATTTGTAAAACATTCTGCCAGGTCTTAAAACGAGAATGAATCAACAAGTGGCTTCAGGGAGGAGAGAGAGAGCGGGATCTATTTCTGAATAATGTCTTGGTGTCGCTGTCTTAGAGTCCCAACCAGTTTATTACCCACAATCTAAATCAATGCTAATGAACAATACAAATATTCCAAAATATTACTGGAAGTTTGTTGTGCACACTAAATAAACAAAACTTGGACCATTTGCTTAACTGTCAATCAAGATTTGGCACCAGCAAGCACTGCTCCTGAGATGCTAAAACCTGAATAGTTTCATTCACACAAATTTACAGAGCAAAAGCTTCAAAGTGCTATTAATTTAAATCTTAAATACGTATGAGAAACTTTTGAAAAGTTGGAACATAATTACAATTTGAAAAATAAGATGTGGCTTGCATTTAACAGGAAGATTTATAGAAGGAATGCATTGGGTTTCACTATCAGCTAAAACCTTGAAGACTAAAATCTTAAAGACAAGAAAAGCAATGGGAAAGTGAAAAATAAATACATTAAAAACCTTTCCAATTAAATGGGACAGTGCCCATTTTCTAATTAAAAATTGGTACTTTCCCATTACCCAGGTGGAGGCCACAAGGGGGTACTAGAGAGAGGATAGTCCATTTTACAGGGGGGGGGGAGTTGGAGAAAAAACATTTCCCCCGTTTTAGCTGGTTATTTCCCCTCCACACTTCCCATATCATAAACGAGGGTTGTATCCATGATGGGGGCATGGAAAATAGGGGGAAAACAGGGGGAGCTGCTAAACTTGCTGACCAAAAGATCAGCGGTTCGAATAGGGAGCAGAGTTAGGCCCAGCTTCTGCCAACCTAGCATTTTGAAAACATGCAAATGGGAGTAGATTAATAGGTACCATTTCTGCAGGAAGGTAACAGTGCTCCATGTAGTCATGCCGGCCACATGACCTTGGAGGTGTCTACGGACAACACTGGCTCTTTGGCGACTCTGTCCCCCAGAGTCAGACACGACTGGACGTAATGTCAGGGGAACCTTGATCTAGGGGGAAAGAGTTTTACTCCTTCAACCCACCCTCCACTCCCATAAAATGGACTAGCCTTCTCTCTCTAGCACCCCCTTGTGGCCCCCACCCAGATAATGGAACAGTACCTAAAAACGTTTCAATAAGCTTAAGTTGTCTTAGTTGTCATTAAGATTTTATGAAAAATCATAAATGCACGCTCAGCATCCAAACACAATATAGCATTCATCATTGGAAACAAAACATTGAAGAAACTGATACCCAATTTATAATACATCTGAATGTTTTGAGCTCTAGATTTATGTGTATATACCTTCAAACTGCCTTTCGACTTATGGCAACCCCATGAATGTCATGGAGTTTTCTTATGTAAGGAATACTCAGGAGTTGATCTTGCCAGTTTCTTCATCTAATATTGTAGATCTCTTCCTAGGTGCGCTTGGCACTCCTATCCAAGTACTAACCAGGGTAGTCCCTGATGAGTCTCCAATACAGGATAGGATGTCTTTTAAGATATTTAGGCCAAATGTGATAAAATTGTGAGTTTCTTTTTTGTTTACTGCTGTCAAGTCAACTTCGAATCAATTTCAACTGCCCTGCTCAGGTCTTGTAGACTCAAGAGCTGTAGCTTTCTTGATTGAGTCTATCCATCTGGAATGCAGTCTTCCTCTTTTCCTACTATTTTGTAATTTACAAAGCATTGTTGACTTTTAAAATGATATATCCAAAGTAAAATTCTCAGTTTAATCTTCACATCTTCTAGGGAAAGTCCAGAACTCATTTTCTCTAGAATTCACTTATTTGTCTTTTTAGCAGTTCATAGTACCCACAGAACTCTTCTTCGGCACCGCATTTCAAATGAGTTCTCTTCCTATCCACTTTCTTCACTGTCCAGGTTTCACAATTAATCATAGAAATGGGAAATATGAAGGCATGAACAATCCTAACTTTAGTGCTCAGTTTGCTAGGCAGTCATTTTTGGGCAATCTAATTATGAAGATCAACAGTGTTACTGCCCAGTATGTACTTTCGTTTAATTGGAAATGAGAAGATGGGTGGGGGGAAATTTCAGAGTCTTAAATAGAAGAGAACAATTAAAATCTGTTCTACTTGTGAATCTTAATGCTAGCTTGGCTGCTTTTCCCGTAATACAGAAAGTTATTTTTATCTTCAGTAACAATTAAGAAGAGATCCTTTTTGGCTCTGTGAGTTTATTAGATTTCATACGTACTTTATTGTGTTTAAATTTCTACTGGTCTGTAGCCATGAGGAATTATCATTAACCTTAGCTGATCTCAACAACCCCTTCCATGTTATCAAAGTGCAGAAAAGTTCATGAAAAATGTTATCTTTTAAAAAAGACATCCAGCACATTTATATCAGACCAGGCAGAGTTGCATCAAAGTCCTTCAAGGCTATTGAACAATTAAGATCTTGAACTAGCTATCAACTGCACTGAAATTTAAAGTAACACAGAAAACAAATTTGGGAAAGTTCTCTAGCCAGAAATATCTACAGCAGCTCTTTTGTAAAACCTTCCACAAATAATAAGAATGAGAATAATAATAATAATAATAATAATAATAATAATATCTCCTACAAGATTGGTGCCCAAGTGGACCAGAACAACAAATGCAAGAGATTGTACCTAGAATTCTTACTGAAGTGAAGTCTGGCCTCTATCTGTCATATATACAAGGAGGGAGGTTTCTAGATAGTATCTAAAAAGTTCTGCACCCATCTTCTCCAATGCTCTGCCCTCCTGATGACTTGGACAACTCCTACCATGCCCATATGGATATATGGGATTGTAGATAAGAACTTCTAGAGGGCACCAGATTGAAGAAGCACCTTCAGATTTTTCCTGAACCCGATCAGACAAACTCACAGACAGCAGTGTCTCATGGATCCTTAAAAAACAGACTTTATGGCTTTTTGTACAGTTCTATATGCAATGTGCTCTGTATGTGATCTTTCCTCCAACCAGTTTCAGTGACATGAAAACTGAAACTTAAGACATTCTACTCAACTCTTAAATAAAACTGGCATAAGTGGCAGATGACAATTTAAAATTTTTGAAAGAGATGCTACACCGTGGCAAATTTATGCCACGTACATGTAGGAAAGCAGATGGAGAAACAGGTTGGCTTGTCTCTTTAAAATATCTCTGCATAACAGTAGTATTATATAGCTCTTAATTCACCCAAAGTAGTCATAATTTTCCCTACAGTCTGTTGTTTAAAATGAACTTCAGCATATATGTCTTTAAGTTTGAATAATCTTATATTAGTAAACATTTAATTAAAAAATAAATGTTTACTAACATTTGCATTTTGTATTACTTGTCCAATTTAATCTTAACTGAAAAACTTTTTTCATATTTTCTTTAACCCCCACCTCCATTCACATAGTTCCTTAGAACCCAATCCTAATTATCTCAATTTGTCTGTCTACCCATTCACTGCTTCTGCTGAAAGAGCTGTATTAGTTGCCAATTAAAGACTAACAAGAAAGAATAAGATACATCTCAAGATGCTTGAAATATGATCTATTATTATCTATAATATCCAGTGCATTTCAATCCATGTATACTTTTAAGGGCTTTTTCACATGCTATTTAAAATCACAAAAGCACAATAACATAAAAAGCATACCCTCATACTACATAAACTCATTATTTTTGCACATTGCTCCTGACTTGTTGATATCCACTTTGAATCAAAAGTGAAGAGTTTTCCAAACAGGGCTAATAAAGACTAAGAAAGAAAAGAACCACGGTATTAGTAAGGCCACTACATGTCAGATAGACAAACTTAGTCTTTAAATTCTGAGGATGGGGTGAGTTCTGTGGCAGAAACAAAATCCCTGGGCAAATGCTGGCTAGAAGATTTCAGGCAACGTAGTCTAAAATCCTATCTTCAAGCTCTGAACAAATTGTAATTAATTGGCAAGCAGGTTCATAAGATTGTTATTAAAATACATTAATAATGCATTCTATATATAAGTTTGTTTATTTCTAAGAACTGGATGAGAAATTTCAACTTGGACAGAAAAAATGGACATTTTGTTTGGACTCCCTTCACCCGATGAAAATGAATTTTCCTCAAGGCAAATCCTGACCGACAATTTCTTCTGTACCAATCTCTCATATGGTATAATACTTCTGTTGTTTTGCATTCTTAAACAGAACAGAATGAACAAATCAGTTTACCAATAGCTATTGATCAGAATATAGAGCGTTACCACCCCCTGGTGGGCATTGCAGCGATCCCGGGGGGGGGGGTGTAATGGCCACAGGTGCATTTGGGGGCAATGAATAACTGTAAGGGGTTGGTGATTTAGAAAAATTGATTTCCAGGGGGTAGGCCAAATAAGTTTGGGAACCACTGATTTAGACTTTCAGCAATAAAGGCATGGATATGAAATTCAATATATGTTAGGAGTATGTTAGAGTTGCTTTGAAAATCATTAAGGTTTGGCATCACTATGTAATAGAACTTTATACTAATTGCTGAACTGAACTCATTAAATTAAGAAAGAGGTTCTATTGCAACAGGTATTTCATTATTCCAAAATGGTGCCTTATAGATTAACATGCAGCAATTGTTTTCTATCCTAACATACTGTATCAGCTGGAAGAACATATAGCTTAATCATATTATCCTAAATTGAGATTTGAGAGGGATAGAAGGTTAAAAAAAATGAACTCCTTGTTCTGCAACCAGGATTTACTTGTCTGAAACAGTAATATTTTAATCACAGGAATAAATCAACATAGCATTTTATCTTTTAAATTACATTACTGCATAACTCTGAAGTAATTAAGCAATTTACCACACAAGAGTGACAGCCAATAAAGAAATGTAATACTTTAATACATTTCAGCAATGTTGCTGTCACCCTAGACATAAAAAACAAGACAAAGGTGTTTTTATTCGTTTCTGATTACTGCAGATAACGTAGTATTTGCGGCTTCTTCAAAAGAAAGGCAAGAACTTGTATGGGACATATGTGTGTCAAAACATGGTATCAGCATCATATTTCTAATTGTTTTTAATTTTTCTAGTCCTAAATAAACAAAAATTGACATTTTCTACCTGAGAACCATTGTGATATATAGTTATTGGAGTATTAGACACAGGACTCTGGGTGATTAGGGTTCCAACTGGGTGACCTTAGGTCAGTTAGTTATTCCAGAGCAGTTGTTCTCAATATGTGGGTCCCCAAGTGTTTTGGCCTACAACTCCCAGAAATCCCAGCCAGTTTACCAGCTGTTAAGATTTCTGGGAGTTGAAGGACAAAACATCTGGGCACCCACAGGTTGAGAACAATGTTCCAGAGGAAGGCAAAAGCAAGCCCCCTCCGAACAAATCTTGCAAATAAAATCCCATGAGATGCAATGTGAGTTTCTGAGATAAATTCATATCTTGTTTTCTAAAGGAGTAAATAAAAACAATGATATATTCTCCATCTTTTCAAAACTGGTAGTTTCCAGTTAGAAAGCAGACCAAACATTTAGATTAATGCAATGTTTGTATTCCTTGTAGGCTTAAGAGCAATACAAAAGACAGAGTATAGCGTTTCCTGTTTCTGTTCTATTCTTCTTTAACAAAGAGAGTCCATTCCTAACATCTGAACTAATATTCTAAATTTTCCACAAAAGTGACCTGACTTTGGATAATAATACAAAGTGTTGTGATAACACTGAAAATTAGCTGAAATACAAAACTATTCTCTGGAAAGAACCAAAATGTAAAATATTGTATCAAATCCATGTTGTAACTCATAGGTGAGAACCTTTCTGAGCTCTCAAATTTTACACCTCAAAGAACCATTTCATTTGAAGAGAAAGGCGAGATCTCCCAACCACCACAGCAAACTAAAGTGTTGAATTTGCAGTGGAATGCCCCTTTGATGAACCATATTTTCCTTCCATCTGCTCTATGTGGCAGAAAGTAACAAGACTCAATGATATTCCAATCTGATCAATCCTGGTATAATAAATCAATTAAAAGCAGATAAACTTGAGCAGATGGACAGAGAATACTGAAAGAGCTAGGTGAAATAACACTTTAAAACTAATCTGTAATATATAATTATAGTACCTTGCAGAAATATTCAGTTTTGACATCTTTGTTGTGGTAAAAACCTGGAACTGACTCGAATTTAATCGGTATTCTCACAATTTGATATACACAACATACCTCAATCCAGTTGAGCCTCTATGGAAGTGGTTCTCAACCTGTGGGTCCCCAGGTGTTTTGGCCTACAATTCCCAGAAATCCCAGTCAGTTTACCAGCTATTAGGATTTCTGGGACTTTAAGGACAAAAATATTGGGACACACAGTTTGAGAACCACTAATCTATAGCAAGGCATGCAAGTTGCTGTTCACCAACAGTCTTGATCCAACCTGACAGAGGTTGGGCAATTTTGCAATACAGTGATGACAACGATGATGCACAAAATATTTGGGATACAGATGTGGAACACTGACAGAAACATATCCAAGAAGACTTTGAGTTGCAATTTCTGCCATATATGCATCTATCAGATATTGAATCAGGGAGATGAATACTTATGCAACCAAACAAGTGGTCATTTTGCTTTTCCTTATTTAACTTGTGTATTACGATAAAATATTTTCCACTTCACATTGTTTATGCACATCAAGTGGCAATGATATCAGTTAAATCCATTTTAATCCCAGGTTGTACCACAAAAAATGTGGAAAAGGCAATAGAGTGTGAGATAGGTAAATAAGGAAGTTACTCGTGCTTTATGCTTTTAATGATTTTACAGGGTTTTTTATAATGTGTGTTAATTGTTTTTAATTTTGTTTTAATTTTGCTTATGTTCCTTGTGGCATCGAATCGTGCTAGTGTAAGCCGCCTTGAGTTGCCCTCGGGCTGAGAAAGGTGCCGTAGAAATGCAGTATTTATTTATTTATTTATTTACTATGCTTATATACCGCTGTATCTCAAGCCCGAGGGCGACTCACAGCGGTTCACAAACAGTAAAGACAATAAAAACAGCAATGGCTCAATAAACACTGACAATTAATTTACACATTTTCCATTAATAACTAATAAGCAATCCCAATACACAGTTATTACAAAAACCCCATCCCCAATCGCCTCATCATCCATGCATGATCCAAGTTCGTCGTCCATTGTTCCATTCCTATGTTCAATTACCAGATTGCACTAAATTACTCAAACGCCTGCACAAACATCCAGGTCTTCAACTTTCTACGGAATGCCATGAGAGATGGTGCCAGCCTAATGCCTGTAGGAAGGGCGTTCCACAGCTGAGGAGCCACCACCGAGAAGGCCCTATCTCTCGTCCCCGCCAACCGTGCCTGGGAGGCCGGCGGGATCGAGAGCAGGCCCCCCCCCAGAAGATCTCAAAGTCCTGGTGGGTTCATAGGCCGAGATGCGGTCAGATAGGTATCTTGGGCTGGAACCGTTTAGGGCTTTATAGGCCAATGCCAACACCTTGAATTGAGCCCGGTAGCAAATCGGCAGCCAGTGGAGCTGGTGCAACAGGGGGGTTGTGTGCTTCCTGCGCTCCGCTCCTGTTAGAATCATGGCTGCCGCGCGTTGGACTAATTGCAGCTTCCGGGCCATCTTCAGGGGCAGCCCCACGTAGAGAGCGTTGCAGTAGTCTAGGCGGGATGTGAAAAGGGCGTGGATTACCGTGGCCAAGTCAGACTTCCCAAGGTACGTGCGCAACTGGCGCACGAGCCTATGCTGTGCAAACGCTCCCCTGGTCACCGCTGAAACCTGGGGCTCCAGGCTCAGCGATGAATCCAGGATCACACCCAAGCTGCGAACCTGTGTCTTCAGAGGGAGTGCAACCCCATCCAACACCGGCTGTAACCCTATGCCCTGTTCGGCCTTACGACTGACCAGGAGTACCTCTGTCTTGTCTGGATTCAATTTCAATTTGTTCGCCCTCATCCAGACCGTTACAGTGGCCAGGCACCAGTTCAGGACCTCGACAGCCTCCTTAGTAGCAGGTGGAAAGGAGTGACAGAGCTGGACATCATCTGCGTACAGATGACACCGTACCCCGAAACTCCGGATGATCTCACCCAGCGGCTTCATGTAGATGTTGAACAACATGGGAGACAGAATTGAGCCCTGAGGAACCCCACAAGACAATGGTTGTGGGGTTGAACAGGTGTCACCCAATAACACCTTCTGGGAACGGCCCTCCAGGAATGACCGGAGCCACTGCAAAACAGTGCCTCCGAGACCCATTTCCGCAAGGCGCCCCAGAAGGATACCGTGGTCGACGGTATCGAAGGCCGCTGAGAGGTCCAGAAGCACCAACAGGGACACACTCCCCCTGTCGAGCTCCCGGCGCAGATCATCCACTAAGGCGACCAAGACTGTCTCAGTTCCATGTCCCGGTCTGAAACCAGACTGTGCCGAGTCCAGATAATCCGTGTCTCCCAAGAATACCTGGAGTTGTGAGGCCACCACGCGTTCCAGGACTTTGCCCAAAAAGGGGAGATTGGAAACTGGCCGAAAGTTGTCAAATTTAGTGGGGTCTAGTGATGGTTTCTTCAACAGCGGTTTTATTATAGCTTGTTTTAAGCTCGCTGGAATTTTGCCTTCCCGAAGGGAGGCATTAACCACCACCTCCACCCACTCAGCCAATCCCCCTCTGGCCTCCTTTAGAAGCCAGGATGGGAAGGGGACTAGGATGGATGTGGTCGGCCTCATTCCTCCAAGTATCTTGTCCACATCCTCGGGTTTCACCAATTGAAATGAATCCATCAAAATAGGACAAGCAGGTGCTCTTGCTACATCCACAGCAGTAAATAAATAAATAATAATTTCTGCAAGGCCAGTATCTGAGTAAAACCTACATGTGCTCAAGCCACTCTAAGAATGTATATACAGTACAACATGCCTTAATTAGGCACATTATCTTCAAGTGTTTGCAAAATTGAGGGTTTTCCCCCTCTGCCTGATTATATAATCATCAGCAACTTATTATAAGCCTACCTAGATTGCCAACAGAAATCAGGCAGCCACAGGGAGAAATTAATTTCAGATTTGCAAAGCACAAGAGAATCTAGTCACCTGGTTTAAAATTACAGAAGACAGTACTTGTGTATTTAATTATATATATAAAAATCATAACTCTATGCCCAGTGTCTTCACTGTATAATTGTTACTGCTTTTGATTTGTGGCAATGCTTATTAAACATTCAGGCACATTCTTACTTTCCTCTTAAACACTATGGAAAGAAAACTGGAAACAATTTTCCATGGCATAACCTGCTTAATCAACTCATTGCATCTCCTCCACAACTTCTTCCACAAGGACCCACAATAATAAACATCTATTTCAACGGAATTTATCTTTATCTAAACATTAGACTGTGCCAATATTAAAAATGCCTTTCCATTTAAGACAATTTAGACACGAACAGCACTTCCAATATAAATCATTTTGAGGTTCCTGGAAATTAAAGGCAAGACTGGCATTCTTATTTTATTCTTCATGCAGTTTTGTGTGTATTTTAGAGAATTGTATCAAAGGATATAAACAATGTTCACAGGAACAGTAATTATGCAGGTGTGCTGTGATTATTTGAAAGTTACTTAACATGTTTCACAGGGGCCTAGTACAGGCTGTCCCCGAGTTACAAACATCCAACTTACAAATAGGGGTTAGAGAATCCTTGTTTCCACAACAAGCCAATTTTTTCAAAATTCAATTGCCACAGGGACAGAAAAAGGTGAAATCCTCCAGAGAGCAAAAGAAATACAACAGGGATGTCAACCCTTCCCTAAGCTAACCAAAGTATGTGTGCATGTGTATGTATATGTACTTGGTAGAGCAAGTGAGGCAGTACCACATGTTAATGCCAATAGCAGTGATCTGAAAGCAGGCACCACTAGAATTAGTGAAGTAAATGCATAAGAAGATTCCTGCAGGTTCAGAGCAATAGTAAATTTAATTTAACAATCTGTATTCCTTGACTATGAAAGGAATTTGTGAAATTCATGGGGCCACCATAAGTCGACTTGTAGTGACATAGGTGATCTGTCCCAAAAGTAACAAGAATGATTTTTTAATGTGCAATGCAGAAGGGCCAGGAAAGGAAAATAGAGATCAAGGCAGTTTGAAGGGGAACTCAGGCATACAGTTTTATCTTCTTCATTTGACTCCACGCCTTTGTAGCAATCAGTACATTACCAAAGTGCATAGCAGTTTTGTGTCTTGTCACAAGCAAAAATGCAGGAGTCTGGAGCAGTTTCCCTTAACTTCAAGAGAAGAGAACAATATGGCTCTTTTGAAGGCTGTTCTAAATATTTCCCTACCCACCGTACAGCCCTGACTTGGAGCTATGGAATATTTTCCTTAAGTTCCAAATCCACCTGAAAGGGCATCATTATTGGACAGTAGAAAACATCCAGGCAGCTGAACAAGGGCTTTGAACAACATCTCAAGGGAAGACTTCTTCTACTGCCACAAGGAGCCTATTTTGAAGGTGATATATAGTAATTGCATGTATGTTCAATAAGAGAACAATTAAACAAGTCTAATTACTTTTAGGACAGATCACGTACACACAGACACACATACAGAGGTCAGCAAGATACTCCCCAAGGCAGAGCATGAAAATGATAGTTATCTCCCCTTACAGTTGGTTACATTCTGTCTCTGAACATGAAGATTGTGTTAAGCTGCCATGGGATATGTCTGGATGGATGGATGTATAAGGGGCAAACCAATCAGCTGACCCCCTGAAAATAAAATGGTCCTTCTCATTGGCAGAAGAAATCAGGAGCCAGCACAACTCCCTCATTTTCTACAGTCTTTACAGTCATTATGCACACTATTCAGGAACAAATTTATCAGTGCTACAGTGATATACAAGGAGAGAGAAATGAGCAAAAATCACACACAAACACGTATCTCTGCAGAATCATCCACTTCACGGAGTTGTGCTCTGCATGACTCTGGATCTAACTTTAAATATATTAAAGTATCATTAAATAATAGGTAGGAAATAATCCATCACCATAAAATAGTAAACGCTTTTTTCTCACTAGTGTCATTCCCACATACTGCATTCTGGCAAATGGTAATTCCCAATTAGCAAAACAACAACTAGGAAGGAAAAAAAAACCTTTGAGCAAAGCAAGGCAAAACTGAACAAAAATAATTAGAAAGCTATGTAAAGGGTGATAAATGTAAACTGCTTAACTATCTCTCAGTAGTCAAGTGCAAGAATAAACACCACAAATCTAAAAGCACAGTTGCAAGGGGAAAAGCTAGACTTTGAGATCAGCATGTCTGCTTCACAGGTCATCTTCAGTAAATAACACAATGGCATACAGGTGGCTGCTGTTAGCAAAATGATCTGATGGGATCCTTGAAAGTCTTCAGTAAGAGACTAATGAGCAGGTGTGTTATCAAGTCTGCAGAAGACATCAGAAAGAGGAGTGCTGCAATGTTGCCCTTTGTTCCAGATGTACCCTGTGCAATAAAACACTGAAAAGCAAGGGTGAGGTATGATAAAGACTGCTCTAAACCAAACCATATGGAAGAACATTTAGTTATGCGTTAAGAGTCTATATTGCTACTCTCCTTTAAAGCAATTATAACAATAATACAGTCATGTCATAAAATCATAGCAACATAAAAGCAGAAATAAAATATTCTTTTAAATAAAGTAAATGCCAAAACAATATTTGAATCCATCAAAGGGCTCCTCCAGGATGAACTCTATAGTTACTGTATCCAAAAATGCCTCTCTTCTATACCCACCCATAAATAGCCTTTCTTGCTGGTGGAGACATCCAACAGAGCTTCTAAGACTTGGAAGGAAAGAGGCTCATAAGGGAAGAATCAATACTTTGGATACCCAGGATTCAAGATATCCAGGGCTTTCAAGAAATGGCATTTAGGTATACATAAACTATTGATATACAAGAAATTGTAGCCAAACTTGAAGATAGAGAAGCGAGCTATGGATGATTTAAAAAAGAGGGAACAAAAGCTGTTTCAATTGGGGGGGGGGGGCGACAATTCATGAGCTTCTAATTTACTTCCAAAAATTTTGAAGGGTAGTTGGCCTTCCAAAGATTTCTGTATCCCAATGACAAAAAATGAGTTTGGGAAAAAATTTTAAACAGAAGTACACAAAATATCAGCAGGGAGCTTTTTCAAGCATTAGGTATAGGTGAAAATATTAAATCTAATCTCTCTCTATCTATACCAGGTATGAGCAAACTTGGGCCCTACAGATGTTTTGGACTTCAACTCCCACAATTTTTAACAGCCTCAGGCCCCTTCCTTTCCCCCCTCAGCCGCTTAACCTCCTACACCATCAACTCAGCTGGACTGGCCACGTTGTCCAAATGCCCAATCACCATCTCCCAAAGCAGTTACTCTACTCCCAACTCAAGAACGGGAAACAATGTTGGTGGACAGGAAAAGAGATTTAAAGATGGGCTTAAAGCCAACTGTAAAAACTGTGGCATAGACACTGAGACCTGGGAAACCCTGGCCCTTAAGCGCTCTAACTGGAGGTCAGCTGTGACCAGAAATGCTGAAAAAGTCAAATAAGCACAAATGGAAGGCAAAAGAGATAAATGTGCCAAGAGGAAGGCGTGTCAAGCCAACCTGACCAGGACCAAATAAGAAAAGATCATACCCTGAATAGGAAGAGGTAATCCACCTGAAAACCAATGTCTTCACTGCAGGTGTACATGCGGATCAAGAATAGGGCTTCACAGCCATCTACGGACCCACCGCCAAGAAACTACACTTGGAGGACCATGATCCTTGGGCCACGAAGGATTGCCTAAGTAGGTAAGTACACACACACACACACACACTTAAGACTAAGACGAAGGGGGAACCAAATAAATCATACTATAAAATCGAAGTTAGTGTGATAGTCTTGTAGCAATGGAATTTTTAGCAGCATCTGTAAATAACACAGACTACAGTCTTTGATATTAAATGTACTAGATTACACAAACAACTGCTACTAGACAGAGGACATATGAGTTTGGACAGTCTAAGAGATTTCTCCCCCTTTATCTCCTAGCTACAAATACACACACACAAAGTACTGCTATGGAAAAAGCCAAAGAGGAGTGATAGTTGTTTGAGAATCAGAAGACTCAAGACTTCATAATATAAGCAGAAGTGTTCCCAGAAGAATAAAGCTGTTATTCTTTTTGCAGGTGCTGAAAGCTACCCAAAGTTACACTAAAGGAAAGAAAGAAAAAAGACAGATAGACAGAGAAAGAAAGAGCACAAAACTTAATCCATCCTAGGAGCTTCATAAAGCAGGGAAAGCACACTTCTCTCTAACCTCACTTTATCTTAGAAAAGCAAAGTCAACATTCAACTGTTGTTGCATTTTTTAAAAAAAACAGCCTACTGCCTCATTTAAATTCTTTTTTGTCCTCTTCCAAAAACTGAGTCAATCAGTAAGCCCATGTGCCCATTCTAAGGAAATTAATTTCAGTGGCCAGATTAGCAACTCCTCTATATGACAATAAGATTACTGGCACTTAATTCAATACATTTACTATCTTGCTCTTGGCAACATGGGGAGACCTTCTTTTATAAACTCCATTAAAATGTATGATGGCAGGGAATAATTTAAATTGGATATTTTAATCTATAACCCTTAAATTTATGGCACTTTGTATCCAATGCATATTCTAAACAAAGTGGGTCAGTAGCAGACAGCATATATTAATAATAATCAGGCTATTAGCATGGATTCTTAATAGGAAGAGGTCATACCCTGAAAAAGCAAGTTGACTGCCAATCTAAGAAGTCTCTTTCAGGATGCCAGCTTTAATGTTCAATAGACGATAACCTCTTTGCACAACCTAAGATTATTCAAATTAACTGACTATATTGTTAGGTGTTTGTCACAATCGAATAAGTAGGCATTATTTCTTAGATGTATACATGAAATGTCCTCAACACAGGTGAAAGTTCCTTCCTAACTAGAATGGGAAAGCTAAAAAGAACATATTATTTTTTCTACTATATTTATAATTTCTGAAGTAAAAGGCTTTATAGAAATCTATCTCTCTCACACACAAACATCTGATCAGTATTCCAAATATCAAAGGAAAGTCAGGGCAGTGTAATGGTTTGAGCATTGGACTACAACTTTGGAGACTGGAATTCAAAGTCTTGCTCAGTCATGGAGACTGACTAAGTCTCAGAAGAAGAAAAAGTTAAACCTCCTCTAAACAAATATGTCAAGAACAAACAAAAAAACCCCATGAGAGATTCACTGTAAATCAGAAACTACTTGAAGACACAGTAATAACATTTCTGTACTCCAAAAGCATCTAGGAAAATAGCACGAAGACTAAAGACCTTCTCAGTTGAACTGCTGCTTCTATTTTATCTCCAGACACATTTCAAAGTCCTATAAAACACTTAAACCAAACTACTTCTCTTGCATGAGCTTCCTCAAAATTTCACCTTGTTCAGAAGACTTGCTCTGTCTTTCAGATCAACAACTGGTTGAAGGCAGGGAAGAGGGGTCATGGTTCCCCACACATACACTTTTGAAGGGGTCCTGCACCTCTAATTCCCACCAAAGTGGAGGGCTTACTGTCTATGTAAGATTTGTCCCTGAGGACAGTGTATTCTTGTTTGGGCATCTAATGGTTGCCAATTGTGAGAACACTCTGAGTCCCCCCCCCTCGGGGGGGTGAGAAGGATGGGATACAAATTTATAAAATAAATAAATAGAAATATATCTCTACTCTCTCCATCTGTGCTCTCTATGGTCCCTTCCACACAGCCATATAGCCCAAATATCAAGGCAGATGATCAACAATATCTGCCTTGGACTGGATTATCTGAATCCACACTGCCATATAATCCAGTTCAATGTGGCTTTTAAACAGATGTGTAGAAGATGCCTATGTCACTAAAACTAGGGTAGAACTGATGCATTTTATTCTATTAATTTCCTGATAGACCAAGGTTGATGTATATGTTAATCTGACTATTGCATAGGATTAGATTTTGCTACCTTGGATGCCTAGGTGACCAACATGGCAAATCTCAGAAAATCCAACTAGATTTTGTCCATCAGGTATAAGGCAAAAAACCATCCATCTTCTGTATTACATAGGGTTGAAGGAACTATATGTGTCTCAATGGCTATTTATTAAAGCCTTTAGGTATCACTTATGTACTGCAAATGATGTGTACAAGGTTTTCAGAGTGTCTTAATCTTTTAAATTTGTTTTAACTTGTTAGAATGTTTAATACGTTTTTTAGTTTATTTGCATTTTTTAAAAAATATTTTAACCTCTTAATATTGATTTTACCTATACACCACTCACATAACTTTTGACATAAGGCAGAACAAATATATTTAGATATATAAATAAATCCTAACAGGAAAAGTAAAAAATGTGAAGGTCATTTCATAAAATATAAACTAGACTATAACACTGATGTTAGATAAGAAATTTTGTGACCCTACCATCACAGGGCATGAAATTACCAGAACTGGACACCGAATGCTAAGAAATGTACTTTGGGGTTTAATCCGTGAAAGGATGTTGCTTCATGCTATCAGTTTTGGTTTTTGTGCCAACAGCTAAGTATAAAATCTATGTCAGCAGTCAATTATAAAGGATATGTGCATATTATTCAGCACTTAACACTTACAGAAATGAAAATAAGGAAGAGATCAGACCTCCACTTGAATATTAGATATCACTATTTTTAGATACATGCCTTTCTCAGCTGAGGAAAGACGCAGCTCAGAGCTAGTGGCTAACCATGGTTTCTGCAATAGGAATCAGCTGCAGCAATCTTCAGGTTGGCATTTGCCCTCCTCACTCCTCTGGTGTGGCGGCCATATTGTGCCTGGAAGGTTTTGGTTTTCATCAACTTTCATTGGCTGCGGTTTGTAATTTGATCCACTGTTGGGAAACTATAGTTAATTTTACGAATGAGTTTGACCAAGGCAGCTTCATGCCATTGGCCCAAAGTGACCTACTCAAGTATTTAAAATCCTCTTGCAAATTGGTGCATTGGCAACTGCCTAATTGAATACCGTTAAAATGGACCAAACTCTCAGCACAATATCTGCTAACTCATAGTGAATGGTATATAGAAGTCTGTACTAATGAATCTCCAGGAACTTATCCTATTCCTTGCATGTGGCATACTAAAGGAAAATGTAACTGGCTGATTTACAGCCTAACATATTACAGTACAGTAGTTTAACCAACTTCTTTATGGCATGAAGATTATACATTACATTTCATTTAAAGAACACTGTGGCCTTGTCCAATAAAATAATTTTCTAATAAAATTTGACAGATGCATCATTTACACCAGCAAAGTAGTACTATTTAGCCAATTACAACAGTAGTCCTCCACTATGTTTATCATGTTTTTTAAAACTATATTTTAATCAAAAATAGAATGGCAACTCTTGTACCAACAAAGTTCAAAAATCCTTCAAAGTATACACACACAGATAGATACCTACATAAAAACCATTACCCAAGTAAAAGAAAAAGAAGCACAATTAAAGCCCTGGCAGACCATGCAAAAAGAATTGTGAACCCCACCTCCTCCAAGATGAACTAAACCACCTAAACTGGGCTTTACAGGCCAATGGATACTCCATCACAGACATCAGAAGAGCTGCAAGACCAAGAGCAAGCCACAAGAGTAAAGACAAAGATCCACCCAGAGGAAAAGCATTCTTGCCATTCATCAAGGGAATCACTGACTGCATAGAGAAGCTGATGAGGAAACAAAACCTACAAACAATCTATAAACCCACTAAGAAAATCCAACAAATGCTACGTTTAGCAAAGGACAAGAAGGATCCTCTCACCTCTGCAGGAGTCTACCATACACCATGCATCTGTGGACAAGTCTACATAGTGTCCACCAAACGCAGCACCCAACACGAATGAAGGGCATCACAGACTACTTCAACAGAGAAGTCAGCCATGTCAGAGCACCTGATGAACCAACCTGAACACTGTATATTATTTGAAAACACAGAAATTCTGGATCACTCTAACAACTACCATGTCGGACTACACAGAAAAGCCATTGAAATCCACAAACATAAGGACGACAATTTCAACAGAAAGGAAGAATCCATGAAAATGAACAAAATCTGGCTACCAGTATTAAAAAAAACCTCTAAAATCATAACAGTAAATAAGGAACAACATTCAAAAACAGGGGAACTCCAGACAAGGAACAATCAGGGACTGCTAATCACCTTTCAACAATGGATTCCCCCAAGAAGTAAGAATCCAGACCTTGAAAACTGCTAGGCCATTAAATTCTAATTAAGGTGGCCAATTGAAACATTCACACCTACCTCCAACAGAAAAGAATTCTTTCTCCCACCCTGGACATTCAACAGATATATAAACCCGTTTTTCCTAGTTTCCAACAGACCTCTGAGGATGCCTACCATAGATGCAGAAAAAACATCAGGAGAGAATGCTTCTGGAACATGGCCATCCAGCCCAAAAAACTTACAGCAACCTTTAAATTAAGTTGCAAATAAGTATTCTGTCTCTGCAGTCAGAAATAGTAATACAAAAATGACATATTCAAACCTGTTCATTTGCAACTGTGACTTTACCAATTTCTATTCTAATGCAGACTGGACTCAGCCATATGCTCTAGCCATTATTGCTTAAAATGTGTTAAAATGATTCCAGAAGATCTCTGAAACACTGTAAATAATATATTTTCCTGCAGTTTAATAGGTTGTAAGCCAAAACATCTGGAGAGCGTGTTTCAGAAATGGTGGAAGACTGGAAGGACTGGTAGGAATCAAGGTTATAACACATCAGAAATTACAGTATGTGTAAGTTATCCTTAGACAGATATAAAAAGAGCTATGGTTCATGTGAGTCTCAGCATTTGAATAATGAGATATACTCCAGTTATACTTTCTAACCACAGTTGGCAAAAGGTGGCAGAACAAGCTATAGTACTTCCATGTGTGTGCCTCTGTGATGTTTTTTGAATAGTCACCTACATGAAAGCCTTGCTTCAGATCCAAAGGTTACATGGCAGGAACACGTTGTCTTTATATTTGCAGCGAAGTTCTATTTTGATTAGTTGTCGTTTCTTAGAGGATTCAAAAACTGTATGTCCTAAAGAAAGTATATGACCTTTGTGGTCCTCTACATGTTGTTGAACTCTTGTTGTTGTCATCATCGGCACTGATGCATTTAATGTCATCAAGTGTATAGTGCTTTACAATAAACCAAGCAAAAATAATGGGTCATTCCAGAGGTATACAATCCAAAATGTGTGTGTGTGTGTGTGTGTGTGTATTCACACACACAGGGGAGGAATAAATCACAAAACTATATTGTAAATCATATTTACTCATTGCCTGAATGGCAAGTGATGGTGATGATAGGCACTACACTTCAACCATAGCCCCAAGTTACCCACTCATTTTCTACATCAAGTCTATCACCTCAATGTAGTAGATCAATACTGTAGAATGTCAATGAAGTCTAAGCAAGGCGGAAGGGAACGTTCTGTATTTTTCTTCCTGGGAGCATCCTCATTTCAAATCAAAGTGACAAGTTCCTCTCTTTTTCTTGTAAGCCTGAACAAAATATCATATTCCCCCTTTGGCTTTCATTTGCCAAATGGTGCATCATCTCTATCTATGCTCCATTACCAGTTCCAAAGTAATAACTACAACATGCTGCAAGCATTGTTCAGTGTTAAAGGACACTGTTAATACTCCCTACCCTTTCAAGTTGCCTAGAACAGCACATTAGTTTCAGATTTCTAGGGAGAACCAAGCAGATTTTAAAACCATCTGGTAATGGCCAGCTGTTGGATGGAGGAAAGTGTCATAACATAAGGGATTGTGCTTTTAAGTCGATTACCTGTGGTGAACCCATTTGCATGGGGTCACATCCTGATGACCACATGTAGAGAAAGTGCCAAATGCACATTATATTTAACACATCAGCAGAGATGAACAATAGGCTACATTGTACTTGTTAAAATATTCTAATAATTTAAGGTAGTTCTTCTCTTTCATTGCATGGACAGAACAAGCATCAATCCAGAACATATCATTATATATTTTGGGGATAATTTTAACACCAAACAAAACAAACAAACAAACAAACAAAATCCTGACTCAATGGCCAGGGCACAATTTTACAAAGCAAATTTTAATGGCACTTTAAAATTTTATGATCTTAAATAAAAGGCAAAGAAAGTACATGAGATGAACTAAGTAATATTCAGTTTGAACACAAAAAAGTTCATGACAAAAAGATATATAACTAGAAATTCAGTCTCACAGTGAGTGCTTGCATCCACTAATAATTCGCAGGAAGGACCCCTGTAGTAAATTCTTTTATTTTCCACACAGGACTTCATAATTATGAACATATGACCACAATTTAAAGCTGCATGAACTCTTGAATTGATGTCATACCAGCCAAACAATAATTACCTACTGCTTTGATATTGCTGTTTCTGCTGAAAGGTTTATAAAATATAGTAGATGCCAGAGCTAGAATTAATAACTTTGGATATCAAATACCAAAACAAGAAAAGAAGAAAAAGAAAAACATTTGTTGCGAGAGTGCATAAAACTTAAGTAGCCTTTATTAGCATATACTTCTATAAGATCACTCACAAGAACCGACATACCAAGTGCTATTCATTATTTTTTTTAAGTTTATGTATTATGATATATATTTCAAATGATTCTTAGCTTGCCATTCTAATAAACTGACTTGGCTGAAATAATACAGGAAGTTTGCCAGGGAAGAAGTAGCAAATGGGACAATGTAACACAAGAATCAGAAAATGGGGAATCCTGGACTATATATAGTACTTTGGGGTGGGGTGCGTCTGATCACCAACTGCCTACCGAAAATATCCTCCCCCTCCCCCAGATTTTGAACACCTGTATTTGCATATAAGTAATGAGATGTCTTGGAGATGTTTAATACAAAATTCATTTCTATTTCATATAACTTATACACATACATTAGAATAGGCAATAATGATAAAGAAGAAGTAGGAAAGAAAGAGAGAAATCCATTACAGATGGGACTGGCTCAATCAAGGAAGCAATGGCCTTGAGATTTCAAGACCAGGTCATGAGGTTGCCATAATTCAAATTCAACATGACAGTAGTCAACAACAAAATCTTGTAGAAAGGAATAACCTAATTTCCAGTAGCTTTATGCACAGTACTCTGGGAGACCTTTTAGGCTTTAAACTAGAATAAATAATTTAAGGAAAAAAGAATAAAAAAGATGCCACAGTATCTGCTAAGAACCACCATGGAAAGTGAATTTATAACACTTCCAATTATTGGAAGCAAACAGCAACATGTTTCTTGCAATGTGTTTCTGGGATTATATTGCTTGCCCTGCACAACTGCCACATCTTTATAACAAACTTCCTAACTACACGATGTCATTACTTTAAAATATATAATGAACTACTTTATATGGATGGTCTCATATAATGTTCTGACAACATAGCCCCAGAAAGAGATCTTCGCCAGCTCTCTTTTCAGAGATTCCCCTGAAAAAGCTGTGAGCACTGAACTATTCATATTCTTATATGAAAAGCAAATGTTCTACTTGTGAGCTATGGCCTTTCTCCTTTAGGCTAGACAAAGAAGCCGTAAAAAAATTCCCTCCCATTCTTTATTAATGTTATATATTATTTCACCTTTTAGCTCATGAGGGCTATTTAGTTCTGTGAGATATTTCAAGATCATGACACCAAGAAGAGTTGGGCAGATGGATTCGGCAAGTAATAAGCACCCTTGAGGAAATGTTTGACAATGCAGAACAACACTTAAACCATGGCAAAGTGATATAGCTTACAAACTATTATTAGATCTGGGAAAAATAGTTTGTAGTAGGTTCTTCAAAGATGGTAATACCAACCAACTAGAAAAAGTGAACATAAAGCAAAAACGGAGACCCAAACACTCAAACCACTATACCATACTGGTTCCCCATCATTCAAATATACACTCTAAAAGTCACTTCCCTTGGCAATGCCACCTGTCTGAATATTATAGCGATATGAGTGACACTGATAGTGATCATTATATAGGTCCCAGGCCAAAACGTTTTGACACATGAGTAAAGTGTAACACAGTATCCATACATAACTGCACAAAGCTGACACTTCAACACTTACTAGAAGATAGCATCCCTTACAGTACCTCAGGACAGCAGACCAACTTAGGAAAGATAGAGATGGGCACTTGACACATAGTTCTATTCTCCAAATCTGCATCTTGAGGCAATTTCTTCACTCTGGCCACTACTCTTGTGTCATGTGTATTTTTCTCCACCCATTTAGCCCCTGCTCAATTGACATGGTGGCAAGTGAGTTTTCAGAGGGAATTGAAAGGACGAGGGTGCTATTTTTTTTAGAGTACCGAGAAGTTCATGGGAAAAGATTAATTTAAAATCTTATGCCAAGTTAAAATCTTATTTTTAAAAATGCTTTTCCTGTTTTTTATGTATGTATCAATGCTGAGTCAACTAATAAAAAATAAGTACAAAAACAGTAAGAGGATGCAGAACCCTTGATCTTTCCATACTTCTGTTTCCTGTCATGTAAGAAACATCCATGCAATTATAGCAATGGTTGTAGAAATCTTTTCTACTTACAAATACAAACAAACTGGGAAACACTGCAAATGACTCAACTTTTATACTTGATTCGCACAGAGCTATGATTGATAGATAGAGATAGACAGCTAAGCAAATGTTTAGTTTGCCTTTGGCTACAGCTTGTTTCTATTGCTAGTATTATATTTTTGCTGAAATCTGTAATTTATGGTACCAGCTATCAGAAATTGAAGACATGCAGCAGTCCATGTAATTTGTGATTTCATATATTTTTCCATTTATGACTTTATGTGTTTTTATGTAAGATTTCTAACTATTCTGTATTCTTATGAGGAAGAGAAAGTATAAATCAAATACTGAGCTAAACTTTATAAAGAAGTTACACATCTAAAATGTAATAACAAAACATGAACACAGAAATTATCAGAACCAAGCCACAAATGCTCCATCTACAACAGAAAAGGACACATATCTGAGCTTCAGAATGAGAGTTGTAAGACAGGAAAAAATCAAGTCCACAAATATCTATGATTATTTACTTTACTGTTCCTGTTTCCTACTGTGACTAATAGAGAGTGGCTGTATCTGAACATAATGATACAACATTGCTGAGAATTCAGGCTTATTGTGCATGAATACTGTTGCTTATGAACAGTGTCCAATTCGTCCACCATATACATGCACTTTTATCCTGCTGCCAGAAAAAGAAGGTAAATTAATGAGGAACCTAAAGCTTCCGGTTATTTCCAAATCTCTACTCTTGATTTGTTTCTTCCTTTAAAAACTAGACTATAAACACCCCATCTGAAAATCCCGTTCTATTCTTGGTTTGTTAGGGAACCAAGTCCAGGCTAAGACACAATTGAATCATTTTGGTTCCTCGTGAGTTTCTAGTTTGTTCAGCCACTTTCGCAGGCAATAAAGATCAAAAGGTAATAAAGATAAGCAATTTTGCATGAGTCCTATATCTGAGCATAGTCTGATCAAATTACTTGTTCCACAGGATCTTCACACTATATTAGAAAAACTGACTTTGAGCAATGTCACCCCAAGATTTTGGCCAATATTCTATTGAATTTCTCAGAAGTTCACTGCTTGAACTGCTTGGCAAATGAGCTGCTTATTGTACTCAGAAGTGGACTCGACAAGAAAATAGTCACTACTCTCAGGTCCTAAAACAGCCTTTCCAATGCGACACCCTGCAGATGTTTTGGGTTGTGTCACGGTCCAGCTGGCAGATAATGATGGCAGCTGAAGCCCATGCCATCTGGAAAATACCAGTTTGAAGGAAACTACCTCAAACAGAGGACTTTTGATCAGTTAACTTGGAACAAGAGGCATGTTCTCTTGTTTGGTTTCCATAGAGAGAGATGATGGGGGAATGGACATGTTTCCTGACCCTTCCACTACCACCACTTGCTTGCGATGCTAAACTAAGTCCTTTCTGAGCATAGTCTTTATAGAGGTATTAATTAATTTATTCATTCATTAATATCACCTTTCTCTCGACAGGTTCCAAAGCGGCATACAGCATTTTAAAAGCACAATGACAAAAACAGTTAATACAAAAGTTTAAACACAATTCAACTACATTCATATTTTAAACCCCACAAACAGAGTTAAGAACAGCATTAAAATCAACTCAAAGATACTTCAACTGAAAGATACTTCAAAATATAATAAAATAATAAAACTAACCTTATTTTAAAGTATTTGTGTGTCATGTATACTAAAAATCAAAAGTTCCCTTAAATAAAAAAAAGTTTTTACTTGCTGGCAGAAAGACAGCAGGGGCCTCTTCAGAAGAGAGTTCCACAACTGGCAATAGCCATGGGCTCTATAGAGTGAAAAAAAGAAAGTTTCCCCGCGTGTTTTCTCCTGAAACATTCCCACATGTCTGTGAGGTGAGCAGTCTTACAGAATGCCCTTTCTCTAGTCTCTCCAGTGATTCCTTCAGAATGAAATCCCTTCAACTTCCCAATATTGTAACTTTCCGTTTCAACCATGTAGTTAATGGCAGCCTATTGGAATATAAAACTCTGGCACCATTAAATCGCTTCATGACCAGATCATCCAAAGCTATCAATTATGACTTCAAATTGCCTGTCAGCTTAGGACAACTTCATGTAATTTATAAGGTTTTATTAGGTAAGGAATACTTAGAGCTGGTTTTCCAAATTTTCTCCCCTGAAATTCAGCCCACTGCACCTGGTATTCCTTGGTAGTCTCCCATCTAAGTATTAACCAGACTTAGTTTCCAACATCAGACAGGATCTGGTACCTGTAGAGTACAGCTGATTTGCCATATTGATGGATTCTGCATTAGTGGGCTCCACTAGTCATGGTCTACCTAGCCTCATATTTCTCCTTGCCTGTGTATAAAGACTGTTTATCAGAAACACAGTACTCTGATTAAAAATGAAAAGAAACCCATGTACGTGAGTCCTTTCCTTCCACTAGAGAGGTGGAAGTCAGGATTCCTGTATATTGAAGAGATAAGAATCATTTAAAAGACAGTGGTAGCAGTCTACATCATACAATTTTAAACAAAGGACTCATAGCAGCTTGTCCTAACTCTCCAAAGTAAATTTAGATACACCAGTCTGTCACATCTTGCTTACTTGCCAGTTGTGATGTAGATTTTTATGCATAATTATATTTAATATTTTGTTACCGATTCTTCATGCCAATGTAATATTATACCGCTGTAACAATAATATTCTTACAATCCATTTGCAATCCATTACGAATGTCTGCAAGAGGGCAATAAAAAAGGAGTCAAAAGGAGAGTACAGATCTACTCTTTTGCATCTCTCGTTTAGTCCAATAAACTTGCTTGGGAGGTGCCCCCAGGAGGTTGAACTCTTATGTAATGGTACCTTAATGTATAAATACATTAGGCCTGGGACCAATACCAAGTTAATTTGCTGTTAAAGCACAAATCACAATAAAGCAAGCAAACAAATACACAAATTACAAAATCCCAATGTGCTATAAAGCATCTACTGGGAAGCACGCTGAATTTCCATGGAGTTTCTGCTAAAAAGTACAAACAAAAGCCTTGCTCTTCAACAGCAGCTTTTCATAGTATGAAAGCTAACAAGAAGGCATCATTAGAAACATATACAGATGCTTATGAGCCTATATTTATCCTAGGCATTCTAAATAAATCTGGTGAGAAAAAGTAATTCAGTATTTTCTTTCAATAGATCATCAAGCTGTAAAAAGACAGTTGAAGCAGTTGTAAGGAAATTCTCAGTTCAAGAACCAGAATAAAGATAATAATGGTTTCTTGCAAGCATAAATGGGATTTTGCATTTCCTAAAGGAAACTACTATCTTTAAAATCCCGATTTTTAAAATTCTCAACTTGAAGGCCCAAAGAGCCAACTGCCCAGATAACCACACCTTTCTTTCTCTGCTTATAAATTCACTATGGGTAAAGCTAGATTGATCTCCACACTACAGTGGTTCTCAACCTGTGGGTCTCCAGGTGTTTTGGCCTACAACTCCCAGAAATCCCAGCCAGTTTACCAGCTGTTAGGATTTCTGGAAATTGAAGGCCAAAACATCTGGGCACCCACAGGTTAAGAACCATTGCCATACTAGATTTGTCATTGGGGTGAATTTTAGAACTTAGCAAACATTGCAACACTGACAAGAGTACAAAAATGATGACGTCCATCTTGAACCCTTACATTAAAGCTACACATTCTATTCACCAGACTGGCACTGACTTCTCTGCAGGATCAAACCTCTCAAACTAAAATGCAATCACTACTTGTGTCGATGGCAATTCTAATACTTAGCATGGTTAGTTTCAAATTTTCCCTTATATGCTTATTAAATTATACTTTTTTGGCTTACTAATAATCATAACATTTTCTTTAGGAAGGAAAATTAAATCCAACTGTATGACTCTATATTTTCCTATATGCTGGAAATTGTGACAGGTGTGAAACACGGCATGAATCCAAAGGTATTAGCTTTAAGACGGCAACATGTTGTGCAGTCACAACAAGAAAGGCAACCACCTCTATTAGATTGCTTTTATTATAGCAATATTAACCCATGTCAAACTTTTCTACTCTGGCTGCGCTTTCAAAAGCACTTCAAGAAGACAGAAGCCTGCTCTCTTCACTATGTATTGTCATTGTTAAGTATTTTACATAAACAAGCAGGCAACCAAGAAAACCTCCTGATAATTTAATGTAATCATTCACTCATTTATTGCCAGAGATTTTTTTTCAAAAAGATCTTTAGTCATGTTACCTATAAAAGCTTTTAGAGTGCCTTGCAAATTTATGCATATATTCCTCTTTCAAGTGACATTTAACTTACTTTCCAGCCTTACTGACATTTGCTGAATGACCCAGTTTGGATGAAATTACTAAAGTGAAAAAATATCTTCAGTTTGAGAAGTAATTTTGCTTAGACACAGTGTCTCACTCTGAAAGTGTACAAGCTTCAACGTTCCTCTCTTGAAAAGGTTAGTTATTCATACATGTCTTTAGACATGGGAGAGAGGTTTTATACTTTCACCAAAAAGGAGGAGAACCAACCTTCTAAACATTTGAAAAGCTGAGATGTATTACCAAAGGCTCTTCCATTACAATTGCAGACCATGAAATATGTACTAATTCAATATCAAGGACCTACATAACACTGGTCAAAATTTTACATAGGTAGCAATTTTCCTTGGAAGCCGCTTTCACTCTATTGTGATTTATTTCCTGTTTTTCTAGCTTTCCTTTTCCAGAGGTCAAGGCAACATAAATGTCTCAGCATAAACAGTGCTATCTTGCTAAACTAATAGAGAAGGTGTCTGTGTTCTGAAAGAATGTTAGCTTCTTAGGTAATCTAGTTTCTGGTATATTATATTCATATAATATTTCTACCTTTTTCTCCTCAAATTGTTTTTTATTCTGTACTCTGAATCTGATGCCAGATAGGATGTTATTCAATCTTACCACAGAAAGGCAACACTGAGCTAATCTGATCTGAAGATTTAATGAGTAACATGGAAACTACTTCAGCTGGCATTTAGATGTTCACTGTTTATACTGGAATATTAAACATTCCTGGATGCGAACGTTTAGCAAATGCCAGCATAATACGTGGGTGCAAGACTGATATAGACAACTACAAGAAATTTATGAAACATGACAAAATGCTCTGTTTCCTTTCCTTTAAGTCATTCGCAGTCCTCCAGTTTTCTCTACCAATAGTACATTCATTTAAAGAGTATTAGATTTGCCCAGATTGAAAGAATGCCTTCAGGCATGAAGCAGCCAGGTTTGAAATCTACCAGGGACTAATATAATCATGTAACGGAGAACGTAAAACTATAATGGACTGGAAACTAGACTAAATTTAACCCTCTGCGTGGGTCCTGCGTGAACAAGGCACTGCCTCAAGAGGTTTAAGGACAGGTTGTCTCCAAATGAATACTTACAGAAAGAAAGCCAACAAATGTGTTCTGATACGACAAGTGCCTAACTCTTGCAAGGTTTGCTTAGCAACTCTTGCAGCCAAACACATCTAGCTGCCAACATGTAAAAAGACACAGAAAGGCTAACAGGTTCTCTCACTTTGTTAGAAGGTGAAAATAAGTACAGGAGAAAAGTATAAATTGTTGCTTTTTCTTTTCTTTTCATGTGGCAAGCCAGATGCAAACACATTGCATTGTATTGTTACCTCCAGAAGCCTCAAGCAGACACTGTAGTATTGGCAAGACCTCCTCTGTCATTAGCTTCATTTGTTAAAATGAGCCAAAAAAACTGAAAAAGTTCCAAAATCAGTATGGGATAAAAGTTGCATTGCACTCTGAAGCTTCTTTCCCCTCTTTCATCATCAGGCCTAACCAGTCCTTTTAAACTATGAATTTTAATGTTACATTTTATTAGTATTGGTGTTTTAATCTATGTACTATGGTGAGAATTAGATTTGAGTAAATACGGTATGTGTGTGTGTGTGTGTTGTATTGCACATTTATTTATTTATTTATTTTTATCCCACTTTTCTCCCATGGGTGGAATTCAAAGTGGTGTACATGGCTAAATCAGCAAAGATAAACATAATATAAAAGTCCAACAAAAAAACCATAAAATAACTTTATTTTTATCTGTATTTTTTCACTATATTGTACCTCACTTTGAACCATGAGGCAAGGTGGGAAACAAATAAAATGATTTTTTTAGTTAATTTTTATTCAAAGAAACAAACCTACCATCATACAAATAAAGATGAAAAGCCTGCAAGAAGTAACCAAACTACTAAACCAAACAAATATACAAAATATACACACAAAAAGAAAACTAACATTAAAACTAATCCACCACCTCTCACTCTGCCTGATTGTTTCTTAGCTCTGACTAGTCTACTCCTTTTAAGAAATACTGTATAATAACACTTCTACATTTCATAACACATTAGTAGTTCATAAATCCCACAATTAGTCAATCCCCCAATCTCATATTAAACAATAAATCCCTAGTCTCTCCAAGATGATGATGATGATGATGATGATGATGAAAAAGTGAAACTCATCCATGGAAACCTAATGAGTTCCATTTTTTCAACTTTTCCATTTTTTACGATGTTAAAATTAGTTTGCAAAAATGGAAACAAAACTCCATGTCCTATTAAAGATTCATAGCCCTATTTCTGATAAGCAGCAAATAAATTATAGTATTTGCAATAAATCCTAAGGTGAAATCATGATTCACAGCTGTAAACAGACGGGTATCTCTTGGTATTTAACTTTATCTCACAATGTCACAGAATGGAGGGGAGAAAGACGAGCTCTCACTTATCATTTGCAATTTTAAAAAGACTACTGAAAGAGTCATTGACGTACTTGGCCCCCTTGTTTCAGAATTCTTTCCTTCTTTAGTCTCAGTTAATTAAACTAAGAAATTTCTAAATAGTACACTATGGGCACATTTGAAGTTTATGACGAGGGACAACAGCAGGAGGCTTATTGTGGCCTGTGACCTTAAAATGATGGTGTTCAATAATGAATGCCTCATTTTACAATGCCGCTTTAGTGTTAACAGATGTGGGGAAGGCCACTATCCTGATCACAGGGCATTAAGCCTATTTATAACTATATTCTCTAATTTGGAGTTTAATTAAGAAGTCAGGTATTGGTCAATAGGAGGTCTATTTTTGAGCAGATTTTTTTTAAAATAGAACATTACGAATAAAACAGAACTTTATTAAAGGACACACAAAACCTGGCTGAGACCACACACACTCTTACTTTAGCTTCCACTATCTAATATGAGAAAGACAAAATATGAAAGGCAGTGAAGCTTCTTTGTTCCCTTGATTCAAAACCTGTATCAGCAATTAAGAAAAAAAACTTAGATAAAAATATAAATTATCTTGTTCTCCACTTTAGCAAAACACACACAGAGAGACTATGATCAAATTTAAGCAGAACTTCCCTTTAGATTTTAATAAGACTCTTGAAAGAATCCATCCCACTAAGGGTCTTTACCACATTTTTTTTACCTGGGTGGTCATTATGACATCATTTCAGATTTCTAACAAAAGAGTCTTATTTAGTTCAAATAGTGCAGAACACGTTCCCAGGGATTTCAGTGAACAAGGAAGTGCTCCATGGAGAAAAATTGCCTCAAAAGAACAACATTCTTACAATGGCTTACTGTTCTAGAAGCATATGTGCTGTGTTTGGACAAACATTTAACACAATTCTGTTTTATTTACATTACGGTTTTCCAGGGCACAAAGAACTAAGTGTTGTAGTCTTAATGTACAACCAGGAGATTTTCTTGATTTCAGACAATACATGAGATCTTTATCCCTATCAAATGACTTCTCAGTTGCAATTTTGCCCAGCAAGACAAACACCTAAGTTGGTCCCAAAGCTTGTAGGTGATCATGACCTTTCATACTCCTGCCTTTGGGGAACAAAACTACAAAGATCGTGCCTGGCCTATATCAACATTGGGCTGTTAAATTCCAGGTCACTTTGAAGTATTCAGAAGATTGATGCACTCACTTCTGTTACCTCGGCATGAGTAAGAAGTGTTCCCAGGGCAGCCAATACAATCCAAAATGTGAAATGAAGAACTTGTATCATGTGATATAATAGTTAAGGAGTGCTGGACTATGGCTCTGGAGACAAGGTTTCAAATCCCTGTTCAACCATGAAACTCACTGGGTAACCTTGAGCAAGTCATACTCTCTCAGTCTCAGAAAGAGGCAATGGACAAATTGCCTCTATGCCCGTTTCTGGAGAAATCTGACTTGACCACAGTAGTACACGCACTGGTTACATTCCGTTTGGACTACTGTAATGTGCTCTGCGTAGAACTGTCCTTGAAAAGTGTCTGGAAACTCCAATTCAAAGAACAGAAGCCAGATTACTTACTGGAGCTAACTCCAGGGAACACACCACCCCCAGTCAAAACAGCTTCGTTGGATTCAAATTTATTTCCGAGCCCAATTCAATGTGCTGGTTTTAACCTATAAAGAACTACACGGTCCAGGTTACTTGAGACACTGTGTCCTCTCTTTCAGACCGCTCAGACCTTTAAGGTCCAGTAAAGAGACTCTCCTCTCCATACAGTCCAGGACCAACATGCAGTTAAAACCACCAGAGATGGCACATTCTCTGGAGCGGCTCCAAAGCTATGGATATCATTTAGGAAAGGTGTGAAGACCTTCCTTTTAAAAGCGGTTTTTAATTGAAGCCAAGCATTTTATGGTCGAACGGGGAATTTTTAAGTGTTGTTAACTTTTATTATTTAAAATAAGAATTATGTTTTTAGCTATGGTTTTATATCCTATGCACTTTTAAGATGTTATGAGCCGCCGAGTCCGCTCTGAAGAAAGGAAGAACAGAAATCTCAGATAGAAAGAAAGATAGATAGATAGATAGATAGATAGATAGATAGATAGATAGATAGATAAATTGCAAACCTCTTCGGGACAAATCTTGCCAAGAAACTCTGATAGGTCTGCCTTGGAGTCACCACAGGTCAGAAACAACAGAAAGACACACAACATTAGCTCCCGGACTGAAACATCAACCATATTTTCCTAGCTGATACCTCATCTGAGAACTTAAACTCCCTTCCTCTTACCTACCCCAGACATGGAAGACAGGAGAGGAACTAAGATGGGAGCACAAATATTTTACAACCAGCTTTTAAAGTGCTGCCTTCACATCCATATAAAACAGGCAAGGGTGAAATGACATCTGCTCACTGGCTACAAAGGATGCCAAATCTGTCATCCTCTTCTTCCTGTTCTCCCGATTCCCCACCCCAAACTTCAGATGAAATGCAGTGACTGAAAGATGTCCGCAAACCCAGAAGTAGGACCTTGGTGGATTAAATTACAACCATGGGTTTCCTTTTCCCAGTTTACTGGATCAAAAATATGGAATTTGTATATTCCCTCCTTCCTAATATGCCTTGATACATGCCTTCTCTTACATAATGTTTAGTTTCATTCAATATCAGATTTACTATTGGGGATGAACTGGAAAACAGCAGAACTGCAGTGGGAATTTATAAATGAAACAAGTCCTAAACATCCCACCATTCCGACGTGTAGCAATGCCCTACTGCAACCTGCCATTTCAGATCCTCAGACCCTCTCCAGAACTCATTTATATTTTACATTTTACTATGTCACAGTATATAATGGAATTGGAGCATCCATAGATCTTGGTAACCATGGAAAGCCCTGGAACTAAACCCCAGCAGACACCAAGGATCCATTGTATATAAATAATATATTCTTCTACAGTCCTTAGATAAAGTGACATTGATTACAAAGCCCAATTCAGAAAATTGCATTGCATAACCTGCATCAGCTCTAGTCCCTTAAATAAGGTTATTACAGTGTTAAATGGGCAAGCAGATGGCAACTCGTAGATGGCCTATGTTATGTATCTCAAAAACTAGAGCTGTTAGGAGATAACTGGTGCCATTTGTGGATTTAGCAGGTTAAATAAACCTAGAAACAGGGTTATCATTTGAAGCATCAAAATGTGTGTTGGTGAGTGTTACCAATTAACAAAGATTAAGTAAGTATGGATATTTTGATGTATATGTGAGTATATCAAACTCTATATATTATATAGAGTTTGGTGGCTCTGTGAATTGCAGATTCTTGAGCGTAGGGACTGGACAAGCTACCTCTGTGGCTTGGAGTGCTTAGGGCCAACTGTCAACCATGGTCTTTCCAGGACAGAAATAATTTGGCCACAGTAATCCTTGCACTGGCAACTTTCTGATAGACTACTGCAATGGACTCTAAATGGAACTACCTTTGAAGACAACAGCTGGTGCAAAATGTCAAATCTAGACTACAAAAGGCACTTTCCTTCTCGCACAACTCTAGGCAGAATTGAGAGTCTTCGGAGTTCTAATTCACTCAAAGTACAACACCACACTAGCTCAAAGACTATACCTAAAATTTTACTGACAAGGCATGCAATTTAACAAAACTCTGAAAAGTTTGAATATAAGCTCTCCCACTGCAGCTTACAATTTATTTTTCATATTGATTCATGGTATAATATAAAGTATTGAAGCTTTGAGGTGGAGTTACTGGATGTAGGTTCATTAAGGGAAGATAGATATCATTTTAAGCCTGACAGGAAGAGTTTTTGCAGCTTCTTTGGTTTGGAGGAAGAAATCTTTAAAGATTTTCAAATGTATTCCTTTTGACAGTTTTGATCGTGTAATTTTTATTTCTGAAACTGGGGAGCTACATTCGTGCCGTCTCTCTTGAGCAGAGAATCAACCAAGAGAATAAAGTAGAGATGTCCTTTATTGTAGTTTATGCCTCAACAGCAGTCAGTGATAAAGTTGCACACATCAGAGCAACTAGACCAATTTAAGTAAGCCATCCTACATCTGTCTGTGGGCTGCTCCAGCCATTACAGCAGCTATGACACAACATATGGTGACTTTCTCAAAAACATCTGGCAAGGATTGTCCTGTTTGTTTCAACAGCACATAGCTGTATGTAACAGCTCAAAGTATATATTTTGCTGAAATTGCAATCACGCAGATACCACACTGTCTCCATTGCTTTAAAAATGGAGTACAGAATGTGCCCCCAGGTATTCCTGGACTTCAATTCCTATCAGCTCTATACACTCATGGGTGAAAGACAAAGGGAGCTGCAGTCTACCATCCTCCAGAGTGTCAAATACCATATTACACCCAATCTAAGGTGCCATCAAATGCAAGATGTACCCCATTTTTGACATTTCAATTTTGGAGGACGAAAATTATTGTATTAGAGTATTTTTTAGAATTTCTTGTGCAGGCACAATGCTTTCTTTTGTTTCAATGTGGCATTGTAGTGCAGTCTTTCCTGTGAGATGAGAAGGGATTTGATGAAACCTAAAAGTCATCTTGTGTGCATGAGTCTTTTATTAACTCTTTGTGCTTTTTGGGGAGGCAGAGGGAGCAGGAAGCCTTGCTTTGCTCAGCCAGAATAGTCATCCAACTAAGGACAAAATGGTGGGGACCTGATAGAGCTGTTAGAGTTGGGGCTTTTCTCCTCTCTCGGAAGTAAGGCAATTTTAAATAGTCAAAACCAGAGCTGTTTGGGGCAAAGGCCCTTCCTCCTCCTCTTCTTCCTCTTCCTCTCTCAGAGGTTTGTTGCTGTTTAGTTCAGTCGCTTCCAAATCTTCGTGACCTCATGAACCAGCCTACACCAGAGTTCCTTTGGCTATGAGCACCCCCAGCTCATTTAATGTCAAGCCAGTTACTTCAGGGATATCATCCATCCATCTTGCTTTTGGTCAGCCCCTCGTCCTTATTCCTTCCATTTCCCCCAGTCTCATTATCTTCTCCAAACTTTCCTGTTTTCTCATTATGTGGCCAAATACTTCATCTTTGTCACTAATATTCTTCTCTCCAGTGAGCAGTTGGGCTTTCTTTCCTGCAGTATAGACTGGTTTGATCTTCTAGCGATCCAAGGCACTCTCAGAATTTTCCTCCAATACCACAGTTCAAAAGCGTTTATCTTCCTTCACTCAGCTTTCCTTATGGTCCAGCTCTCACATCCATAGGTTACTACGGGGAATACCATTGATTTAATTATGTGGACCTTCATTACCAGTGTGATGTTTCTACGCTTCACTGTTTGATTGAGATTGGTCATTGCTCTTCTCCCAAGAAGTAAACATCTTCCGATTTCCTGGCTGCAGTCTGCGTCTGCAGTAATCTTTGCACCTAGATATACAAAGTCTGTCATTGCCTCCATGCTTTCTCCCTCTATTTGCCAGGTATCAATCAGTCTGGTTGCCATAACCTTGGTTTTTTTATGTTTAACTGCAACCTAGCTTTTGCACTTTTTTCTTTTAACTTGGTTATAAGGCTCCTCGGTTCCTCCTTGCTTTCAGCCATCGATCTCAGAGGTATGGTAGTTAAAAAAAAACACTGGTGAATCTTAAGGCACCATCAAATCTAAGGCGCACCCCATTTTTAAAGTCCCGTAAATAGGAAAAAAAAAAGTCTGCCGTAGGTTCAGTGAAATACAGGAATCCCAAACTAGTTTAAAGACACAATGCACTACTTTTTATTCAAAGTCCTGTAGTTCCTTAATTTTTATAAAGAAATCTTGTATTTGTTAACCATGTTACCTCAAAGATCTCAGTAAAAAGTCCTATTTTAACTCAATCCCCAAATGAAACTATTGCTGCCAATGAAACCTCTTCCCAAAGTACTAATGTCACCAGTTACACCGTAAAATCATTTATGTGAACAGGTGACACTATTACAGCTGACAAGAAAAGAGCAATTGTCAAAACACAAATCATTTTGGGTATTCCAAGCTGGATTTGGCTCACTAGGTAATCATCATTTGTAGCACAAATTCTCTTTCCTTCCTTCTGTGCACATTCTGATTACTAGATGGGTGAGGGGAGGACAAACTGACTAACCTTCCCTTGTAGTTTGGAAAAAGGAGAGAACAAACAAGGAATCTTTTCCAAGCAACACAAGAACTTTACCTTTGATATGCAGATTTTTTTGTGTGAATATTCTTCGAAATTCCCTTTCTTCATCCTTTGACTCTATATTTTACAGCTATTAATGACACTGGGATCTCATCAATGAATAGTGCATTTGACATTTAGCATTAAGTATCATGCATGATCTACTATATGAATTATGAACAGTGGAGAAAATTAACTTCATTTGAGATAAAGAGATTCACAACATTAAAAGTCATACACGCACACACATGTTGTCAAGATTATATTAGCAAGAGATAGCGCATTCTTCTAAGTATCTTTCATACCTTAGTATAGGTTTAGCAAGGTCATCTACAAAAGATAACCACCTGGCAGGTATATCCAGCATGTGTTAATTTGTTTACAGCAATAGTCTCTGGGTGAGTAGAATACATCAACAGAGAGGTCCGCCTCTGAAGAATAATCACATGGAGCCTGAAACACTGCCGAGTGCCCCATCCTTCCCACGGTGATGACCCTGGCCTATGCAGCATCAGAGTGGCTTTGGGAATAAAAATAGATTACAAGATATTTTTACTTGCCAATGACTGCGCAAGAGGGAGTTGTGAATATGAAACCCACACCTTCTCACTCATTCAAAGTGAAAGGGTCACTAGTTCCACTCTGAAACAGATGGCTAGCATGACAAGAAGCTGTCAGGTCCTGGAATGACAAGGCAATGCTTTTGGCATACATTTTACTGTAATTCAGAGCAAAACTGAGACACAACGCTGGTGTGCGAAGGGTCTCAGAATGTCTCCCATACTCACTAACACTCAAGAGTTACAGACGTGTACCATGTTACCTCAAGTCGAGACTTCGTAACAGATTCCTCCTGCCATATCATATTTTGGTTTCCTGTTAATGAACTGCTTTAGAAACTACATATGCTTGTGTATGGTAACCTCTTGTTTATCTTTTACATTCCTGGTGCTGTGAAGCTAGGATATAGATGCATAGCGTAATGTCATGCATGTGTGGGTATGGCTCCTTCTGCTGACAAACCCCCCGTCACCATCCACCCCCAACTCACTACTGAAGATTTCCTCAAACCTCCAGAACAGATTTTGTGTGGATATATGCAGGGGTTACATAGGGGAAGGAAATCCAATGGTGCCCATTCTACTAGCAGGTCGTACAAGATTTACTCAATATGTCATAAAGGGTGTGATGAAACTGATTTCAAAGCAGTATATTTCATGATGGCAACATGTCACAATTACAAATGGTTTAAACAATTATCACATTATACCGACCAGTTATTCCACAATAGGCAGTATTTCATTAAGCCATATGTTGTGGGGTCGCCACATCGTAAATGACTGAAGTGAAGGGGCTGTTGGCGTGCTTGGAGGGGCATATAGCGGTAATTATTTCGAACTCTATGCCCCACCCTTTCAAGATGTAAGAAATTCATTCATGGCAGTTTGTGGTTGCAAAGATATAGTAATTTCAAATTGGGTCCAACATTTTGAAACACTCTATAAAGGCACACTTAAAAGTACCATAAGAGCCCTTAGTATTAGAAGACGAAAATCTGAAACCTAGGAACTACCACAAAGCACCTAAAACATTGAGAATACTGTTGATTCCAACAACAACCACATTTTCAAACTTTAAAAGGTACACATCATAGTGAAAATCCACAATATATGGAATTATGATTTGTCTCCTTTCCTTGGAAGAAGAGACAACACATTTTTGCTAGAAAGGGAAAGAAAGCAAAGATATATAAGATGGATAGAATTATTTTTTCCTGCTGTGCAATCTTCAAATAAAATGTGTTGTCATCAGGAATAATGAAGTGAGTGAGATAAACATTTTCTGAAGACAGGATCCGGTAGACAAGCTTGGAAGCAGCTATATATTTTGCAAGTGACTGATCAGATCAGACTGGAAAAGGGAGTTCTAAAGCTTGGCAGACAATATAATTTTAGTTTATAAGAACTTAATTTGCATGTTTCTACATCAAATACAGTTAGTGTTTAATGTTAGTAACTAAACATACCATGTTTCAAGTAAAAAACTTGATTAAGAACAAGATGACAGGATGTTTATAAGAGTATTACAAAGTAAAGCTAAAACAGAGTCTTATGAAGAATAATATACAATGTAAGTCAACTGAAAAAAATTATTTTGTCTGAATATCAATTGATATTTCTTAAATCAAAAACTGTCACGAAAACTCTGTAAAATAAATTCCCTTAATCAACGAAGGATTAACATATCTCTTATTAATTCAGTATTAAACTAATATTACCATACGGTTTTAATGTTCTGAACCTGAAAGTTGCACAGAAAGGAATGAGAGCAATACTCTTTTGACAGGTTTCAGAAGTATCAGAATAAACACTATTTTGAAATAATTTATTTCACAGATTCTTCCAATAGGTCAGGAAAAGGCAAGATGACCACTTGCTCCAGTCACTTTCTGTTTTGAAGAAATGTCTGTACATGATGAAAGAGGATGTCGACTGAACTAAAAAATGAGGGTGGCCAAAATGCCGTCAATAGAGTATGCAGCATTGCTCGGGTGTCAGAGGGGATACTTCCCCCTGGATTTAATCCCTTCTTTTCTCTTTCCCTCTCCTCATACCTTTTCACCTTTCCATTCCCTCCCTCCCATCCCTCCTTCCCATCTTTCCTTTCTTCCTCTTCCCTTCTTTCCTCCCTCCATTCTCATTTGATTTCTTTTTCTCTTTTTTTCTTTCCTTCCCCTCCCCTTTCTCACTTCTCCAGTTCTGAGAGGGACTCATAATGTCTCCATGGCAACATGGCTCTGTTTGTGGTTCTTTCCTTCCTTAATCCCTTCCCCTCATACGCATATCACCTTTCTTTCCCAGTGACATCACAGAGGGCCACTTCACCTAGCAACAGCCAATCTTTCATCTAGTGTTAGTCAATACAGCAACATCACAAAGGGTCACTGGACTATCACCTAGCAACACCCTTTGTAGTACAGTTGGAGAAACAGACAGACATACTTTGACTTTTAGATAAATAGGCATACTAATGCACCTAAGAATAGAGTCAAGGGTGAAGTACTACTCCACAGGGATCCATACGGATTCCGTGTGACTCGTTCCCGCCCCCCCCCCCCCAAACCCTTGAGGTTATCCAATCCTTATCAAGTGCCAAATATCCACATTCGAAAATCCTTGAATGTGCGAAAATACAAGTAGATTTAGCATTTGTTTAGGGTGTGGCCCTATGGTTCCTGGGACCACAAGGATGAAATGGATCACCATCTTCATCCACAGAGAGGGAGAGATTTATGAGCAGACATGGGGACCTACAGAAGCATCTCTTGAGTATGTCCAGACATCAACACTGCTCTTGCTCTCCCAGCAGTAGTTCATCACAAGAATCTGGTTCTTTTCTCAATAATTTTTAATGTATCCCAACCTTTCTATTTCCCCAGCCCACTGCAAAATGGACAGGGAGAATTCTAGCCTTTAATATGCTTATTTTTTCCTCTCCACCTTCCCTGCCCCCATTGCTGTCCTAAAGTCAGAAACTCAGCAGTGGTTCTCATTTCGTACTTCCTTTGCCATTGATTTTCCCTCCCTTTCCAATTTCTCTATTAATTAACAAGCATTAAGAATAAAAATGTTTGCTTCATTGATTACCTCTCTGCAAATTTCCAGCATGAGAGTCAAGCGGTCAGCAAAGACTGGTGCCATCTAGCCAATCCAAGGTAGTTACGAACAGGTTCAGAATATAATAAAATTAAGAAACATATATTTACTGGAAAAAGGCATCATTTCAGGGCACACATGCCTTCCCCATAGAAATTAATGGTGCAATTCTATGCACACTTACGTAGAAGTAAGTCTAACTATACACTTTGAGACCTACTTCCAGGTTAAGATACATATGACTATGCTCTTAAGATACACTTATTAAAATCAATACTTTTGCACAAATAATAAATGAGACAGTAAGAGCATCTAGAATAAAAATACCTAAAACAAAGTTTTTGCGATCTAAATTGATAGATAGATCGACCTTCTTCTGAAAGGTTTGTATCTCAATGTCCTATTTTCGTACAATTTTGAAACTCTTTCTGCAAAAAAGCACCCACTGGAACGAGTGCCTAATCCAATTTACTACAAGACAAATTATTCTTTATTGTCAAGGTGATTTCATGGTAGCATTCTCAGGACAGGCAGATTAAATATAACCACAAGCAAAATGGAGCATTTATTTTTTCATGCCTATTGCTACTACGCCAAATTTTGAGCTGTGAATTAACCAAAATCTTTGTGCATCAGTCATCAATCATCACTAGTTTTAGGCAGCAACATATCTTCTCTGGTCACAACACTATAATGCAAAAGAATCCTTCAAGACAAACTAAGAATCCTAGCATAATGACACAAGTATTCAAACTACAGTTTTCATTCTAACAGCATGCACATTTCATTTCATTCATTCCCTTATATCTGCCTCATGTCATATTTGTAGATCAATATCAGGATTTTTTTCCAACAAGAAATATCTTAAGCTTCATAGTTATTTTTTTTAGCAGCAGAATGGCTCTGAGAAAAACAACTGATGAACTGCAGGCTAAATTTTATGGTTGTGAGAATTAGCACAGAGTCTTCTGGACAAAGAATGAACTACAATTTAGCAATATTTAGGCTACAATTGAGTAAATTTATCCTCCTATAACCTGCATCAACAGTTAACACATTGAACGCAACTTACAGAGTAGGCTTAGGAGAAACCGACCCTAAAAAGAATGATCTTCGCTATGTTAGGGAGAAGAAGTGGGAAGGAATAAGCAGTGAGGAGAAAATGAAACTGGGGTGCTTGCTTATTTTCGAAGTATTCAGTATGTCTGATACCTTGTTTTCTAAGTATTCAGCTCTATGTGGGTTGTCTTTGAAGACTGTTCAGAAACTTCAAGTAGTCCAATGGGCAGCAGCCAGATTTCTCAACAAAGCAGAGTACAGGGAGCATACAACTCCTCTGTTACGTCAGCTCCACTGCCTGCCAGCCTGCTACTGAGCACAATTCAAAATGCTGGCTTTAGCCTATAAAGCTCTAAATGGTTCTGGCCCAGCTTATCTATCCAAACATATCTCCCTCTATTAACCATCTTGGAGGTGATGGCTTTAGCCTATAAAGTCCTAAATGGTTCTTGCCCAGCCTATCTGTCCTAATGTAGCTGCCTCAATGAACCATCTTGGAGGTTAAAATCTTCTGGGGACACCCTGCTCTCAATGCTATGGGGCGGTTGGTGGGGACAAGTAACATGGTCTTCTCAATGGTGGCCCCTCAGCTATGGAATTCCCTTCCAAGCAAAATCTGATTAGCCCCTTCTCTCCTGGCCTTCAGAAAGAAATTAAAGACATGGCTATGGGAACAAGCCTTTAGACAGTAATGCAGTCCAGTAAGTGAAGATGGAATATGTGCACTTATGACTGGAACGGCCCTTTGACTATGTTTTTCGGATTGCGTGGTTTTAATAATAGGTTTTAATGTTTATATGCTTTTTAATTTTATGTTTTGAATGTATGTATTATTTTATTACATGTCTATTTTATATGGCATTGAATTGTTGCCTATTGTAAAGCCGCTCTGAGTCCCCTTTGGTGTGAGAAGGGTATAAATACAGTAAATAAATAATAAATAATTTTTAATGAAACAACATTAACCTTACCAGGTTACATACTTCAATCCTTTCCCATGGACATAATATGTCTAATTTAAGGTTCAAACATAAAAACTCATATACAAAAACTATGAAAACATACTTAACAATTTCCAGCATTTATGTTCTACTGCTCTGATCGAAAAAGATGAGAGTTTTGTTTACTATATGTTTTATAATGATTTCCAGTCCCAAAGAGACAAGCTGTTTTCCAAGATGAACACCAGATTGCCTTTCTGCAGTGGAAAGGTCTGAGGCTGAGGCAGCACAAAAACCTGTAATATGCACACACTGCCCTTTGCTATGTGCATACATCACTTTTTCGGTTTACATCTGGGAACAATAAGCAAATGGTCATGCACTTCATCTTTCTTTTGCGTTTTTTTTCATTGACTCTAGCTTCTTAAGAGGGAGGTGTTCAAGCTAATAACAGGTCCCACAGGGCGCAGTCTGTTGGGGATCCTTAAACCAGGACAATGGTGTTCCTATTACCAACACAATTCACACTGTTAAGTATTTTCCCCAGACATCCATTCAGAACTCCCAAATTCAAATGATTTCTGAGAAAAGAGTTATTTTCATTTGTATACTGATTAAAAGAGCACTGACGTGTTCAAATAAGTACACTATCTACTGTATTGTTGTAGCCCGATTAGAAAAGTAAACATAATTCCCTACATCTACTTGCTCCCATCATTGATTCAACAATGTTATGTGAAAAAGCCTTGAACATTTCAGCAAAATACGGTGATTTGACAGATCTCTACTGCCCTCTAGTGAGTAACAGCACAGAATATTTAGGTCAGTGAATAGTCAGACCTCAATTATTATTATATTTCTTGTGGCTGTTTTGTGGGGTTCAGAAAAATAAGTAAAGTCCTCAAAGTAACCACTGTTTCCTGAGATGATATACTTTCCAAAAAAATTTCATGCTATAGTTTGGTTTCAGTTGGTTTTATAATCATTCAAGTTGCAATGCATTCATAATATGAATAGGATTTTCAAAAAAACATTGATAAATTTTGTAAATAAAAATCAAAAACACATCCTCAAACAAAGGGCTGGGTGAATATAACGTCACAGATTCACACATTTTGGCTAGAATTCCTGTTCAAGTAAAATCTGTACTTGCTACCAACCATGTCACACTCTCAGAAAGAGCACTGGGATCTTCCTCGGAAGATCCTATGAAAGATTGTAATGGAAGGGCTTCTTGAGTCTCAGTACTTCTGTTTCAGCTTGATGTTCCTTTCCACTGTGGATATTTGATCCTTAACCTTCAAGAGTTTTTAAATGTATTACTTCCCCAGATATCGAGGTTATGATAGTGACTAAATTTTAAAAATCCTGCTGCCTGTTCTCTTTTGACATAGCCCAGAGAATACTTTACACTGTAGTAAGGAAATGTTAAGTGCAGTTTCTTAAGTCCCAATAACCTTCTCCCTACAAGCCACACAGAAAAAAGTTATTCCTTATTCATCACTGATCTCTTGATAACATCCAGTTTTATGCTCTAGGTATACTTCAAAAAAGTATAAGCACTTGGGATTCCTTAGCACCTAGAGATTGCATTGAATGATAGTCTTTTAAGTACAGGTGCTCTCATGAATAAACCATCAGTCACATTCAGACAACAAATGTACATAAAAGTTCATTCCTGATGACTTCCTTATAACTGTGGAACTTTTTTCTCTAAAGGATCTCTGAAACAATGTCTCAGACACCTCTTAGAAGCTCTGTAGGAATTCCCTATTTGGACCATCATTCAACTGTCAGAATTCAACAGTCACAGTATGTGTGTGTATATATATAGTGTAATTTAAACTGATCCCTGGGCAACGTCCTTGCAGACGGCCAATTCTCTCACAACAGGATGCTCCTGACACGACAAAAAAAAAAACTGATGTGGGTATACTAGTCAAATTAGCAAAAAAAGGATTTTAATGAGAGCTCACCTATTCAATATTTGACCTTCTAAAAATTCAAGAACCCGGGTGGTCTGACTAGTTAGAACAGCGGTTCCCAACCTGTGGTCCGTAAGAACAAAAAAATGGTCGTGGTCTCACCATTACTACACAGGTGCCTCAAAACCATGCAGCAACGAGAGCAACTGATCTCACGAAACCCTTTTATAGTGCCAAGGTAACGGGGATGTCGGCAGGGGAGAGGCTGACTATCCATGATAGAGTACTACTCCCATATCAGCTCTAGATTATTAAATATGGTTTTCTGTGGGTAAGCAGATGGCAACTACTGAATGGCACCTGTATCAGAAACTAGAGCTGATGTGATCTATCCAATGCAATTTTCTGAATCGGCACCCCAAATAACCAAACCGAATCTAAAACTGATTCGAACCCTTTTGGTACTAATTGGAGAGTGGTCCCTGGTCAAAGTGATCCCTGTTCAAGTGATCCCTGGTCAAAAAAAGGTTGGGAAGCACTGAGTTAGAAAGAAACATGCAAGGCTGGTAAGAACACTAGCTTCGCCTTCTCCAATGTCCCTCTGCACTAGTGTATTATGACAATCTGTAGAAAATTCTTGATATGTGAAAGCTCTCTAAGTCAATTCCAGTTTAGAAATGCATTGAGAGCCTTCATTAATACAGAAGGCTCTCTGCCTCAGATGGTCCTTTATCTAGTACAAACTAGCCACAGACTGAAGAGTAACAATCCTTGATCTCAACTTTAATTATCTGAAGAAGTCAACAATATTGGGAATTCCAGCATTGTGTGAGGAAAAAAGAGAAGTGTTTGCCACACAAGATTCGTGAAGTCCTTCACATTTAGCAGGACAATGTTATCTTAGTAGAAAATAACACCAAAGGTGATTTAAACCATGCTTCTTACAAGTAATATCTGAAAATTGGTTCAAAATCCATATTAATTTCATTTTTGTGACCTTCGAGTTGGCCTAATAAAAGTATTGCACTGAAAGAAGGATTTGGAGATTTTTCTGATGATTGACATAGCTACCTTTGCTTTGTCTGAAAACTGATGCAAACTTATTCAGCAGTAGGAGCACAGCAGTGACTTTTAGAAAAGGATGTGGCCAAAGCTTCTTACCTTTGAGTCTTCATTGGTTATTCCAAGTTCTAATACAGCTTTAGGAGATTTTTGCTTGGCTTGGGTGGACTGAGCCATCTGAAGGTTAAGCTGCCATCCAACTGAATCTAGCTATAAAACACAAATGCATACAAAGTAAGATGAACCCGAAGTGACAATAAAGCAAAACATTATTTTAGTTTGTAAAACTGCTTGTGGGATGGTTAAGGGATGGTGTGAGCAAATACACCCTGTCTAGAGACTGCTAAGAAGCAGGCTCTCTGCAAATTCTCCATTCTCCCTTTGACTTAACATTACAACCCTGAAAAATAGCAGATACTATTACAGGGCAATCACCAAAGTAAATTACGAAGTTGTTCAAAGTATGTTAGTGTGATGAAACCCATGAATGTTTGCTAGCTCTTAGATCGTGAAGGTATTAACCACCATAGCCATAAATGAAGTGTCTGTGTTGAAAACAATAAGTTAGCAACAAAAACATAGGGCATGCTGATTTTTTAGCTTTTAGAAGTTACACATGCATTTGAAAAAGTACTCTTTTTTCAAATGTTACACATTTTATTTACAATCAGTGATATAAAAAATTCTATAGCCATATATTACTATGATGATGATGATTATGTTTATTTATATCCCACTTTTTCTCTCTACATAGATGATCTGCCCCTCATGGCCAAACAGTTCTACAATTCTATTTTTATCAAATATTTGAAAGCTGGGTTATTTATAAATATTTTCTTTCATATATCACATTTGTTTAGATGTGTGACTTCCACTAGGAACAACCACACAGGAACACCATATGGCGTACCAATTTAAATGTTGTACATGAGAATGATATTTACAGCATGAAAGAAAGAGTTCTGATTTTTCAAATGTTTGGGGTAGAACTGATAAATAGATCTACAATACTGGATTTATCATTTTTAGTGAAAAATATTGGATTTATCATTTTTAGCTAAAAGCAGAATCATATCCCAAGTTTCCACATGATGGATGGGACATCTTGGTGGGCTTAAAGTGGTCCGTGAGCTGAAGTTTCCTCATAAGTAGTTTACACTAACTGGCCCTGGGAGGCTTTCAGTAAGTGTCTATTCCAGTCCTGTGTCAGGAACTGAAAATGGGAATGCAGGGCACACATTATACAGTAGAATCTCGCTTATCCAACATAAGCGGGCCGGCCAAACACCGAATAAGCAAAAATGTGGGATAATAAGGAGGGATTACGGCAAAGCTTAATAAAAATAAAATTACATTATAATTTTACAAATTAAGCACCAAAACATGTTTTACAATAAATCAACAGAAAAAAACAGTTCAATACATGGTAAAGTTATGCAGTAATTACTGTATTTACAAATTTAGCATCAAAACATCGCAATGTATTAAAACAGTTGTGGATTCAGATGGGAGGCAGACTACATTGGATAATACAGAATGTTGGATGAGCAAAGGTTGGGTAAGCAAGACTCTACTATACAACCCTTTCCCATATGTCACCAAGACAGTGCAAAATGTCTACTTACAAAATCTGATATACTTTGCAAAAGGCAGTAATTCCAAGGAAAACTAAATAAATAATAACTAGATCCTTTTGTGAGAAATAGGTAATTTCATGCATGTTCCAAAGACAGCAACCCTGGAAAATGAACTCCACCGAGCCAGCTATCTTTCCAATCACAGCTCCTCATGCAATGCTGTGATGCATTTCTACCACATAATATGGGGATGCAAGAAATATGGTAGTTTACTTCACCATTGTATTTTCTCTGTGACATGCTTATGTCATCACATTTGTACTAAGAACAAACATGAAAGGCAAGTTTTAGATTTAATTTGTAGGATTTTTTTAAAGCAGGAACACAGAAGTAATTGAACAATCTCACAAACTGTACTACAGTTCAGTGGGGTTAACAAGCAAAGGAAAAGGCAAGTAACCTTTTCATAGATTGAACAGTCTTACATTGCAATGCAATTCAGGTGGCCTTCCCTCCCCCACTTCTACCCTCATTTCTAGAAGTATCGCTATGCTTTCAGAATCTTTGATTAATGTGCCATACCCTGCCAGGGGCTTCAGAGTAGCTTACCTATTTATTTTATTGAAAGGAAGATTGAATATAATAGAGTCCATCCAATTCTGACTGCTTAGAGTACATGATATATGGCCATAATAAAATGGGACAAGGTATGCAGGCATAGAGAAGTGGATTACTTAAGACATGCTGAGAATTAAGAATTAAGCCTTAAGTTATTTTATATGGATCACTTTTGTAAGATGGTAAACAGATATTGTTACGTGGACTGAATTATTTACCAGGAACAAGGTCTAAGGTTAGTTTTTTAAAAGCATAATTACAAGGCTTGATATTGTTTCCCTGAACCCACAACTATCTGATTGTGGGAAGCTTTAAGGATTACCTACTATAGCGGAGAGAAGAATCCCCATATACCAATGATGCGTTTTAAGTTTCCAAACCAAGCATATATGCATGCTCACAATCACTTCAACAGTCAAGCTATTCTAAGTATGTACTTTTGCTTTAGAGCACAAGTGTCTAACAAGATCAAACCAAGGCCAGTACTCTTTGGAAGAAGTCCAACTGACAGATGCTAGGCAGTCCAGCCAAAATTGGCCAACATCCCATTTTCTGCAAGATCCCCACACTAAGACACAAGGCTCCTTCCTGAGGGCATAACATAATCCAGCCATCTGTATATATAATAAAGAAGAGTGTTTGTTTGTATGGGACAGAGGAAGTGTGGAGGGCGGAAGTGTATGTGGCAGCTTTCTGATTGGCTGCCGCTGTGCTGCTATTTGCATATGGTCTCTGATTGGGCAGCTTCAATAGGAGCCCCTGGTGGAGAAGAGGGTTCATGGCAGAAACGGGGCATGACAGAAGGAAATTTGCATATGGTCTCTGATTGGCCAGCCTCAAATCCAACATTCCGAGATGACAAAGAGAGGAAAGGAAAGGCCAAAGGGGGCTGGGTCAGAACACTCCCAATACAGACTGAAATAGGCACACAGAGCCCCCATCACCCACTCGACATCCTACTGCAGTTTGGAGGAGCATGAACCATGGATGATGGGACTTGCAGTACCACCACTCACCACATTCTGAGACCGCTATTAACCTCATCCAATGACTGATCAGGACCAAACTTGGCACATAGACCTCTCATGACCCACTTTACGTCCTGGTGTGGTTTGGCCGGGGATGGACCGTGGATTATGGGACTTGTAGTACCTTTGCTCAATTCTTGAGACCACTGCAACCCTCATCCAATTACCGATAAAGACCAAACTTGGCACACCAAGTCTCCATGACGCACTCTATATCCTGGTGTGGCTTGGAGGAGGATGCACCATGGACGATGGGACTTGCAATACCCGCACTTCCTTCCTAAGACCATTACAACTGCCAACAATGATGGATCAGGACCACAATTTACACAGAGACCCAGCATGACCCACTCTACATCCTGATGCGGTTTGGAAGAATTTGACAATGGATGATGGGACTTGCAGTCACTTCACTCACTTCCTGAGACCACTGAGACCCTCGCCAATGACTAATCAAGACTAAACTTGGCACATGGAGCTCCAATGACCCACTCTACATCCTGGTGCGGTTTGAAGTCCCATGGCTGATGGGACTTCAAGTACCTCCACTCCCCAAGACTGATGCAAAACTCATCTAATGACCAATCAAGACCAAAGTTGGCACACAGAGCCCCCATGACCCACTCTACATCCTGCTGCAGTTTTGGAGGAGGGTTGACCATGGATGATGGAACTTCCAGTACCTTCACTCACATTCTGAGACCTCTGCAAACCTCATCCAATGACAGATCAAGACCAAACTTGGCACATAGACCTCTCATGACCCACTTTATGTCCTGGTGTTGTTTGGAAAAAATTGGAGATGGATGATGGGACTTGAAGTACCGTATCTCACTTCCTGAGACCACTGAGACCCTCGCCAATGACTAATCAAGACTAAACTTGCCACATGGAGCTCCAATGACCCACTCTACATCCTGGTGCGGTTTGGAGGAGGAGAGACCATGGATGATGGGACTTCAAGTACCTCCACTCCCTTCCAAAGATTGCTACAACCCTCTTCTAATGACCAATCAAGACCAAACTTGGCACACAGAGCCCCTATGATCCACTCTACATCCTACTGCAGTTTGAAAGAGGATGGACTTTGGATGATGGGACTTGCAGTACCTTCACTCACTTACTGACACCACTGCCACCCTCATCTAATGACTGATAAAGACCAAACTTGGCACACAGAGCCTCCATGACCCACTCTATATCCTGCTGCTGTTTGTAGGAGGATGGGCCATGGATGATGGGACTTCAAGTACCTTCACTCACATCCTGAAAATAATGCAGCTGTTATCCAAAGACCAATAAAGACCAAACTTGGCATACAGAACCGCCATTACCACTTTCTCTAATAACCCGGGCAACGCCGGGTCCCCAAGCTAGTTTCTAAATAAAATAAGTTGGAGAACTTTGCACCCGAAAAATGCATCAGTGGACAATGAAGGAGAACATTCCTTTTATATTAACATACACAATGTCATAAAGGTAAGTGACTGGAAAATAGGGGAAATACATCCTGTCCCTCCTCCAAAAGCTCTACCCTATGAACCATTTTTATTACAGCAGCACACACTGTATCTTCTTTTATTTAGAAATGCCCTGCTATCTCTGATAATAAGCTCCCCAAGCAATGTATGTAGCACAGCCGCTGAAAGACAGAATTTCAAAACAGGTTGCCCCTAGTTCAAAACCCATCCCTTTTGTGAACTTACCAAATGACATAAGACATTCCACAATTTCTCAGTACAAGTACCTCTCAATGCAAGATGGGGAATCATAATAATAGTTTATTGTACAGATTTGCTAGGACTGCAGGAGGGAACCTTTCTAAACATTGCGCAAATGTTAAGTATCACTATTATCAGATGGCTAGTGCACAGAAAAACTGCCCCTAGCATTTAGAAAAAGGGGAAAGGGAGAGGCAACAGAAAGAACAAACCAAGAAAAACACCAGACATCAACATTCAGACTTCACTATATATATGTGTGTGTGTACTAGCCATCCCCTGCCAAACGTTGCTGTAGCCTAGTCTGTGTATATGTGCTTTGTGTGTGTGTATATTTGTGTATATGTATATATACGTGTGTTTGCGTGTATGTGTATGTGTGTTTGTGTGGTTTTGCGCATGCGTTGTAATGTATTTTTTAAAGTTTTGGCTTTTTAAGTCCCTTCCTCTGTGTTTTTCAGTGTTTTCAGTGTTTTTATGAGTGATGGTCACTCACTGGCCTGATAGGTGTCTTGTGTCCAAATTTGGTGTAAATTTGTCCAGTGGTTTTTGAGTTATGTTAATCCCACAAATGAACATTACATTTTTATTTATATAGATATCTATATATATAAATTTGTTAGGGGCATCCAACGAGGATACAAAACTCAAAAAAACCCCAACGAAACTGTACCAAAATTGCCATGCCCATAACACAACCCACAAGGTACAAACATATCTACTCAAAATGAAAAACAACACAACAACACACTCACAAAACGGCAAAACAACAAAACTCAAAAAACCCCAACGAAAATTAACCAAAATTGCCATGCCTATAACACAACCCACAAGGTACAAACATATCTACTCAAAATGAAAAACAACACAACAACACACTCACAAAACGGCAAAACAACAAAACTAAAAAAAAATCAACGAAACTTAACCAAAATTGCCATGCCCATAACACAACCCACAAGGTACAAACATATCTACTCAAAATGAAAAACAACACAACAACACACTCACAAAACGGCAAAACAACAAAACTCAAAAAACCCCAACGAAAATTAACCAAAATTGCCATGTCCATAACACAACCCACAAGGTACAAACATATCTACTCAAAATGAAAAACAACACAACAACACACTCACAAAACGGCAAAACAACAAAACTAAAAAAAAACCAACAAAACTTAACCAAAATTGCCATGCCCATAACACAACCCACAAGGTACAAACATATCTACTCAAAATGAAAAACAACACAACAACACACTCACAAAATGGCAAAACAACTGAGCATGCGCATTGGTGCCCAGCCGCAAGTTCCCTGGCGCGCGCACACAGTTCCCTCTGCGGAAGCCATGCCCACTCCAAGCCCCGCCACGCTGCTTCCCGCACACACACACCCCCGCCGCACGCACACACACAACCCCACGCTCCATCACTCCCCCCGCCGCACACACACACGCAACCCCACGCTCCATCACTCCCCCACCGCCACACACACACGCGCAACCCCACTCCCCCCCGCTGCCGCACACACACACGCAACCCCACGCTCCATCACTCCCCCCGCTGCCGCACACACACACACAACCTCACGCTCCATCACTCGCCTGCCCCAATCTTACCTCCTTTTACTTCACGCCACCTCCAAACCCCACCGCACCCCTTCCCGCCCTGTCAAAATCCAGGAAAGACAGGAAGGAAGGAAAGAAGGAAGAAAGAGAAAGGGAGATAAAGAAAAGGAGGAAGGAAGGAAAGTTAGAGAAAGAAGGAAGAAGAAAAGGAAAGAAAAGGAAAGATGGAAGGAAAGAAAAGAGACACAGCAGAAGAGAAAGAAAAAGGGGGAAGGAAGGAAAGAGGTAGAGAAGGAAGAAATGAGAGACAGAGGGAGGGAAAGAAAAAGGGGGAAGGAAGGAAGGAAGGAGAGAAGGAAAGAAAAAAGGGAATGAAAGAAGGAAAGAGGGAGTGAAGGAAGGGGGAAGATGTAGAGAAAGAGGGAGGGAAGGAAAGAAGGAAAGAGAGAAGGAAGAAAAGAGACCAGAAGAGAAAGAAAAAGGGGGATGGAAGGAAGGAGAGAAGGAAAGAAAAAAGGGAATGAAGGAAGGAAAGAGGGAGTGAAGGAAGGGGGAAGATGTAGAGAAAGAGGGAGGGAAGGAAAGAAGGAAAGAGAGAAGGAAGGAAAGAGGCCAGAAGAGAAAGAAAAAGGGGGAAGGAAGGAGATAGAGAAGGAAGAGGAGAAGGAAAGATGGGAGGGAAGGAAGGAAGGAGGGAAAGAAGGAGAGAAAGAGGGAAGGTTGGTCACAGCAATGCGTGGCGGGTAAAGGTTGTTATTTCTATGATTATTATGATGCTATTATTCCTATGAGACCCTTTTAGGGGGAATGGGAGAGGTGTCAGGTCCCGGAGGCAATGCATTGCATTATTGTTATTGTTATGATGGTGGTGAAATAAAAGGAAATAAAAAGCGAAAGAAGGAAGCAAACAGGGAGGGAAGAAAGGCAAAGGAAGAAAGGGGGAGGGAATGAAGGAAAGAGAGAAGGATGAAACCAAGTAGTGAAAGAAGGAAAGAAAGAAAGAGGTAGAGAAGGAAGAAAGGAGAGAAAGGGGGAAGGAATAGGTAGGTACCTCTCTTTCATAATAGTCCAGATATCTACCTCAACTTTGATAAGTTTTACTATAGGCCACAGCAACGCGTGGCAGGGCACAGCTAGTAGATATATATAAATGGACGTTCCTGAACTCTCATGCTGTATTTTATGACTTCAGTGCTGTAGTTCAACCCTCAAGCAGTCTTGAGAGCAGTGACAATCTGATTCAGCAGGAACTGTGCTATCTAGAAATTAAAGAATGCTAGAGTATTTTAGTTATGCCTTGCGTGTGCACAACCATACTTCCAGAAACACTCTTCAATCAAGACCTAACTAGTCAAAAATAAACCCAATTTATTTCTAACTTGTCAGAAATAACCCCAGCTAAATTAAGCTATCCAAACTGACCATTTAATGCATGGAAAGCAAAACTGCATTTCATGTATGCATTTTTGCTATTGTCCTAACGAATACTGGGGAGTAGGGAGAAATACTGGGGAGTAGGGAGAAGATCGATGCTTTTGAGCTGTGGTGTTGGAGGAAAGTTCTGAGAGTGCCTTGGACTGCGAGAAGATCCAACCAGTCCATCCTCCAGGAAATAAAGCCCGACTGCTCACTGGAGGGAAAGATACTAGAGACAAAGCTGAAGTACTTTGGCCACATCATGAGGACACAGGAAAGCCTAGAGAAGACAATTATGCTGGGGAAAGTGGAAGGCAAAAGGAAGAGGGGCCGACCAAGGGCAAGATGGATGGATGGCATCCTTGAAGTGACTGGACTGACCTTGAGGGAGCTGGGGGTGGTAACGGCCGACAGGGAGCTCTGGCGTAGGCTGGTCCATGAGGTCACGAAGAGTCGGAGACGACTGAACAAATGAACGAATGAACAACAACAACAGGGAGAATTCATAACTACAATGATCTAAATGGAATACAACATGATTAAAAAGTCACATTAACTGACGTTCCTTATTCTTGTTCTCAATTGGTAACTGAAATAAAAAATGTGTCATGTGACCTTGGTCCAAGTAACAAGGTGTATTTCCCCCAGAATGGGGATAAAACAGTGAGTGAAGAAATTGGAGAAAAAGACAAGCTATCCTGGGCATTCACAAGTGAACTTACAGTAACTCGATTTACAACTGTGTTAAAAGTGTCTCTGAAATAATGAGAAAGGTGACAAAAACCAACATCATTTAACAATGGAAATCCAGCTAAGAAAGGAAGCTATGCACCATTAAACATTACAGCATGAGGATCTTTTTCCTGACAGTGGTTGTTAGCTCTTGAAAGAGAACACTGCCAGAAACAATATTGGAAGCTACAAACCATCTACTCTTCAACTAACTTTGCTCCTTCTCAGTAAAAGGGCTCTTCTCAAAACCATGTTAGTCTTCCAAGGAATCCTTCTTATTTATCACATTTCTTAATAGACTCAGTGTTGAACATCTCTCAAATCATTCAGTTAATTAGAAGTATTTTTGTACCACAGGCAAATACACATGCACACTTTGTTGAGAAAACAGAATGGGTAGAGAATTTAGTGGCTCTACCAAGCTTTTTCTATGGAAACTCCCATGAGCCACCATCAGGATAGCCAATGGTGAGGAATGCTAGGAGTTCAAATCCAACAATATCTGGAAGGCCTTTTCTTACCCACTCCTGACATAGATATTCAGGTACAAGTGGGGCTTGCAACAAACCAAATGTTACAAAATGTTCTTGCTGATGTGCCAGCCAGTTCTGTCCTTTCCCAAAATGCTCTGTTCCAATACATGGGGCTGCCTTGGAAAATGGTTTGGAAACTCCAATTTGTTCAAAGATCAACAGCTAGATGAACATAAGAAAATACACTACTCCACTCCGTAAACAGCTGCACTGGCTCCCTATTAGTTTTTGGGCCCAATTCAAAGTGCTGGTGTTGATCTTTAAAGCCCTAAACAGATTCAGAGGCTGACAGGCCTGAGCTAGCTTTCCCAAGAGAACCAAGGTTGGAATTTCCTCAGAATGTGTTAACTGGAGGTGTAGATCCATCTGATGACTCCCCTGAGTTAGATAGAAGGAAATAAATTTGTCAGCAGAGACAGGTAGCCGCTGTGAGTCCCCTTCGGGCTAAGAACAGCAGTATATAAGTAAGGTAAATAATAATAAATAATAAATAAGAGAAGCCCTCCTCTGACTTCTCAAGGAAAAAGACATCGTTTCTTAAGTATAAATGAGGGTTGGTTTAGAGTGATCCTTTAGAGGAATCAATGTCTAAGTAAAGGGAACAAGCCTACAGTCCTCTCTCTTGTAGTTTCAAAATTCATAGATCCAAGTCTTGGATTTTCCTATGTGATTTTTCATGGACTCATGTTTTGAATATCAAATGTTTTTCATGGTTTCTTGTATTGCTCCTAGTACCAAGTGGTTTCATGGACTCTTATAGTTTTTTGGATCATTGCTATGCTTGTCATGTACCTTTGATCTTCAGGATTGTTATGCTTGCCAAGACTCCAGTTTAAAGGTTTTGCCTGTACCTTAGTCTTTTGGATTATTTCCTTTTTACATGGACTATATTTATATGACTTTTAAATACTTCAATGCTTTTTGCTGAAGCTGCATTTATCCTTTAATAAACTGCTTTGCTTATGCATTGAACTCTGGAGTGTGGGATTGGTTCGTTTAGAAAGTGCCTTAAAACCTTCCTGTTCAAAGAAGTCTTTGGGGGATCACAATTCAAATATGCTACATAACTAAGAAGGCCTATGGGTTTGTTTTATATTATTGGGTTAGTATAATTTATTTTATTGAACTTTATTAGAATTTACAGCATTTGTGGTATTAAGTTGGTTTTAACATGTATATTGTATGCTTTATTGGCTGTAAACCACCTTGGACCCCTCAATGAGGAAAAGTGGGATATACATTTCTTAAATAAATAAATAAAATACCCCCCTGGAGTTTTTTGCATATAGTACTTTTCCCCAAATTTTGGAAAACGCTTCTCACCTACATATACCGCTGTGACGGTCTGGATGAGGGCGAACAAATTGAAATTGAATCCAGACAAGACAGAGGTACTCCTGGTCAGTCGCAAGGCCGAACAGGGCATAGGGTTACAGCCTGTGTTGGATGGGGCCGCACTCCCCCTGAAGACGCAGGTTCGCAGCTTGGGTGTGACCCTGGACTCATCGCTGAGCCTGGAACCCCAGGTTTCGGCGGTGACCAGGGGAGCATTTTACAGCTAAAGCTTGTGCGCCAGCTGCGCCTGTACCTTGGGAAGTCTGACTTGGCCACGGCAGTCCAAGCTCTGGTTACATCCCGTTTAGACTACTGCAACGCTCTCTACGTGGGGTTGCCTTTGAAGACAGCTCGGAAGCTCCAACTAGTCCAACGCTCGGCAGCCATGATTTTAACAGGAGCGGAGCGCAGGGAGCATACAACCCCCCTGTTGCGCCAACTCCACTGGCTACCGATCTGCTACCGGGCTGAATTCAAAGTGCTGGTGTTGGGCTTTAAAGCCCTAAACGGTTCCGGCCCAAGCTACCTATCTGACCGCATCTCTGCCTATGAACCCACCAGGACTTTGAGATCTTCCGGGGAGACCCTGCTCTCGATCCCACCTGCTTCTCAAGCTCGGCTGGCGGGGACGAGAGATAGGGCCTTCTCGGTGGTGGCTCCTCGGCTGTGGAACGCCCTTCCTACGGACATTAGACTAGCACCATCTCTAATGGTATTTCGCAAAAAGGTGAAGACCTGGATGTTTGTGCAGGCGTTTGAGTAATTTAGTGCAATCTGGTAATGGAACATAGGAATGGAACAATGGACGACGAACCTGGACTACGCTTGGATGATGAGAAGATTGGGTACGGTTGTTTTTTGTAATAATTGTGCATTGTAATTGCTTATTGGTAATTTATGGATAATGTGTTAAGTCAATTGTTATATGTTGTATGGAACCACTGCTGTTTCTATTGTTTTTACTGTTTGTGAACCGGTGTGAGTCGCCTTCGGGCATGAGATACAGCGGTATATAAGCAAAGTAAATAAATAATAAATAATAAATAAATACCTTTGTCTTACATGGATGGTGCTATTTTGACTACACAAGAATCTGTACTGAAGAAATTTATATGCTGTATTCTCCAATCTGCAGTCTTCCAGGTGCTACAACTAGACACCAGAACTACTACGAATGATTTATTCAAGTCTGTCCCAGTTAGAATAGGATCCAGATTTAATATAATACAACTGCTCACATAAGCCACAGTACTTTAGTGACTGTTCACATCAAAGGGCCCACAAAGTATCCCACATCAGGAATAACTAGGCTTCCTGGTGCCTGTACAGAGAGAGAAAGGGGTTTGAAAACTGCAGCCTTAGAATTCATAATATAAAAACAGCCATGGGAAAAACACAGAACCAGTCTCCTGCTACTTTCAGAGTTTGAAACAGTCACAGAATATGGTCTGCTTTCATGTAGTCAACCTTTGTGAATTTTTACTCAGAGTGTCAAGCTAACTCAGGTCAACTTGTGAAGAGTACGCTTTTGCTAGTGTTTAAAAACGGTAAAGGAAAAATAACCGTCTTTGGCAATAAATAAATACTTGCCTTCAAAACAAAACTTGCTGACACAGTAGTATTACAACTACCAGAATAAAATGAAAAATGAAAAGAGAACAACCAGAAGCTAAGGCATGGTAATAAATCTCATATTGATCTCCCACATAATGAACTATCAGTTTTGCGAAGCCAGTCCCTTGTGATGTCACCACTGGACCTGAATGAGACAGAAAAGAAAATGTAGAATCCGTTTCTAAATTAGTCTGTGGCACATATCTGGAGCCGCCACTAATAGTTCTGCCACTTCTAGCATTTCCAATGTCCCTAATCAACCTTATAATGTGAACACTCAGGCTGTGAAATTTCTTCCAATTAATTTAAGGGCAGCTACTAATGTATGGTTCCAACCAAAATAAAAGAACTTATGGGCAAGCAGATTTTAATTTATGTTAGATATTGACAACAATGATGCCTGTAGCCAGTAACTGCCATTGCTCAATTACCCAAACCCTCATCATAGGTAAAGGTAAAGGTTTTCTCTTGACATTAAGTTGAGTCGTGTCCGATTCTGAGGGGTGGTGCTCATCTCATTTTCTAAGCCGAAGAGCTTGTGTTGTCTGTAGACACCTCCAAGGTCATGTGGCTGGCATGACTGCATGGAACACTGTTACCTTCCCACCAAAGTGGCATCTATTGATCTACCCATATTTGCATGTTTTCGAAATGCTAAGCTGGCAGAAGCTGGGGCTTACAACAGAAGCTCACCCCATCCCATGGATTCAAACCACTGAACTTCAGGTCAGCAAGTTCTGCAGCTTAGAAGTTTAACTTGCTGCTCCACTGCATAAATGGATGTAATTTTGAGTGAAAATGTGCACCTAACTGAACATGGTGCAAATGAGAACAGACCTACACATTCAGAAGGATCGCAGGTTCTGTCTCAAAATCTAATAATTGTGAAATACCCCCAGAAAGCAAAGGTCATACATAAGATCGACCCCTCCTTGCCTTGGAACATCCCTTCTCAAAAAAAACTTTCTGTCCTCAGACTATGTGTCAAGACAGACCAAAAGCCCTTTTACACTACACACATGTATAGTGCTATGAATCTAACTTTACTTATTTATTTATTTATTTACTTTGCTTATATACCGCAGTATCTCAAGCCCGAAGGCGACTCACAGCGGTTCACAAACAGTAAAAACAGTAGAAACATCAGTGGTTCCATGCAACATATAACAATTGACTTAACACATTATCCATAAATTACCAATAAGCAATTACAATGCACAATTATTACGAAAAACAACCGTACCCAATCTTCTCATCATCCAAGCATAGTCCAGGTTCGTCGTCCATTGTTCCATTCCTATATTCCATTACCAGATTGCACTAAATTACTCAAACGCCTGCACAAACATCCAGGTCTTCACCTTTTTGCGGAATACCATTAGAGATGGTGCTAGTCTAATGTCCAAGGATTTGTAGTTTAGAGAAAGGTATTTAAGATCTCTGCCAGAGAGCTCCAGTGTCTCACCAACTATTAATTCCAGTATTCCATAGGATGGAACAAAGGGAGTTAAAAGTGGAATCACACTGCATTAACTATGCAGTGTGAAAGGACCCCTAATCTTTGATGGGGATGGACTTCCTACCTCAGAATCTCCTCATGCATTATTTTCTCAGCTCTCTTTTTCCAATTTCTGAATCTCTACTCTCTAGGGATGTAATTCAAGCCTATATTCTTTTTTGACCTATTGCCTTCTGTTCCTCTCCTTCTGCTCCATTTCCAAAGCTGAGATAATGGCAAAGAGTTAGTCAACCACTTGACAGTATCTCTTACACAAACAAGTGGAAAGCATGGCAGAGACAATAAGAGTATACACGCATGGAAGTGCCACACACCAAACAAGTGTCACACTACCATTGGTGTCTTCACAGCAATATTTTGGAGGTAGTCCAGCCTCCTTCCCTCAGATGACAACCCTCTCCAACTACTTGAGAAGGTTTCATAAACTTCCTCCTCAAACCTATGGTAGATCTTGCTGTCAAAGGATATATATATTCTGCCACAATTCAAGATGCTCACTACTCCTCTTTGAAAATCTGGGCTAGAGAAGCTGGGCCATGCAGAGCTTCCCCCTTTAGTCTACTATATTAATTGTCTTTTTGAGAGTATCTCCCAGGTAATGCATCCTATAAGAGGTACACAAGGACAGATAAATTTGTAAAGTGTGCCATTAAAGCCGATTTCATTTTGCTTACACCTTTCCAAGCTTAACCCATTTATCATCTTAATTATACGTTTAACTATACAGGGTCTCTCTTTTTTATGGCCATAGGTTTTAATACTGTCTAGCTTCTCCCACCTTACTTACCCATTCATCTCATGTGTAAACTTAATTATACATGAACAAGAACCATAAACATTCAATGCTGTGACAGCCAATTAAAATGAGATGGGGTGCTATAGAGAATAAAGTTATCTGCAATAAAAAAGAAACTATTGGTCGGTTCATGTTTCCTGAACAAACCTGATGCTCATCTAGCCCACCCTCTATTTCTGATTTTCATTTCCAATTTAATGGCAAACTATGGTATATCAGGACCCACTTGGACATAATTGATTTGATGTATAAACATAAAGCAAAGTTAATGCTACATGTATGCAGTGGAACAAACTTAAGCAATGCATGGTGTTCACATATATCTCCGTTCTTCCATTCCTTTTGCACAAATCAGAAAAAGAATTTATCTGTTTAGTTGCAATTTTGGGGTGAAAAATATTGTCAATTTCAAAAGTAACTAACTTATAACTACAACATCTTTTAAATTGCAATCTCAGTTCCATAGGTAAGAATAATCCAGCTTTCGTGGAAAGTGAATCTAAACTCAAGTGAATACTTCCTTCCAGCTACATGGAAAGATGAGGAAGAAAAAACAAAATATTCGAGCATAACTCTTCACAAAAGTGCATTCACAGCACATTAAGTGATGGTCTAGTGTTACATATAAGCTAATCTCAAATGCCAAATCAGGTTTAGGGCACTGCATTTGAACCAACCCAAAATTATTAAGTTATGTTCTGCATCCCACCCAACAAAACATGTTCTGTCCCAGGACCCTTCAACTCAAGCAAAAAACAAAGTCGCCTATAGGAATGTCCAAATTCTATTCTTTTATAAAAAGGTTTAAGTATCTCATTTGAAAAATATAATGCTATACTTGCTTACACCAGATGGGTATCGTATTCAACAGAAAGACAGCCGGAGAAATTAATGGATTTTATGCAACATCAATGCCAGCTTTCATTATGGCTCACTCCTTCCCATGTGGAGCAGCTGCACTTAAACCCAATTCTACTGACAAAGCAACATCCTTTCAGATTTGAACAATTTACCATAGTAAATTTGCACCAAAACAATCTCATCATATACAGTATCTGTAGCCAAGCACACACACACACCGTATAAATAAATACAGTTCAAAAGTTAGTTACATCTCTCAGTCAACAACACTTCAGGGTCCAACTATGGCAAACATCATATAATTCTAGATGCTCACTACTCCTCTAAGGTGGACACTCTTCATTATTACCTAAGGCTCCAATAAGTACATCAGCACTGATCCATTGGTTCCTTGACTGTGTAAAGACTCCCCCCAAATCCTTCAGCATTACATACGTCCCTTTGCTGCCCACTCCTTCTAAAAGCTCTTAATGGACCCCTTCTTCCTCCTTGCTCAGCTTTATTACTTTGAGGGATGGATTAGAAGAGAGACTAGCTTTTTAGAGCATTGACGTTCCTAATTCTCATCACATGCCAGTCTACCCCATTCCTCTCTCAAGAAAGGTAAGTGTTGAGCATCTCTCAATACCCTTTCACGGTTACTATCCCTTCTCATGTGCCAAAGACTGCAAACCAATTTGGCATCTCCCTCTCTTCCACCCAGCAGGCCTGTCTCTGTAGTCTCCAGTAGCACTGAACAGCTCTACACTCTTCCCTCATTTCCTCCTCCAGACAAGCTAGAAAGGCTTTCTCCTGTGATCAGTGCAGTGCTTCAACTGGCTCCTTGGCCCTTATTGTTATTGTTCTCTTCCCTGGCTTTCCATATTCTCTCTGCTTTGATTGCCTCCCCATTTTAAGCTCCCGGTTTTCTCATGACTTCTTTCCATCCTACCCCTTCCACCCAGAAGTCCCTTTTCTCATGTTGTAAGCAGGCAAGGAAGGAAGAAGCAGCTCCTGGTTTCTTCTTTACCAAGTGCCACTTCCTCTGGTCTGCAACCAATGTGCTCCTCCTCACAGCCAAGTCTCAAGGAAACACCCTGCTATACAGGTAAGAAACACATATTGACCAAGTGTCCAATTCCAATGTGGGAAATGTCTCAGAGGCCACATCCTAGGGCCCTTCCAGGTTGGCCCTATATCCCAGGATCTGATCACAGGTTTTCCGCTTTGAACTTGATTATATGAGTCCTCATTGCCAGATAATCTGGGATAAACACAAAACCTGGATTCAGATCCTGGGATATGGCCTGTCTGGAAGGGCCCCTGGTAGTGAGTAGTGAAAAGGACATGGAACAAGGTCAGAGCAAAGAAAGTGAGTTGAGATGTAAAGCTTGCTCGTTGGAAGGTTTTTGAAAATGAACATACATAGCACAAATCCATTTCATATACAAGTAATATTTTTCTTTGCCCATGGCATAATGCCGGTTGCAAAACATTCTGATAATACAGTTTATCTATTACAACAAATCATATACTACTGACATGGTTACATTAGACAAGAGTAGATAACGCAGTAAAGCTTCAGTGGGATTCTGCTTTAGTTGATGCCTACTAGATAAGCAGCAATTACATCCAGAATCTCTTACTGAATGTGCATGAACAGCAAAACAGAGAGTAAAGAGGACAGCAGATAAGTTTTCCTTACTAGCAACTCCTAGGATGTTAAAATGCATAGATTGGTACTGCTGAATAGAAATCATATGGAAAATAAAGATTGATGAAAGGAAAAAAAACAACCTTTAGACCTTTTGGGAGAAGGTTTCAAATGGTCTCTAGAAGGCTCAAAATGTTTCTTATATAGAGTTTGTCTGACCTGCCTGGTCCACTTCACATGATATACCATTAGTTTTCAATTGAAAGTATCTTTAACATAGTAATTAGTTAACTGTGTTATACCTGTGTAACTGAACATCTGAGAGTACTTTTAGATTGCTTGGATACTAATAAACATCAAATTTCATAGTCCATGTTGCTAAAATACTTTTATTAGTCCAATCCTAAAAAACTAGATTAGTACAGAAGCTTTCAAAACCAAAAGTAAAATAAGGGCAGTATTTATGGAGGCATTACTTCCTCCAATAGACACCCCCACCCCCGCCGCTCCAATTGGATTCTGACAATTTGCATTGCCTAATACGGCACTGAAATTAATCTTAAGGCCTACCTGAGGAACCCATTGCTCACTTCTAACAAAGGAGCATGCAGATTGATACACCCAGATAAAGACCAATGATGGTGGTGTGTCATTTGTATAGCTAAAACAACACACTACTGCCTTGCTTTTATTGTTCTGGATGAACCCAGGGCCACAGAAGCTGTTCCTGGGCAGCCTTAATTGATATTACATACTCTTCCTCATATACCACTTCAAGACAATATGTGGACTATCACTGACTCAAGCTATTATCCTTGCAATTTTTAAAGAATCTTTGTCTGATTAAAAAACATCTGTTTTGAAAGCTAGTACTGAGGTTTGATGACTTTTTGGTTGACAATAATTTTACATTGTCAAAATAAATTCTACATTGGCATGAATCAAGTTCCTGGTAAATTTATACTTATTTGCTGTTGACTTTAAACCATCTTTCTCATTTTCCCAATGGAAAGAAATACTGCACATGTTGCTTATTCTTTCATTGTAAAATATATAGTAAATTACCTTATGAGGAGACAAAATCCTCTGCCGGAACTTTTCCACCACCTCTGGACCTGCAGCAGCCCATGCAGTAGCCAAGACTTCTACTTTATCAAAATCCAAGTTGGAATGTTCTAGTTGTTGTTTGAGAATGGCTGGCTTCGAATTATGATATACAGCCTGTTTTAAAAAACCAGTCATTGAAAACTCACATATTCTCTAAAACAGCATTTAAGAAGTCACATCATGCCACTGTTTGTACATCTAATACAGTGGTACTCAACCTACGGGTCTCCAGGTTTTGGCCTACAACTCCTAGAAATCCCAGCCTGTTTACCAACTGTTAGGATTTCTGGGAGTTGGAGGCCAAAACATCTGGTGACTCACAGGTTGAGAACCACTGATCTAATACACACAGAACATAAAATTGGAGGGTAAAACATTTACAATACCAATGAAAACATTCACTAGTTTGGGAAAAACCAGAAGTCTCTTGCATCAAAATACTGAGGACAATACAATATTCCCGCAAGAGAGGAGCTATCTTGAAGTTTGGTGAATAATAATGAAGTATGTATTTGTTGCATTACTAATGGATTTTCTGAAAACTGCCACTCAAAACTAATTACAGTTGAAACATAGTATGCAATGTTAATTTTTCTATTTATTTATTTTCTTCTTATACAACTTCCTGAGTATGAAACAATGGAAAAGGGTGGGAGATATGAACCTTGTTTTACACAAGAGTGCACCTGGATTCAGACAGGTTGAAATTGCAGTTTTGGTCAATTGTAGACAGTCACCCCAAATGTTTTTAAGGTCACGATGGCTACCTAAACAATTTTGCATTATAATTGTGAAGTTATTCTGATATTTGACTACTGAAACACTTTAAGTACAGCTAACTATGAATAAGGAAAAATGAAGTTAGGTTTCCCAAACATGTGACTGATATACTAATGTAAAACAAGTATTTCCTCTGATTGTATATATTATAAATGATAAATATAATATAAAATATATTATTTTACCAATTTATAGTACTAACAAAAGTGTTATAGCACTGACAAAAGGAGATACCTGTTCCAAAATAAATGTTATGGTTTCAAGGACTAAATGGAGATCTTGCTTTTCTACTAAGAATGCAGCTTGAAGTTTTTCTTCTTCTTCTTCTGTGAAAGTACTTTCAGTCTGAAATTAAAAAAAGAATACTTTAATTTACCCCAAAGACAGTATTTATTGCTTGCAGATATGTATTATTTGATTGCTTTCCCACTGTGTCATAAAAATGATACTCAATGCAGCTAAAAACAATACAAAATAAGCACACAATATACAGTTAAGAGATATAAAAAAATTAATATAAACAAAACACAGTAGTAAAACAACTGATTGTCGCAATAAAAAATTCTCATCATATGCAGAATTAGTTATGGTATGATCATAAATTCAGTTTATTTATATTACTTTGCTAGTTTTTATTCATTTTAATAAACTTGACAGCCATATTATGTGTAAATAACTTCCTGAGTTAAAGTTTTTACTATTGAGTTGTAATACTTATAAAATATTTTGAAACAAGAAAGAAATGAAGAGAATGCCATACAGTTGCTCTAATATAAACAAAGAAACAGGAATGACACACTTGCTGGAATAAAATCATTATGCACTTTGGGGTAGTCATAATCTGAAGGAATGCCATGTAGAAGATGAAACAAGCCTGTTTTCTGCTGCTCTAGGGACTACAACCAAGAGATGAAAATTACAAGAAAAGAAATTCCACTAAACATCAAGAAAAATTTCTTGACCATGTGAGTTGTTTAATCCTGTACTCACAACTGGTTTAAGTAAAAGAGAGTTATGAGGATGTTCCACTTGTGCAATAGAGCTCCCTTCTTTCAAGAGGATTCAGCATCACTAAAGCTACCTGAAACTCACAAAAACTAATGTTCTGATGAACAACAAAGAGCTTCTGTGGGGACAGGAGCAAGGGAAGTCAGTATTTTCCCCCCTTTCACCCCAAATCTGAAGAAATATTTGCTTTGTGTACTTTTAAACTTAGTCTAAAGTCATGCTTATTATTTAGATTAATACATGATAGAACACAACATAAATCAAAGTATTTATAAGACCAATTTATAGCACTAACAAATATAATATTATATTATTATATATAATAATGGGGTAAAATAATATAATGGGGTATAATAATATAATATAATATTATGTGGGTATAATAATGCCCATAAAAATATGGTAATGGCTCTAAGAAGCAGTCAAGGAATCTTTGACCCTCCAAATGTTTCTAGACCTGAGGTACCTTCATCCATTACTTTAACTGACAGGATAATTGCTACTATTGCAAACTAAAGTCTAACAACATCTGCAGGGTCATGGGATCCCCCGAGACTGCAGGAACCATTCTACTCCTGATTCAGCAGACACAATTAGAAGGACCACAATAAGCCCAAGAGATTGTACTGTTATGTGGAAACTCCTTTGCTCATGAGAATTACCATATCCACATAGACCCACTAACTCTTTCAGCCTTTACATCAATACTTAGTTTTACTTCTTTTAAATCCAACCTCTCAAAAATCATTCCCTCCAGGCTGAGTGCAAGAAAAAGTCATAATGCGTAACTTCAGCAGAATTCAGAATTTCCATTAAAAATCATTTGCTAAAAACAGTCAACAGAATTAGTTTCAAAGTGATGGACTACAACATGACCATTGGAGAAGTCACTATAAAAAATAGATTTTACCACAAAAAGTCATAAAATGAGTGTTAAAGTGGGTACAAGATTCAAACTGGTTAGAGATTACAGCTTTCAAGCTGTTCTGCTATAATACAGGCTATGCACTGACCCACATTTTTCATAGAAATAGTGTGCCTTAGTTTTACTTTGAGCAGTTTTTACACTTTATTCTCTGGAAAGAAAGGGGAACCAAACCAACACATGGCAGCAGACACTCAAGTGGAGCAGAAAGCTATTGTCATATTTTCAATATGATACTAAAATGTAGCTGTTCTTTGTACAAACCTTTAAGTGAAGCTTTTGAAGGATGCGGGAAAGCAGACGAGAGAACTTGCCTGTGTCTATTGCATTGATGAGGGACACTGCCTTTCGGATGCTGGAAAATGAGCCCAAAATATATTTAATTTTATTTATTATATACCATTTTTCTCCTACCGTGGGACCCATGATGGCTTCCAAAAACAGTAAATTAAAACATTTCCACACAATCTAAACCAATTCAAAAATGTCATAATACAGTATATATATATATATGATGCCCAATAAAAAGTCACACCAGCTTAGACATTAAAAGCTTGCTTAAATAAAAATGTATTTGCCTATTAGCAAAGGAAACCAGGGACAAGGCCACTTTAGGGCCCTTCCACACAGCCCTACATCCCAGAATATTGAGGCAGAAAATCCCTCATTATCTAAATGTGAACTCAGATAACCCAAGGCCCTTCCACACAGCCCTATCTCCCAGAATATCAAGGCAGAAAATCCCATATTATCTGAATGTGGACTCAAATAACCCAGTTCAAAGCAGATATTGTGGGATTTTCTGCCTTGATATTCTGGGATATAGGGCTGTGTGGAAGGGTAAGTCTTCTGTAGAGGGCAGTTCCACTGAGAAGGCTCACCAAGCAAGAACTGGAGGACCACTGTTGAAGGACTGAAAAACAATTATGTTTCTGGTTTGAAAGTGTTATTTCCTGTTTAATTATGTGGTACGTATTTTGAAAATTTGTTATATCCCTAGAAGCTTTATTTTTTTTGGCTGAGGGTAGTACTATTATTTCCTTCAGTCTAGGCACTTTGTAATCTTCTTTAATAAAACATGCCATTTTAAATGTTTCAATGTGCAGACCATAACAAAGTTTTTGCAGTTTAATGACCTTTTCTTGTGTTTGTTTAAAAATTATAGAACCAATTAGAAAATTGCATTTATAACCCTGGAACAAAAATGGGGTTACATGGTGTAATGGTTGCGGGACCAAGAGAAAGCCTTCTCTGGGCCCTTCCACACAGCCATATAACCCAGAATTATCAAGGCTGAAAATCCCACAATATCTGCTTTGAACTGGGATAGCTGAGGTCCCTTCCACATAGCTGAATAAAATTCACATTATCTGCTTTGAAGTGGAATATATGGCGGTGTGGACTCAGATAACCCAATTCAAAGCAGATATTGTGGGTTATTCTGCCTTGATATTCTGGGTTATATGGCGGAGTGGAAGGACCCTGAGTCCACACTGCTATACTTACTTACTTAGGCAATCCCTCATTGTCCAACTAGGATAGTCTTCCAAGATCAGTGTACTGGGGGTGGGTTCGTAGGTGACTGTGGAGCCCTATTCTTGATCTGCATCTTCTCCTGCAGTGAGGGCATTGGTTTCCAGGTGGAAGGCGGTCTCGGACGGGGTCGGCTTGATGTGCCTTCCTCTTGGCACATTTCTCTCTTTCGCCCTCCATTCGTGTATCTTCAAATTATACAGCACTGCTGGTCACAACTGACCTCCAGCTGGAGCACTTCCCAGTTTTGCCATATATTCCAGTTAAATGCAGATAATGTGGGATTTTATTTAGCTGTGTGGAAGGGGCCTCCGACAGATCTCAAAGTTCTGGTGGGTAGTATGGGGAAATATGGTTTCAGATTGTCAAGACATAAAATAAGGCGAAGGAAACAAAGGAGTACTAACAAGTTACATTGCTTCTCTGAACCCTTCTACACTGTCATGGCAAAATCCAGATGATGTGCTTTGAACTGGATTATATGGCAGTGTGGACTCAAAAAATCCAGTTCAAAGCAGATCATGTAGATCATGTGTTTTGATAATCTGGATTATATGGCAGTGTCGCAAGGGCCTACATTTCCCAAAATCTAAAAGCCATGCAGAAGTTTAACATAAAGGAAGATGCTGAAATCGCCTGCACTGAAAATGGTGCAACTACAACTCCTATGATGTCGAACCGCATTAATTCCACAGTGTTGAGCAGGCTTGGGCAAACTTGGGCCTTCCAGGTGTTTAGGACTTCAACTCCCACCATTCCTAACAGCCTCAGGCCCTTTCCTTTCCCCCCTCAGCCGCGGCTGAGGGGGGAAAGGAAAGGGCCTGAGGCTGTTAGGAATGGTGGGAGTTGAAGTCCTAAACACCTGGAAGGCCTAAATTTTCCCAGGCCTGGTTTAGAGGCATAAGATGAAAAGGCATATGAAGAAGACTGTTATATAGATAGATGGACTCCTTCAAGGAAGCCACAGATGCCCTGCATTTGCAAGACTGGTTGGGGAGACTTGAAGGCAGTTCACAACCACAACAAGCGAGCAACTCTTCCACAAGGTAAACAGAATCAGAGGGTTTTACCTTCCTGTATCCGGAAGAATGATGGGCGCCGCCATCTTAGCCGCCTCTGCCGTCAATCACAACACGCCCTTCCTTGCAAAAGCCAATCAGCGGGCAAAGCGAACACAGGCGCTGAAGAGCCAATCCCGGCTCCGGAATTCTGGCGAGCCCCGCCTTCTTCTCCTAGTCCCGCCCCAGGATTGTGCCTTGCTTGACTTTCCGCAGGGAAGAAAAAAAATGCTGTCTCCGTCCTTCAGGGGGCGCGCGAGAGCAATTGCCATTCATTGCAGGAGAGGCAAAGCAAGATCCATTGGATTCAGGGCCCTTCCTTCCATACAGCCATATAACCCAGAATATCAAGGCAGATCTTCCACAATATCTGCTTCCAACTGGGTTATCTGTGCCCCCTTCACATAGCTGAATAAAATCCCACATTTTCTGCTTTGAACTGGAATTTCATCGGAGGTTTAGCACAGCTGGTAAATCATCAGAAACTATAAGATCTATCAACCCAAAAGTTGCAAGTTCAAAGCCCGGGTCGGCGTGAGCGGCCGACCGTCAGCCCTGCTCACTGTTTACCTATGGAGCCCCCGGTGGCACAGTGGGTTAAACCCCTGTGCCAGCAGGACTGAAGACCGACAGGCTCGAATCCGGGGAGAGGCGGATGAGCTCCCTCTATCAGCTCCAGCTCCTCGTGCGGGGACACGAGAGAAGCCTCCCACAAGAATGATAAAAAAAATCAAATCATCCAGGCATCCCCTGGGCAAGGTCCTTGCAGACGGCCAATTCTCTCACACCAGAAGCGACTTGCAGTTTCTCGAGTCGCTCCTGACACGACAAAAAAAAAAACCACTGTTTACCTGCGTAGTTCAAAAACAGTTTTAACTGTAATTAGAGAAATTAGATACCGCTAAAAGTAGATCGGAAAATGCTGGAATGAGGTAGTCCTGACGGCTCTTCGTCATAGAGAATGGAACGACAGCACCCTCTGTGGACTTGAGCCCAACCATCCATGGCATTGAAACAACACCTCCTTCTGTGCTGTCTGTGTACTGTCTATACAAACGGCATTGAATGTTTGCCTTGTATGTGTACTTGTGATCCACCCTGAGTCCCCTTCAGGGTGAGAAGGGTGAAATATAAATAAAGTGCTATTATTATTATTATTATTATAGTGTGGACTCAGATAACCCAGTTCAAAACAGATATTTGGGTATTTTCTGTCTTGATGTTCTGGGTTATATGGCTATGTGGAAGGGCCCTGAGTCCACACTGCCATATAACCCAGTACAAAGCAGATAAAGTGGGATTTTATACAGCTGTGTGTGGAAGGGGCTATAGATGTACTTTTGAGAAAAACCTGCAATAGATGACTCAGGCCACTTCTACAAAGCTGAATAAAATCCTACATTATCTGTTTTGAACTGGAATTTATGGCAGTGTGGACTCAGATAACCCAGTTCAAAGCAGATATTGTGGGATGTTCTGCCTTGGTATTCTGGGATACAGGGCTTTGTGGAAGGGCCATGGGTAAAACCGATCAATAATTATCATTCCATCCAGTATCGACGACCAAGGGTGTATCTACACTGCAGAATTATTGCACTTTGATACCACTTTTAACTGCCATGGGTCAATGCTATGGAATCATGGGATTTGTGGTTTCATGAGGTGGCAAAGAAGGCTAAAGACATTGTAAAACTATACATCCCACAATTCCATAGACTGAGCCAAGGCAGTTAAAATGGTGTGGACCTGCATTAATTCTACTGTGTAGATAGATGCACTCTAAGACACAAAATCATATTCCCACCATTCACACCTAAAAACTGCTGACCTTACGGTTCGAGGTTCGAATCCGCAAGACAGGGTGAGCTCCCATCTGTCAGCCCCAGCTTCCCATGCAGAGACATGAGAGAAGCCTCCCACAGGATGGTAACACACCTGGGCATCCTGAGTTGTGCTGTAAGACCCAAACATTCCTTAAGAGCTGTTTTCTCTCGCAAAGAATAGCCATTTCTTTGTTTTGTTGGTGGCTAGAATCTCCTAGGAGAGAATGCTTCTGGAAAATGGCCATACAGCTCAGAAAACTCACAACAACCCAGCCATTTCTTTATTTGTGTGTTTTCATGTTCACAGAGGTCCTGTGTACCTAATCCCAGTGAATGTGGAGGGATGATTGTAGTCCCCAAAAATATTCCCTCTCTAAAAAAAACTTAGTATATTTGACATCATTCCCATTCTTCCAACCAGAAACAGCAAAAATTTCAGATAAATGAACATAAACTGTGTTTGACAGAGAAAGGAATGATGAGTATTGCTCATGCATATATATTCCTTACAAGATTATTTGGAGGATATTTAATAATCTAGATCACTTTTCACAAATGACTGTTCTTTTTATTTCAAATTCTAGAATGTAAAGTATGAAATGTAAAATGGGGTTGATTAGGAAACTACAGTAAGTATTCTTCAGAGACAGCAACATATAGGAAGAGGTCAGAGTTGGGGGCATCTTTTAAGTCTTATTTATTTCAGCGTAGCCATTGTCTTTTTGTTAAAGCATGAGAAAGAAGGATATCTGGATCCTATCTCAAAACATTGGTGAAGGATGTGATTTTGATTTGCGCCCAGAAATATTGCTTGTGCTCAATTCTGCATTTTTAGCTAGTGCTCTTTTTTTTGTTAAAAGGAGTCTGGAAAAGGTTCAGAGGATGTGATTTGTGCATGTTCTGGCATAGCTGTAATCTTAACAGGTAGAGTCTGGTGAACATTAAATCAGAAGATTGCGCTCATCAAACATTAAGGGGTACAAAGCAATAGGGAACAAGCCAGGCTCATTTTCTTCAATTCATGAAGTGGGATCCGCTGGCATTTTGCCCAAACATACATCAGAACCAGTCTTTGAAACCCCAAGTAGTGGCTTGATGACTGAAATCTAGGATAGAAACGATTAGACTTTCTGGAGCCATAGGTCTCTCTGGATGACAGCTCATCTTTTTTAAAGCAGCAGTTGATTATGATATCATGTGTTCTGCCTTCCATGAACCTTTGGGACCATACTATTATGGTCAGATTTGTTTTGCTGTGATTTTGGTGTAAGTACCACAAAAACTCCGGGGGGGGGGGATATACGTTCTGTCCGAGGGGCCCACTGAATAAAGTATAAATTTTTCCGCATTTTGTTTGCAATTATAGAAAGGTTCTGTCTGGTTGACTCTTCATGTTTAAGAAGAAAAACAGAGTAATGCTGATTATGTGCAAATGCACTATACCGCCCTACATACCATTGCAACTCTAAAGTTATCTGCAGATCTGTAAAGTAGCCCTAGCTGTGTGAAGCCAGAAATTTAACATGGTTAGAGAAGAAAAACACCCTAGAAGTGATACAGAGCTTTGATAATGAGATTCCTGCTCTGATTTGGGATTAATTTTTAAGATCGGTTTTGGGGCCATGGTGGAACAATGGGTTAAACCCCTGTGCTGTTGCACTGCTGATCTGAAGGTTGGCAGTTCGAATCCACAGGACAGGGTGAGCTCCCACTGTTAGCCCTGGCTCCAATCAACCTAGCAGTTCGAAAACATGCATGTGCAAGTAGATAAATGGGTACCGCTTCAGCGGGAAAGGCATAAGACACTCCAAGCAGTCATTCTGGTCAAACAACCAGGAGGTGGCAATGCAGGCTCCTCGACTTCGAAATGGAGAACGGCACCTCCTCCAGTGCCAGAAATGAGCACCGCCTCCAAAGCCAAAAATGAATGGAGAAGGTTTTGCCTTTGTTTGTGTTTCTGTGTGTAATTGTATTGTAACAAGGCACTGAAAGTTTGCCGGTATCTGTTCACAGTGTAATCTGCTCTGAATCCCCATGGTGAAAAGGGCGGTATATAAATAAAGTATTATTATTATTGTACAAAGCCAACCCTCCACATTGGCTAGGGTTAGGAGCACAACCAGTGAAAGTGGAAAACTGTATATAAATAAATTACTAATTTTATCTGAGAGAATATCTCTCTAAGGCCCCATCTATGCTGCCATATATTATACAGTCTGAAACTGGGTTAGATTTTCTAAATCAGCTATGAGTCTACACTGCCATATAATCCAATTCAATCTGAATCATAATGGCCATGTAGATGGAGCCTAAGGCTGGATCTACACTGCCATATAATGCAGTTTCAGAAAGCAGATTAACTACATTGCACTGGATTATGTGGCTGTGTAGACTCGTATAATCCAGTTCAATGCAGTTAATCTGCATTCTGAAACTGCATTGTATGGCAGTAAACATCCAGCCTTCCTGATTCTGAACCCATTTTCCTAGGTTTCTGTGGCAGAAGGAGAGAATCTCCACAAGTACACGAGACTGTCTGCTTGACTCTTCATTTGTCACATTAAAAAAAAATAATGCCAAAGGCAAAGGGGACGAGTATGCTCTTCTGCTGATTATAGGGAACTGGTGATCTGGGTTTATTTCTCAGACAATTTTATCTTAGACTCCAAGTTATGCAACCTCATGCAAGTTTTCAGATCATGTTTTGCACAGTGGGACTATTCTCAATAAGTGCCTTGAAGAGAGGTTGGCAGAACCAAACATAAAAGATCTGAATGCAGGAGCCAACTGTTTGCTTAATACCTCAAGGGAACAGATATGCATTGAGATTTACAGAAAGATGAAGGTTATCTCTGAGCAGATGTTCAACGCAGGAATTCATTATCATTACCAGAACTGAGGTCTCAGCTTCTTCACGCACAAATTTGCAGTTGGTTTGTCCTCCCACCTTTCTTTCATTCAGAAGCCAGAGAGAAAGTGGCATTTAGTTGTTGACATTGTGAAACATTTCAGAATAGGAAACCGTTGCTAATGTATTGCGAGTCTTCTGTTCCAACTTTCCTAGAGGACTCCAGCTTCACTATGTAACATATCTAGGGGTTGTAGACATACCCTCAAAATGTCTCTATTTGACAAGGGCATTCCCAATTCTTTGTCATCCTACTTTTCACCTAGTTTTAAAACATCCCGATTCTACTTCCTCCCTTTCCCCGTTCCTCTTCTAATCTGTGTATTCTTCATCATTAATAACTTTAGCCATCTTGAACACATTCAGATGTTGTTTGGGCCAGTTTTCAGCTGTGAAATATTGGAAAGTATGTTATAGGATGTAAATAGAGCAGATTACTCCTGGATTCATCTCTCCAAATGACAGCTCAGGTAGATACGCTGGTCAGGAGTGCTTACTACCAGCTTCAACTGATACGCCAACTGCACCCCTTCCTAGATTTGGAGTATTAGGGAAAACCTTAAGATGGTAGTGTATGCACTGGTAACTTCAAGGATGGACTTTTGCAATGTGGCTTACATTGGGCTACCTTTGTACCAAGTTAAGAAACTCCAGTTGGTTCAAAATACAGCAGCCAGATTGGTTACAGGAACATCCAGCAGTGAGCATGTTACACCCATATTAAAGTCACTCCACTGGGTATCAATTAGTTTCCAGACAAAGTGTTGGTTTTGACCCTTAAAGCCCTACATGGTTTGGATCCAGGTTACTTAAAGGATCACCTTCTCCCATACAATCTGCCCCAAACACCTCTGAAGGGCGGTTACTCAAACCAGCCAGAACCCGACTGCCAACCGTCACTCAGAGGACCTTTTCATCAGCCGTCCCAAAACTGTAAGTATTAGTTCTAAAGGGTTTAGTAATCTGTAAGTAAGAGTTCATGGGTGAAAGCAATTAAGGGTGGAGGTATTCAAGAGATAGGTTGCAGCTGAGTGTTTCTGGATATAAGGAGCGAGCCTTGGAACTGATCTTTGGGAGAAAAGTATTTATCATATTTTGGTGGTGGATGCTGCTGGTTTTCCCCCAGGTTTGTTGGATTTTCAGTATCCTGACCTGTCTCCTGTAATCTTGGAACCCTGGAACCTCTGGACTGGCTTTTGACTACGGTATAGACTCTTGATCCCTGGACTTTGTTTATTGAACTCTTGGCGTTTGACCACTGGACTGGACCTTTGACTATGGAGTTATCTTGAGCCTGCAATAGTATTTGCTAATTTTGTTTATTCTGTGGCTGAGTGCTATCTTTATGTTTTGGACTATTGAAATAGCCAGAAAGTAAGTGCTGTTTTAATTAAATTGTTTCATACAAACTGGGTTTTTGTTTCATTTACCTCTGCTGGAATAACAGCAGAGCCCTGGCATCGTGACATTTGACACCTAAATGAACTGTTGGAATTTTAAAAACATCTAAAGACCTATCTTTTCCAGCAAGCCTACCCAGCCAATTTTAACCATGGATTTTAAACTTGTACCTCATGTTTAATCTTTGTTCTGTGTATTTTATTATTTATTATTATTTTATTCAGAGTATTTGTATCCCGTCCTTCTCAACCCCCGAAGGGGGACTCTGGATGGTTTACAATTGGCAGTCATTAGATGCTGACAAGGAAACAGAGCACAACAATTAACATAAACAGGTCAGCAGCAATCAAAATACAATTGAAAAGCAATAAAATATATTTAAAATATTGGTCCTTAAAAGATTAAAACAACCAAGTCTGAGTCTGCAAATTCAAATCATAGTCCAGAGTTCCAGTCCAAGGTCTCTTAATTGACAGTTCTCACTAGTCATTACAGATGTTGCTCAGCCAGCTGCCTGAATGCTTGGTCCCAAAGCCAAGACTTGAGTTTTTTCCTGAAGGAGAGGAGAGAAGGAGTCGCCCTGATTTCACTGGAGAGTGCATTCCACCGACGAGGGGCCACCACCGAGAAGGCCCTGTCTCTCGTCCCCACCAATCACGCTTGCGAGGGTGGCGGGATCGAGAGCAGGGCCTCCCCCGACGATCGTAAATTCCAAGGTGGTCATAGAGGAAGATACGTTCGGACAAGTAACCTGGGCTGGAACCATATAGGGCTTTATAGGTCAAGACCAGCACTTTGAATTGTGCTCGGAAATGGACCAGCAGACAGTGGAGTATTTTGTAGACATATGTCTTAATATGTGTATTTTGTATAATGTTTTTAGATTATTGTGTTTTAGCGATGTTGTAACCCATCTTGACCTATGAGAACTATGGTCTATCACAGTGATGATAGGATCTCTCCAAAATACGTACATTGTTCAGATTATTGGGAGGCAAGTACTATGTATCTTGAAATAATCCAAAAAAATTTACTAAGAGGAACTTGTAACTTGCAATTTCCTTTATGTCTTAGCAAAAGGGAAGGGTTTATCTATGACCTGGAATATTTTGCAATAATGTATTTGTTGAGACTAAATTTATTTTACTATCCTTGAAGCATTTAAGATGCAGGTATAATAGACCACTGGCAGTGGAGGAGTGACCCCAATAACAGCAGCTGAAAACTTAGCCAGGCAGCAATTCTATACTTAGTTTCTGTTCCTGTCTGTCTCATATTAAAGGCTCAGAGAGGAAAAATGAACACTAACAAGCTGGCCTACAAACAGAAGGAGAATTGTATAGCAGCTCTATTTTTCTCTGTTCCTTTAGAAAGAAGAAAATGGGCGAAGGCCACCTAGGCAATTTTGTGAAGGTCAATTGGAGTCAAGAAAAAAAACTGCAGCCAAGCAAAGAGGGTAGAGCAGAAAATCAACTGCCTTTCATGGGAGTTCGCATGAAAAATTTAATTTAGCACAAAGTTTTGTTCTTTAAAGTTTAATTACTATTAAAAATGGAAGTATAAAACATGAATACTTGCATTAGATATCCAAACTGAATGGAACAGTGGAAACCAAGATTAATCAGAATAAAAGATGAAATGTGTCAGAATTACCTTTCTCTGAGAGTATGAATCTGCATGAAACAGGAAGTATCATGCGCCCACAAAGACTTTACTACTGTATATACTTGAGTATAAGCTGACCTGAATATAAGCTGAGGCACCTAATTTTACTACAAAAATTGGGAAAACGAATTGACTCCAGTATAAGCCGAGAGTGGGAAATGCAATAGCTACTGGTAAATTTCAAAAGAAAAATCGATACCAATAAAATTACATTAATTGAGGCATCAGTAGATTAAATGTTTTTGAATATGTACATAAAACCGTAATTTAAGATGAGACTCTGTCCAACTCTTATTATTCTATGCTTCTTCAATGTCAACGTGCTTACGTATCCTTCCAATAATAATAATGAGAATAAAATAATAAATCTAATAAAAATAATAAGACTGGGGTAAAATAATGGACATGTAATCATAACAATAATAAGAGTAAAATAATGTAGATGTAATAGTAATAATAATAATAGAGTAAAATAATAAATGTAATAAAAATAATAATAAGAGTAAAATAATAAATAACTTTGACTCAAGTATAAGCTGAGTGGGGCTTTTTCAGCATAAAAAAGGGCTGAAAAACTCAGCTTATACTCTAGTGTATACGGTAAGCCTCCCTTAGTTAGAAGGGGTTTAGTTCTTTATTGTATAGTTTATGGGGGGGCACAATTCATTCTGTCCATTTAAGACCCCCCCCCCCCCCATCGCCCCCTTTCCCCTTCCCCACCAAGGCAGAGTCTCATAGCTGGACCCAACAGCTTCCCTAAAGCCAGAGCCTTTTGGAAGAAGGTGCTAGAGGAGCCAATAAGCTGAACACATTGCACATTGGAATTTGATGCTAGAAGTTGGTGTTACAAGCTGAAGAAACTCTGCCACATGTTTATGGAAGACAAGGCAAGAAAGTAAGATTTACAGTTGAGTCAAGGCTCCAACTTTTCCTATAAATTTTAGTTGTTAGTCCTGGGGGTGTTAGAATTTTGACTTTAATTACTTTATTACATTCCCAGTTAACTGTTCACCTGTGTAAATCCAACTCCGTTACTGGTGAGATTAGAGCACCTTTAAAAATTAGCTCGGGGACAGAACAGGAAATCTACAAATGATGTTGAATTTCATAGACAGAAAAAATATTTGTCAGACAACAAGATTTCCAGATGGGAGGAGGTCATGACAATGGCTTGCTTGATGTGATGGGCCTTCCTCTTGGCACATTTCTCTTTTGCCCTCTATCTGTACCTCTTCAGAGTCCATAGGGCCTTTGGTAACAGCTAATCTCCAGTTAGAATGTTTCCCAGTTCTCGGTGTTTGTACCACATTTTCTTAGGTTAGCATTAAGACTATCTTTAATTTTTTTTGTTGTCTAATAATATTCTGTTTTCTGTTCTTGAATTAAGAATAAAGTAACGGCTTTGGGAGACTGTGATTGGTCATTCGAACAATATGGCTAATCCAGACAAGTTGATGGCAGAAAATCATTGTTTCAATGCTGGTTGTCTTTGTACATTAGTAGGGATACCAAGTTTGATGGCTAAAATCACAATGAAAGTAGAGTTATCTTTAACTACTCTACTGGCCCAGAAGATAATTGAAGCAATATTCAATGTGGAGGCCTTCACTAAAAACAGGAGGTTGGAGTAGAATGTGCAGAAAATATCAAAAAAAGGTTTCTTTTCCTTTTACCATCTGTCCCCTCTTGGAAATATTGCAGATCTGATTGGTGGCTGGAGAAGCTGTGGACACTCCAAAGATTGTCTGCTACTAGAGACCCTCTTAGCAGATTATGTTGTCTTGGTAATTACCATCTTAGTTGTGGGAATCTCAGAGCAATCCCTCCCCAAAGTAATTTTCCCATGTTATAATAGAAAAGCTAATATGTCCTCAATATGAAAGACCATGTGAGTCCAGAATTTAAAGTTCTTTATGGACCCACTGCCAAGACTCTACCTCTGGAAGATAATCATACTCAGCCATGGTTGATTGCCTATGCTGTATGATGATGATCCATTAAATACTGTGTAAATGTAGTATTTAACTAACTAATAGATGCAATGTCTACTAGAGTGATCCAAATTCAGAAACACGTGATATGCCATATATAAGTTTTGGTTAGCATAGGGAAGGTTTAACACTCCCATGGTATTTATTTGCCAATGTGCCCTTGTTCAAAAGATTTCACCTCACTTTCTGTCCCTGTGGTAATTAAATTTTGGAAAAAAAAAACAATTTTTGTTGTGGAAACAAAGATTGATGACAAAGCTTCAGTGTAGACACCTTTTTCCCATGATAACTTTTCCAGGAGCAGATTTCCCTTCCTACGGGTAGATTTCTTTCACTTCGTGTTGTCTCACCCCCATTCTTAACTATAAGTCATTTGTAAGTTGGATATTTGTAACTTGGAGGCTGCCTCTACTACTGCATGTTTTCCATAAAATTACAGACAAACAAATATGCATTGGACACATTTAGAGCCTGGTGTTTGCACCAATAAAAGCTGTATGTATTACATAGTTTATATCTAACTTTATTTTCTGTGTATTTGCGCAAAGACTTTTAACTTTCATAGCTCCTGTAATACACAAACAACAAACACATAAGGAATAAATGTTCAAGTTTTGCAACAGCCTCTTTAGAAACAAGATTTTTTTAAATCTTGAATTCTTTTCTCCTTCTGTTTGCAGGAGTTATGTGCAGTGACGGCTTCACAATGCCATGTTCCTTTTTCTCAGTAAAGATAATGTATAACACTATTTTAGGGCATGTGTAGAGGAAGTAAATGAAGAAGCAAGGTCCAGGACTTTTGCTTCTGCTAACTTTCAGTGTCTTTCTTTCTTCCACAGTAGCTTTTAAAAGAGGTTTAAATCCTCCCTCCCTCCACAGGTTTAATAGAATAGCAATATTAGAGAGACTTCCTAATAGCAGATCCTATGTTGCTTAAACCCATAATACTCAGAGCTTACCTACACACAACCAACAAATGTGTAAAATGGAACCCCAACATTACTTTGCTAAGAAATGCAACTTGGTCTGGGAGGACAGCAAGAGAAGGTGCTTCATTCTAGCCAATCCCATCTCATTTGCCATTTGCTATTCCAACTATATTCCTTACTAAATACAATATCATTTCTCTCTGCAGGGTTTGTTTAAAAATGAAAACAGGAGTTAAGAATTTGGGAAAGTGATGTCATTGGTGAATTGCATGAAACAGAACCATATAAACATACTTCTCCACTCAGGATTCCCTGGATTCAAAGACACTCCCCCATAAGGGGTGTGACACATAATCATTGCATGTAAGCTATAAAATTATCTAATTTCTCCAATACTACATAAATAATGCTGTTGCCTCCCACAGATTTTTTCAAATGTTCAATTCACTCACATGAATAAATAAATAAACAAACAAACAAACAAACAAACAAACAGCATAAATAAAATGTTCAGCCACTGCTTTACATGGGGGATCAAGAAGAGAAATACAAATCAGTTTTTGAAAAATGGAAATTTGATAATTTGTCCATCTTCCATCTGAACCTGATCGTAAACCCATTTTCTGTTGCAGCGACACTCTGTTCCACACTTGGTGGAATTGCATTTGGGGCAAGGGTAGAAGCAGCCCAGACAGTTCTTCTCCAGGCAGTCACACAAATCTATTTTACTGGATAGGAGGCAGCCTTTTTTGTCGTATTTCTTCATGGTTCTATAAAACAAACAAAAAATGAGAAATCTCAGTTCATTTTTCAGAAGGTATATCCAATAAAAATGAAAGTGTCATCACAAAATAAACAAAGGTTCCAGCATATCCTTGTGATGATTTACTGCAGCTTACTGAAAAATTGATTTTGAAACCCAATGCTGAATACAATTATCCCTATGTCTCTGGCTACACATTCCATGGACAGTGAGCTATCAGAGCTCCTCGACTTCATCATCTCACAAGGAGGTGCCAAGTCAAACTGTCACATAAAATAGTTAATTTGCTCAACTGCTTAACAATAAACAGAAGCCCATCCAACATGACTGTTAGTGAAAAATATGAAAGATGCAGAGCTATGCTGATCTGTTTTAGGAAACCTGATCAATTTCATCTAAACAAAACAGCTGACAATCCCCGTGCTTATATTGTTTGTGCTATGCTACATATGATGTAATTGCATTATTAAGCACCCATTGCCAATAAGTATTTATTTATTTTATTTATTTATTTATTTATTTAGTACACTTGTATACCGCTAATATCTCAGCCTAAAACGGCGACTCATTGCGGTTTACAACATTTAAAAACAACAATATTCCAATTAAAAATATAAAACACATACATATACAATACACAGTATTGGGCCACCAATACAGACCAATGCATCTCTTAAATTAAAATCATAATCCAATTTCGTTGTCTGTGATTGCCAGTCCTTGATCAGAGATTTCATCGCATCAGATTAGCCGAATGCTTGCTCAAACATCCATGTCTTGAGTTTTTTCCGAAATACTATCAGCGAGGAGGCTGATCTTATCTCTATAGGGAGGGCATTCCAAAGCCGCGGGGCCACCACAGAAAAGGCCCTGTCTCTCGTTCCCGCCAGCCGCACTTGTGCAGCCAGCGGGATGGAGAGAAGGGCCTCTCCCGAAGATCTTAGGGTCCTGGTGGGCTGATAGGCCGAGATACATTCGGATAGATATGTTGGGCCAGAACCGTTTAGGGCTTTAAAGGCCAATGCCAGCACTTTGAATTGGGCCCGGTAGCTAATCGGCAGCCAGTGGAGCTGGTACAGCAGAGGAGTTGTATGCTCCCTGCGCCCTGCTCCTGTTAGTACCATGGCTGCCGCCCGTTGGACTAGTTGGAGCTTCCGAGCCGTCTTCAAAGGCAACCCCACGTAGAGAGCATTGCAGTAATCAAGGCGGGATGTAACCAGAGCGTGGACTACCGTGGCCAAGTCAGACTTCCCAAGGTACGGTCGCAGTTGGCGCACGAGTCTTAACTGTGCGAATGCTCCCCTGGTCACCGCCGAAACCTGGGGATCCAGGCTCAGCGATGAGTCCAGGATCACACCCAAACTGCGAACCTGTGTCTTCAGGGGGAGTGCGACCCCGTCTAACACAGGCTGTAACCCTATACCCTGTTCGGCCCTGCGACTGACCAGGAGTACCTCTGTCTTGTCTGGATTCAATTTCAATTTGTTCTCCCCCATCCAGACCGTCACAGTGGCCAAGCACCGGTTCAGGACCTCGACAGCCTCCTTAGTAGCAGGTGGGAAGGAGTGACAAAGTTGGACATCATCTGCGTACAGATGACACCGCACCCCGAAACTCCGGATGATCTCGCCCAGCGGCTTCATGTAGATGTTAAACAACATGGGGGACAGTATTGAACCCTGAGGAACCCCACAAAACAAAGGTTGTGGGGTAGAACAGGAGTCCCCCAGTAACACCTTCTGAGACCGACCCTCGAGGAATGACCGGAGCCACTGCAAAGCAGTACCTCCGAGACCCATTCCCGCGAGGCGTCCCAGAAGGATACCGTGGTCGACGGTATCGAAGGCCGCTGAGAGGTCGAGTAGCACCAACAGGGACACACTCCCCCTGTCGAGCTCCCGACGGAGATCATCCACTAAGGCGACCAAGGCTGTCTCGGTACCATGCCCCGGCCTAAAGCCAGACTGTGCCGGATCCAGATAATCCGTGTCTACCAAGAATGCCTGGAGTTGTGAGGCCACCACACGTTCCATGACTTTGCCCAAAAAGGGGAGATTGGAAACAGGCCGATAGTTGACGAATTGAGTGGGGTCCAGTGATGGTTTCTTCAACAGCGGTTTTATCACAGCTTGCTTTAAGCTGGCTGGAAATATGCCTTCCCGAAGGGAGGCATTAACCACCACCTTAACCCACTCGGCCAATCCCCCTCTGGCCTCCTTTAGAAGCCAGGATGGGCAGGGGTCTAGGATGCATGTGGTAGCTCTCATTCCTCCAAGCACCTTGTCCACATCCTCGGTTTGAACTAATTGAAATGAATCCATCAAAATTGGACAAGCAGATGCTCGTGTTACATCCTCAGAGACTGCCGTTAATATGGTATCCAGTCCAGAGCGGATCAAAGCGACTTTGTCTGCAAAGAACTGAGCAAAGGCTTCACAGCGAGCTGTCGAGTCATCAGGGCACCCATCCTGAATGGTGGGTTTTAACAGGCCTCTGACAACTCGGAACAGTTCAGCCGGACGGTTCTTTGCAGACGCAATAGTGGCCGCAAAGAAAGTTTTCTTTGCGGCTCTTATTGCCGCGGCATATGACCTTAAAAAGGACACAAACCGTGTTCGATTTGGCTCGCTCGGATCCGAACGCCACACGCCCTCTAGTTCCCTCTTCTTTCGCTTCAACGCTGCCAGCTCCTCAGTAAACCAAGGGGCTGGTTTAGTTCGGCTACTTGAGAGGGGACGTTCTGGAGCGATCGTGTCTATTGCCCTAGTCATCTCCCCATTCCAGAGAGCGACCAGGGCATCAACAGGATCACCAACCGAGGTGGCGGGGAATTCCCCAAGAGCCATCAGGAATCCCTCCGGATCCATAAGCCTCCTGGGGCGGACCAATTTAATAGGTCCTCCACCTCTGCGGAGGTTAGGGGGTGCAGTAAGTCTAAAGCTGACCAGGTGGTGGTCGGTCCATGGCAACGGAGAGATGGATAACTCCTCAACACCGCCGCCTTCCTCCCATCCCTGACAGAAAACCAAGTCCAATGTATGTCCAGCACTGTGGGTGGGGCCAGATACTTGTTGGGACAGCCCCATGGTCGCCATGGTAGACATGAAGTCCTGAGCCGCTCCCGTTAGGGCAGCCTCGGCGTGGACATTGAAGTCCCCCAGCACAAGCAGCCGTTGGGACTCCAGTGCCAGGTCCGAGACCACCCCCGCTAGCTCAGGTAGGGAGACTGTAGTGCAGCGAGGTGGACGGTACACTAGCAGAATCCCTAATCTGTCCCGGTCACCCACCCTCAGGTGGACGCATTCAAAATTTGTTGACTGCGGGATGGGGGTCCTGGTCAGAAGAATGGAATCTCTGTAGACTACTGCAACCCCGCCTCCGCGCCCTCCGGATCTCGGTTGGTGCTGCACAGAGAACCCGGGTGGACAAAGCTGGGTCAAATTTACACCTCCCGCTTCGTCCAGCCAGGTCTCTGTGATGCACGCCAGATCTGCCCGTTCATCCAGGATTAAATCTTGGATGAAAGTTGTTTTACCATTGACAGATCTGGCGTTCAACAGCACCATAACAGTAGAGGTTATGGTCATATATACTGCTATACTTAGAAAATATCGTCCTCAGCAAACAAATTCTTGATACATTCTTTACGAGACACATAGACTTCAGATACTATAAAATACTAATGCTTAAAATACACTTTTTCTATCTCAACCAATGCTGTAAGTTGGCTTGAAAGCAGTGTTGAGACCTGGTTGATCCTCTGGCAAAAGTTATTTGTTGTTGTCTGTCTGCCTTCCTGCTCAGTTTCAGGGTTCATCCCAGCTATCACCATAGTTTATTTTAACTATACATTTCGAGGAAATGCTGTGCATATATTAATAAGTAAAAGTGGGAAAGACTGGAGCTGAGAGAGGAGGAGAGGAAGGTGTGTGCTGAGCAAGGGAGAAAGGAGAGCTAGGTTGCTGTGTGGAGAGGTGAGAGTCCTGGTAGGAAGGCCACCTTTCTTTCCAGGACCCTCACCCAAGTATTCAGCCTAAAAGGGGGGCTGAAAAGCTAGGCTTATACTCAAGTATATACAGTACCCACATTTTTAGGTTGTTTGTGGATCCATCCGTGGCTGCAACATACATTAGAGAAGCATTTTTCTTGGGTCCTATCTTACTCTCTTTTTCCCTGGACAAATCTATACCTCTCTTATTTCTGTCTTATCTTCAGTCAAATGCTCTCCTTCTCACCACCTCACCTTCCGGATCTACAATGCTACTTTTTATTGGTGAACTGTCACTACTCTCTTGATTTAAAGGTTCTTATTAGGCTCAGCCATTCCCTAAGCACATGGTCCAAGGCAGTCCAAGATCAAACAGAAAAGCTAGTTCAGACAGAGGGTCAAACAAAAAAATAGTCAGGAGTCCATTTCAAAGGTCAGTAGCATAGAAACTCGCTGAAGTTCAAGAATAGTCCAGGTCAAAATCCACACATATAGTCTATAGTCGAAAAACATAAAGTCCACTAATAAGATACTAGCTGTAGCTCTTTCACCAATGTTGCTCACATTGCAGCCACCAGCTATTTATGCTGCCCAATGAAGCCCTTACAGCTGAGAGGCCCTCTTCTGGGCCAGCTGATTGGACCTTCTCAGCTCTATGGCATCAATCCTTATCTGGAGTCAAGCAGAATGAGTCAACTCCTGCTCTTCTCCCTGAAGACCCTGATCCTGCCCTGTTTTTTTCAAGACTAGAGGATCAGCATTAAGGAGCTCCAAAATCTCAGGATGCTCAGGTGGCTGTTATACATTTGCCCCTGATTTGGCTGCTGGGAGAGAATATTCTAACCTGTCATCCTGATGCTCTGCCAAGGTCCTGACCCTCTACTGTCTCTGTAGTCTTTGTTATTTGCTCTTCGGGGTAGCTGTCTGCTTCTCCTGACAACCGGTCAGCTTGGCAGCAAAAGGTTTCCCCGGTATTTGTTTATTATTTGCTGTATTTTTATCCCACTCTATCTCAAAACCGAAGGGAATTTAGAGTGGCAGCAGAGAAGAAGATAAGTAGCATAGAAGCCCCCAAGACCCTCTCACAACTCTTACATTTGAGAAAGATGAGGTTTTTTGCCTTAACCATGTTTCCTCAGGACTGCTTTGTTCAAAAACATTTTCAATATAGATAAAGTACGCATGGTAAAATGACATAAACATTTAGCTTGTGTTACATTGTGCGGGGTGTGTATATAGAAACAGTGACATTCATACAGAGAAATCTTGTGTGAAATAGTCATATCTGTGCAGTTAAAAAGCAACTCCAAGCATTAAGAATTTTGATCAGTTACACAGCTCTTTATTATTAGATATACTTGCAGCACACATATCGATAAATTAAGTTTTAATGGAATGTTTAGCACAGGATTGGCAGACTCGTGTTATAGTAAGTTATCTGCAAAATAATGGCTACCAGAATTTATTCAAATACAAACGAACAGGATAGAAAATTGCATTCCTACTTTATCTATCCATCTCTTTAATTTCAAATAAATTAGAGGCACTTAAGATTCTGATTGTGATTGGCAAACTACTAATAAATCTATTCTGATGCACTTTAAGGCTCCATAATTTTTGCTGTGTTTAGAATCAGCCTCCTCGCCCCATCCAGTTCATTAGGGCCACCAGGCACTGCAATGGCAGATTTAAAAAAACCCTGAGATAAACGTCACTAATCAAAAAATAATTACACCATCTAAACCTCAATGTTTTTCCCTAGTTGCAAAAATGGCTTAAATATCATACTCATCGTTCTGTAGATAAGCATTACCAGCCAATTTCTTACAAGTGGGGTGGTCCTTTCCATTCACCCATGCAAAGGTAAGAGGCAGGCCCGTAGCCAGGATTTCATTTCGGGGGGGGGGGGGGGCTGAATTTTTTTCAGGGGGGGTTTCAGGGGGGGCTGAGTTTCTGGGGGGGGGGGGCTGAGTCTGAGTGAAAGAGGGTCTAGCCTAGCAAACCATTTGTATCATTACCCCAATACCCCCATGCATATGGGATATATTGAGTATGGTGATCAGATCATGATATGAATAAACATAAAAGTTTAAATAATGCACCAGTAAGGCCTTTTCGCGAACCACCATGAGAATTTCGGGGGGGGGGGGCTGAAGCCCCTCAAGCCCCCCCCCCCCCCCCCCCGGCTACATGCCTGGTAAGAGGGTACCAAAGACTAGAAATCATGCTCTATTTGTGAGTTTTCCAGTGCTGTCTGTCTAGGTTGTGAATCCAGAACTACAAACCATTGCTGAATAAATACATAAACATGTTTTAAAACTTCAGTAGGAATTCCAAGGTAGAACTGTGGCCATTTGTACCCAGTCTTGCTATTCACAGTTACACAACATCTAAAGTACAGAATACATGGATGAAGCATCTTACTTCTTTGTAGTTTTAAAACAATCCTGGTTTATCATTGACATGCAGGCTTTCTTCTGCTGTTCTCGAGTTTCTGGATTGAAGTCTGCCAGTAAAGGCCCTGGATTCTGGAATGCCAAGCATTTCAACTGACGTTCTATTTGTTGCTGTAAGCAAACAAATGAGCGTTTATAGTGGTAAAATGTTCCCTGGGAGGCATAAAGGAGCAATCCATCATATATGCTAAACCTTTTGCTTTGCCAAACCTTCTTATCTTTTTTTCTTTCTTTTCTTTTCTTTTTGGCAACCAAACTAAAACATTGCTTGAATTTAGTCTTCAAATAAACATATACAGGAGAAATTGCAATCAAAGGCAAGCCAACAATCTTAAATGAAAATTAAATGCCTGGAAAAGAGTACAACGGTTTGGGATAAATGCTCAGCTAGTAGTAGAATGGGGAAAAGGGTATTACAGAAGCACCACAGTACTTAACACAATCATTTAGTACGAAGCAAGACTGAACTGCGCCACAATCCCAGTGCTTTAAGATATGACAAATGATTAGTGAGAATAGAAAGGACACAAGAGAGGGACATATGGTGGGGAAACCAACATATTTCAAGAAAGAACTGGATGAAACGTTTGAACGACAAGATTTGGAAACTCAATACTTTTAGGAAATCTGATTGAGCTCAATGAGTGTTTGCATGAACAGAAGAACCAGTAATATAAACAACAGTGCCAGGAGAATGCCTTAAACTCCACTGCTCTGAGCTTGGTAGCAACTTCTCTTACCATCTTCTTTTTCCACTGATCTCTTTCCCTTCGCAATGGATGACTCTGAAGCCAAAAAAAGGACCATAGAAGAAAAATCACTGATGCAAAATAACAGATAAATGCAGACAGCTATGCAAAGCAAAGCACAAAGGATGAATTAATTCAATAACTAAAGCCAATATATTAATAGCTGCAGGGAGGGTAAGGGGTGACAAGCAAATCATTTTGAGTACTTCATAAGCAAAAGCAAGTTGGATTTCAGTTTCTAATTCAGTACCAGTAAACTAGCATGCTTGATCAGACTGAAATGCAGGAAGATGAGAACAAGGTCCTAAACTTTCTACAAAAAATTCAGTCACTTTTTACTTCTTTATTCATCTAATTTGCAAATGGAAGCAAATTATCAGCTATATTCTCTATGCTAGTATCATATGGAATTGCTTAGAATTAATGTCACATAATGTCATTGCTTTTTCCCAAGTATATGCAATAGAAGCCTCAAATGTGGGGGAAAGAAAAAGATGTCAAAATGAATTAAGTTGCATTTTGAAATTCCGTTCTTAAAGGTAATATTGGATTTCATCCATTAAACATGGGTCTAATAACAGCCTTGCAAAATGGAACCAAAGTAAGTGACCACAATGGTGAAGAAGAAGATGCCAAACACATGAAATCAGTTGAATCAGATAGATTTATGCTAGGTCAAATACAGAATGAGTTGCCCAGGAGGCTAAGCATATATTTCCTTTTGGTTTCTGACTGGTCTGCTCTCAGGATATTACCTTTCCCTAAAACCGGATCTGGGCTGAATGTGTTAAATCATTCTATATGGCAACTGTTATATTACTTGGTGAGTGAACTGTTTTAGCAACTCCCCATAAGAACTGAGCAAATGTCAACATGGAACCACAGCCTCCCCATGTGCAATATTTGTGACCACAGGGTGAAATGTACCTGATTTCTGGTATGAAACATTGTACAAAAGCAGTTCATCATGTGCTAACAGCTACCACATGGAAGGATTTAAAGCAGCTTCCATTTCCCAGCTTTATTAGAAACACACCTAAGAGACGTTTTCAGTGCTGATTAAGATGCATTTGCATTTGCCTGCATTGGAGTTCATCTGTGTCACACTTTGTAACATGGAATTCTTATTAATTCTTTTTTTATTTTGGTGACCATCCTTTTTCAGTGTCAGAATATGATGACTTCTAGTATAATGTACCTGAGTATTTAATTGCTTCAACATTTATATCTCAGCATGAGATGAAGCCATAAAGCAGCTAACAATAAATATGAAAAAATATACAATACACCAGATATTTTCAGAGAGAGAAAACAAATCAATCCCATGAAAAGCTTACGGTTTGTGTTCAGTGATATTAAAGACAGTGCTTGTACACACTGTATTTCCATGCAATACAAGGGTTAAGCCAGTTGTACCCAACTTGTGGTTCGTGGAACAAAAATATGGTCCACAGCCTCACCAGTACCACACCATTGCCTTGCAACCACGCAGCAACGAGAGCAACTAGTCTCGCGAAACCCTCTTATAGTGCTGAGGCAACGGGGATGTCGGGAGGGGAGAGGCTGACTATCATGAAAGATTACTATTACCACATCAGCTCTAGATGATTAAATATGGTTTTCTGTGGGTGAGCAGATGGCGACTTTGTTGTTCATTCGTTCAGTCATTTCTGACTCTTTGTGACTTCATGGACCAGCCCACACCATAGCTCCCTGTCAGCCGTCACCATCCCCAGCTCCTTCAAGGTCACTTCAAGATGGTGACTACGGGATGACATATGTTCTGTATTAGAAACTAGAGCTGTTGTGGTCTTTTCAATGCAATTTCCTGAATCAGCACCCCAAATAACCAAACCAAATCTAAAGTTGAACAAAAACTTATTCGTAACCCTTTTGGTACTAATGTTGGAGAGTGGTCTCTGGTCAAAGTGGTCCCTGGTCAAGTGGTTCCTGGTCAAGAAAAGATCTGGAACCACTGAATTAAGCAGAGCCTCTGACAATACTGCCTGGAGGATTCTAGGAACATTAGACCAATTCCTCAGGTTTTGCACACAAATATTCTTACTGCACAGTATATCCCCAGCAAACCCACTTCCTGTCTAATTGATAGCACATACAAAAATGGAATTTATGTACAACAATGTTGTCTCATAATGACTCAACGTGTTTCTCAATCCAGAGACCTCATAGAGTATTAATCCCATGGGTTGATGTTGTATGTCCTTGTTCTCTTCAGAACCTGGAAAAGTTACTTTTTGGATGACAACTCCAAAAATCTTACAGCATTATGGCCACTATGTGAAGGTAGATGCATAATATCCATGGGAACTGAAAAACAAATAACTTCTTTTGATAGTACCTATAATCTCTATTTGAACTTCTGTCAGTATACCAGCTAAAATACAAATATTAAGTTACCATTAACTAGAAAAAACATTAAGCACACTTTGAGATATATGTACCACACATGTTTTTGAAACAAGCTAAAGTAGCCACATTACAGTCAAAGTGCACAAAAAAACATTATTTTTTTAAATATCCAGTCCCTGTTCATCCCATCAGCCTCTCTATTGTTTTTATAACAGATAGAGGATATATGGAACTGCAGTCCAAAAAAGTAATTGTTTCAAGTATTATTCTGATCTAAATAGGATATTGTGGCATTACTGCTCCAAACCTCAAATGAATTATTAGTTTATGCCTAAGCCTGAACTCTTAAAATCCCCAGTTCAAGGTTTTAAAATAACCGTACACCTAGGCAGGTACATTAGTATCAATATGGAGACTTTACATATGTCTCTAAACAAGGTACGCATTATCTAATTTTCAAGATCAAATTTCTACATTTACGACATGCAAACATGCACAAAAGATAGAAACAAATTACATACTGTATTCAAATCTACCAAGTCATACCTGTTGTTTTTGCCTCGCAGTATTCACTTTGTCACGAATAGTCGCTTCTGCCTGGGCCACAAGCAATGACTGCCCTCCTGAAAGAGAGCTTCCTTTGAAACATTCTTCCATTTTGAAAGCTATGCAAAAAGTAAACAGGATTTTTAGTGCCATCATATCAAATTTCAGTGATTTCCTGTCCTATTGTTTAGTGTAACTCTTAATCTCTCCTCCCAGACCAAATCTTCCTCACCATGTATATTTCATTTTATTTCACAGGTACATTTCTTTAAACTGTGCCTAGGCAACTGTACTGAATGAGCCTCACATATCTGTTGGGATTCAACCCTGCACTGCCCAAGTTTCAAGTCCTCAATGAGGAGTAGTTAGTTTAGAAGAAGCTGAGGGTTTCGCTTCCCCTATGTCTCCTAAAATGACAGTTGGGAATGTCTCTGGTCCCATTCTGATTGGTTGTTTAAAATTGATAATTTTCAACTTTTTGAATCTGACTTCTGCCTTCTTATACTTTAGTATGGAGAGTATGTGCTGTGTGCTTTGAGATCTCTCTCTGCTTGTGTGTCAGAGAGATGTAGTGATTGAGTTTTTCCCTCCCTTGAAAACTTAGGAGTGATGGGTGTTAGAGTAGCCCAGTTCTTGATTATTAAGATTTTTTTTAAGATCAGACTCTGCGTATTTGCCTTCTAAGCTCTGAATTCTTTACAGCCACATCACAAGGCACGCTCTGCTTGCTAATGAGCTGATGCTCAACTTTGGTATCCTGTTTGTTTTTGGATGGCCTGCTATATTTAGGGTAGTCTTCCCTAAGAATATCCACATTTAAAACAAGTTTTAATTCCTATACTGAATCTGGTTTGAGGGTTGGCTGTAAAACTCTCTTCATTTCTGCTACTTACCTTTCCCTCCAGTGAGATATTACTACTATGCTTCCATTATGTTTGGTGTCTTCTATAAGGGATTCTTATTATATTTCTAAGGCAAAATGTTTTATCACGTAATAATAACACCAGAGATTCCAATATTTCAGTGGCCTCTGTCAAAGTTTTTGACTATTAGTCCTGCATGAGCCATCTGAAATCTTGATGCAAGATGTTATAAAACAGTTCCAATCCAACAATATTTATTACATCTTCCTTAGTTTTAGTCCTGATCAGTCAATCAATTCATCCTCCTAACAGCTTGTCCAATCTACAGCCTATTTGAGAAGAGGTTTCCTCAGGTCTCTTTATTAATAGTCTGAACTCAGTAATGTTCTAAGGTTAAATAATCTGAATTATTTACAGAAATAGTTAAACAAAGATGCCATTTTCCAACCTGTTTTCCATCAGCCCGCAGACGCTCTACTTATTCAGCCCCCCCCCCCCCCCCCCAGTACACCAGATGACTCCTTCTCTCTTTCTCCATTGGAGATTTCTTCTACTATTAGCCAAGGAAACACATTAGGTGGCTCTCCAGTTTTGGGAAGCTGACCAATCCCTTCTGAGTCCAATCTCAATCTGCCCATCCACCAGGGGGGCAGGGATCCGAATGGGTTGAATGCCACTGAGGTTGTGTGGGGAAGGAGGAAAATCGGTCACTCTGTGCCCAAGGAGAAGTGCAACAGAGTTCTTGCAGCCCTGGAGAAGGATAGGTGTGGTAGTCCTCAAGACAGACCCCCCCCCCCCCGAACTTAAGATCCTGCTTTTGAATGCCAGATCCGTCAACAGGAAGACATCTATCATCCAGGACCTGGTCCTGGATGAGGGGGCGGATCTGGCGTGCATCACTGAGAAATGGTTGGACGAGCTGGGTGGGGTAAATTTCACCCAGCTATGTCCTCTGGGTTTCAGGGTGCATCAGCAGGCCCGGTACGAGGGGCCGGGAGGAGGGGTCACGGTGATCTTTTGGCAGTCCATCGCCCTGATCAGATGTACCATCCCGCAATCTTTGAGGTTTGAGTGTGTCTACCTGAAGGTGGGAACCTGAGACAGCTTGGGGATTCTTCTGGTGTACCGTTCACCCCGCGACCCAGCACTTTCCCCGCCTGAGCTAGCAGAAGTGGTCTCAAATTTGGCCTTGGCCTCCCAGCAACTTATAGTTCTGGGAGACTTTAACATCCATGCGGAGACCATATTAACAGGTGCAGGTCATGATTTCATGGTTGCCATGATGATCATGGGGCTGTCTCAAGTAATTTCTGGCCCCAGGCATCAGGCGGGCCATACACTGTACCTTGTTTTCATCACGGATGGCGGTACGGTCAGAGTGGAGGAGCAAAATATTCTTCCATTGTCATCATCTGATCTGTCTAAGATTTGCCAGGACCTGTAACCTTCCCAGGGGTGGTGGACCCATTAAGATGGTCCACCCCAGGAGACTTATGGATCCAGAAGGACTCGTGAGGTCTCTTGGGGATCTTCCTGTCTTGGAGACTGACATTCCTGTCGACACCCTGGTTAGTCCACTATAACAGCGAGATGATCAGAGCAACTGACACAATGGCTCCCAAATGTCTCCTCTCTCTGTATAGAGTCACACCGACTCCTTGGTTCACTGAGGAGTTGGCTGTGATAAAGCGCATGAAAAGGGGTCTGGAGTGCATCTGGAGCAAATCCCGTGACGTGTCTGACCAAGCATGGGCTAAAGCCGCTATTAAAGCTTATTCCGCAGCTTTCTTGACTGCCTGCATAGCGTCTGCAGTTAACAAGCCATTGGAGTTGTTCTGAGTTGTTGGGGAGCTCCTCTGTCCTCCCAAGGTTGAGGGGATCCCCGATGACTCAGCAACTTGGTGCAGCGATTTCACACACCATTTTGCAGGCAAGTTGCTCAGATCCTTGTGCTCTGGATCCTTGCTTATCCTGGCTAGTTAAACTGGCTAGAGAGGGGTTGTTGGATTGGTTTGTTGCTATAATGAATGCTTCATTGGGCCAGGGAAGGTTTCTGTCCTGCTTAGAGCAGGTGGTGGTAAAACCTTTGTTAAAAAGACTTCCCTTGACCCGTCTGAGTGGAATAACTACAGAGCAATTTTCAACCTCCCTTTTCTGGGCAGGGTCCTGGAGCGGGTGGTCACCTATCAGTTCCAGGGTTTCCTCGATGACACTGAATTTCTGGATCATTCGCAGTCTGGTTTCAGACCTGGACACAGTACCGAGAAACCTTTGGTCACTTTGGTGGATGCCCTTCACAGAGAGCTAGACAGGGGGAGTGTGACCCTGCTGGTTCTCTTGGATATCTCAGTGGCTTTCGATACCATTGACCATGGTATACGTCTGGGAAGACTCGCTGGGATGGGTCTTGGGGACACGGTTTTGCTGTGGCTCCAGTCCTTCCTGGAGGGCTGTTCCCAATTGGTGAAGCTGGGGGACACCTGCTCAGACCCCTGGCCTTTGACCTGTGGGGTCCCGCAAGGCTCTATTCTGTCCCCCATGCTTTTCAACATCTACATGAAACTGCTGGGAGAGGTCATCTGGAATTTTGGAGTACGGTGCCATCTCTACGCAGATGACACCCAACTCCACTACTCTTTTCCACCAGATTCCAGGGAAACCTCTCAGATACTGGACCAGTGTTTGGCTGCTGTGTCAATCTGAATGAGGACAAACAAGCTGAAGATTAATTCTGACAAGACAGGTCCTCCAGGTCAGTCGTACGTCTGATAGGGGTATTGGGTGGCAACCTGTGCTGGACTGGGTTGCACTCCCCCTGAAACCACAAGTCTGCAGTTTGGGGGTCCTCCTGGACTCAACGTTGACACTGGATGCGCAAGTGTCGGCGGTGGCCGGGAGGGCTTTCGCACAACTGAAACTCGTACACCAACTGCAACCATACCTCATGAAGTCTGACTTGACCATGGTGGTCCACACCTTAGTTACCTCTAGACTGGACTACTGTAATGCACTCTACGTGGGGCTACCCTTGAAGACGGACCGGAAACTCCAACTAGTTCAACATTCAGCAGCCAGATTAATAACTGGAGCGAATTAAAGGGAGCGGTCAACTCCCTGTGTAAGGAGCTCCATTGGCTGCTGTTTATTTTCTGGTCCCAATTCAAGGTGCAGGTCATCACCTATAAAGCCCTAAAGGGTTTGGGACCCACCTACCTTCGTGACCATATTTCCTTCCATAAAAAAGCTCGATCTCTTCATTCCTCGGGGAAGGCCCTTCTTTCGCCTCTCCCATTATCACAGGCTCGATTGATGGGAACAAGGGAGAGAGCCTTCTCTTCTGTGGCCCCCCAACTTTGGAATTCATTGCCTGTTGAGATTAGGTAAGCCCCCACCCTAGAATCTTTCAAGAAGAACCTCAAAACTTGGCTTTTCCGTTGCGCTTTTGGAAAGTGATCTTCCCTCCCCCCATAATGTTTACCCCCCCCCCCCCCCACACACACACACACTGCACTGTCTCTGTCTACATGATGGCTGGTCCCCACTACTCCATGCCTATGTGTTTCTCCCCTTTTAAATATTTCTGTTTATGTCTATCTCATCCAGAGTTTTTATCGTTGTATTCTTACACATCCGGCCTGCAGTTTATGATTGTGTTTGTTTTTCTATTGTATTATCATGCATTGTTTATGGTATTTTATGCCTTATTTATTATGTTTTGATTTATGCTTTTGGTTTTATTTTATTGTAATGCACTATTGGACACAGCCTCTTGTAAGCTGCCCCGAGTCCCCATTGGGGAGATGGTGGCCGAGTAGAAATAAAGATGATGATTATGATGATGATCCCTGACTTCCTCCATGAATTTTTGGCAGACCACTAAAAATGTGAGACTTTAAATCTCCCAGTCTCTCTTCATCTTTCACTTCCATGTTAACTCAAGACCTCCCAAAACTAGTAAAAAGGGAATACTTTGTAATACACCTTTTTATATCATTGTTAGGGGAACCATTGGTGTATTTCTGTGAGTTAAGCTGGCTGCTAACTCTGTTTACCCCTGTAATGAACCTGACTCATTTTAGAAAGTTAGGAAGTGACCTACCTTAAAGAGCTGGCATATGAGCAGCCATTTTGTGGTGCCTAGAGAACGATGACACCAGTGGAGAGCTATTTGCATGAGAGAAACCTGATTGGCCGTATGCAAATGAGCAGGTGCCAGGATTTGAAAGGGGAGCAGAGCAGGCCCGTAGCCAGGATTTCGTTTCGGGGGGGGGGGGGGGGAGGGCTAAAAGATTTTCAGGGGAGGTTTCGGGGGGGCTGAGTTTTGGGGGGGCTGAGTCTGAGTGAAAGAGGGTCTACCCTAGCAAACCTTTTGTATCATTACCCCAATACCCCCATGCATATGGGATATATTGAGTATGGTGATCAGATCATGATATGAATAAACATAAAAGTTTAAATAATGCACCAGTAAGGCCTTTTCGCGAACCACCATGAGAATTTGGGGGGGGGGGGGCTGAAGCCCCTCAAGCCCCCCCCCCCCCCCCGGCTACATACAGAGGCAAGGATGACAGTTGGAAAAGCCCAACTGAACATTCTATGGCAGGTAGTGAGTCAGCTGGATACAGTCTATGAGAGTTGGTCAGTGAGTTAGGGTCTGGAAGGAAGTAGCTGAAAAGCAGCTGGAAGACTGGTCAAAGGAATAAGTTAAAGATAGTTTGAAACAAGTTCTTGGTGGTATGGGCATACCAAATCACCTTATCTCTCTCCTGAGGAATCAGTATAAGGACCAAGTAGCAACAGTAAGAACTGATCATGGAACAACAGACTGGTTCAAGACTGGGAAAGGCATACGGCAGGGTTGTATACTCTCACCCGACCTATTCAACTTGTATGCAGAACACATCATGCGATGTGCGGAGCTTGACGAATGCAAGGCTGGTGTGAAAATTGTTGGAAGAAACATTAACAACCTTAGATATGCAGATGACACCACTTTGATGGCTGAAAGCGAGGAGGAGCTGAGGAGCCTTCTAATCAAGGTGAAAGAAGAAAGCGCAAAAGCTGGGTTGCAGCTAAACATAAAAAAAACAAGATTATGGCAACAAGAATGATTGACAACTGGGAAACTGACAACTATTTCAATTGGGAAATAGACAACTATTTCAACTGACAACTATTTCAATTGGGAAATAGAGGGAGAAAACATGGAGGCAGTGGCAGACTTTGTATTTCTAGGAGCAAAGATTACTGCAGACGCAGACTGCAGCCAGGAAATCAGGAATTGCTTACTTCTTGGGAGGAGAGTAATGTCCAATCTCGATAAAACAGTGAAGAGTAGAGACATCACACTGGCAACGAAGATCCGCCTAGTCAAAGCCATGGTATTCCCTGTAGTAACCTACAGATGTGAGAGCTGGACCATAGGGAAGGCTGAGCGAAGGAAGATAGATGCTTTTGAACTGTGGTGTTGGAAGAAAGTTCTGAGAGTGCCTTGGAGCGCGAGACGATCCAACCACTCCATACTTCAGGAAATAAAGCCCGACTGCTCATTGGAGGGAAGGATATTAGAAGCAAAGATGAAGTACTTTGGCCACATCATGAGAAAAAAGGACAGCTTAGAGGAGGCAATTATGCTGGGGAAAATGGAAGGAAAAAGGAAGAAGGGCCAACCAAGGGCAAGATAGATGGATGGGATCCTTGAAGTGACTGGATTGACCTTGAAGGAGCTGGGGGTGGTGACGGCCAACAGCAAGCTCTGGCGTGGGCTGGTCCATGAGGTCACGAAGAGTTGGGAATGACTGAATGCATGAACAACAAGTTTGAAACCTGTTCTTATGTATTTGCGTAACAGTCCTGTTTGGGGGGGGGGGGAGAATAGATTGAGAGAAACTCATATTGAAATGCTGTTCTATAAGCAGCAAAAACATAAAAAAGGGAAAAGATAGTGAAATAAAATACACTCAATAACCCAAAAAATATTAAAAGACAAATTCCCCCTAATACGAGAGATGTATTACTAGGAATAACAAATGTAAAACTAAATGAAAATCAGGACAAAATACTTTTCCTCATATGTACTGCTTAGGCCTGGGTAACAACGCAAAAATTTGTTTCTAAAATCGTTTTGTAATTGGGGGGTTTTTTTGTTTCGATATTTAAAATAATTACAAAATTTTCCAAAAAAAAAGTTCGGTATTTACGAAATTTCGTAAATATTTACAAAACATTTTGTAAAGATGGCGCCCTTTTTTTTCAATATTTTTAAAATATTTTTTAAATTTAATTATTAATTTAGTAGAATAGGGAGGAGAAATTAAAATTATTATTATTAAATTTAAATTATTATTAAGGAGGGAAGGCAGGCACTCACTCTGGCGGGCCCTCTCGCTCGCCGCTCGCTCTCCGCTCGCCCGCCCCTCTCGCTCTCCGCTCGCCCGCCCCTCTCGCTCGCCGCTCGCTCGCCCCTCTCGCTCGCCGCTTGTGGGGTTCAGAACGCTCTTTGATTGCAGGTGAACCATAAATCCCCGTAACTAAAACTCCCAAATGTCAAGCCCTTCCCTGACAGATGGCCATCCAGCCTCTGTTTCAAAGAGTCTCCACCGCACTCCCTCTGGGGCAGAGAGTTTCACAGCTGAATGGCTCTCACCGTCGCTGCTCGCCCGCCCCTCTCGCTCTCCGCTCGCCCGCCCCTCTCGCTCGCCGCTCACTCGCCCCTCTCGCTCGCCGCTCGCTCGCCCCTCTCGCTCGCCGCTTGTGGGGTTCAGAACGCTCTTTGATTGCAGGTGAACCATAAATCCCCGTAACTAAAACTCCCAAAGCCCTTCCCTGACAGATGGCCATCCAGCCTCTGTTTCAAAGAGTCTCCACCGCACTCCCTCTGGGGCAGAGAGTTTCACAGCTGAATGGCTCTCACCGTCGCCGCTCGCTCGCCCCTCTCGCTCGCCCTCTCGCTCGCTTGCTCAGCCGGCGGCATCGGCAGGCGGTCATCTTACGTATTTCCGAAATGGACGGAAATACAAAAATTTTTGGCGCCTGCCGTTTCGATATTTAAAAACACTTCCGGGTTAAAAAAAAGTTTTGTAATCGTTTCGTAATTAAAAAAATAACGAATTTTTAACGAATTAACGAATTAACGAAACGAATTGCCCAGCCCTAGTACTGCTGCAAGATTAACTATGGCCAAAGTCTGGAAGCAAAATAAAGTACCAGCCATTGACAAATGGATTCTTAAAATGTTTGATTCAATACAAATGGACTGCCTGTCACAAAAATTAAGAGATGCAAGAAAGAAAGCAAACTGGTCAGGATTTAAAGACTTTATTCAAAGTAATGGAATAACACTAATTATAGACTTTTCCGATGTATGAAGAACAAGAACCGAAGAAGGCAAACTGACAGAGAAAAACAGAAGATAAATACTCTATCAAATAATATTTCTCTTTGGAAGATAATGGGAAGTCATATTTTTAATTTTTTTTCTTTTTTTCCCCTTTTTTGTTTACTTTTTTGTTTTGTTTTTTCTTTTTGTTTCTTTCTCTCCCGCTCTTTCTGCTCATTTGTGTTTTTTTCTTTTCTTACACTATACCACTGTAATGTGTTTCTTCACTTTTGCTGGAATCCTTACTTTTAACACAATAAAAAACTATTTTGGAAAAAAATAAGTAGCAAGCATTTGATCCTATGTAACCACTATGCTTTACCATAAGGATGATACAAATAAACTAAGTAACTGTTTCATCTTCAAACAAACTCTCTCTCTCTCCATGTATCACTTCCAGCTTGAGGAATCTTAAAAGGAAGAAGAAGAAAACAATCCTTTACTCCTTAGTGTCATATTTTGCTCAGATTGTCAGCCTGCCCCCTTCCTGACTGCTTTGCATTACTGGTTAGATAAACAAATAAGAGATCCCTTTCGCCTTGCCAAAAGATAGGGTGCGTCCCATATCAAATGGTGGCAGCGGTGGGATGATGAAATAAAAGGGCCCCTGCCTGAATATTATTTGTTTTGTTTGTTTGTTTGTTTAGGTCCCTGCTATTTCGTTTCAAATGGTGCTAGCGACGGGATTAGTGTAAGAAAACTAATCCGGTGCCTAAGGCAGTGACGAGATTCGTGTAAGTTAGGGTCTGAAAGGAAGTAGCCGAAAAGCAGCTGGAAGACTGGTCAAAGGAATAGGTTAAAGACAGTGTGAAGTTTGTTCCCTGTTTTTGTTTCAACCCCTATTTCATGTAATACGCCTCTAATGCTGCCCTGAGTCACCTTCGGGCTGATATTGGTGGAATACAAATGTTGTAAATAAATAAATAAATACCTTATGGCCTCTCTTGTCTTTCTATGTTTTTTAAATATATGTGTTTTTATGGTCCTTCATTTTAACTATGTATTATAACTATGTTGTGCTCCACCACAAGCCATGAGGAGAAGTGGGTAACAAATAAACACAATCACCACCACCGCCACCATCATTATATATGTCGTTAAATCCGAGGCTGATCCAGAGTACCAACAATAAGGAAACAAGCATAAATAAGGTGAGAAGCAGCAACATGGATCACAATAAGAGCATTTCCCGAAATCAAAATTGTGGATAAATTTAAGGAGATACTGAGCTCATGGCTCCAAGAGAGTAAAGACCACTGTTAGGGGAGAATCCTTATGACAGAAGTGACAAGGGATTAAATCTGAGACTGGTTTGGAGCAGCTACCTTGTGTATCTTACAGCAGCAATGAGGCAGATTCCATGCCATCCAGTGAGTCCAACACCAGTTTGGTCCCTCTGGACAGTCACCTTACTTTGCCCACATTGTCACTGCTGGGTGGCCACAGAGCTCTGGAGATCTGTTGCTAGGTGACTTTATCAATGCATAACAAAGGAGAAGGAGAGACGTCAACTAAAGCATCAGGCAACAGCCAGGAGCTCTCCAGAGTTTCATGAACATCTAGCAACATGGACAGCCAAGTGACCAGCAAGGCCAAACTCCAGGCAGGCCTCAGATGCAGCCCACAGTACCTTGCTCATTTCTTCCCCTCCTGGCGGAAGATTTTCCCCTTCAAGCAGTCTTTACATTCTTAGGAGCCATTTTCTTACATTTATGCACAACTTTTAACTAAAAATATACTCTTATTGTGAGTCAAATCACCTCACTTTATTCATGCTTGTGTCCTTATTACTTTGGTGGTTTTCTACTGTATCTCAACTTTTCATCTCAGAAATCACTTCACTGAGATCAGGGTTTCTGTCATTTATGGATTCTTATTACAGACAATTCCCAGGTTAAAAGCAAGACAGAGTCTGTAGATTTGTCTAAATGTCGGAACAGATACATTTTGTTAATATTGGATAGCACTGGAAGACCTTTGTAAAAGGCTAATGGCAAGCAGGGACGGGGCCATGATTTGTCCTATTAGAAAATGTATAAGTAAAGGTTTCCCTTGACATTAATATTACAGCATATGCATGTATTTGACTAAGTTTCTGTGGGATCACCTCTTGTGTGTGTGTGTGTGTGTTAAGGGGAAAACACCCGGTCAATTACAAGTCATTGTTGGGTAATTGGAACAATCAAGGATAACAAGCTTGAACCACTCCCTGAATTGGGGTATAACTTGGGGAATGTTTATAATGTATTTTGGGACTTACTGAATCACTTGCTTCAGAACTTACTCGGAGTAAGTTCCTGGCTGAGAGCCTACTATGCTTGTCTCCTCACACCATTGAAGGAAGAAGAAATCTCCAAAGAAGATGCATGAATTTAATGCAAATAACTTTATGTAAGTTTGTTGCTCCAGATGGACTGAGCTATTTTGAAGCTGGAGATTTTGTGTTTTTGAAGCTGCTTGTTTAATTTTTTCCTTGACTCTGCTGCTTAAGAGTAAATTTTGATTTTCCCATTTTCTTGGCTCCTATTTGGTCATTGAGGATGCACAAAAGGGCTGTGGAAGTCTAGACAGGACTGCACACATTTTGTTTGTTTTCACATTACCTGTAACAATTAACTCTAGTTGTGTCCAACTCTGGGGGGTGGTGCTTATCTCCATGCCTAAGCCAAAGAGCCAGTGTTGTCTGTAGACACCTGCAAGATCATGTGGCCAGTATGACTGCATGGAGTGCCATTACCTTCCCACCAAGGTGGTGCCTATTGATCTCACATTTGCATGTTTTCGAACTGCTAGGTTGGCAGAAGCTGGGCCTAACAACAGGAGTTCACCCCACTCCCCAGATTCAAACCGCCAACCTTTCAGTCAGCACGTTCAGCAGCTCAGCAGTTTAACCCACTGTGCCACCAGGGGGCTTATACCCGGGTATTTCAGTAAGTGCTATTATAAAATAAAATAATAAGCTAAATATGTAAATACAGTGCTGGGTGGAAAAATTATTGTAAACTAGATCTTGCTCTTTTATCTTTTAATTGTGTACTAGTTTAGAGTTCTGTGATTTTAAGTAAATAAATAAATGGCCATTGTCTTTTAACAGTACTTCAAAATTTGGCATCTGATGTAGGTCAGTTCACTTCATTTTCTTTTTGCTTTCTGTTTTCCTTTGTTTAAAACCCTTTTTTCTTTTAACTTTGTACTTCTGAGTGCAAAGGCTATCTTCTTGGCTTCATAGTGCCTACAAGTTGTTACCAGTTTATGATGACCCTAAGGCAAATAGGTTTTTTTGGCAAGGTCTGTTCAGAGAGACCTTTGTCTTCCTCTGAGGCTGAGAAAGTATGGCTAGCCCAAGGTCACCCAGTGAGTTTCCATGGCTGAATAGGAATTTTAACCCTAATGCCGCAGAGTACAGTGCTCCAACCACTACACCATATTTGCTCTCTCTTGGCTTTATTGAAAAGTATGTTAGCCTAATGGGAGAACTATTACAGCTACAATACTTTGTCTTTGTTTGATAGAAGAGTTTGGAGAAATGTTTTGTATCCATTTCGAATACAAAACAGTTGCAACATAATCCTGCAAAATCTAGACTGCAACTAAATCAATAAGCCACTGGGTGTCACTATTGTCCCACGAAAATGCAAGATTGGGCACCAAAAGCTATTGTTCTCCACCTTTTGTATTTTAAGTCCAATTACACTCTCTGTCAAAGCATATGGGTCTCACTACTCCAGAAAAAAGTCAACTTTTCTCCAAGAAGCACATTTAAGGTGTACAAGGATTCTGTTATTATGTATCAATCATAATACGTTTTAAGGACATAAAGCGAAACGGAAGATCGTTGAGAACAAACAGAACTAAAAATAATCTGTTAACAGTGAATAACTGCAAATGTCATAATAGAATTGATGTATTACATTTTCAGTTTGTGTTTAATTACTGCTATAAAAACTGCAAAATACAATTTGTGCCAATACCATTTTCAAGCTCCAGAACATTTATGAACAATTCAGTCAGCTCTGACCTATAATTGTACATGCAGAACCGATACAGGATAGTGCCTAAAACACACGGGTGTGTGTGAGAGGGAAATAAATATACATACATGTCATATCGGACTCTGGACTATGATTTGGATTTGCGGACTCAGACCTGGTCATGTTAGTATTTTAAGGGCTAATATTTTAATGTATTTTTATTGCTTTTTAATGTATTTTATTGCTGTTGACTTGTTTATGTGAATTGTTGTGTTCTAACTGTTTCTTTGTCGGCATCTAATGACTGCCAATTGTAAGCCGTCCTGAGTCCCCTTCTGGGGTTGAGAAGGATAGAATACAAATGCTCAAAATAAATAAATTAAATAAAACAAAATCAGGCAGATGCCCAGAAAAAAGGAACTAAAATCAATCAACCCACTGTGTAAAAGTACAGTTGTTAGAAGATTGGACTAGCGACCTTATCACACACTGCAGAAAATGCCTTTTAAGTGTGTATACAACCCATCACTTTTATTTATTTTATTTATTTACTTACAGCATTTCTACCCCACCCTTCTCAACCCCGAGGGGGGACTCAGAGCAGCTAACACTGGCAACAATTCGATGCCGCAATTTCACAATATAAACAACCATAAATACACAATAGATTCAAAACAATAGCATTACTTACACAGTCATATGGCCATTTCCATTATCATAACAATCATATGGTCCAGTTCAATGTCCAAAGTGCTGTTGTGCCTGCTAGCCAAAAACCTGGTCCCAAAACCATGATTTCAGTTTTTTCTTGAAGAAAAGGAGGGAGGACACCGATCTAATCTCGCTGGGGAGCGAATTCTACAAGCAGGGGGGTCACCACCGAAAAGGCCCTGTCCCTCGTCCCCACCAGACACGTTTGCGAGGCTGGTGGAACCGAGAGCAGGGCCTCTCCGGTGGATCTTAAACTACGAGGCAGAACGTAGCAGGAGATACGTTCGGACAAGTAAGCTTGGCCAGAGCTATATAGGGCTTTATAGGCCAAGACTAGCACTTTGAATTATGCTCAGAACTCGACCGGCAGCCAGTGGAGTTGACATAACATAACTTTTGAAGGCTCGATGATGACTGAACACATATTGGATACATACAAACCCCATCGCATTTGTGGTCTTTGCTTCCCATATCTCTCATACCTAATAAAATAATGCACTTTGACTTATCACACAGCTGAGGTATGACTCATCCCAATACGTTCAGTGTTGCCCTATGTCACAACTTCTAGGTTGGGAGTTCAAATAGGGTAGCTGTAGCTGTTCCACGTGCTTTCTCTCCCAAGCGTGTGCCTGTCTTCCAGACAAATAGGAAAGTGGCTTTACTTTGGGTATTGCCTACTGATTCAACAAAAGAGAACCAAACAATGGGAAAAGACTGTCCCAAAACACACCCTGAAGAACACATCACCAGCACAGCAGACAATCTGCAAATAGGTGTACAATCACATAGCCAAAGCTGTGCCTCTGACGCTCATGGAAAAGTTAAAGCTGAGCGAAGACGATTGGAATCCCATCTTACAAAAGGTACTCACTGCAGATTATTTGCATACGGGTTCCTGTGGGTTACTGATGAAACATCATGTGATAGGATTAGTAGGAAACAGTATGCAAAGGATGCCAGGGGCAGGATATATGACTCTGTGATAAGGTCCTAGGACTGGTAGATGTATCTGGATGACTCAGTTTTATCTGTTTGACACCATTTTTTAAATTCTCATGAATCCATCATAAGTAATTCTCAGGTCTCTAGTTTCCAATGAGCTGTTCTACAAAGATACTACAGTGTTCTGCCCTGAACAACATTTCTCAAAGTATTACGATAAAAGGAAAGATTACAGTTGTCCCTTCACATTTGTGGTTGTGATTTTTGTGGATTTGATTATTTACTGATTTGATTTAAAATGTTTGTTAGGAATCTCGACGTCCTTCAATGTGACCGGTCAACCTCTTCCAGTCATGCTGGAGGACCCAGATATTTCTAAGAAAAGCACATTTCTAGAAATCTCTAGAGCCTCCAAGGCAATAATATGGTCACCTTCCAGCAGAGGTTGACCATATAGTCATGCTGAAAAAGTCTCCAATATTTCTTTCTCCCAGATGATGCATGCTCTTTGCAAAGCACGAGTCCTCTTCTTTCTTTAAAGCAGGGGTTCCCAACCTTTGGTCTTCCAGATGTTTTGGACTTCACATCCAACAATTCCAGTCCAAAACACCTGGAAAACCAAAAGTTGGGAACCACTGCTTTAAAGGACGGACACTTCTCGTCTGAACTGGGTGTAAATAACTTTTTGCATGTGTCTGTCTGTGTCAACTCACAAACACACCCAAGAGATTGTTCCTATTCAGTCAGTACTCAAACATTTCTCAATCTTTGCAAAGAGCATACATCATCTTGGAGAAAGAAATGTTGGAGACTAACATGTCCCACCCACTTTGGAGTCACAGAAGTGATAGGGCATGGTGACTCTCTTATCCACCTTGAAATGCTTGCAGATTTCTGAGGAAAGAGCACTATCTTTGGTCCATTGTTCAGAATCTTCAATGTTTTCATCAGAGTTTCTATTGTCCTTGTTCAGAATGTCTTCTAAAACAAGGGATCAGGGACCTTGGAGCAAGGATGGGGGCTTTGAAATAATGTAACAAACTTGTATCACCAGGATAACCACCACTGAGAAGTGGAAGAGTATGTGTCTTACAGTTGTCATGCCACAACCCCTGAAGGTCCTAATAATTCTAGAGGTCCTTGTTGTTCCTACATGAGATTTTTATTCTTATAATCCCATCACTGGACCTACTTGAACCATTGCCGACACCACAGACGCCAGGTGTTTGAAGACAACCAGTGCAATAGGCACTTTGTAGCATTCCCAGGAATCCAGCACTAGCGGTGCACCTACGCTGTAGAATTAATGCAATTTGGCACTGCTTTAACTGCCGGGGCTCCATGCTATGGAATCCTCGGAGTTCTAATTTAGTGAGGTCCCAGTATTATTTGTCAGAGAGCGCTAAAAATCTTATGATATTGTAACTCCCAGGATTTGTGTTTTGATTGGTTTGACTCCATGTGTTATATTACATTTATTTAGTTTATCCAGGCCCCCTGGTGACACAGTGGATTAAACCGCTGAGCTGCTGAACTTGCTGACTGAAAGGTCAGCGGTTCGAATCTGGGAAACAGGGTGAGTTTCCAGTATTAGCCCCAGCTTCTGCCAGCCTAGTAGTTAGAAAACATGCAAATGTGAGTAGATCAATAGGTACTGCTTCTGTGAGGAGGTAATGGCACTCCATACAGTCATGCTGGCCATATGACCTTGGAGGTGTCTATGGATAACACTGGCTCTTCAGCTTAGAAATTGAGATGAGCACCATCCCCCAGAGATGGACACAACTAAACTTAGTGTCAGGGGAAAACCTTTACCTTAGTTTTCCTCAGTTGTTTTATAAGTTTTAGTTTATTGTATTTCATGTTTCGTTGTGACTGCTGTTTGTTTGCTTTTGGGATTGAATGTTTGATATTTTTGTTATACTTTGGAAACCGCCCTGAGTTCCTTTGGGGAAGGAGGGCGGGTTATAAATAAAGTGTTGTTATTATTTTTGAAGGCTTTCAGGGCCGGAATCACTGGGTTGTGAGTTTTCCGGGCTGTACAACCAAGTTCCAGAAGCATTCTCTCCTGACATTTCACCTGCATCTATGGCAGGCATCCTCAGAGACCTCACAACCTCTGAGGATGCCTGCCATAGATGCAGGTGAAATGTCAGGAGAGAATGCTTCTGGAACATGGCTATACAGCCTGGAAAACTCACAACAACCCTATTATTATTATTATTATTATTATTATTATTCCATGGCATGATGCCATGGCAGTTAAAATTGTGTCAGATTGCATTAATCCTGCAGTGTAGCTCAACTTTAGGACTCTGGAGATGAAGGTTCAAATGTCTATGGTGATTCAATGTTTCCATCCAGATTTCTATTGTTCATGGGTGCATCTACACTGCAGAATTAATGCAATTTGGCACATCTTGCATTAGTGCAATGGAATCATGGTGAGGCATTAGCAGTATTTGGGAGAGAAGGTCAAAGACCTTCTAAAACTATACCTCCCCTGAGTTCATAGCATTGCCAATGAAAGTGGTGCCAAACTGCATTGATTCTACTGTGTAGATGTAACCCATGTTTAGAAGGGCTTTTATACCTCTTTCAAGTGAGGTTCTTACCCAATATAGGGCTCCCTTTTTGGCTGGAGATTCCCTCCACGTTGGAACAAAAGCAACAACTTCGAAGTGACATCAACTTGTGGGATTCTCCCTTTTATCCTTAGTTTCTCTTTGCTCCGTTTGATCTGCTGTTCACAAAGCGCCCCCTTCAGGTTGGGTCCAGAAACTGCAGTGAAGACCATTCCCTTGCATTTGGGGGATGCAAGCAACTATGGAGTCGTGGGAGTTACAGTTTTGCAAGGTTGTTTTGCCTTCTCTGCACAAGAGTGCTGGTGTCTCACCTAGGATTTTATAGCATTGAGCCATGGGAGTTAAAGTGATATCAAATCACATTGATTCTACAGTGTAGATGCCCTCTCTACTGATCCAAGAGGATTGCAAGAGAGTGGCTTACAATCAGATTTCTGGAGCACTATCAAAAAGGAATCTCATATAAAGGACTGCATTTATTAACCGTAAATAAAGAGGAACAGGAAGAGCTATGGGGCATTTCCAAACTGTCTCCACAAAGCAGCCGGCTCCTTTTCTATCCCCATAAATAAAACATAGGCATAGCTCAGTTCCTCTGACAAAGCCTCCTTGTTACCAAATCTGTTTAGGGAGGAGGCTTGCCCATTCTCTCCCTAAAATCTCAAACTCTGTTGATGTTCTGTAGTTAATGTGAATAGGAACTTTATAAAAACCACCCTCCTTAATTGGGAGAAATTCCTAACAGTATCAGAGAGAACCAAAGGGATTGCAGGGAGGTTTGAATGGTATGTGGACCTTTGAAAAATATTGGCAAAAGGAACCCGCATGTCAGAATTTATTTGTATTACTGATGCTGGTCTCAGCTGCAAATTTAAATAAAGGTAAAGTTTTCCCCTTAACATTAAGTCTAGTCATGTCCAACTCTAGGGGTTGATGCTCACCTTCATATCTAAGCCAAAAAGCCAGCATTCTCTATAGACACCTCCAGAGTCACGTGGCTGGCATAACTGCATGGAACAGCATTACCTTCCTGCCAAAGTGGTACCTATTGATCTACTCACATTTGCATATTTTTGAACTGCTAGGTTGGCAGGAGCTGGGGCTAACAGAGGGAGCTCACCCCCATCCCATGGATTTGAACTTTTAACCTTCAGGTTAGCAGTTCAGCAGCACAAAGATTTACCCATTCCACCTCCGCAGCCCCTTTGGGGACAATGGGATGGTTCCTTACTGTCCCCATAGCAACCCTACACCACACTCGTCCTCTCAAGAATCCCCCCACCCACACAATTTTCCAGAGCATTTCGGGTAGCTGGAGTGAGGGATTTGTCTTGCTCTGACTTCACTCATTCAGATCTTATAGAGGCCAAACTTTCTCCCTAGGTGGATCCTCAATATAGGCGAAGGGCACATCTACACTGTTGAACTAACACCACTTTAATTAGCATTGCTCAATGCTATGTAAATATGAGTTGTAATCTGGTGACCACAATTTGACAGAGAAGGCTAATGGACTTTTAAAACTACATCTCTCATTTCCATAGCATCGAGCCAGGGCAGTTAAAGTGGTGTTAAAGTGCATTCCTTCTACAGTGTAGCTGCACCCCTAAGTGTGCTGGGAACACATAGATGTGATTTATCCATCAGCTTCATGGCATGGAGTTTGTGAAGTCATGGTCTTCCTCATCAGCCCCATGCTATGGCTTCCTATCATTCATAATGAATATTGCTACATAACAAGCCTCGGCAAACTTTGGTTCTCCAGGTGTTTTGGACTCCAACTCCCACAATTCCTAACAGTCTACCGGGTGTTAGGAATTGTGGGAGTTGAAGTCCAAAACACCTGGAGGGGTGAAGTTGGCCCATGCCTGTTATATAAGCTACTTTTCTGCAAGGTTAACTACAAGGACAACCAGTGATTCAGGATGGTGGGGACTTTCTGGAGGGACACAATTTGCCACTCCTATTTAATAGAGCCTTTGATTCAGATGACATAGAAATATAAATACTTCTAAATTACCTAAAGCAACCTTCTGTCTCTGAATATGCCAACTTCACCCACAAACATTGAATATATTGTAGACATATTTTTCATGTTTTACTCCTCTGGAGTACAAGAACAAAGGACAAGTAATATGTTACTGGTGAACTCAAATATCTTTCTGAAGAATAAGTTAAGATAAAGCCAGTGAGAAAAGTGGACATCACAACTATTTCTGCTGTCTTCATCATAGTCCTGGCATGATCGCGACTGAAGATGAAACATACAAATTGTTCTGGAAAACTCAAGACACCTAGCAGTCTTCAGTTATCTTCCTATCCACTCGCAGCATACTTTTAAATGGAAACACATAAACTAAAATTAGCACATAACAGCTCAACTCCACTGTATGTTCAAAGGCATTTCTGGCATTTTCGTGGCTTCATGGTGTGTATGGGAAGCACAATGTTTCATCAGGTGGTAATTAAATGAAACCCTGCTGTTCTCTTTCTTCAGCGAATTAACAATGTAGCACATGCAGAGCGGAAGGAAGCATTTGAAATATTTATCGCTTCATTGTAAAAAGGATTGATCTGGTTTCAGTATTATTTCATTTCCTATATCTTATAATTCTTGAGATGCTTGTTCACCACATCAGTTCAACTTATTCACATAAACTCACATTCTTTATTTTTTATTTTTTATTTTATTTATTATTATTTTTATTTTATTTTTGTTCCATTATTTTAACATGTGTATTTTATAGAAATATGTTTTAATGTGTACTTTTTATGGAATTTTATGATGATAGTAGCTGAAGCCGCAAGAAGCAGCAGGTAATAAATAAAAACATCATCATCATCATTCCTGCATGTTCAGATGCTCTTACTGCCTATTACAGGGGAAACCATCTGATTCCTAATCCATCGAAAACACAGATGTGTGCTTTTCATCTTAAGAACAAGACAAGCATCTTGAGCTCTGAGGATCACCTGGGAAGGAATCCCACTGGAGCATTGCACCACACCCAAATACCTCGGAGTTACCCTGGACCATACTTTGACTTAAAAGAAGCACTGCTTGAATATCAAGCAAAAGTGGGTGCTAGAAAAAATATCATACAAAATCCGACAGGCACAACCTGGGGATCACAATCAGACACAATGAAGACATTTGTCCTTGCACATTGTTACTCTGCCACTAAGTATGCATGCCCAGTGTGGAATACATCTCAACACATTAAAACAGAGGATGTGGCTCTTAATGAGACATGCTGTATTATCACAGGATGCCTACGCCCCACACCACTGGAGAAATTATACTGTTTGGCCGGAATAGCACCACCTGACATCCGTTGGGAAGTAGCAGCCTATAATAAAAGGACCAAGGCATTGACATTTCCAGTTCATCCTCTGTTTGGATATCAGCGAACCAGCAAGCCAGTGCTTTCAATTAAGAAATAGCTTCATACGATCTACAGAGACACTCACAGGTACACCTCAGCAACCAAGAGTCCAAAAGTGGCAGGTTAAAACCCAGAACCTCAACCAGTGGCTGAATTCAGTTGAGAAACTCCCTCCTGAGCACACAGAAGACTAGGCAAACTGGAAGCCACTGAACAGGCTGTGCTCTGGCACCATGAGATGCAGAGCCAATCTTAAGAAGTGGCGCAACAAAGTGGAGTCCATGACATGCGAGTGTGGAGAAGACCAAACCACAGACCACTTAATACAATGCAGTCTGAGCCCTGTCACATGCACAATGGAGGACCTTTCACAGCAACACCAGAGGCACTCCAAATGGCCAGGTTCTGGTCAAAGGACATCTAGCATAATGCCAAGTTTTTAACTTTGTAGTTTTTCTATACATTATAACGGTATTCTCAATTCACTTCTGACACGATGAATAAATATACTAGTTGGGACTTTATATTAAGCCTGCTCGTATTTGAAATAAGAATCAACCATACTTCATAGATATCTTTAACAGCTGAAATTTCTCAATGACATGCTAGTTACGATATGCTCACCCTTAGTTTCTCCCACAGTTAAAAATGCTCTTCTATCCTCCAGTTGCTCGATAAAAGGCCATTTAATGGTGGAGGAGATATCAAACCCTCCTTTCCCCTTTTAAACTTGACTTCAAAGTGATATATCATGGATATACGAAGCATACTGCTTCATTATTACTGCAACTGGAGTGAGTTGACACCACTCCCTATCCTATTCCCAAAAGAGTGAAACCAAAGACCAAGCATAAAAACAATGTCCTGCTCACACACAAAAGCACAAACCAATGCTACCTTTTAGTATTTTCATGAGTTTACCAAGCTAGATTTAAGCATATTATTCAGAAGATGGCACTATGTGTCTCCTTGTATGCATCTTTAAAAGTTTAGACCTAGACCATAATTTTCATAAGCTCATTCCAATCTCATCTACAATAACAGGAAAACTTACTGTATTCTGAATCAGTTTCTAGTTTCTTATAAATTTCACAATGACTTTTTAAAACATCAATAAAATCATTGTGTTGGAAGAAGCCTATTACTTGAGCACTTGATTTATTTTTTTCATTCCCTATTATAGGAATACATAGAAGCAACATGTTGTAGTTCATATGAATAAGGATTAATAATGTGTTAAGTACCATGATTGCAAGAATACATAATGACAGTTTCAGACAGAGATAAAAATCTTGGAGTTGTTTTTTTTTTTTGTAATGTCTGATAGCTTGGAAAGATGTAAGGTTTCAGAATTTTAAGTAATCATCACAACAATCAAAGGATAACCCAAACATTACTTACCTAAATCACAGTTTTCAAGAAAGTTAGCTTCCTTTCCATGGGTTCTTTAACAAAACTTAACTACTGAAAGAGCCAAACTGCAAGAAGCCACCTGAAGCTGAGTTCCTTTTGAAGTTTCATGCTGTATAAATTCAACTGATCTCAAAATTACCTAACAGTCTGTATACCTGCAAACAGTCTCTTAGTAGTAATGATGCTTGTTTGTTACTTGCAAGCATAATTGGACACAGTGGACCCTGGATTGTGCCAATTACTATTATTAACACACCTGAGACACCCTTTAATCAAGGATTCTGGAGACAATGTGAAAATAATATTCTGTGCTCCTAGAAAAATGCACATTTTAATACCATGAACAACAGTTTTGAAATAAAAGTTTATTATTCCTTTGGTACCTTATAGTCAACAAAACTTTTAGAATCAGTGTAAACATAGTTTTGCACTATAATGTAAATTGGAACACATTGTAGAAATCAAAGCTGTTGTATTTCTTGAGGTTTGTGAGCCAAAACTATCCATCAGTGCTCAATCCAAAGATAGTTAGTTTTTTACTTCTGTATACATGTACCAAAACACACATTTCCACATTTTGCAATTCCATTCTAATGGCCAGAATAGAATCTAAATCTAGAAGATGTACCAGATAATAATTTGAAATTTGTATACTTGTTCTTTTAATATTCCAACAAATGTATGAAAATGAGGAGGGAAGGGGCAGAAAGTATTCATTTAGTCAGAAATTTACACTGCATGCATGCTTGCTCCTGTAATCATACAAACTCAAAACAAATAATTATAAGCCAAGTATTTGCTACAGGAAAGGAGATGCCATCTGAACATTAGGAAAAACTTCCTGACTTTGAGAGCTGTTCAGCAGTGGAACTCTCTGCCCTGGAATGTGATGGAGGCTCCTTCTTTGGGGGCTTTTAAACAGATGCTGGATGGGATGCTTTGGATGCGATTTTCCTGCTTCTTGGCAAGGGGTTGGATTGGATGGCCCGTGAGGTGTCTTCCAACTCTATGATTCTATGATTTATTACAAAGGCTTTATTCAGTGTTGCTTTGCAAAGAAAAATAATGCTGTAGAATGCCCTGAAATTCAAACTACTATGCGGATGAAACTGCAAAACACCATTTATCTATCTGCACCAAAACCATTACCCAAATAACTAATGCAAGCATTTGAATTTTATTTCTAAAAATTGCTTTTGTAAACCTTTACCAATTACCCATTTCAAGTTCATTAAAATATTCATTGAGAACCAAAATAAATAAACTGGGAAAAGGAAGGGTGATTTCATATGGAATTTTTAATGGCATTTTCCAGTCTGAGAATTCAATGTCAGGTACAGTGTTGTTCCATGTCAATAGGATATATTCCAATGTACAACATGTTAACAATGATTTGATGAGGTGCATAGTTTGCTTCCCAACATTATACATACTGAGTGTAATCTTGAGGATACTTTGAGAGGTTTCTGTAAAACAAGCTCTTCAAACATAGAAACTATTCTGAATTTAGGATAAACAGAGGATCTATTATGTTTTCTTTGAACTCCACTCTGAAAGAGGGAACTGGGCAGTGTGCAGCTAACAATCATCATAATTAATACATTTTTGTTCAACAAGCAGGACCTACAACAAAATGTTGGAAATGTGAAATGCTTTATTTGGGGTTTCAACCAAGGATACTTCATTCAAATCTGACACAAACAATATGTTGAAATCTTAGTGGTTTTGTATGCATAGATAGTTACATTCTGGCTACATAAGGATATGTGCTCAGACAGTAAGTTTGTTGTAGTTATATTAGATGCCCTGATCTACAGATGCCCATCATATCAAAGCAGCAATAAACACAATGAGACATGACAAAGTTTTGCCTTCTGTGATACAGTGGATTTCAATAGTGCATTAATTCTACTGTGTAGATGCACCCTAAATCCAGCCATGTGGAAGAGATGTTAAAGGCACTGAAAGTCATTCTGTAAGGTATTCTTTGTTGTTGGGTTTTTGGTCATGTTTATACAAATAAATACATTCATATTACATAAGTAACACTACACTGCTTGAACATTAATGATTCAAGTGCTATACTTCATTGTTTATTAGATTTGAAAAAAGTCAGCAGAGTAAAAATCTGGAGAATATTTATGAAAGAAATGTACATGCAGTTGAGTTGGTGTAGAAAAATCTCTAGAGTAAAAATAATGAGCATTGTGCATCAACAGATCACTGCCTGCAATGATTACAATATATTAATACTGTAACTGAACACATGGCTCGACTATCATTATCTCCACTGAAAAATGAATGTGGAAAACCTTTGTGCTGTATGTGACATCGCACAGCACACCAGTCACAAAGCAGAGTGATGGTTTGCTCTAGCATCTGCTTCTTCATTTCTGATAACTGTAATGTTCTTTGTTCCTTTTGTTTATGGCTCAAGATATTCTTAGACTCAGTTATTCTTAGACCTTGTTTACACTCAGATTTTGAAAGTGCATTTCCATAGAGAGGAAGTATCCCCTAAGATATGCAAAAATGTCCTGGGTGGGTTGAAATGTAATCTTTTTGTCACCAGAGCAAGCTCCTTTTCTCTGGACATCATATTACGAGACAACTTCTCTCCATTTTTCTCTCTCAATTTTTTACAAATACAATAAAAGTCAGTCTTCTAAAAATATTAAGATACAACCAAGCCAAAACAGATATTTGGAAATGTTCTCAAATGTCATCCATTCATATTCTCCTTTAGCCACTTGATCATTTTAGTCAATGATTCATTTGCTTTATCCATAGCAGATTTTGCTTGCAGCACAATTTCAGTTGCTTGTATCCTTTGTTCTGGCTCAAGTGTATTGTTAAGAAAACCTTGGATCTTAAATAATAAATACCTATAATTAGTTTTCAATTATTATGCAACTCTCTGTATGCATTTTTAGAACTGTTAAGATACAGCATAGAACCTGGGAACCTACAAAGCCCATATCACTTACTGTATATGTTTGATTATAAGCCTAGTTTTTCAGCGCTTTTTAGGCTAAAAAAGCTCCCCTTGGCTTATACTCAGGTGAGGGTCCTGGCAGGAAGGCGTGGGGCTAAAATGAGGGTTACTTTCAGCCCTGTGCCTTCCTGCCAGGACCCTCACCTCTCTGCACAGAACTCAGCTCTCCTTCCTCTCTTCCTCTCTTGTGCAGCACACACCTTCCTCTCTTCCTTTATTGGCACAATGTATGTCTTTCCCTCCTCCTCTCTTGGCACCTACTTTTCCTTATTCCTACTTTTCCTTATTCATATACATACAGCATTTCTCCCAAAATGTATATTTAAAATAAACTATGGGGATTATTGGAATGATACATAAGCACATTTACACTAAAGGTTAGAATAATGATTTAATCAGAGTTGGAGAGTTTTATCTTAAATTACAGTTTTATGTAAATATTCAAAAAAACATTTAACCTACTGATGCCTCAATTAATGTAATTTTATTAGTGTCTATTTTTATTTTGGAATTTATCAGTAGCTGTTATATTTCCCACCCTTGGCTTATGCTCAAGTCAAATTGGTGGTAAAATTAGGTGTCTTGGCTTATATTCGGGTTGGCTTATACTCGAGTATATGCGGTACTTTTTATGTGAAAATATCTTTGAGGAATCACACAAGAACAGGTGAAAGGGGCCACTGCAGAAAAGCAATACCATCCAATCATAGAATTGACCATGATCTAATAGAGCCAATTAGGAAGAAAATCTCCCCTCCTAAAGTCCCACTCCTCCCAGGAGCCTGCCTTCTATTTCAGTCATCCATCTGGGAAAACATTGATTCTGATTTCCATTAAAAGCACCAGAGATGCAGTCGTGTTTAAAATAATGTAATCACATTACAGGCCCATTTGTAATTTTCCATTCAATACAATTTTAAATATAAAATACATTTCTATTTTCTTCACACTTTAAAGCAGTGGTTCCCAACCTTCGGTCTTCCAGTTGTTTTGGACATCAGCTCCCACAATTCCTAACAGCTGGTGAGCTGGCTGGGATTTCTGGGAGTTGAAGTCCAAAACCACTGGAAGACCAAAAATTGGGAACCATTGCTTTAGAGAGAGCATTTTGTGTTATATCCATTTATTATGTTTCAATTATTCTGCTTACCATTTGCACCTCTACATCAGTTCTGACGGACCCCATGAAATCACGTAGTATTCCAGATCTACTCCTATAATAGAAAGTGTTATGAACATTCCTAAGGAAGTAGATATTTTGATATAACGGTGATAGCATGCAACTTTTTCTCCACCCTCTGTTCTTATTCATGATGATTTTGTAGGAATCTGATGGAATTGCTAATATGGATTATCCAAAGTTATAGCAAACAACCTTTTGATGATCAAGGGATGCATTTTCATAAGGAAAAGAGGCCAAAGATCACAAACTGCTGACAACAGACAAGCTCAAGGGCTAAAATAGATTTTAAAAAGATATTTGATTTTTCTCTCATCAAGACCACTCCTTCTCTCAGCGATCCTCTTACAGTGTGAAAACAGTGATCTTGGCTGCCTCAGAATTGCATGGGGGAGACAACGTCCACGTTAACCTGGTGAAGACCATTATTTACCTTAGTGGTCAGGAAGCCAACATTCCTGGCTGCATCAAAATGATGGAGAGGGTAAAACAAGGTTGACAAAGCACCCTATCCCAATAATGGGATAACTTTCCCCCTTCTGTAATCGGCCACTTCAGAGGTAGGCATCATGTACGTTACATTACTGTACGGTAAGCCCCAATAATTCTCCATTAGCATAATCAGCATTGAGGAGTGCTGGGCTACAGGATGGCAATAGCAAATCACCTATGAGCAATCCGTACCTAAGGGCCAATCCACACAGGGACAAAATCGCAAGCCCTCTTGGGTTTTATCTGAGGAGTCCAAATGATGCCTCAGGTAAAGGTGAATTAATTCAGGACAAAGCAGATAAAACCTGCTTTATCCCAAAGTAATTAGTTACTGGATGAGACCCAGGTCTTCCTAGGACTACCGAGAGGGCAGTCAGCACAGTCCTCTTGGGTTTTCCGGGCTGAATCAGCCTGAAAAGCCCAGAAGACTGTAACCCCCTCCTCCAAACCGCTTAAAAACCCCTTAAAATTAAAAATAACTTACCCGGCTGCCATTACCCTGGTGCCGGAGCTCTCCTAGCACATAGAAATGATGTGCCAGGAGAAGGGGGGCCAGGAGCAAAATTGTTCCTGCCCCCCTTCTTCTGGTGTGCCATTTCTACGCACCAGGAAGCTCTAGCACCAGGGTAGTGGTGGCCGGGTAAGTTATTTTTAATTTTTAAAGCTTTTCTTGGGAGATTTCTTTGTTTTCTGGGTGCCATGCCTACATCCAGCAGGAAATCTGGACACCCCCCTAAAAAGTGTGGGTTTGGGGGCGGGGATGGACTTTAACCCACACTCAATTGAGTTTCTTAAACCCGATTGGGTGCAGTTTAAAGACCTGTCTGGAACAGGCCTAAGAAAACCCTATTATGTTCTGAGCTTGAGAGAAGACAAGGGTACATATATTACATTGACTGAGAAGCAGCCACTGCGACCAATAGGACTTCATTCCCCTGTTGTTGGGAAGGAGCTGATTGACAGCCCCATTCCATCCTGTGACCAATGTCTGGTGTGACAGGCAAAAGCAGGATCCCTGTCATAATTCTCCCTTGTGCCAGGGATTGCTCATTTGGTTGGGGCTGAGTCTCAGCAAGACGGGTCCCAATTGACAGAGGAACAGATCCCTTTCAATTGCAGTGACTTCTTCCTGGTCAGTGGAAATGGGGGACTTTCATGATCCCTACATAGTCTTTGAACTAATCACAAGTACATAACTCTAGAATATTCATTAATAACTGCCCCATAGGATTCCAGCCCCGATTACTCTATTAATAATAACAGTATAAAAATAAGAACAATTTTTAGGGGACTCTGGCAGTCACAAAAATGGCCTTGGGTGGTGCAGGTGGACTGCAGATAGTGCAAGTCTTGCCCCTGCATAGTCTACAGTGAACAAGGTTATTGGAAAGAAATAGCTCTCTGACTTAATAAATTAAGATAAGAAACACATACTAAAATACAATTATATCAAAATCTCAGTAATTGTCCATACCTATTGTACAGATCTGCCCAATTGTCTGTTATAAATTTCCATGCTATCCGATGACCAACTTCATTTTTTGCCACTTTTTCAATTGCATGTCTTATATAGAAAAATTCAATTGAAGACTCATTGATGATAGACTGCAATAATCTGTAAATAAATATGAGATTAGTGATATAAAATAAAGGATACATTGTAAATATTTCTCTTATGCATTTAAGGTGAGTGTACGCTGTTCTATATTTAATAGGAAAGAAATGCAAGAAACATCTGCATGGCTGAAATTGTACTGTGAATCGCAAAGTCTTACTTCCTAAAGTCAAATTTGGGTTATCTTGAAAAACAGGGTATATGTTAAGATCTACTAAGATCAAGGCACTGCTGAAGCCTAGAACATTTACAGAAGTTTAACTCATTGTTCTTTCAAAACTAACTCACTAACCTTCTTCTCCAAGTTTCAAAAAACTTGTGATTTCAGTCAGTTTCTTCTAGAACATAGGTACTGGTGAAATCGATGTGGAAGTTTGCTATCAAAAGGCAAGTTCTAAACCTTCACTCATATATCTGCCTAAGGTAAAACAGTCAAGTATAACTTTCTCCCATTGGTAGGACTGCCAAGTTGAAGTGACACTTCTGGCCCTTTGAATGCCTAAGGAGTGAAATGGTGGCAGTGGCAGCTCTTTGTCACTTCTCCACTATGGCAGGCAGAGCAAAGGGGATCAGTACTTCTTTTAGTTTCTCTCAGAAATTCATCTGCCCAGGGGAGACCTAAACAAAACACCAACCACTTCTATTCTCTCCAGCAGCCTTTTGAGATGCCTTAGCACAGTGCTTCTCAACCTGTGGGTCTCCAGGTATTTTGGCCTACAACTTCCAGAAATCCCAGCCAGTTTAACAGCTGTTAGGATTTCTTGGAGTTGAAGGCCAAAACGTCTGGGGACCTACAGGTTGAGAACCACTGCCTCAGCAGGGTAATGGTGGAGGATCTTTAGTGTTCCCCTCATGGTAGAATAGTTGACCCTTGGTTCTTATGTGAACTGGCTGAGAAGAGGTGAGATGGAGAGTGTTTCCTCCAGACCCAGGCAAATGAATGTTTAGGGAAGACATCCTAATAGCTATAAAAATGAGGGAGAAAAGAGCTCCTGAAGTTTTCCCCAATTATAGTAATTATGTGCAATTACTATAATGAAATAGTAACAAAATTTCATTACTCTCATTATAGTAACAATTTTTTCACTAACTATACTTTAGAAATACTTTAGAAACAGAACACCAGCAAACCCCCACCCCCATTTTTGTAATGACTTTTGAAACATTTTTAGTAGATTGCACATCCCTACTTGATACTACTGCCACTTTTCTGCCCTAAGTGGCAGCTGGCAGTTGGCTGTTGTTTTTGCTGTGGCTGCTGCAACCACTGCTATGTTTGTTGCATCTCTCCATAGTGCTGAGATCAGTCCATCCTGTTTTATTTATTTATTTATTTAAAACATTTATATTCTGCTCTTCTCACCCCGAAGGGGACTCAGGGCGGAGCACAGCATATATACGGCAAACATTCAATACCAGGATAAGAATTCATATATGCATACATAAAACATTAAAAACATTTATCTCAATATTAAAATACACCATTTAAAACCGTCTTGGTCATCTGCATCTAATCTAATTTGCCTGGTAATCTTTCCTATTGCTGTTATATTGCCCTGTCCCGAAAGCTTGATACCACGGCCAAGTTTTTACCATCCTTCTGAAGGACAGGAGGGAGGGGGCCGATCTGATCTCGCCAGGAAGGGAGTTTCATAGCCAGGGGGCAATCACCGGTTGACACTTTGCCACTTCAGTTGTGTATTGATAGCATAGAAACCAGCTCTTTCTCTTTTCTTTCTTTCCCATTTCTCCACAATGGGCCACAGCAATGTGTGGCTGGGTACAGCTAGTCTTAAAATGCAAGTTAATTAAAAATGCAAGTTAATTAAGGTCACCTTTGAAGTAGCCATGGCTCTTTGGTGCAGGCCAGAGCAGATAATATTGAATATTCTTCATGCAATTCTGTACCATTCTGCTTTTGCTGTTCCCATAAAAATTCCCACTCTTTGTCACTGCCCATCTGAACACCATAGCAACACACAAACGTGCTGTAACAGACATGACCCCTGAAACAGAGGATATGACTTAGAATTAGCATGACACAACACCCTGCTTCACAATGAAAAAAATGATAAAAATGTATTAAAATATATTACTATGAGTTATAAAATTCTAAGTAAACCAGGCTCCATTTCCCACTGAGGAGGTAGTAATAATAATAATAATAATAATAATAATAATAATAATAACTTTATTTATACCCCACCACCATCTCCTTAGGGACTCGGGGCAGCTTACAAAATAGCACACAAAGATTCCATACATAATATACATGGTACATAATATCAAATACATCAACATAAAAAATACATTACATAAACCATGTATATAAACTGGATAAAACAACCTCTATTAAAATATTAAACTCAATTAAAATCAGATAATAGATATATGCAATCAATATAGTACATAAACCATGTATATAAACTGGATAAAACAACCTCTATTAAAATATTAAACTCAATTAAAATCAGATAATAGATATATGCAATCAATATAGCAGCCCAGCTGAACACACAGAATATTGATATAAAGTGCTAAGTGATTGGCAATCTGTTCTGGTTACTGTCTAAACAAATGCCTGCTGGAAAAAACAAGTCTTTTACTCTTTCCCAAAGTGTTGTAGTGTAGAGGTTTGTCTAAGTTCACTGGGTAGGGCGTTCCAGAGCTGAGGGGCCACCACCGAGAAGGCCCTCTCCCTTGTTCCTACCAACCGCACTAAAGACGGAGGCAGGACCAAGAGGAGGGCCTCCCCAGCAGATCTTAGGGTGCATAGGGGGAGATGCAGTCATGAAGATATGCTGGTCCCGAACTATGTAGGGCGTTCTACACTTTGAATTGGGACCAGAAACTTATCAGCAGCCAGTGGAGCTGCTTCACCACTGAGTGGTGTGCTCCCTATAATTATCTCCAGTTAGTAACCTGGTACAAAAGGATTGGGTAAAACAAGAGGAATATCAACAAGTACAGCTTAGAATCCTGCTTGTTCCTTCCTGTAACAAGCTTTAGTTCTCCCTCACAAAACTTTCCAAAGAGTTTGAGTCACTATCAAAGAGTAATTTCCCCTGAATTCTGTAAGAAATGTATCTAAATTTATGATACTCCACATTTTATATCACAGACTTATCAGTTCTAGCTGAGTTTCCAGCATCAATGAGGTAAAAATGCCAATTTTTGTGACAGATTGTTAAATGAAAACTAAAACATAATACATGTCCATCTGTAGTTTTCACTGTTACATTTCTATTGGTGTGCAACAGAGTAAAGAGGGAATATAACATGCCTTTTTGAGATAAAAATTAACAAAATGAGTCAGCAAGCTGTTGGAAAATAAAATTGTTGATTCCATAACTCCCTTGTATCAGGATTACAGATTTTCTCAGGGTCCGGGGTCATTTTTGTCCTCCCCTGGATCTACATGGGCTGCACCCCATTGTGACTTCCTGGCCCTTAAGAAAAGTGTTTTCTAACTGATTGTCTATTTGTATATTTATGTACAAAGATCATATTTACTCATTATCAGGACGGTTCATTCTTCTGGTGAAGATTTCAGAAATAAGGTTTAAACAGTCACGGTGCCCAAACCGACATACTGTTTCAAATATTTTTTCTAAATCGTTTCTAAGAAGAGAGATAAAATGCATAGAAAGAAACAAATTAAACATGCTGCGTAACATCAAAATTAGTGCTAACTATTATATCTTTGCAGGCTTCCACTATCGCTATTTCATTTGCATTCATGTGTTTGCCTTCTACCTCCACACATCTTGATTGAGTAAAATTTGCAGAAGTGACATGATATTGTTTTTGAGTCTGAGGAAAGTCCTAACAGTCTCCTGGGTTACTTTTAAATCCAGTATTCCTTTCTATACTTTTTATAGATTTGAACAATTTGCTTCAGTACTCCAGTCATTCAAACAAATAAACATTTGCTAGAATTAGCAGCTTTTTCATTGCTAAAGACCTCATCACATGGATGAGGTCCAGTATTGCGATTAGCATACCTCTATGGCAAATCAGGGTGGCAACAGGCAGTCCCAGCACCCCGACCAGCAGATAACAGTTCCCAGCACCCCTGACCAGCAGATAACACATGGGAAAGCGTCACCACAAAGCTTAATCCTGTAGTAGTTTTGTTGTTCCTAATGGAACACGAGGAGGCTATCACTTGGTGGTGCAGTGCCCTACCACACTGCCACCCCAGTTTACCCATGAAGCTCCACTGGAAGTCTGCCTATGTTATCTGATGGGCAACATGGGGCTCTGTGAATGAACTGAGGCAGTTGCATCCTAAGATGCTTATTTTTTCACCCTAAGATGCTTATTTTTAGGTCACAACTGTGGAATGACCTGCTGGAAGAGATTCAACAGCTAAATGAGCTGTCAAAATTCAAAACATAACCGAAGACATCCATATGTGGTGGGATTGTGCCAAAGTACAAGAATTCTACAGGAAAATAAAGAGTGAAATGGCCGTAATATTAGGGCAAAACATGGAGCTGAACAAAAAACAGTTTTTACCCCTAAATTGGAAAAGTTATATATAGATATGTCACTTTTGGGTTTTTTTCTAAACATTCTTGTTAGGAAATGTGCCTATGTTATATATTCTACTTGTATGATCCAAATGTAAAAATGTTTTTAAAAGACACAACCAAAGACCCATCTCTTCCGGCAAGCCTACCCGTTCAACTTTGAACCATGAGTTTTATATTTGCATTCTATTTCTGCTGTATTTTGATCTTTGTATCATGTGTTTTGGTATATGCATTTTATAGTACTGCATTTTAATATATTTTATCGTATGTATTTTATATTGATGTGCTGTGACTGTGTTGTACCCTGCCTTGAGCCATGAAATCAATTTAATATTATTATTATTATTGCTACTACTACTACTACTAACAACTTGTTTGTAAACTTCCTGTTTGCTTATCCATACTCACTCTCTTTCTGCATACCTCTAACCAGCAACCATTCCCCCAAAATCAAATTTTATAAAACAAATTGTGTTTTGTTAAAACTCCAGTTTACCCCCTGGAATTTATCAGCCCCTCATTTTCACTTCTGTTCTTGTTAGCACATGGATAGGGAAGAGAGTATCTTATACAGGATGGACTTACATAAGATGGAGTAGGGCAATCTTTGTCAAACTCTGATCTTACAGCTGTTTTGGACTTCAGCTCCCAGAATTCCAGGTCATTGGCCAAAGCATCTGAGGCTTCTGGAAGTTGGTATTCAAAGCACCTGGGAGTCTAGAGCTTGGGAATCACTAAAAAGAGTGACAATCTCTTCTTTTAAATATACTCACGTAGCAATATAGATAGCTGGCTCCATTTTAACATCCTCATGAAGGAGAGATGCATAATGATGAAATACTGGTAATATTCGTGGTAACAAGTATTTCTTTGAGGAAAAGAAAGGCAGGTTATTTTAAAAGTTTCAACACACTCTTCTTTTATTCCTTTAATATGGAGGGAGAATGAGGATTTGACCTTTGAGATATACAGGGCTGATAAGGGAAATCTTAGAAAATACTCTACACGCCTCTCTTCTCTCCCTTTTTCCACATGATTTCTATAGTTCATTATTCAAATTGGGCTCTATTTGTAAAAATGTTTCCAAACCTGATTATAATTATGTGCATGCATACAATGTTGCTTAAAAACAAAGGGCCCTGCCAAAGGAAATGTAGTTCTGTGATATGACTACTCCAAGTAGAACAATGCTGAGAAATGTGTAGCTCAGAGATTTCAGAAAGTACCTAGGGCTATTTTTGCAACCTGTGAATCCTCCAGAGTGTTAAGAATCCCTTCTTCATTGAATTTGCCGCTCCATGAATAGTGACTATATGTTAAAATGGCTCAGAGGGCCTCCAACCATTTCAAAATAATTAAATTCCCAAACCTAATGGGGACATGTTTGATCCTATGCTCTCTAAATCATTAGAAACTGCTCACCACAATGCCAAACTATTTTTATTTGAGTTTGAAAGTATCAGAAATATGTTATAAGAAAGTTGTATGATATGTTTCACCATAACTTTTTCAAATGATGAAGTAGTCAATAGCACCAATATACTGGATTGGGTTGCTGTGAGTTTTCTGGGTTGTGTGGCAATGTTCCAGAAGCATTCCCTCCTGACATTTCACCCATATCAATGGCAGGCATTCTCAAAGATTGTGAGGTCTGTTGGAAACTAGGCAAGTGTGGCTGATATATCTGCAAAATGTCCATGGTGGGAGAAAGAACTCTTGTCTGCTTTAGGCAAGTGTGGCTGTTGCAATTGGTCACATTGATTAGCATTTAATGGCCTTGCAGCTTCAAAGCTTGGTTGGTTACTGCCTGAGGGGATCCTTTGTTGGGAGGCATTAGCTGGCCCTGATTATTTCTTATCTGGAATGCACCTGTTTTGAGTGTTGTTCTTTATTTGCGGTCCTGATTTTAGAGTTTTTTAATACTGGTAGCTAGATTAATCTAATATTGCAGATTAATTCCATTATTTTCAAGACACACTACTAATTAACCCGTTAGAGACAAAATAGGGGATATGCAAGATGCTTAAAACAAAGCAAAGCAAGGAAAACACAGCAATAGGTTGCTAAAATTAATCAATGGTCTAAAATTCAGAACATAGATACCTTTAAAATGGGATATAATTCATAGTCATCCCGAATATAATGCCAGCTGTATGTGTCTAGATAAGGAAGCACTGTATTCCACACTATGATTTCATCTTCTTTTTCAAGATATTTAGTGAAATATAATGCAGTACCATATTCAAGGTAACCAGACCTATTGAAAAGAGATCAAATTAGGAAATTGATATATGCTCTATGTTTGTCTATCTATCTGCACATACCAGCTGAAGAAATCAAGCAAAGAAAAGTGTAGCAGTTACTGGGGGAAAATGTGAATATGTAACTGAAACCAAGTTCATAAAATAATATTCTACTCACTGTCAGCAGACTGACATTTACAGGCTCTTGTCCTTCACTTATAAGGGGCAAAGAGGTAGTAGGATAGCTTTGCTGAACTGGGCAAGCAGTGCCCTGGGAGCTATGAGCCAATGGAGGCTGCCTGTCACCGTGTACCCCATCCCAGCCATTTGTCTGCCAGCACTGACAACCCTGGCTCTCCTGGTGCTTCCAGCACAGCTTCCAAAATTATCCCTCTGCCCATCTCTGTTCTTCTGTCCCCAAACTTCCCTATTCCAACAGAAGCAGCTGAGTCCTACTGTGGCATCTGACAGGTTAGTTCAGGCATAGACAAACAACCAGGAGGCTGTTGGGAATTGTGGGAACTGAAACCCAAATTACCTGGAAGTCCTAAGTTTGCCCATGCCTGAGGTAGCTAGTGTAGTCCTTTTACATCATGTTTGGCCCCTGGGCCACAATCTATGCCCTGTAAAATCATAGAATCATAGAGTTCAAAGAGACCCAGTGGGCCATCCAGTCCAACTCCCTGCCAAGGAACAGGAAAATCGCATACAAAGCACCCTTGACAGATGGCCACCCAGCCTCTGTTTAAAAGCCTCTAAAGAAGACGCCTCCACCACAGTTTGAGGCAGAGAGTTGCACTGCTGAACAGCTCCCACAGTTCTTCCTAATGTTCAGGTGGAATCTCCTTTCCTGTAGTTTGAAGCCATTGTTTTGCGTCCAGGTCTCCAGGGCAGCAGAAAACAAGCCTATGACTTCCCCTCACATATTTATACATGGCCATCATATCTCTTCTCAGCCTTCTCTTCTGCAGGCTAAACACGCCCAGCTCTTTAAGCTACTCCTTATAGGGCTGGTTCTTCAGACCCTTGATCATTTTAGTTGCCCTTCTCTGAACACATTCCAGCTTGTCAACATCTCCCTTCAATTGTGGTGCCCAGAATTGGAAACTGTATTCCAGGTGTGGTCTGAATAGAGGAATAGCACAGTTATAAATATTGTATAATTGTGCATGAATAATATCTGGAGTTTGATAACACAGTGAAAAGATCAAAACTATAGGAAAGGAGGAAACTGCATCGCAGGTGGATATATTCAATGAAAGAAGCCACAGCGAGTTTGCAGAATCCAACAAGACAATTGATTACTGTGGGTTTTGGAGGTCTCTTATTCACAAGGCCACCGTCAATCACTGTCAATAACAACAACAAATATCCAAGATGGCATATGTCATTGATTTTTTAAAAAGTTATTTGCTATGATGAGTTGCATGACACTGAATTTTTCCAGCTGCCAATTCTGAAAGTTTGGTCATTGATTTCCTAGGCAGTCCTGCATAGAAAGGGTGGAGGGGCTTAAAATCATTAAGTGGGAGAAAAGTTAAAAAAGAGATTTCAAACTATTGAGGTTACTGTTATCAACAGTTCATCATGAAGAAGTTTTTGATTTATTTTACAATACAGCTGTCTTCCACACTATACTCTCTGGAAGAAGTCAAAAGGAAAATTCCCTTTAGCCATTCTGGTGTAATGGAGGCCCCTTCCACACAACTGAATAAAATCCCACATTTTCTGCTTTGAACTGAAATATATGGCAGTGTGGACTCAGATAGCCCATTTCAAAGTAGATATTGTGGGATTTTCTGCCTTGATATTCTGGATTATATGGCTGTGTGGAGTCCTGAGAGGCAGCTTTGAAATACATTATTTCCTTCAAAGATCAATTAGTCTAAAAATTGCTACATGTGAATGAAAACAGATGTAATGAGATCTTGTTTTTTCCATTCCAAATTTTATTTTATTGGGGGATATTAGAATACTTTCAGAATGCAGGCACAATTTTAAAAGCTTAAATATGAATCTTCGAAAAACAAAAACTAGATATAATTCAGTGAGAGTACGAGAAAGAAATCAGGAGATTAAGTATGGTATGTTATGTTCAGCTGCATGGTATAACACCTGTAGACACATGTAAGAGCTACACACCATGGAAAACAAGAAGCAACTTCCCAAATGAGGGATGTGTACTGGCTTAACTAAAGATACACAATACCAAAGGAAACCATACAAATGGCTTGGAACAAAATGCTGCATTCAACACAATTTAACTTGAAGTGCTGGCAATGCCACTAAATGGTATTACAGAAGGAGGAATGTCCAAGCAGAATCAGCAAGATATACTCACCATTCAAAGCCTATTGAGCGGTGATGTTCCAGGCAGACAATTCATAAAAAGAGGAAGCTGAAGTAGAAGCAGCATCAGGAAAGGAAGCAGGTTGAGGCTGGAAAAATGGACCAAGTGGCTGAGCTCAGAACTGCAGCAGAAAGAAGTCAGGAGCAAGAACAGGCTGGAGGCAAAGAAGGAAGCCCCTATTTAGAATGCAGAGCCGAAGGGTTTTTGAGATATAGCCATGCAGAGTATAACCAAAGCTGCATTTCTAAGCACATGTTGAAAATCAGTTCCATCCAGCTAAGTGATTCTCCAGCATCACACTTAGGATTTTACTACACTCCAGTTTCAAAAGGCACAGTTAAAGAGTAAGTCCCTAGACATTTCTAGACACACACACACACTTATGTATGATCTAGAAACTGTGGTCAAAGAATAGACCCAAAAATGAAAGTTGGTGTATCCATGGCCCAAATAAGTGCTGTATCGTGACTCTTACCCAAAAGGGAACCACCCCCTTCTCTGAGTAGATGGAAAAAAGAAAGGTCTTAGTCCAGTGGTTCTCAACCTGTGGTTCCCCAGGTGTTTTGGCCTACAACTCCCAGCCACTTTACCATCTGTTAGGATTTCTGGGAAATGAAGGCCAAAACATCTGGGTGTTGCACTCCAAGGCTGGGAACCACCTCTGTACTTAACACACACTCCAGTCCACAGTAAAATAACTAAGCAGGTTATTGAAGAATATATATGAAAAGCACTTCAGGAAGATAGTATCAAAAACTAAAGTCCAAATATCAGGAATAATCTACAGAAATCAAAGTACAGGAATAACATCAAAAACCAGGAATACAAAAGCAGAATAAATCCAAAATATGAAATGCAGAAACAGTCTTCAAAACTTGAAATCATGAGGGATGAACAAAAGAAAGCATGGAACATAGAACTAAAAATCCCTTGACGTGACAATAGATCTATACTCAGTCACCAACATTGCCTGGACTAATGGACCGATCTGTTGGGCTAGCTAATATAGAGAGAAAACCATGCCTTCTCCCCTGGGAAACTAATAAGGACTTCCTTGATAACAATCATCTTGACCTTTGTACACTCTCCTGAGAAGCCCTATGTTGACAGAATGTAAATCTCCTATCTAACCGCCTGGACTTACATTGGTATAGATATATATTTAGGTTCTCCCAGGATGGACCACATTCTTGCCTTTTGCCACTTTTATCAGAGAAGGGAATGTTACTTTTTTGATAAGTGTTAACTGTACCTTAACTTTTATCCGAAAAGCAACCATCCTCCTTTCTGAACGACATGTCAAAAAGCCTTTATGTGCCTTAATGGGGAAATGGCAGCAGCAGCCATGACAGCTGAAGTGCTGAGGAAAAACTTGCACTTTCCCCTTTCTGCAAAATGACCCTTAACTTATCAATGGGTCATATCAACATTTATAATTTTGACCTCAAAGCCTGCCTTCAACTTATACATCTGCCCAACTTAAATGCAAGTGTATATGGTACTTGTGAGGAAACAGATTGTACTCTTGAATATGGATTGGTTCCGGACTTCAAGTCATGCTAAGAGCATACTCACTGAAATCAAAGGAAATTGAACTAATTATTATTCATTTGTCCATCCATTTCAAGGCTCCTGTTCTGTTCATGACTGACTCAGGGTACTATTGGTCAGGATTCTACATGGGCTTCTTGGTTACATTGGCATAACTAAGCAACATCTTCCAGACCAACTTTATGAGGTATCACTCACACAGACAGTAGGAATAATTGGTGAATGATGTCTCCACCAGGACCTTGCCTACTGAAAAAAACAGCTGCAATATGGAAATGTGACTAAAGTGGTGCTTTGATTGTTGCAGTCCCACTTGCAGGTAGGAGAGTGGAAAAAATGTCATCCCCCAACAAAATGAACCTCCTTCTCTCAGTGAGGCTAATATCCAATAAAGCAAGTTGGTAGGTGGCAGTTAAGATCATGGCAATAGTGCCATAACTGTGACTACATACAAATTACAAATGCTGATTAGTATATGGATGCATCACTCCTGGTTACACATTCTGAAGTGTGATTCTGAATTTTGTCCTGTAGCCTTCTCAGGGAGAGAATCAACAGAACTGTGCATTGAGGTAAGTGAAAACTGATACAGCTCCCAAATATGAAAAAAGGAAGAAAGGCACACAGGCTAAGAAAACCAAGTGGGTGACATAAGCTGGATCCCTAGCAAATCTAGAATTGAGACCTATCTACTCAGATGCTATGATATAAATAAAGTCTTGTCATATCTTTAAGCTTCAGACCAATTTCCATTTTCAGGAGAAAAAAATGTTTCAATCAAAAATTCCAAACATTTTTCTTCAAAGCCACAACAATGGGCATTCACATTCTTGTGTCTTATACCAGGACTCCACATATTTTTGAATTCACATTTATTCAAAAAGCAAACTAAAACAGGAAATTGGATTTCTCATTGGTGAGGTACTCTAGCTATCATGGCCAATAGTGAGATTATCTCAAATATTTGGAAGAATAGTAGTACGTAGGTCTACACCGTGGTTAAATCCACTTCTACATTATGTCTCTTAGGCTAATCAAACTGATCAAAGGATCCAAACCACATGATAAAGTGTCCCTTCCCACAAAGTTGATAAGAGAGATGGCAGAGGAATGGTGATCAATATTTTTAAAGGAGACAGACAAAAAAAAGTAAAACTCCATCATAAATATGGGTCAAATGTCTATAACAGATATGCTTACCACTGCATGCTAAAAGCATCTGACATCAATTGTAACTTGTTGACCACAGGAATCACCTGAAAAGAAGAACCATAAGTTTAAAAGATGTAGACAACTCACATATCCTATGTTTCAAAGTATTCTCAGATAGCTGCAACACTTGGAAGTCAAACTCATGCACACATTAAATATAATGCCACTAATACTCTAATGGCCCCCAATTATTCAAAAATGAAAACAACTAGGATATTATCACTTGTGAACAAACACCTTGAGTCTCTAGTTCTGCATGCAATCCCTAAAGTGTGTACAAGCATAGAAATGTAGGAAAGAGACATCAATTACACGTAGTTCCTTCTTTTTCCCTTCCCTTATAAAAGAGCAAGCCAAAAGCAATTGTATTGCCATGCCAGATGCTAGACATAGTCGTGGGTTAGGAATAGACATGGGCTACCTCTAGCACCCAGTTTTATGTGTGTTCATTGCCTTCAGACTTTTCTTTATCTCAGACAGACCTATATTAAGGGTTTTATGAGAAACTTTACGTACTGAACCATGTTCTTCTGTTGATAAACAACTTCCAATTGTAACCAGATCTATCATTCGAGGATCTAACTTTTGCAGATTTGAGCAATATGATCTCTGAGAATCTCCAGGTCTTTCAGTACAACTCTACAGTCAACATCTGCCACAGGCTGACCATACAGTTTTGCTGGAGGGCTTAAGAGATTTCGAGAAGAAACCCCTCTATGAATGTCTAAGTTCTTCAACACAAGTCTATTGTCAACTTCCAGTGTTGACAATATTCCTAGAGATGTGTTCTCTCAGGTAATAGAAATAGAGGGGTTTTAATGTGCATTTTTACGTGCAAGGGTCCTGCACCCTTAACCCTAATGAATATAAAGGGCTAACTGTACATTACTTGGGGTTTCTGAGCATTTCAGTGACTCCCTAGTCTGGGTCTGGAAACTATACCCCGTGAGAGTCAAGAAAATGGCTCAGAACATCTATTGTGTAGGACCACAAAACCATGTAGCAACCACAGACACTGCCTTACCTTTGGATCATTTTCAAGAACTTTGGCCAGTTTTCTGAAGTGTGTTTGGCCATAGTTAATCCTATAGTAACCAGTCATATTTACATTTAAAATAATCCAGTCGCGTTCTGCATCTGAAATTTTCATCTCAGGAAATATTTCTGAAGGCACATGGAAAAAATGAAGTTGGCATAAAAATTTTGGTGCTGTTCTGCAAAATTATATAGGTCCATGAAGACTGAAAACCGACTTCCAATACAAAATTATAATGAAATGATAAAAATTGGTTTATTTTTAAGCAATGAAACACCAACAGTCACAAGAATTATATTTTAATGGCAGTTTGACATGGCATGCTGCACATGCTGAAATGGAACATGAGTGAATCTTAAGCTGATACTCAAAACATGACAGCAATGCAGTTTGTAGTCCCTTGCAATAGCTCATAGATGCCAAAGGCAATGTAGGCATCTGGCTCTTTATCTATTCTTTGGCCTTAAATAAGTGATCTAGCTGTTAAAACAGGAAAAGTGCTTCCTTGCTGCCCCTTCAAAACTCTTTTTTCTAAGCATCTTGCTTACTAGGAAATCTGAACTTCCTTTTTCAATCCCCCTCTAATTCTCCAATTGAAAAAAAAGATATATTCCTTTAAATGCATCTTCTCTAATATATAGTGTGCATTTACAATTTTGCATGTACACAGCTAAGGCATATACTTTTAAAAATGTTAGCTATGCCAATAATATAATTTTGTATGCTAACTTAGTTGTGAAAGGGTCATTGCTAAAACAATACAATAAGTTTGGTTAATTTCAATTCACCCCCTCAAATAAAACACAATCCTACATTAACACCTCTGACTTCAAACCTTCTGGTAATTTTATATTCAAGATGAACACAAGCATTGATTTCCCTGGTATTTATTAAACAATTTCCATCCCCATTCCTGATGTAGAAAAAGAAAGGAAAGTCTTGACTCTCTTTCGAAATATTAGAAGGGAGGGGGCTGATATGATATCCTTAGGGAGGGCGTTCCATAGCCAAGGGGCTACCACTGAGAAGGCCCTGTCTTTTGTTCCCACCAGCCATACCTGTGATGAAGGCAGGACCGACAGCAGGGCCTCCCCAGACAATCTTAAAGTTCTGGAGGGTTCATAAGGGGAGATGCATTTGGACAAGTAAGTTGGGCCAGAACCATTTAGGGCTTTATAGGCTAAAGCCAGCACTTTGAATTGTGCCCAGTAGCAGACTGGCAGCCAGTGGAGCTGACACAACAGAGGAGTTGTGTGCTCCCTGAGCACCACTCCTGTTAGCAATCTTGGCCTTAGTTTGCCCATCCCCGAGTTAGAGTGTTGTTCAGGAGACAGAGTTATAAAATTAATGTTGATATTTATGTTAATCACAGTCTTTGCCACAAACTATCAGATTAACACATAGGAGAGAAGCCATGCCTATTTCCAATGAATACTTTGCTTTGAACCATCCCTGGACTAAAATTTCCCAAAGATTTTCCTGGGACCAAATTTTACAAGCAAATAAACATTACTGACAAAGAAAAAAATGCCAAAACTTTTTTTAATGATGAAGTGTGGAGTATTCCTGTTTCAAGTTCCAGTCAACTGTGTACAGTTCTAAAATGTTTAATTCTTTTCTCCTCCCTTGTCCCTGTTTTCTCTCTGTGCATGTTGCCTATTTAACTATGCCAGTCAGTCATGCTTGGAGAGGTTACTTCCTTAATTTTCTTGTACGAAACATGTTCAAACATTTGGGCTTCTCCCGAGACTGTAGTACATGTGTGTTCTTGTTTTAGCTACATAAAAGTAAGCACCTCCATTAGAAATAAGAATTATAAATATATAAATACGGATGCTGAGGCCTGCAATTGATTTCTCATCAATATAACCGACTACATGTCATAAACAATATAAACTTTTAAGTTCCTGGTGGGGGGAAAAATACTTACTGCTACTTTTATCAAGCCACAATAAAGGCTGTACAGTTCCATTTCTTATCCAAGAAATTGGAATCATCCATGTGTTACTTAAGGAAAAACAAAAAAAGGATAATTACATTTTTAAAAACCTAAATAATTAAAGAAGCATCACATAACTAGCATTTCAGAGAACTGTATTGCAATTTTTGATATATTTCTGTTTTTCCTTCCTTTTCCTTACAGATTTATATGGAGGAAAGGAAAAGCACTTTAATAAAGAAAATAGTATTTTGCTACACATCCCAACTCACACATTCACTGAAATATAATTTTATAAATCCAATTCATAGTTTGGGAAATGAGAAATAGCCATGTCACTCTTCCAAACATAATTTCACTTTCAGTTTTGTACCAAGAATGAGTACTAATGCTTGTTGTTGATCATTAAGGATAATTCAAAATGCAGTTTTCAGATTTGGAAACTATGGTAAACAATGGTTTGTGCTAAAAGGAGGAATTATATCAACTGGGCAAATATGTTAGCCAAGGAGATTTCTGCATAAGATTCCAATAGATATATCAGTCTACCCAAACCAAATCTATGATTTACCAAAATCCAACTTACTTTGTGCTGTTTTTATCTTTTTCTGAATAATATTGATCTTGACTGATATTCCCAGTGGAGAAATTTACTGTTAGGACTGGGTAGCCAACTTGGCAGGTCCAAGTGTCCATTATAACCTTTACTTTAGCTGGCAAAGAAGTGTCATTTTGTTCATCTATTACCTTCAAGAAAAGCTCAGGATTATAATACATCTTAGTTTGCTTGTGTATGTATTTAACATATCATATTATGTTTAATGCATGAACATTCCCATCATTCTTAATTATATAATAGCTCACACAATGACAAAAATGCAGTGCATTCTAGTATCAGAAATGAAGTTTCCATAATAACCACAGGCCTGAGTATATAAGAGGAAGAACAATAACAAAATCAAAAAGACCAACAGTGCATGCATAAGAATTTAAAAACCCCTGTCATTTGGATGCTCTTTGATTGTGATACCTCCAAACAGAGACCTCCATTGCCCACAATTCCTGAGCTACTCATGTGAAACTTTCCCTGCACACCAGAAATTCACAAAAGTATGCACACCCCTTATGGAATAGTAAAGAGTTTTGGGAGCTAAAGAGTGTTAATTTGCAGACCAGAAAGTAATTCTGAAAAGTGCTTCTTTATGGGAAGGGGACTGGACTCTGGAAGAGTAACTTGCCCCAGGCTTTGTTAAAGCAAGCTATCTGACTAGAGCTGTCCAAGGTCCTGAAATACCTACTTGATTCAGCCCCTTCTCTGGTTCAGTTTGAATATATTTAGAAATTATATACATCTTAATATCAAAAAGTCGTTGTGGTAGATGTTCTCCCCTGAAATTGTAGAATGTCAGCAAAACCCTAATCCAAGGGAACTTTTGCCTCTTAACATCACAGCTGGGCATGTGTCTCTTCCATATTTGCTGAAAACTGAAATCATTGCTGTGATCTGGAAAAATAACTCTTTCATTCATCTGGTAAATTGTCAATTAATTATCATGACATATTTCCTGACAGTGCATTAACAGTAACACCTAATTTGACTTAACCCACACTTGGGCATCCAGAATACCCATTAGTCTTCCACTAATCTTCAAACTGGACAAGGGTGTAACTGAAGTCATTCTGAAGTGTTAGATGCTTCCCAAGCACAGCAAACTGTTCATGCAAACTATTTTCCTAAAGATGAAATACACAAGAGCATTTATAAAGGTGATCTGGGCAGCTTAATCTTTATCCCAGGGTAGGATCAGGAAGTTTCTTCCAAATGTATTGTACTGTTGAGTGGTGGTTTTATATATCATTGGTTATGTTTTAGTTTGGATGTTTCTAAAATAAAAAATAAGGTTTAAAAATGAGCCCGTGTTTCTATCTAGACACAAAAAGAAAGTAGCATTTGCATGAATTCTGTGAGAGGTGACCGTAAATGTTCCTCAAGTCTGGGAAATTCAGGTCTGTGAAATGATAGTTCTCTGTGAGGAAACTGGTTTGAAAAGTGCAGTGCCTCAAGGCCAGTCAGAGGAGCCAGAAGTAGCAATAACAGATAAGGAATTAGGTAATCTGAGTGATAAGGAGAGTTCCCAGGAGAAACTACCTGTAGCTAAAGAGCTCAACAAAAAATCTTCATTTACAAATTAGAGCCAAAAACAGATTACCATGGTCTGAGAGATTATATGGGAAAGTTGTGGAGAAAATTCACGGGAGATGTAATGCTTTCATGGGTGTCTATTAAATAATTTATATCACTTAAGGGCAGTTCAGGCAATGCTGTGTAAGAATGAGAAGCTAAGCCTGAGTTCTCTCATTCTTGGTTCAACTCAAGCCTTGGTTTTTGATTTAATATATCCTGGAAGTTTTCTATGTTCCTGTTCATTACTCCTGTTTAAGTTTTACTAGTTATACCTCCTTGTTTATGGATTTATCCTGCACCTGTGATTTCTGGCTGGTCCTGGACTGTCACCTCTGGAACTTTATGAGACATTTGGATTACTGTTGGGTTATCACCTGTTGCTAAACCTTTTTGGATTATATATCTTCCTTTCTTATAGAACTAATTCTAGGTAAGGAAACAAACTGAAAACAGATAACTTAGTTCGACCAATCACCTCTTTTGCTTGGACAATGCAGGCATGTTACAGATCATAATACAGGATGAAAGATACCAGAAAACCACTGTTCTCCTTACTAATTAACAAGAGACTACAATGGCAGGGTGGGGATGCAAAATGTGAAGAGAACAACTGGTCTCAGGTATCATTTAGGTTCAGCCTCTAACAGTTCAGCTAAGTGCATGGAATCTCAGATTTTGTGTGTGTGTGTGTGGGGGGGTGTCACAATTGCTTTTTAATCCCATTTTGAACTTGAACACAAATGCAAAGATCTCATGCTCCCAACATGGTCTTGCCACTCCCACAATTACACAATACTGTGTGATTATATTGAGATTGGCGGTTATAGTAAGATGCCAGCTGTCATTTCCTTACAACATAAATATGGGATTGTGAACAACATTAGCACAGGCCTCAACAGTGCTAAGCAGAAAACCAATATCTGACATGGAAGCAAGTTAAATATTTAAAGAGCGCAATGTAGCCCTTTAATTATGCTGATCTATTAGACCCACATTCCGTGATTATGGCTTCAAACCCCAGGTTAATGTCAATTCTTGTAATAAAAGTACTAATAATACTATATACATTTGAAGTACCTTTTGAATATGATTCCAGAGATCATCCTGGATGGCATTTGAAAAGGAAAATACATTCAGATATGACTGAAATAAAACAAGTGTCATAATTATTCTACTAAACATGACAGTACATTTGAAAAAATATAAGTGAAATCATAAGTCAATTTTACAGAAATCTAGAAAATCATTTTTAAACTCACATGGAGTGCTTTAATAAACAGTGTTTCAGTCAAAAAACTGGAAAGCATCCGGATAATGGAGGCCCCCTGAGAGACAGAGAATTTGAAAGAGAGAGAGAGAGAGAGAGAGAGATTAGCTTGTTAATTGCATAGCTCAAGACAATTGATGGCATTATATTCAAAGCAGTGTTTTCTCATAAACACATAAACAGGCAATTGTATACATTATAAAACATCTATCTATGGCATATAAAAACATAATATTGTCTATTATTATTTGAGGACAAGGGGGCGGGCTTAGCACAGCGAGTTAAACCGCTAAGTTGCAGAAAATCCTGCCGATCAAAAGCTTGGCAGTTCAAGCCCAGGTCGGGGTGAGCACCCAACCATCAGCCCCAGCTTCTGCTTACCAAGCAGATCAAAAACAGAAATATAAGTAGATAAATAGGTACCACATTAAGCAGGGAGGTAATAAAGGTGTCCATAAAGACATCAGGAGGATATCTAAGGACAACAAAAGTTCCTCAGCATGGAAGATACGGCGACAACACACACACACACACACCCCCAACTTGGCCAGAGTTGGGCATCGCCTCCTGATGCTGGAAATGGAAAAAGATGTGAAAAGCCTTTACCTCTGTTTATGTATTGTCTGTCCTGTTAATTGTATTATGGCACTGAATGTTTGCCATTTATTAAAAACATTTATATTCCGCCTTTCTCACCCTGCAGAGGACTCAGGGTGGAACACAACATATATACGGGGAACATTCAATGCCAGAACATAAAATCATAAATATATACAAACATCAAAATCACTTATATCCACTTTAAAATCAGTTGCTTATGTGTTCTGTAATCCACACTGAGTCCCCTTGGAGAGCTAGAGAAGAATATAAATAAAGTATATTATTATTATTATTATTATTATTATTATTAATAATAATAATAATAATGACAAGAAAACACTCAGCCAATAATTAATGACAGAATTAATACCAGAAACAATATTTGCATTTCCCAACATTTTAAAGAATTATAAATTATTCTTTTTAGCCACCTAGCACTGTTTAATTCAACTTGGCATTTCAAATAACAAGACTATGATCTTACCACTTTTCCCACAAGAATATTTTTGCGCAGTTGAAATGAACATGGGAGAGATAGTTGCCTACTGTTTCCATTCTCAAAACCTCAACAAAAAGGAGAGGAGCTTGTTTCTCTGTCCCAGAGATCCCTTGCTTTAGACCAGTGGTTCTCAACCTGTGGATCCCTAGGTGTTTTGGTCTACAACTCCCAGAAATCCCAGCCAGTTTCCAGCTGTTAGGATTTCTGGGAGTTGAAAGTATAAACATCTGGAGACCCATAGGTTAAAAACCACTGCTTTAGACTTCGTCTATTTAAATATTCTCCTTTGGACCTAAACTCTGCCCCAAGATGCAATGTATGCACACACACTTGGAGACACAACGACTTATAAAGCACACACCTCCTCCTAGCTTATAGAGTTCAGTTACAATAGTGTTAACAGACTATTGGATCCATGAAAAAAAAAAACTTATTTACACCAATAACTTTGTCTCATCATGATCACCTAAGAAACTGTTTGATCCACTACAAAGATTTGAATTAAACATGTTTCCATAAATACTGGTCCCATTCATTCATTTTCTTGCTGTGCACAACACCTTGATATACAATATGATCATTTTATGTTAAGCCACTTTGAGTCCCCTTCGATGTAACTCTTGGGCCAGAAGTCCTTCTTTCAATAGGGTACACTATTATCCCTGGTTTTTTATATCAATTCAAAGCCCAGGAACATATCCCCCAAGGGTAGGGAGGCCAGACCGTATAAATTTCATTTTCTCATAAAGACTTTCCTATTCAGAGTTCCAAGGAGACAGCAGATTACCCTTTTTCACAAATATATAATATTCTTGTACAATAATATTTTGTTCATTTTCTATTTTACCTTCAAATATGTTACTAAATTAAACTGGCGGTTTATTGTAGCTGCTTCATCTTTTTTATGTGTGACTGATAAAGACTGGCCTTCTAAATCAGTGTCCAACCCCAACATAGGAAACAAAACAGAATTGCTGAAGTCTTCGTCCTGAAAAAAATAACCTGAAATTGAATATCAGTATTTACTCCAAAACCAAAGATTTCATTTTGAGCAATCTTTGAAGCTATATATATAATTCTGAAACTATTCTCACTTTCTATTTTTTCTCAAAAATTTCACCAAGGCACTGAATTAATACTATGTTTAAGGGGAATATGTACTGTGTCGTATAACTACAATTTTTCACAGACAGACCATAAGTTTGCTCAAGGCATCACCTCACATGAACAGCAGAAAAAATCCAAAGAGTGAAGATGTGAACATGTTCATTTCATTTTCACTACATTTTTCACACACCCCCCCCCCCAAAATTTCATTCTACATAAGTTGTCCTTTATTTTTCTGTACAGGAATTCATGAATATTTTGGTATGTGCTTTTCCTAATGTACATATTTATGGGGTCGCTGTGGTGCAGCGGGTTTAACTGCTAAGCTGCAGAACCTGCTGACTGGAAGGCCAAAGCTTCAAATCCGTGGGATGGAGTGAGCTCCCATCCCAGCTTCTACCAACCTAGCAGTTCGAAAACATGCAAATGTGGGTAAACCAATAGGTACTGCTTTGGCAGGAAGGTAACAGTGCTCCATGCAATCATGCCAGCCACATGACCTAGGAGGCATCTATGGACAATGCTGCCTCTTTGGCTTAGAGATAGAGGTGAGCACCACCTCCCTGAGTTGGACCCAACTAGACTTAATGTTAAGGGAAAACCTTGACCTTTACCTTTACACATGTTTACAGAATTTTCTAATGTATGCATTTTAATCTTTGTCTAAATAGTTTGTAAATCATGCATATTGTATCACATATAAAAAGAGGGGAGGAAAAGAATTTTGCAGTTTTCTTCTGATAATATGAAACTGAAAGATCCATATTACACTTTCATTAATAGTCTGACAGTCTATGAATTAGATAAAATCTTAATTAATGCAAATTTCTTCTCCCTCCCTATAATACACTAGAATTAGCACTTGCTGGACATTAATTGTCATGATGCAAAAGTTCAAGACCACTGGGGAAAATGTTTGATCTTTGGGACTTGTTTCCTTAAAGATGATATGAAACAGTAAGATGAAGTTCTACAAGTTGCATCTAGACCAGGCATGGGCAAACTTCACCCTCCAGGTGTTTTAGATTACAACTCCGACAATTCCTAACAGCCTACCAGATGTTTTAGGAATTGTGGGAGTTGAAGTCCTAAACACCTGGAGGGTGAAGTTTGCCCATGCCTGGTCTAGTAGGAGGAAGGAGTCGCAGCAGCAGAAAGAAGGCAGAATCAGTACCAGCAGTTAGCAAGAAGCAAGGCATACTGGCAACACCTTGCCAAACAGTTCCCAGTAACTTCAAAACACTGAAAACAAAACATTTCTATTATAGATGTGTATTGTACATATGTAAAAAAAAATGTTGACTTAGTTCATACCTACCAGTGACACTGAGGAATCAATGTGATGTGCTCCTAGATGCTCAAAATATGTGGCAAATCCCTCATTAAGCCACAGGTCATTCCACCATTCCATGGTAACTAGGTTTCCAAACCACTTAAAAATAAGGACAGAAAAAGTATTTAAATAAATTATTTCAAAATATTTTTCTCATTCTTTTGGTAAGGCAGATTAGCTTTACATGCATACATACATACATGTCAGAACCCAGTTTTCAGGGCCTGGATTCTGGCACCAGAAATCAGGGCCACTGACATTGAACACTGATAAGGCACCTGCAACGACTGAGAGGAAACGGCCGATGGATTTGGCGGGTGGATTTGGCGGGGTTTTCCCTTGGCGGGAATTGTATCTTTGAATGTGGGGGAGGATATATAAGAGACTGTTAACCACCGCCTGGCACTCTAGGCTTTTCATATGTCAATGATTCCTGTAGTAAAGTTTCCAGTGATACCAGAAGCGTCCTGTGTCTTCATTTGGGAGCAGCTACAATGTGCTGACACATACATACTTTGTGATTACACATACATTGCTGTAATATCTATCGATTGTCAGGAATTTCATGGAATCATAGAATCATAGAGTTAGAAGAGACCATACAAGCCATTCAGTTCAACCCCCTATCATGCGGGAAATGCACAATCAAAGCTTTAGAAAATCGATAAAACATTATTCAGGCAATTCAAGACAGAAATACGAGGTCTGGATTTCCATCAGACTTGATGGTTTCCATCTTATCTTATTCTTATTCTCAGACTTGATTATGTATTAAATAGATTATAGCACCATAGAATCTTAGTGTTGGAAGTAACCATGAGGGCCACATAGTCCAACACCCACCAATCAGGAATACACAACCAAAGCACTCTGAAAGATGCTCATCCAGCCTCTGTTTAAAGACATCCAGCTATGGAGAATCCAGCACCTTCCAAGCAAACAGTGTTTACAGTAAAAAAAAAAACAACAACATGTTTTTCCTAGATATTTAGGTAGAATCTCTTTCCTTAGAATTTGAATCTATTGATTATTACTCTAATTCATATTCTTTTATGACAGATAGAAATCATGTTATTACTCTAAACCAGTGGTTCTCAACCTGGGGTTCCCAGATGTTTTTGACCTACAACTCCCAGAAATCCCAGGCAGTATACCAGCTGTTAGGATTTCTGGGAGTTGTAGGCCAAAAACATCTGGGGACCCCAGGTTGAGAACCACTGCTCTAAACTGTATACAGTTCCCTAAATCAGTCTTCATAAGGCTAAGGCCCCTTGCACACAGCTTTATAAAATCCATATTGAACTGGGCTATATGGCAGTGTGGACTCAGATAATCCAGTTCAAAGCAGATATTGTGGATTATCTGCCTTGATATTCTGGGTTATATGGCTGTATGGAAGGGCCCTAAGTTTCCAGATCTAAGATCATCTTGGTCATCCTTCTTGGGACACAAACCAGCTTGTTGATCCTTCTTGAAATGTGGGACCCAGAACTGGACACAGGATTCTAGATGAAGCCAGATCCAAGCAGAATAGAGAGGCACCACTACTTTCCTCAATCTTGATACTATACCTAGTGCAATCCCGATGAAGCCCAGAATTGCACTAGGGGTTTGGCTGCTGTACCATAATACTGACCGATGATTACTTTGTGATCCACTAAGGCCCCTTCTACAGAGCTGCATAAAATCCAGATTATCTGCTTTGAACTGGATTATATGGCAGTCAGTCATGTAGCCAGGGGGGGGGGCTCGGGGGGCTTCAGCCCCCCCCCCGAAATTCTCATGGTGGTTCATGAAAAGGCCTTACTGGTGCATTATTTAAACTGTTATGTTTATTCATATCATGATCTGATCACCATACTCAATATATCCCATATGCTTGGGGGTATTCGGGTAATGATACAAAAGGTTTGCTAGGCTAGACCCTCTTTCACTCAGACTCAGCCCCCCCCCCAAAAAAAAACTCCCCCCCCCGAAACCCCCCCCCCTGAAATTTTTTAGCCCCCCCCCCCCCCCCCCCCGAAACGAAATCCTGGCTACGGGCCTGATGGCAGTGTAGACTCAGATGATTCAGTTCAAAGTAGAGAATGTGGATTTTCTGCTTTGATAATTTGGATTATATGGCAGTGTAGAAGGGGCCCAAGACCCTAGATCCTTTTCACTTAGCCAGCTCCTAAGCCATTTATCACCCATTCTATATTTGTGCATTTCATTTTTTTCCCTACTTAGCTGCAATACCTCACATTTCTCTCTGTTGAAATTGATTTTGTTAGTTTTCCAATCTATGGCTAGATCTACATTTCCCTATATCCCAGGATCTGATCCCTGATTATCTGCTTATCCCAGATTATCTGGCAGTGTAAATTCATATAATCCAGTTCAAAGCAAAAAAATCTGGATCAGATCCAGGAATATAGGATTGATGTTGTGATTAATGTTAAATTGCAATGGAACAGCTACAGTAAATTAGAAAATGCTCACTTTATTTTAAAGATGAATAAAAGTACAGAACATTTTACCACATGCCTGGTGTCCTATCTCATGGGAAACAATCTGAGTCACCCTTCTTTTCCATCTGGTGTTTTTATCTTTGGGGTTGTACAGTAAAGATGTATCCCGGAAAGTCATTAGTCCCCAGTTTTCCATTGCACCAGCATCCATGTCAGGTAGTGCAATTAAATCTAAATTAGTTTAAACAGAGAGGGGAAAAGGATTTGATCATTGCATATTTCACTTTCTCCATTTGCCATGCAATCTACTAAGATTTTCAGTGATTGGCAGTAACACAACATTAAGACGACTATTGGGAAATTTCACTGTGTTTTTTTCCTGCAAATAAATGTGTTTTTCTAATTCCTTCTATATTCTCATCAGACACATGACATCAGAAACTCATATAAAAACAGAAAAAACTCCAGCTAGTTCAAGTTAAAGGGGTACATCTACTTTCCTTCTTAGGCCCCTTCCACACAGCTATATAAAATCCACATTGAATTGGATTATATGGAAGTATAAGATAACCCAGTTCAAAGCAGATATTGTGGATTATCTGCCTAGATATTCTGGGTTATATGGCTGTGTGGAAGGAACCTAAGAAACTTTCCAAATTTCTAAGTTTGAGACTGATAATTTTAGACATCTCTAATGTAAAGGTAAAGGTCTTCTCCTGACATTAAGTCCAGTCATCTCCAACTCTGGATTCAAACCTGTGACTTTTGGTCAGCAAGTTCAGCAGCTTAGCAGTTTAACCCACTGCGCCACTGGGGGCTCCAGACATCTCTACTATGTCTCATTAGTTTTCATATAAATACTACATGATTACAAGATCCAATCATTTTTAGAAGCTTCCAAACATTTTAAGATCTTTGGAAGTGTGTGTGTGGTGCGTGTGTGTGCGGGGGTGCGTGTGTGTGCGGGGGTGCGTGTGTGTGCGTGGTACTAAATATCCTAGATCCTATCTCATCTTGGAAGCAAAGCAGGGTTAGTACTTGGTGGGGAGAGCATTACCAAATATCAGTTGTGTAGGCCATTGTTCAGAGGAAGGAATCGTCAAAAACACGTCTGAGTATTTGTTGCCAACAGAAATCTTGTGAAATTGATGGAATCACCATATGTCAGAGAATCAAAGGCCCCTTCCACACAGTAGAATGAAAATCCCACATTATCTGCTTTGAACTGGAATATATGGCAGTGTGGACTCAGATAACCCAGTTCAAAGCAGATATTGTGGGATTTTCTGCCTTGATATTCTGGGTTATATGGCTGTGTGGAAGGGCCCATGGAATCATAGATTTGGAAGAGACCTCATGGGCCATCCAGTCCAACCCCTGCCAAGAAGCAGGAAAATCTAATTCAAAGCACCCCCGACAGATGGCCACAGATATCGATACGCAACACGTGCGTGCACACACATACATATACATCTAAGCACACACATACCTGTTTTTGGAAGAGGATAACTGATGTTAAATAAATCTTCCATAAATGAAAATATTGGTCCAGTGATATTTAAAGCATAGTCAGCTAATCCCTTCTGAATTGAATCTTTTGCAGCCCAAATGCGAATCTACCAAAATGCACAGAAATTGTTATTTTGGGCAACAAACAAAAATCTATTCTATATTAACGCTATTCTAAACAGAAGACTACGGATTTTTACATGCATTTTCTGCTTTGAAATATTTCTCGTGTATAGACTTTTTTCAACTTTGTTATACTTTAGACAACAGATCCAACTGCTTTGTTCTTCATGGGTAACCATATTTTCCTCCTTTATAGTCTGCAAATTTATAATTTAAATGGCTTATTTTTTTTAAAAAAAATGTGTGGTTTACCAAGATACAGAAAAAATTGTTTTCTGTGTGTACAAAATCTTGCTTCATATTCCAGCTGATGTTGGACTTAAGCAAGTCCAGATATTATGTAAACTATTTCTGATTTGGTGTCAAGTGGAGGGAAACATACTGAGGAAATTAATTTTCAAGAATTACATTATTATAAACACAATTAATGAAGATTAAGGTACAACTCCACCCACCTCATTCTTCTCCATTTCAGTCCAAATCAGAAATAGCTTACACCGCATCCAAAAAATCTTTAAATTATAGACAGGAAATAGATGGCTGTATGTTTGCATATGTATGTACACATACACTCACACATAAAGCACAAAGAAAAACCTTTAAAAGTATAATAACTTTATACCATTTGTACTTGCATACCTTTACAATATGAGTATCCTGCGTCATCAATTTAAAGTCTTCTGAGTGGCTAAAATTATTATTATTTGTGAATTTTTTAGGTTTTATGGCCATGTTCCAGAAGCATTCTCTCCTGACATTTTGCCCACAACTATGGCAGGCATCCTCAGAGGTTGGAAGAAGTCAGGCTTTGGAGCTGCAAGGCTATTCAATGCTAATCAAGGTGGCCAATTGCAAATTTCACACTAGCCTCATGCAGACAAGACTTCTTTCTCCCACCATGGACATTTCACAGATATATAAATCCCACTTGCCTAGTTTCCAAAAGACCTCACAACCTCTGAGGATGCCTGCCATTGATTTGAGTGAAATGTCAGGAGAGAATGATTCTGCAATATGGCCACACAGCCCGGAAAACTTACAGCAACCCAGTGATTCTGTCCATGAAAGCCTTCGACAACACAAATAATAATAATAACTATCATCATTATCATCATCATCATTATTTATACCCTGCTATATTTCCCCTGAAGTTGACGCAAAACAGCTTAACATAAAAAATATCAGCATAACAATTTAAAATATACATACATGGGAACATTAAAACAGGTTTAAGTATAAACAATCATTAAAAATTCCCAGTTAAAAATCCTTAAAACAAATTCAAAGTTAAAAACCACATCACTCCCTGAATTGATCCTTAAACCTTCCAAAATAAGTAAAAATAAACGACACATAACAAAACCCAAGCACAAAAGCGTCTATCGTAAGTTCAACAGACATATTCACCTCCTTGCCCCTCTCAGTTGTGGTGACATGATCAAACTGACAGATCACAAAAGCAGTGATGTATGTGGACATTTTTGGTGTCATTGCAAATGTTGTGACTGTCCAATTAATTGACGTAGTCTCATTTACCAATGAACTCAGTGTGCTGTCATTCACATCCTTATATTCAGACACATCTATAAAAAAGAATACAGGAGATATTAATATCAAGTTTATGCCTTCTGTCTAAATGATAGGTTTGGCTCGATATGTATAAATCATGCTTTCCCCATTTAAAATGTCTAAAGCAGTGGTTCCTAACCCATGGGTCACTTCATCAATTGAAATCCAAAAGAAGAAACAGATTAGATGTTGAGAATGACATGAGGCTGGCTGTTGTAGATCAACCAGAGACTGGTGGTTTAACTGATGATTTAGAGAAGATTGTGAGCTTTCCTGTGGCACAAAGTGATGGGCTCTCAAGTCTGGGAAATGATGGTTCTCTGTGTAAGAAAACTGGCTCGGAAAATGCAGGGCCTCAAGTGCATTCAGGGGAGTCAGAAGTAGCAACAGCAGATAACGAATCAAGTGAAGAGCTTTTTTTTGTCATGTCAGAAGCAAGTCGCTTCTGGTGTGAGAGAATTGACCGTCTGCAAGGACATTGCCCAGGGGACGCTTGGATGATTTTGATGTTTTTATCATCCTTGTGGGAGGCTTCTCTCATGTCCCCGCATGAGGAGCTGAAGCTGATAGAGGGAGCTCATCCGCCTCTCCCCGGATTCGAACCTGCGACCTGTCGGTCTTCAGTCCTACCGGCACAGGGGTTCCAAGTGAAGAGCTGAGTGATAAGGAAGGTTCCCAGGAGAACCCATCTGGAGCTACGGAGATCAACAAAAGTCTTTGTTTACAAAACAGAGTTGAAAATACTAGATTACGTTGTTCAGAGAGATTATGTGGGAAACTCGTGAAAGAAATTCACAAGAAATTAAATGATTTCATGGGTGTCTATTAAATGACTTTTTTTTTTACCTTCAGGTCAGTTCAGGCAATGCTGTGTTAGAGTGAGAAGCTAAGTCTGAGTTCTCTTGTTCCTGTTCATGTATTCCTGTTCACTTTTTACTAGTTATATATACTGGATTGTGGACTTACGTTATAACTGTGATTTCTGGCTGTTCCTGGATTATCGTCTGGTTATCACCTGTTGCTAAACCTTTTTGGATTATATATCTTCCTCTCTTATTCCTCATTTTATATGCTTTTTATATGTTTTACAATAAACTGTAATCCCGAGCTCTGAGGATTACCTGGGAAGGTATCCCACTGGAGCATTGTAGCACACCCAAATACCTGGGAGTCACTCTGGACTGTGCTCTGACCTACAAGAAGCACTGCCTGAACATCAAGCAAAAAGTGGGCACTAGAAACAATATCATACGAAAGCTGACTGGCACAACCTGGGGATCACAACCAGACACAGTGAAGACATCTGCCCTTGCGCTATGCTACTCTGCTGCTGGGTACGCATGCCCAGTGTGGAACACATCTCACCACACTAAAACAGTAGATGTGGCTCTTAATGAGACATGCCGCATTATCACAGGGTGTCTGTGCCCTACACCACTGGAGAAATTACACTGCTTAGCCGGTATTGCACCACCTGATATCCACCGGGAAGTAGCAATCAATAGTGAAAGACCAAAGCAGAGACATCTCCAGCTCATCCCCTGTTTGGGTATCAGCCAGCACGTCAACAACTTAAATCAAGAAATAGTTTTCTTAGATCTACAGAGACATTCGCTGGAACACCTCAGCAAGCAAGAGTCCAAAACTGGCAGGCTCAAACCCAGCACCTCAATCCGTGGGTGATACCAGATGAGAGACTCCCCCCTGGGCACACAGAAGACTGGGCGACTTGGAAGGCGCTGAACAGACTGCGCTCTGGCACCACGAGATGCAGAGCCAATCTTAAGAAATGAGGCTACAAAGTTGAATCCACAACATGCAAGTGCAGAGAAGAGCAAACCACAGACCACCTGCTGCAATGCACCCTGAGCCCTGCCACATGCACAATGGAAGACCTCCTTGCGGCAACACCAGAGGCACTCCAAGTGACCAGATACTGGTCAAAGGACATTTAATCAACTACCAAGTTTGCAAAATCTGTGTTTTTTTTTATCTGTTTGTTTGTTTTGTTCTGTTAGAAATGTAATACAATGGTATGGTTGCTGATGACACGATAAATAAATAAAATAAACTGTTTGCTTATATTATTGGATTCTAGTGTGTGTTGTGGTTCAGCCAGATGAAAATGAGGGATTTTGAGGTCCAGGGCCTGATGGTTCTGTAGGTGAGCAAATAGAGAGGGTTTTAGAGCAAGATGGTTCTGATGCTGAGGAAATGGAGGCGGTTTTGGAGCAAGGTGCTGTTGCTGAGACAAAGTATGAAAGTGGAACTGCTTTGGGATTCAACAGGTAGGGAGGGGGAGAATAACATTAGCTGATCTGAGGAAGCAACTGGCTTAGACAGAGATACCAGTCTGCTTCTGAGGAGGCTGAGATTCAGGTGCAGGAAAATCCATGAGAAAGAGAAGCAGAAGCAGGCCTTTCAAGGTCAAAGGAATGCATTCATGTTTTGCAGTCCTTAAATTAGTGAGACAGCTGTTAGGATTTTAGGTCAAGCAACGTCACTACTGGTGTGAGGAATTCCTGTCTTGTTCCTAGTTCATGCCTTATTTCAAGACCCAAGATTCATTATCAAGTCTGGCTCCTTCGTTTTATGGATTTACCTTTGGATTCATGCCCATGTTTTGCTCTTTTTTTCCTTGATTAATGTTCATGTTTTAACCATTGTTTCCTGGATTTACCTATTGCCTTTGGGACATTCTTCCTTGATTAACTCTTGGATTTTTACCCTTCTATTTGCTTAAGGTGCCTTTGGCTCTTTTTATGTGGGTTTTTATCAATAAACTGTTTATTACCACATTTGGTTTTTTGGTAAGTGCTGTGAACTCCTGCTGAGGTGAAACAGTGTGGTGTGGTGGTCATAGGTCTTTCCAGGACTGGAGTGCAACACTGGCATTAACAAAAACTCAACTGCAAATTTTCGAGCTTCTTAATGAGTTACAATTTCAATGATCATATGAAATATGTCATACATTAACATTCTTTTGTATTATAAGATAAAGGTAAAGGTTTATCTCCATTTCTCCATGGTGCTCATCTCCATTTCTAAACCAAATAGCCGGCATTGTCCATAGACACCTCCAAGGTCATGTGGCTGGCATTACTGCATGGAGTGCCGTTACCTTCCTGCCAGAGCAGTACCTACTGATCTACTCACATTTGCATGTTTTCGAACTGCTAGGTTGGCAGAAGCTGGGGCTGACAGCGGGAGCTCATGCCGCTCCCCAGATTCGAACCTGCGACCTTTAGGTCAACAAGATCAGCAGCTCAGTGCTTTGACCCACTGTGCCACTGGGGGCTCCTATTTTGTATTATACTATACCGAAAAATCTATTTTCAATATGTTTTCATTTACCCTATAAAAAGCCTGTATTGGGTTTGCAGGTCACTTTGCCTCTATAAAATGAGGTTGCGACTTGGAAAAAGTTGGGAACCACTGCTCTAAAGTGTTTTTGGTATCTATCTATCTCCTATAAAGGGGTACAAATCACAGCATATTGCATAGTGACTGGATGTAAAAAGAAAAATTAATTGAATGCATTTGCTTGTTTACTGAATTAAACTTCCAAAAAAATCTGAACAAATGACTCAAACTCTCAGTCTTTCTCTCTCTCTAGATGTCAGAAGCTGTAATTTGCATCTTCAAACAGTATTACTGGCAGAGAGTTGTGAATTTAATTAGACCCTGTTGGTAATCTACAAATACTGAATTCCTGGGACTCTTTCCCTTCCATCCAAAGTTGGATGCCAGATTTAAAAAGACTTTCAGAATCACTTGTTCCTTCAGGACCACTTAAATGTGCTATTCAGAGTATCAAGCTGTTGGGATAATAAGAACAACTCCAGAAATGTCAAGTGATGTTCAAGATCCCATTGAAGCATCTTTATTTGTGTAGATTTCAATTCCCACTTCAAGCTATTGTGAGAATAAACAAAAGATGAGTTTCCTCATAAATTCCCATTCTCAATAGCCATCAAATCTGAGACAGCAATTCCTGGCTGATTAAATTGAGAGTTCTGCCAAGGGAAGAGGCTTCCCAGTTTTCCGCACTGACTGTCTGACTAATAGGCAGCAAAGTTGTACTAACACTTGTAGAAAACCAAGTGAATTGAGAAATAGGGAGGTGAAATGACTGTTCCATCCCTTGTAAGAGTGATGTTTGACACACTGTTTTTATAGGATAGGTATATAAATATTTACATATAAATAAAGAATAAATAGATAAAACACCTGGCAAGACAAGCAGAGGAAGACTATGACAACAACATCTATAGTAGTATAAACAAAATTGTTCACATTTCTAGATACCAACTTCAAATTTTAGGAACCTAGGTGACCAGGCACCTTGAATTTTTATCATCCTGACTCTAGCAACATAATAGTAACCACAATACTAATAAGAATATACTGTTACCATCCTACTGGATCTATGATCCACATCTCTTGACTTACCTATAGCTGGCATGTTGGAAAGTGCTACATAACTTGGATGATGGACAATGCTTATGTTAAAGGTAGCTTTCAGAGCAGGTTCATCAAAGCATGGATAAACTCTCCTTGCATCTAATGGTTCTAGTTGTGATGCAATCAGTGTTCTAAATTAACAAGGTGAATAAGGTTCAATTTAGTAATCTTCTTCCATCGCTGCATACCCCAAAGACAGTACCTTGTGTGCAGTTCCCCAGAAACTTATTTATTTGCATCCCAACTTTCTCCCAAACCTTTAAAATAAGGTATTAATGTGCCAGTCGACTGTGATATCAACCTCAATCAGGGAAAAGAATGCACCTTTAGACAGACTAAGATCTAATTGAGTGGTTGTGAGTTTTCTGGCCTGTATGGCCATGTGCCAGAAGCATTTTCTCCTGACATTTCGCTCACATCTATGGCAGGCATCCTCAGAGGTTGAGGGGTCTGTTGGAAACTAGGCAACTGAGGTTTCTATATCTGTGGAATGTCCAGGGTGGGAGAAAAAAATCTCTTGTCTGCTTGAGGCAAGTGTGAATGTTGCAAATTGACACCTTGATTAGCATTTAATGGCCTTGCAGCTTCAAAACCTGACTGATTGCTGCCTGGGCAAATCCTGGGAGAAGATCTAATTATTTTACCTGTCTGTTTTAAGGAGACAGTATCAGGAATTAGCATCTTCTACAGTCAACGGAGAACAAAATTATGGGGGGATATGCACTCAAGTTAATTTTAGTGAAGAATGCTTTCAAGTAAGTGAAATTAGGACTGAAACTTCTGCCTCTGCATATTGAGAATAAGAGTCTGTATTTCAGGAAAAATACTTCCCGAATTTTGTGCTGTTTTCTAACACACACATACCCATCCATTTTCTGGGAACTTTCATTTTTCAGAATGGACAATACACCATTTTTTGGGATGGCAACTGGATTTTGGGAGCGATCCAGCCATAGGCAGTAATGGGGAGGCTGCACTGGCTACCCTTTCTGTAATTTTAAGGCTATTGGGATGAAAGTGGTCGTGCTAGGAGGACACATTTACCACTGCAAATTGCCCAAGTTTCAGAACGTTTGGATCACCCTACCATTTTTAGTGATTTTTTAAAAGTTTCATGAAATAAAATGTCCTTTAAAAGAAGAAAACTGCAAAGTTCATCTTCCTATCCCCTGGAATGTCTACACAGAGAGGATCAGCAACAAGGTAGAGAGAAAGAGTAAGTCAAAGACGTGGATATTACAAACAACTTCCAAGGGCCTTGTTTATTTTTTTTAAGTGTTTGAGATGAGGAAGGCTGCTACTGCTGGACTCCCTTCCCTTTACCACCCACCAATGCAAAGTTATTTGTTTATTTATTCGCTTCTCACCCCATTGGGGAACTCAAGGCAACTCATAGCTCTGGAAAAATTCAATGCCACTTAAAATGCAGCCATAAAATATATTCCATCAATTAAATGATTAAAACAGTAAAGCAAATAAATACATTGATTAATAACAAAGTTAAAAACATATAAAATGCATAGTTAAGCCTTAAAGAAACAATAACAAAAAACCTTTTAAAACAGCCCAAACAATGCGCCCACCCTAAACTTCCTAGCAAAATAAGGGGAAATGGAGGACTGAAATGATGGCAAAAAGCAATCCAAAGCAGCTAAGGCAATGAAGATGAGTGCAAGCCAAGCAAAAAACAAAAGCAAAGCAGAGAGAGCAGCAGAGCACTGGGAAAAAAAACAACCCAACCTCTCTCTTACACAGCCAGGATGTGATTGGAAAATGGAAGAGCACTCCCGGGTATTTATAGACCCAGCTTGAAAAGAAGACACGCAAGGCAGTTCCTTCTTGAGATTGGCTCAGACAGCAGAGGTAACGGGAAACTCCGTGCGCACAATAGCTGCTTCTCTGCACCCCATGAGGTTCCCTTTGGAAATCTAAATACAGGTGAAATCACACGGATTCCGGCACCACATTATTTGTAGTGGCTGGGGAGAAAAAACTCATGCTGCCCTTTTCATTTACCATTATAGCTGAAACGGTAAATGAAAAAACCGAATCAAACGAATCCCATTTTTGAAAATGAATACATGCACAGCCCTATTGGAAACACTCAATAAAACTTGGGTAAAGGCTTAATTTAGACTGAAAGAAAAATTGTAGCAAAATGATGCTTCAAACATTTGATTGAGAACAGCCTGACTAACTCTTGATATTCCAGATGTCATCAGTCTGCAACACTCAGAGCCCCATCTGAGATCCTATATGCCAGTTGAGCCAGTCTCACTGGCCAGATTTGTCCCACAGTCTGAGGTTCCCCACCTATGTTGTTTCTCCCAGTACAGACAACCTGACTCTGCCTAACACCTCTGTTCTCCCATTTTCACTTACAGACAGAAAAAATAGATAAAATGCACTACAGCCAGTCTTTTCCACTATCCATTCTTCAGCATGTCCCACCAATCCTCCTGCATGTCAGATTTTGAGAAGACTTTGAGCATGTAACTCTTGGTGAGTGCCCTTCCCTGAGTGAGCTCTCCTCATTGCCATTGTCAGCAATGATTTGAGAGTGCAACCTGTCCCACTAAGAGAAGGAAAAGCAGGCAAAAGTTAATGTAGCTCCTTCTCCAAGTGGCAGCACCAACAAAGGACAGCAGAGCCAGATGATTCTTTTTAAAATAATAATAATAGTTTTATTGCCTTTCTATTCATTTCATTACAAAAACAATCTCTACAATTCATATAATTACTTCTTCTCATTTCCCCTGTTGTGCTACCCTTTGAGCTCCCCATCTCCGAAGTTCTTTTTTTTTTATGCTCCCACCAGAACCTCATTTCTTCTGGTAGGGGTTGGTTCCCATCTTCTTTCCTTAATGTTTCTTCAATAAATATTTTCCATATATTTTCAAAATTATTATCTTTCCTTAGGTCTTTTTAACCTTTAGATTGCATGTTATTTTATCATTTATTGCTAATTTCCAAATGTCCTTGTACCAATTTCCACCTCTCCTTTCCAAGATTTTGCTATTAGTAGCCTTGCAGACATTAACAACATTGTTATCAGATTATTTTCATTTTCCTTTCATTCATCTGTATTATAAATAGATAACAGTATAGTCACCCGATTTATATTATTTTTTTCTTCATAATACTTTTTCTTTCTGGTATAACTTTCCCCCAGAACCTCTGTAAATATTTTCATTGCCACCACATATGGATATACATACCCCATTCTTGGCAACCTCTCCAACATTTTTCTGAATGACTCTTATCCATATTGTGTAACTTTGTCAGGGTCAAATACCATTTCCATACCATCTTGAAGTAGTTTTCTTTTATTCTAACTGATAAATTCCTAAGGTGTCTTGCTTTCCATAATTTTTCCCAATTTATTTCTCCTATTTTCATTCCCAATTCTTCCTCCCATAGTTCCCTTGTATGCATCCCTTTCCTCCCCCTTTAATCTCTATTAATATTTTGTATATCTTACTTGTTATTCCTTTTTGATACTCATTCTCTTCTTTAGCCTTTTAATATTATATTTTCAAATTTCATTGGTTCTCTTTCCCCTGAGCTCTTTCCTTTCCAATTTTTGAACGATTAGTCCAGTTTGACCCAATGGAGCCATGATATGTTTGAGCCAGATTATTCTGACAGTCTCCAATGACATCTCAACTGCTTGTGGACCTTAGAAATTGCCCAGAAATGTTAGCTCTTGATATCAGCACTGGCCTTTGTGGCTCTCAGGGCTAATTGATAATTGCACAAATGAAAGGAAATTCTGATAAAACATTCTGTTCTAATTCATTGGTACAATTTCCAAGACAGCGTCTAAAAAAGATATATACAGGCAGTCCCCAAGTTTCAAACATCTGACTTACAAATGACCCATAGTTAATAGGGCTGGGTAACCACGGAAAAATTTGTTTCTAAACTCGATTCGTTTTTAGGGGGTTTTTGCGTTTCGATTTTTAAATTAATTCCGAAATTTTCCTTTAAAAAATTTCAATATTTACGAAATTTTGTAAATTACGAATCGATTACGAATCGATTTCGAAACAATTGCTAATCGATTCGTTAATGGCGGGCGCGATCGCGCAATACACTAAAAAAACCTCTAAATGGGACAGGAAGCTTCCCTCTCCCTCTGTTGTTGACTGTTGGTGTGATAATTTATTTTTTTTTCACTGAGAAAACAAACAATGACTATAAAACTTGCACCAGACATGCGGAAATAATAACGAAATGATTTCAAATCAATTACGAATCGATTTCGAAACAAATACGAAACAAATTTAAAAAATTCGTTTCGTTTTTTAGTTGCTCCTGAATGGTTCAATATCACTTCGTTATAAAAAAAATAACGAATTAATAACGAATTACGAAATTAACGAACGAAACCGCCCAGCCCTAATAGTTAAGCATAGGGGTGAGACAACAGGAAGTGAGAGAATGAACCCTTGAAAGGGAAGTTCACTCCTGAAGGAGCTAACAGGGGGAAAGGTGAAGCTTTATCACTAATCCTTGTTTTCACAAGAAGCCAAATTTTTCGAAATCCAACTATCAGGGACATAAAGTGAGGTGAAATCTTCTGAACAGGGACACAGACAGCAAAACAAACATCACAGGGGTATGAACTCTTCCCTATACTATCCAAAGATATATATATAGAGAGAGAGAGGATAAGGGAGGGAGGGAGAGAGGCTGGAGTTACACTTTAAAAATGTACCTGTTCTGACTTACATATAAACTCAACTGAAGAATAAACTTACAGAATCTACCTTGTTCATAACTTGGGGGTTGTGTATATACTGGTATGACCTAAGAAATACCAAACAATGATCTAAAAATATTTTTAAAGAGAAAAGCCAAATAAGAATTGTACTAGTATTGCTTGTACACATAAATTTGGAAGGATTTTTATATTTCCTATTTCAAAGTTGCCAGTGTCAGTATGTTATTATGCATATACTGATGAAGAATCAATGCTATTTGACTGAGACCATTTGCAGAGTCCAAGCAGGCTGAATTCCTTAAAAGGTGGGGTGGGAGGAGAGGAATGAAGCACATATGTAACAAATGAGAAAAGAAAAATAAGGACTTCATAGTAAAAACAAATCTCCTCTGCTTCCTGCCACTTTTCCAAAAGTCATCTTCCTGCTGAGTTCCACAGTTGATCCCTAACAGATAGGTAAAAGGAGGGAGAACAGTACAAACCAAAGGCAAGAAGGACTGGAAGGCAGGAATGAATGGTATGAACATATCTGTTAACCCCCTCCCCATTTTGTAAACTGCAAGCATGTTTGGTTATTTTTTTGGGCCAGCTGTAACATCAACACAGCAGCTTGGTGAGGAAACACCCTCTTTGCAAAATTTAGCAAAAGAGAATTGTGTTTTGCTGAATTAAAAAAAAAGAAGTTATGCCATCAATGTAGGGGTTGGAAGACAAACATATTCAAAGCCAAAAGCTAAGAAAGAAAGAAAGAAAGAAAGAAAGAAAGAAAGAAAGAAAGATCGATCAATGGACACATACAATGCCAGTTCTTCGTGAATGGGAAAAATATATGATGTGTTCCTCACATCAATAGGCACATTGCGTTTAATACAGAGCTTCCTTGTATAATTTGCTATATTTTGCCTATTCTTCATCCTTTGTCTTTTTTTATCTTTTCATTATACTGCAATTAATGCTATTCTTTGTCTTTAACATTGTGTACAAAATAACCTTCAGGCTATGTGTCTACAGAGACATGAATATTTGTGTTTATTTTATGATGTATATCCAACTATCCCAAAATACCTCTACTCCAAATCCCATCTTCAAGATATCCCATGATGCAGATCCAACTATCCTAAGATAACTAATCTCCCAATCCCACCTCCAAGGTGCCTTGCTATATATCCAATTATCCAATTATATACCCAAGATATCTCATCTCCAAGATACCTCAGCTCCATATCCAAGGTGTCCCATTATCTATATCCAACTATCCCAAGATACTCCAAATTCCATCTCCAAGGTATCTCATTATGTATATCCAACTAGCACAAGATATCTCATCTCCAAGATATCTTATCTCCATCTCCAAGGTGTCCTATTATCTATATCCAACTATCCCAAGATACTCCAAATCCCATCTCCAAGGTATCTCATTATGTATATCCAACTAGCACAGGATAGCTCATCTCCAAGATTTCTCAATTCCATCTCCAAGGTGTCCATATCCAACCATCCCAAGATACTCCAAATACCATCTCTAAGGTATTTACTTATTCAACTAGCCCAAGATAGCTCATCTCCAAGATACCTCAACTCCATCTCCAAAGTGTCCTATTATCTATATCCAACTATCCCAAGATACTCCAAATCCCATCTCCAAGATATCTATGTATATCCAACTAGCACAAGATATCTCATCTCCAAGATACCCCAGTTCCATCTCCAACATGTCCTTATATCCAACTATCCCAAGATACTCCAAATCCCATCTGCAAGGTATCTTGTTATGTATATCCAACTAGCACAAAATATCTCATCTCCAAGATACCTCAGCTCCATCACCAAGGTGTCCTATTATCTATATTCAACTATTGCACGATGCTCCATATCCCATCTCCAAGGTATCTCCTTATGTATATCCAACTAGCCCAAGATATATCATCTCCAAGATACCTCAGCTTTAAATCCCATTTCCAAGGTGTCCTGTTATCTATATCCAATTATCCCCTGAAATTCCAAATCCCATCTCCAATTTATTTCGTTATGTATATCCTACTGGCACAAGATATCTCATCTCTAAGATACCCCAAATCCATTTCCAAGGTGACCTGTTATCCATATCCAACTATCCCAAGATACTCCAAATCCCATCTCCAAGGTATTTACTTATCCAACTAGCCCAAGATAGCTCATCTTCAAGATACCTCAGCTCCATCTCCATGGTGCGCTGGTATCTATATCAAACTATCCCAAGATTCTGCAAATCCCACCTCCAGGTTGTCCCATGAGGCACATCCAACCTTCCCTAGATACCTCCAAAGCAGTCAGAGTTCCGGGAGGGAGCCAGGTGGGAGGAAGGAGCGGAGAGGGGGGAGCGGGGGCAGGCCCGGGCGGGGTCCCCTGAGCCCTACCTGTTCTGCCCTTGGTCGCGGTAGGTGTTGAGGAAGAGCCCGTGGAGATGGGTCCCCGCGTGGACCTTTCCCGTGAAGGCGAGGCGGAGCGTGTAGTGGGCGCCGGTGCTGAGGTTGCGGCGCAGCTGGAGCACCAGGTACTGCCTGGCCGGCGCCTCCCAGCGCTCCTCCACCGGGACGGGCTGCCCGCTCCCGTTGCCAGAGTCCTGCCAGACGGAGACCTCCTGGTAGGCGAGCCCTTCTCCGTGGAGCAGGACGGCGCCGGTGTCCCGGAGGCAGCGGACGGTGATGTTGACCTGCCCGCTGTGGCTGCGCGGCGGGTGGGGCAGGCCGGGCGCCAGGTGGGGCCAGAGCCGGAGCTGGTAGTGGAGCGGCGCCAGGTGGGGCGGGAGGCGGGCCAGGTCCCAGGGCCCCGGGGGTCTCTCGGGGGGGCCCTGGCTGGCGTTGGCGGCGGGCGGAGTGGCCGTGGCCGGGCCGGGCTCCCTCCAAGCCTGGCTCAGCGCCCGGGAGCAGCGCCCCAGGAGGATGCCCAGCACCAGCAGGGCCAGCAGCAGCGCCGCCAGGAGCAGCGCCAGGAAGAGGCCCGACTTGCGCCCCAGGTAGCAGCCCGAGCGCAGGCGCGCGCCCATCCTGCGCCCCGCAGCCAGAGCCCGGCCCACGCGCACAGCCGCGCGCTCAACTCATCCTCTCCTCGGACAGGCGCGCGGAACGGGAAGGGTCGGAAAAAGGACTGAGGGAAGCGCCGTCTGGCCGCAGCAAGGCTTGGCCCGGACTGGATGGGGCGCACCCACAGGCATCCTTCCTCCCCGCCTCTCCCGCCCCCCCCTCCTCCTCCTCCTCTTCAGAAGGCAACGCCTTATCATCGCAGTGGTTCTCAACCTCCCTCATGCTGCGACCCCTTCATACAGTTCCTCATGTTGTCGTGACCCCCCCGCCCCCAACCATAACATTATTCTCGTTGCTCCTTCGTAAGTGTAATTTTGCAACAATTATGAATTGTAATGTCAACATTATATTATTACCAGCACCGATTTATAGATCACACCTGGAATATTGTGTCCAACCCTGGGCATCACAATTGAAGGGAGGTGTTGACAAGCCGGAATGTGTCCAGAGGAGGGCGACTAAAATGATCAAGGGTCTGGAGAACAACCCCTATGAGGAGCGGCTTAAAGAGCTGGGCATGTTTAGCCTGAAGAAGAGAAGGCGAGAGGAGACATGATAGCCATGTATAAATATGTGAGAGGAAGTCATAGGTAGGAGGGAGCAGGCTTCCTTTCTGCCTCCCTGGAGACTAGGACACAATGGAACAATGGCTTCAAACTACAAGAAAGGAGATTCCACCTGAATATGCAGGTTCGCAGCTTGGGTGTGACCCTGGACTCATCGCTGAGCCTGGAACCCCAGGTTTCGGCGGTGACCAGGGGAGCATTTGCACAGCTAAAGCTTGTGCGCCAGCTGCGCCCGTACCTTGGGAAGTCTGACTTGGCCACGGTAGTCCACGCTCTGGTTACTTCCCGTTTAGGCTACTGCAACGCTCTCTACGTGGGGTTGCCTTTGAAGACAGCTCGGAAGCTCCAACTAGTCCAACGCTCGGCAGCCATGATTTTAACAGGAGCGGAGCGCAGGGAGCATAAAACCCCCCTGTTGCGCCAACTCCACTGGCTACCGATCTGCTACCGGGCTGAATTCAAAGTGCTGGGGTTGGCCTTTAAAGCCCTAAACGGTTCCGGCCCAAGCTACCTATCTGACCGCATCTCTGCGTATGAACCCACCAGGACTTTGAGATCTTCCGGGGAGACCCTGCTCTCGATCCTGCCTGCTTCTCAAGCTCGGCTGGCGGGGACGAGAGATAGGGCCTTCTCGGTGGTGGCTCCTCTGCTGTGGAACGCCCTTCCTACGGACATTAGACTAGCACCATCTCTAATGGTATTCCGCAAAAAGGTGAAGACCTGGATGTTTGTGCAGGCGTTTGAGTAATTTAGTGCAATCTGGTAATGGAACATAGGAATGGAACAATGGACGACGAACCTGGACTACGCTTGGATGATGAGAAGATTGGGTACGGTTGTTTTTTGTAATAATTGTGCATTGTAATTGCTTATTGGTAATTTATGGATAATGTGTTAAGTCAATTGTTATATGTTGTATGGAACCACTGCTGTTTCTACTGTTTTTACTGTTTGTGAACCGCCGTGAGTCACCTTCGGGCTTGAGATACAGCGGTATATAAGCAAAGTAAATAAATAAATAAGAACTTCCTAACTGTGAGAGCTGTTCAACAGTGGAACTCTCTGCCCTGGAGTGTAGTGGAGGCTCCTTCTTTGGAAGCTTTTAAACAGAAGCTGGATGGCCATCTGTCGGGGGTGCTTTGAATGCAATTTTCCTGCTTCTTGGCAGGGGATTGGACTGGATAGCCCATGAGGTCTCTTCCAATTCTATGATTCTATGATTGTATCTATTTATTTATTTCTAGCATTTCTACCTCGTCCTTCTCAACCCCCGAAGGGGGACTCAGGACGGCTTACACATGGCAACAAGCGGATGCCATTACATATAATAATACAATAAAACACCAATTAAGACAATAAATAAAGCATTAATTAAAACCATAAAAACAGCTGTATCACCATTCCAGCTGTATCAGCTGTATCACCATTCCAGCTGTTTTTATGTGTCAGCTGTATCACCATTCCAGTCGCATTCCGCATCCAAAGTGCTATTATGCCTGCTGGACCCAGAACTACAATTGTAATTTCTTCCTAAAAGACAGGAAGGATGAGGCCAATCATATCTCATTGGGAAGTGAGTTCCACAGGTGGGGGAGGGCCACAGCTGAGAAGGTCCTGTCTCTCATCCCCGGCAGATGCATTTGTGATGGTGGCGGGAGCGAAAGCAGGCCTCCCCCGATGATCTTAAACTACGAGGTGGGACATAGAGGGAGATGCGTTTGGAGAGGTAAGCTGGGCCAGAACCATATATAGCTTTATAGGTTATGACCAGCACTTTGAATTGAGTTGGGAAATGGACCGGAAACCAGTGGAGCTGACAGAGCAAAGGGGTGGTATGCTCCCTGTATGTCACTCCAGTTAGTAATCTGGCTGCTGCCCATTGGGAGTAGTTGGAGTTTCCGAACAGTCTTCAGAATGAAGAAGGGGAGCCAGGAAGACAGAGTTCCACCATGTCTCCTGGGTCATCAGTTGGGAGCCCCTCCCCCCAGCAACAATATAGTAACATATAATACTAATATTGTGCTGTGCTAATGTTATAATATATTGTATACACAAATAATATTGATAATAATAGTATGATGTAATACAATATAATACTTATAATACAATATAATAATTATATATTTTATATTGCATGTAATATTACTTACTTAGTTACTTAGGTGATCCCTCGTTGTCTGAGTAAGATTATCCTCCAAGGTCGGTGTACTGGTGGTGGGTCCGCCGGTGACTCTGGAGCCCTATTCTTGACCTGCATGTTCTTCCGCAGTGAGGGCATCAGTTCCCAGGTGGAAAACGGTCCCAGTCAGGGTTGGCTTGACACGCCTTCCTCTTGGCACATTTCTCTCTTTCACCCTCCATTCGTGCCTCTTCTAGTTCTACAGTACTGCTGGTTACAGCTGACCTCCAGCTAGAGCGCTCAAGGGCCAGGGCTTCCCAGTTCTTGGTTTCTGTGCCAAAGTTTTTAAGGTTGGCTTTGAGCCCATCTTTAAATCTCTTTTCCTGCCCACCAACTTTCCATTTTCTGTTCTTGAGTTCGGATGTAGTTTGGCACCACCTGAGCTGCCAAAACCCCTCTGAAACCTTCTCCTGACCCCCCCCCCCCCAGGTATCCCAACCCACAGGCTGAGAATCACTGCCTTATTGCTTCCTCTCTGGACAAATCGGGAGCTCACCCTGAGGTTTCACCTCTCTGGAACTTGACCCCGCTTCAGCTGCCGTTGCTCCATGCTCTGTAATCCTGTTGCCAGGTTTCCGGCCTTCTCTTGTGGTCCCCACTGCCACTCCCAGGGTTCCCTAGCTAGCGTTGAACTTTGTTAGATAGGACACCCCTAAAATGACTAGCAGTCCAATAGTCATTTATTTAGTTATCATATAAATCCAAGAATGCAATTTTTTGTGTGGAGCTCTTAAATATACAACAAGTCAACAGTCAGGAAAGAGAGAAGAGCAAGGAATTAGATAAACAAGAGAAGTATGTACAATGTGGTGCCCAGATGAAACAGCAAGGAACTGGTCTTTATGAGAGCTCTGAAGTGTAATCCACCACTGAATCACTTAACCCTTTCTTTGCAACTTATTCCACTTGTGTGCTTTACCATGCTGTCCTGGCACCTGGAAAGAAGTTTATGCAGAAAGGCAGAGCACAAGCAAACATTGACATCATTCCTGCTTGTCAGGCCATTTGATTCTCTTGCATTCCCTTTTTCCTGTTGCAAAACAGTTGTACTTTTTCTTTCTGAGGTGTAAGCAGTACTTCTGTTAATTTATTACATGTTTGTGCTTGTGTGTGTTACTTACATCTATTTTAATCTAAATATATGTGGATCTCTTCCTACCTACATTATTTTTATAACCAGAATCATAGAATTATTGACTTGAAAGAAACCTCATGGGCCATCCAGTCCAACTCCCTGCCAAGAAGCTGAAAAATCATATTTAAAGCACCCTGACAGATGGCCATCCAGCCTCTGTTTAAAAGTCTCCAAAGAAGGAACCTCCACCACAATCTGGGACAGAGAGTTCCACTGCTGAACAGCTCTCGTAGTTCGGAAGTTCTTCCTCATGTTCAGGTGGAATCTCCTTTCCTGTAGTTTGACGCCATTATTACGCGCTCTAGTCTCCAAGGCAGCAGAAAACAAGATTGCTCCCTCCTCCCTATGACTTCCCCTCACATATTTATACATGACCATCATGTCTCCTCTTAGCCTTCTCTTCTGTAGGCTAAATTTACCCAGCTCTTTAAGCCGCTCCTCATAGGGCTTGTTCTCCAGACCCTTAATTAATTTAGTTGCCCTTCTCTGGATACATTCCAGCGTGTCAATATCTCACATCAATTGCATTGCCCAGAATTGGACACAGGATTCCAGGTGGGATCTGACCAAGGCAGAATAGAGGAGTAGCATGACCTCTCTGGATCTAGACACTAGACTCCTATTTATGGAGGCCAAAATCCCATTGGTTTTTTGTTTTTTTTTTGCTGCCGCATCACATTGTTGGCTCATGTTTAATTTGTTGTCCACAAGGACTCCAAGATCTTTTTCACACATACTGCTGTCGAGCCAGGCGTCCCCTGCAAAGTAGATCAGACTGTGTAGGTTGCATAATCACTGAAGGCTTATCTACACTATTTTTTTTAAAAAAATGTACTCACCTCATAGCAGTCTGGATCCTGACACACAAAGTACTGCTGCTTTAGCAATGAAAATGTTGCTTTTAGGCATTATTGTGATACACCAAAACTCACTCAACGAGGGTGAGATAAAGATATCAGATGGGTTCCTTAGGTGGGTGAGAGTGTCAAAACTGGGTCCCACTATGACACTAATACTAAATCTCTCCACATACCAGTGGTGGTCCATGGCTTCCCTATCAGAGGGTATATGCATCCACTCTGGGTTGTAGTCTGAACTTTGAAGGGGTTATTCAAATGCTGAACCCTTCCCACCACCCCCAACAAATGAGATCTATTTGGAGGATTCAGCATCTTGCATAGCTCCACTGAAGGCCAGACTAAATCACAGAGCAGATTCATTGCCTGTATGACATGGGAGCCATCATTCTCCATTGCATCTCCTTGAAGTTAGCTTTTTTGGAGTGTAAGATCAACCAGGTCATCTTAGTCCCAACAATTATTTTTATTTATTTGTTTATTTAAAACATTTATATTCTGCCCTTCTCACTTCGAAGGGGACTCAGGGCAGAGCACAACATACAAACGGCAAACATTCAATGCTGGGACATGAATAAATTATATGCATACATAAACATTGCAACAGTGAGCAAATATCAGTATTTTCCCTATTATATGTTTCTTTTTTTTATCTCACAACTTTTTTAAAGAAAATCAAGAAAGTTATTGATAGTGGAATGGTTTGCTTCATCACATCTAAGTATGCTACATGAGCCTTGCTTGCCAAAAAACAAAACAGAAACATATATATGGATTGAAATGGGACGTAAATTACAAACTACTTTAAACTTGTCAAATATTAGCTTACATTATCTTTTCTCAGTTCAATTTATTCATTCAAGCCAGACTCCAGATGGTCTTGAACAAAAATGCCAGTTGTTATGTATCATCCAACACGTCAGTCCAGATCAACCACACTGGTCCTAATAGAGATGCACTTACGGAAACTGAGCATTCAGTATGGCTGTTTACTGTCATTTCTGAACCACAGACACCTCCTCTCTCCTCCCACATTCAGTATGGTGTGAGCTCCTTTTCAAAAGGCCTAGAACTTAAAGAAGCCATTTATAATGGGCGACAAGTATACCGCTGTTTAGTGATGGTGGCTGTAAACTGTCCTGTGACATCTGTGAGTAAAGAGGATGTCTAGACTAGGGACCACTATGATGAAGTAGGACTTAGTTCTATATACTATCATGTGCCTTAGATGCTGCCATGCCGAGTATCTTTTTGTTTTAAAATATCTAGATGGCAAAGCATGGGACTGTTACTTCTTACGTTCAACTTCAAAAATTGCCTAATCTTTGACAGTGCTAGCTGGTGATTCAGTAAGTGGTGATTGAAGAGAATACAAGACAAATCTTATTAGGTCTCCCTCCGAAAGCTCGATGTCTTAGCCAGTATGTGGTCAATATGAGTCGGTATTATTGATGTGTCTCAGTATCAAGCATTAATCTCACTTTTTAATCTGGGTGAATACAAAAGAATATTACTAAATACTTGTAAGGTTTCCAATGCTGTTCTGCCTGAGGCTGATATTGGTGTTGTATTTTGCAAAAACAAACAAAAACAAAGCATTTCTTAAACTCAACAAAAGCTTATGGAAGGATGACCACACATATATCTGTAGTTTACGGATCACTGCAAAAATATCTCTGTATGGCAAAACTAATGGGAAATCTTTATCTTTATTCCAGGGCCCCTTTCTGGCAGAACATCCAGCCTTAGTCATCTTGATGCTTGAGACTGCTTGCAAATTTAATGCTAATTGATCATTTGGAGGAATCTTCTTTGCTCCCTCATTGAGCTAAACATGCTTATTTTTTATTGTTACAGTGTAAAGACCATTGATGCTCCTTCTGCATGTTAATGTTCTATAGCTATTATCTTATATAGAAGAGGATTTCATCCTCTCGAATGTGTTCCTCTTCTGAGGTTTGGATATTTCTAAAGTAAACTTCTTATTACCAAGAAATCCTGTTTTGGTTGTGTTTCTAATTTGCTCTTGGACTCCAGCACATCATCTTTTAATTTCTTTTTCTGCCTCTGTAGTTGGAGCATACATGTGAATTGTGGTTACATTGATGGGTTTTCCTTGATTTCTTGTTGACATGATTCAGTCAGACTGCATTATATCCTTCAACTGCTGCTCCATTTCTTCTCAGATTTTAATTTATTGAGAAAAACACTGTGCAATTATCTGACTAAAAATTTTCCATTTCTATCCTCTTTAGCTCACTCATCCCAGTATTGCCATATTTGTAAATTTTATTTTTTTTTTGTCTTGCAGTGTCTAACTTCCTCTGATTCATGCTTCTCACATTACATGTTCCTGTGTGTTTTGCATCTTAAACCAGGTAGGTGAAATGTTCCTCACACATTTCATTTATATCTTTACTTCTGTAAAGCAGTGGTTCTTAACCTGTGGACCATGGACCACCAGTGGGCCATGAGGACAAAAATCTGGTCTGTGAACCTGTATCCTCTTTATTGGTTTATTTTATTTATTTCCTCTCCTTTTGTGCTGCTTGCCACTCATTCCCTGTCGCTGATAATGCCATATATTCTGTATCAGAAACAAGAGCAGATGTGGTCTATCCAATGCAATTTTCTGAATCAGCACCCCAAACTGAATCTAAAGTTGACCAAAAACCTATTCATAACCCTTTTGGTACTAATGTTGGAGAGTGGTCCCTTGTCAAGTAGTCCCTAGTCAAAGTGGTCCCTTGTCCAAAAAAAAAAAGAGGTTGGGAACCATTGCTCTAAAGAGAGACTATCTTTAGACTCCCCTTGGGGAAAAAAAAAACCCCTTAGTGATTAACATGGAAAAGTGTAACAGAATGCCCGATCATGTATTCTGTTAGCCACACAGAGAAATAAATTCCCTTCATATCTTCTTTTTCTCACAAACACTTGGCTTGTTTGTGAATTGAACCTTTTCTCTGCCAAAATTATTCACTGGTGTTGATTTTCCATAGCAAAAGAAGAAAAAGTAAAAGGAAAGTGCCTGAAGATCAGAAACAGTCTTTAGGATTCTGAGAGTGATGTAAGTGATGACAATGATGAGCTGTTCGAATGTGGAATATGCTTCCATGAAGTGATGGAGCCTCCTTCTCTGGAGGCTTTTAAAGAGGCTGGGTGGCCATCAGTTGGGAATACTTCAATTGTTTATGCTCAGTTGGCAGGGGGTTGGATTGGATAGTCCTTGCACTCTTTTCCAACTCTGATTCTTTAACTTTTTGCCTGGATGTAAGGAAATAATTTATCACTCTATTTTGCACAATGCCACAGTTAATTGGCTTGTTCACATTTTGTGTGCCTGGTGATAGCTCCCAATTCCCTCATCCATTTCAGGTCTGTTTATAGAGTGTCTCAAGCCTGAAGAGCTCTGCCCATATGTTTGTATGGGGAAAGTTCTAAGACATTGCAATTATATCTGTCACTATATTGTACCCTTGCCATTGTTTAGCTGGTGTCTAGCTCGAAGCACAAACAATTAAAGTTTCCTCAAAAGGCAGCCATCCAATATTTATTACAATACTATGTTCACGGGTTTCAACAGCACTCAGAGCAATTTGGGAAAAGGTGATTTGGGTGAAGAAAACTGTTTTAAAAAACATCTTTTTCTCTCTCTGGGTGTTTCACTAGTAAAACATGTCTTACTTCTAATACAAATTAAAGAGATGACTGTGGTCTCTCAGCTCTCTCCTCCAGACCACCAGCATTGGAAAAATGAGGAGTAATGTCAAGGTAACCCCTACTGTAAGCAGAAAGGGACAGCTGCCTCCGGTAGTTGATTTCCAATGTCGCAAAAAGGCAGCAAATTGATTGTTATGAAATCTTATTGGGCTACGTCCAGTGTTTTGTTGGCAATGGCCACAGAACATTCCTTTCTTCCACTCTTTCCTACAGTTTTCTCCATCATGCCAAAACAGTTCTGGAGGGCTTCCCAGTTCTCCAAAGCTGGGGCAGAGTGTGAGATGTGGTAGACCTGCAGTGTGGAGGGGACACTCCCTCCCTGATTTTTCTGGAATCTGCTATTCCACCAGGAAAAAGTCCAGCAGTAGATATTGCTCACTATTAACTATTTTCACTGCTAAGGAGGGGAAGAGGTGCTTGTGGAGTATTCAGCTCAGCTGCTAAAATAACTTGACCAGTCTTAGGCAGGAGACACCATTAAGTCAACAGGACAAAGAGCAGGAAAATTGCTTGAGCCACATTTTGTTAACAGTACTTACTGAAAGTAGAAGCAGGGTGTACTTACTTAGGTGATCCCTCATAGCCCAATGGTGATGTTCTTCCAAGCGTAGTATTTTGCAATAAGTCCTTCACACATAGACCTAGTGTCTATGTGTGAAGAAAAACCTAATGAGTGGTAATTATCTTGTTCAGCTGGCTAAGTAGGTCAACCAGTAATCTTGTACCACATCCAAGGGGCTATAACTGTTTGAGTTTCTTTGAATACATTCTGGTTCACCAGCGTAGAGTTCCAGCAGGAGATGCTGAAGGAGAGAACCTGAGGGAGAGGTTCTGGAGAGCCTTTTCTCTGAGAAGACCTAAGGACAAAGGCTTGGCTCTGGGGAGCAGTTTGGAGAAACCACTCTGAGGAGGCTATGGTGAAATAGCTGTTTACTTCAGGTTTATTTTGATCTCTCATTTGCTGTAAAGATGAAGATGCCTTATTTTATGTTCCTTACAAAGACCTTGTAAATCTATTGCATACAAAAAACCAAGCAGTGCATCATTGCCAGCTTTTGTTTCAACTCTGTAAAGTAAAGAGTAAAGATATTACTGTTCACTTTGATTCCAGTCTGTGAGTCTTTTGCGTTTCGACTTTGGGTGCTGGGACGTCTGGCTAAAACACACGCTGTGTAACAGTTCCATAGGTGGCTGTGGAGACCTATTCTTGATCTGCAAGTTCTCTCAGTGAGAACATCAATTTCCAGGTGGAAGGCTGTCCCAGTCAGGATTGGTTTGGTGCGCCTTCCTCTTGGCATGTTTCTCCCTTTCATCCTCCATTCGTGCCTCTTTGAATTCTGCAGCACTGCTGGTCACAGCTGATTTCTAGTTAGAGCGCTCAAGGGTCAGGGCTTCCCAGTTCTCAGTGTCTATGCCATATTCCTTTTTCTGTTCTTGAGTTGGGAGTACAGTAATTGCTTTACTCCCAACTCATGATCGGGCATTCAGACAACGTGGCCAGTCCAGCGGAGTTGATGGTGTAAGAGCATTGCTTCAATGCTGGTGGTCTTTGCTTCTTCCAGCACAATAACATTTGTCCACCTGTCTTCCCATGAGATTTGTAGGATTTTTCAGAGACAAAGCTGATGGAATCATTCCGTGAGTTGAGTGTGACATCTGTAGACAGTCCACGTTTGACAGGCATATAGCAGAGTTGGAAGGACAATGACTTTGTAAATAACCTCCTTGGCCTCTGTAGTCCATAGGCTACATCGGTGTTTCTCAACCTTCTGAATGCTGCAGCCCCTTAATACAGTTCCTCACGTTGTGGCGACCCTCAACCATAACATTATTTTTGTTGCTACTTCAGAAGTGTAATTTTGCTACTGTTGTGAATCGTAATGCAAATATCTGATATGCAGGATGTATTTTCATTCACCGGACCAAATTTGGCACAAATACCCAATGCATCCAAATTTGAATACTGGTGGGGTGAGGGGGGGTTGATTTTGTCATTTTGGAGTTATAGTTGCTGGGATTTACAGTTCACCTGCCATCAAAGGGCATTCTGAACACCAAAAACTTGGCACACAGAACCCCCATGATCAACAGAAAATACTGGAATGGTTTGTTGGGCATTGACCTTGAGTTTTGGAGTTGTAGTTCACCTACATCCAGTGAGCACTGTGGACTGAAACAATGATGGATCTGGACCAAACTTGGCACGATTACTCAAGATGCCCAATTGTGAACACTGGTGGAGTTTGGGGAAAATAGACCTTGACATTTGGGAGTTGTAGTTGCTGGATTTATAGTTCACCTACAATCAAAGAGCATTCTGAACCCCACCAATGACAGAACTGAGAACTCCCACACAGAACTCCCATAAGCAACAGAAAATATGGTCTTTGGCGATCCCTCTGACACCCCCTTATGATCCCCCCCCCCCCAGGGGTCCTGACCCCCAGGTTGAGAAACTCTGGGCTACATGAAATTCACAGAATGTTTTCGGGGCCTTTGCATTCTCCAGACTTCCTGGATCATTCTTTGCCTGCTTAGGAAAAATAATGTTTTGGTGCAAATAATCTTAAGAGCAACCACTTAAATACTTGTCTTTGGTAAACAGATTAGGCACTTTTAAAGTGCAACTGTTGCACTCCAGGCCTGGAGCCACCTATGACTACACTAGCACACAAGAGTCCAGAGTATAAGCAAACCATTTGTTGTAAAAACTCATACAATATATGAAAAAAGCAAGAACAAAGAAAGGAGAGGAATAAAAAAGGTTAAACAATAGGTGATAATCATATAGGAATCCAAATGTCTCATAAGAACCCAAAGATAACACAGTCCAAGAATAGCTAAAACTCACAAGTACAGCAAAAGTCTATAAACAAAAGGTATACTTGGAAAACGTGAACAAGAATCATAAAACTTCCAGGATACTTGACTCCAAATCCCTTGACTTGACACAAGAACACAGGCCTGACTTTTTACTTGAAAGCCAACATTGCCTGAACTAGCTAGAATGTAAACTGTTAATAAGCAGTCATGAAATCATGTTGTTTACCATGGAATTTCTCTGTCTCTTTCCCAAGACGTCTCTCAGACCTATGGGACAGATTCTCTGCTCTAATCTTTAAACAAAGAGTTTTGCTTATTTCCGTAACTCCAGGTGCTTTCCCTTGAGAGTTTTCTGTGTCACTTAATACCTCCTCAGACCCCTTATCTAATGATATTGTTTCTGGCTCCGGTGACTGATCTTGGAGCTCAGTTTCATTTCTCTGGCCTGAATCTTCAATGTTTTGAACCTTGCCTGCATCAACACTTTGAACCGGGCTTGAATTTGCATCACTTTGAACCCCAGGAAATCCCACAATTCCTTCTGAATCATCAGTGAACTCATCAGCCCCTGGCTGAGCTACAACAGTAACTCTTCTCGTGGCCCACTCCTACCCCAAAGCTAACATTTAATTTTTTTTTCAAAAGCAGAAGTATACTTATAATCCTATCTGATTTGGATTGTTGGAGACCCAAGAGCCATTGCAGCTGCCCACTCTGCATAGCAGATTGCTGTAAGGATTATAGCCGCATAATTTAAAGTACTTAATGTTATACTTGCAAGCTCTATATAAATGCTAAACATTTTTTATGTTTCTACCACCCTATCAAAAATATGCACCAGCTTACCTCTGCATTAGTAGGGATCAGTTCACTCATCTCTCTGAATACAAAGTGCTGAGCATTTCCCTGTAGTATTTCTTTTCATCTTTCTAGCCCTCTTTTCCATGAAAAGTCCTAGATAGCAGTTTTGTTATAAACAACTTTAGTGGATTTGTGACTTTGGACAGAATAGAAAGAGATATCTACACTGAAATGTATGGATAGTTCAACTACCTTGGCTGCTGCATGATTCTCTTTTATTTTATAAACTACTTTGAGAAAGAACCATGGCATTCAGTAACTGCCAAATTATGTAGTCCATAGAGTTAAAAGCTATTAATTCTCCATTATGAATCAACAGTACTCCTTTGTTTGGTTTGAATTAAAAGCATATGATGAATAGAAATGGGCAGATGTTCACAATCTTTCCAAGGTTATTTTTCCAGCTGGAAATCTGTTGTGCCAATTCTATGATGATTTGCAGAAGAATGTGAGGGAAATTTATAAATTAAAAATCCCAAGCACCTGAACTGGTTTAACATAGACTTATGGACATGTAAATAAAAGCTTGGATGCAACTTTAAATAATCATAGTCACCTCAAAGATGTAGAGCCAGCAGACTCAAAAGGCTAAACGTAATGTTCTAGCTAAAGCAGATCCATGGATATAAACTATGATTAACAAATCTCATGCTCTAGACAGCATTGAGATTTGTCAGTCACAACTTGTATCCCAACTTGTCTACTTTTGCTCCAAACTCATGTTTTCTAGTTTTGTTAGTTTTTGACAGTAATGGAAGTGAAAGATGGGGAGTGGTCAGGTATGCTTATTTATATTCCAGATGTTATTTGGCAGCAGGTTTCTCCATCTATGCTGACAATCAAGCCATCACCACTCAAGCAGGGAGCTTTGAAATGGTTGAACAGAAGCTCTTTGAAGCTTTAGGTGCTCTTACTGCTTATTACAGGAAAAACCAACTGATTGGTAATCCATCTAAAATGCAGACGTGTGCTTTTCATCTTAAGAACAATCAACTCAAGCTCTGAGGATTACTTGGGAAGGAATCCCACTGGAGCACTGAAGTACACCAAAATATCTGGGAGTTATTCTGGACGGTGCTCTGACTTATAAGAAGCACTGCTTGAATACCAAGCAAAAAGTGGGTGTTAGAAAATCATTGTATGATAGCTGACTGGCACAACCTGGGGTTCACACCCAGACACAGTGAAGACATCTGCCCTTGCACTTTGCTAATCTGCTCCTGAGTATGCATGCCCAGTGTGGAATGTATTTCACCATGTTAAAAAAAGTGGATGTGGCATTTAATGAGACCTGCCACATTATTACAGGATGTCTATGCCCCAATACTGTTGGAGAAATTATACTGTTTAGCAGGTATTGCATCACCTGATATCTGTCAGGAAGAAGCAGCCTGTAATGAAAGGACCAAGGCATTGATATCTCCGGCCCATCCTCTGTTTGGATATCAGCCAGCAAGCCAATGTCTTAAATCAAGAAATAGCATCCTAAGATTTACAGAGACACTCGCAGGGACACCTCAGCAAGCAAGAGTCCAAAACTGGCAGACAAAAACCTAGAACCTCAATCAGTGGCTGATACCACATGAGAGACTCCTTCCTGGGCATACAGAAGACTGAGAAACTTGGAAGGCAAAAGATGCAAAGCTAACCTTAAGAAATGGGGCTACAAAGTGGACTCCACGACGTGTGGAGTCCACTTTGTGGAAAACAGCAAACCATAGACCACATACTACAATGCAATCTGATCCCTGCTACATGCTCAATGGAGGGCCTTATGACAACAATCCAGAGGCACTCCAAATGGCCAGCTTCTGGTCAAAGGACATTTAGCATGATGTCAAGTTTTTAACTTTGTTTGTGTTTTTAAATACATTATAACTGCATCCTCAATTCGCTTCTGACATAATAAAAAGTTTTTTTCATCTCTAATAATAAACTTCTTTTGATTTAGAACTGCTCAGAATTGCAGACTAACAATCCCTGGAAGATCACACTTTGCTCACCCTCTTTACAACTCCATCCCAAAGTTTTTCAGGTTCTGGGAAAACCTAACCAGAGCATAACCAGAGTATCAGGTGATATGAGCTTTTATTGCTGTACTTTAGAATTTGTACTGCTCTGCTTTCATTCATATGTTGCTGATCATTGCATGTATCTTGTTTCCCCCTCTCCTTTTCCAAGATATTTTGTCCCCAAGCGAAACTTCTTAAAAGAAAAGATGGAGACATTTGCTTATCACTAGACTTTCTTACTAATGATCAACTGTCTCACTCCAGTCCAGATGCTGAAGGGAAAGGGCATGAGGTGTGATTACTGGATTGCTAATCTCTCTGACGCCAGTTGCTGGATCCCTTCTCCATCCCATGGTAGATATCTAATCTTACAATCTCTTTCTCTGATCTTTCTTTCTTTCAGACCTCAAGAAATTATCTGCCATCCTCCTCCCTCCACTTGTCTCTCTCCCTCCTTCTCATCTGCACATTTGCCTCTCTCCTCTCCTCTTTCAATCCTCCCCTTATCTCCCTCTCCTCTCTCATATCTTTCAGTTATTGAGCTGCATTGGTGCAGTGGGTTAAACTCTTGTGCCAACTGAACTGCTGAACTGAAGGTCAGCAGTTTGAATTTGCAAGACGGGATGAGCTCACATCTGTCAGCTCTAGCTTCCCATGTGGGGACATGAGAGAAGCCTCCCAGAGGATGGTTAAACATGCAGGCGTTCCCTGGGCAATGTCTTTGCAGACAGCCAATTCTCTCACACCAGAAACAAGTTTCTCAAGTAGCTTCTGACACAGAAAAAAATCTTTCAGTTGTCCTACCTTTCACTTCCTCCCTCCAGTCTCTGTCCTTCTTCCCACTGATAGTAAGATTGTTGCATTTAAGGAGCAAACAAAGGCTTTGGAAGGAAAGGCTCTTTGGATACAGGAGGAAGCATTCCAAAGCACCATACTGTAGGCTGGTACAAGTCAGTTCAGAACAAATTCATAACTGGACGATCCAGAGAGAAAGAACACCAGCCTCTATTTTCTAGATTTTCTAGTTGAAATTCTAGAAAATACTGTAATACACACAGCTCCGCAATGTATACTATAGTATTCCATTATTACATGAAAGAACTACAGTGTGTTAATTGCAGAACTTGAAAGCAACTAATTACAAATAGAAGTTGCAATAAATTCAATTTTCTCATTTTAAAAGGTCCTTTTTGAATAACGTTTAGTAGTAATTGAGGGATAATTTCCACTCCTTTTTTTTTTTATGTGACCAGCATTTAGTGTAGCTCAGAATCATGATTATCATCAGGATTTCTTCTCTGCTCAATTGTGGTTTTGGGATGCTTTCAAATGTGTTGCTCATGCTTACTAGCCCAGTTTGTTTCTGAATAGGTGACTTGTAAACTCATAAATTTGATTTTGATAATGTCCTTTATTATTTCTTCTGAGTAAACAGATATGGAAAGAGTTTATTTTTTTCAACATGCCTTTTCTGAGTGAAAATATAGTTTTGAATAAACTAAAGAATAGACTTACAGCAAAAAAAAAACTATTCAAAAAGGTTTGTTTTGTTTTGTGTGCAGTGCTGTATTTCAAAAGCAGTGTTTGAACTATATTTTCACAATTTAAAAATATTTATGAAAATTATTCATAAGTATTATTACTAGCATGGGAAGGCAGTAGTTATGCCATTCTTTTATCAATTTGATTGATTTTTTAATATATTCTGTCCTAAAAGTACATTTTTATGTCTCATTCCAGCTATATTCCACTGTTGAAATGAAAAAAGTTTGCAGTAACTAGAAATGGAATTTGCTTAAGGACACTTAAAGCCAATTAGTGTATAAGGTAAAGGTATCCCTTGATATTAAGTCTAGTTGTGTCCAACTCTGGGGGCTGGTGCTCATCTCAATTTCTAAGCCGAAAAGCCAGAGTTGTCAGTAGACACTTCCAAGGTCATGAAGCAAGTATGACTGCATGGAGCACCATTACCTTCCTGCAGAAGCGGTACCTATTGATCTACTCACATTTTCATGTTTACGAGGTGCTAGGTTGGCAGATGCTGGGCCTAACAGCAGGAGCTCACCCCGCTCCCCAAATCTGAACTGCCAACATTTCGGTCAGCAAGTTCAGCAGCTCAGCGGTTTTGTGTATATGTTACACATTTATATTTGGAAGATCATGGTTTACTAATATGCATTCTCTTGTTTTCTTAGACCTTTATCTAATTTTTCATTTTAAGAGAAACATTAAACTGAGCAGCCCAAGTAGGCCTGTTTTTGGCTGAACATATTGATTCGCAGGTTAACATTTCTTGGGATCCACTAGTAGGTATCTTTTCTTCTTTGGCAGAAAACTGTATTGCATAACAAGAGGATCTTAGACCACATTGTTCTACTCATGATAACCAAACTAAACACAGACCGGGTGCCAATTCAGGGGATTTATTGAAAATAGCAGGGCATACTGTTTTTCCTTAACTATGAAAGAAAGATGTGATGAAAATGCTATTTTTATACTCCCCAAAACCAGAGGAATAACTCAAGGATCTGCAAACAAAGAAACGTAATTTTAGCTTTCTGCATTGCAGCCATTAATCTGTTTGGATTTCCGAACAAGAAATCTAAGGATGTTATTCAGCTCCGTGCATTCTAATTGGTTTCCTGTTCCAAATGAAAACAAACGGGAATGAAACACTTCCAATTTAGTTGAAACTAAAATGTTTGAAAGAATTATTATTCATTCTATTTGCTCTGCTATAACATCAGAAAAGAAAAAGAACCATACGATATTATCTTGTTTCTTAAAGTATTTAAATCTTTCACTGGAGAACCTACAAATCTTTTGGTGGGACCAAATCAGGCCCTGACACGGAAATATATATTTTCTCCTCATTCATTTAGCTGTTAGTTTGGAAGGATGATTAGACCCAAGAGCACTGGACCTTTTCATTTTCTTCCCAGAAAGAATTACTAAATCTCTCCAAATAGGGTTACAGCCTGTGTTGGATGGGGTTACACTCCCCCTGAAGACGCATGTTCGCAGCTTGGGTGTGATCCTGGACTCATCGCTGAGCTTGGAACCCCAGGTTTCAGCAGTGACCAGGGGAGCATTTGCACAGTTAAAACTTGTGCGCCAGCTGTGCCCGTACCTTGGGAAGTCTTACTTGGCCACAGTAGTCCACATAGTTACATCCCGTATAGATTACTGCAACGCGCTCTATGTGGGGTTGCCTTTGAAGACTGTCCGGAAGCTTCAAATGGTCCAACAAACGGCAGCTAGATTGGTAACAGGAGCAGCGCTCAGGGAGCATACAATCTTCTGTTGCGCCAGCTCCGCTGGCTGCCAGTCTGCTACCGGGCACAATTCAAAGTGCTGGCTTTAGCCTATAAAGCCCTAAATGGTTCTGGCCCAACTTACATGTCCGAACGCATCTCCCCTTATGAACCATCTAGGACCTTAAGATTGTCTGGGGAAGCCCTGCTCTCATTACCACCTTCGTCACGAGTACGTTTGGAGGAGACAAGAGACAGGGCCTCCTCAGTGGCGGCCCCTCAGCTATGGAACACCCTCCCTATAGATATTAGATTGGCCACCTCCCTTTTAACATTTCGGAAAAAGTCAAGACGTGGCTTTTTGAACAAGCGTTTGCAAATGCAGAGTAACCAACATAGGAAAATGGAATGATGAGACAATGAGTCCAGACAACAAGGAGACACTATGAATTTATATTTTATTGATTTGTTTAGTTTTCATTATATATATTTTTAGTTTTTATTATGTTATTTTTTAATTGTATTTATGACATTGTAAGCATTGAATTTTGCCGTTAACCACCTTGAGTTGTCTACGGGCTGAGAAAGGCGGTATATAAATACACTAAATAAATAAATAAATAAATAAATCAACATCTATTTATAATTGTCCTGTTTAAACCATAATGTTTTACGAATTAAGGCATGTTAAGAATTCACTTAAAAGCATTAAGGGAGGAAAACTATAAATGAAAAGGAAGCAAAATGGTAGTTTTCCTGGTAAGGAAGATTATTATGGAACTGATTGTGGCCAGGTTGTGGATGGGCCTTGAACAATCATTACCTCCCTGTTACTTACCTTACAGAGGAGTTGTAAGAAGATGATCTTGACTGCTACGTTGAGCACATTTGAGCAAAAGTTTGATTATTTCTTCTTGCTACTGAAATCCACACGGATATTATTTAGCCTGTTTCAGATTCTAACCTGTCCTGTTGTTATCCATTGGCATTTTTAAAACAACTTACTCTTATATAGTAGTAATAACAATAAAACAAAAACAAAACTCTTCCATTGGATAATCCAATGAGAAAAGTGGTTCTTACAATGCTGATCTTTCTACATGCTTTGGGTGGACACTAGTTTGGTACTAAGATTGACCCAGGATTTTAAGGCTGCCAGTCTGAAGATCTCTTTCCCTCCAAGGGCCCTTCCACACAGCCCTAAATCCCAGAATATCAAGGCAGAAAACCCCACATTATCTGCTTTGAACTGGGATATATGGCAGTGTGGATTCAGATAACCCAGTTCAAAGCAGTTATTGTGGGATTTGCTGCCTTAATGTTCTGGGTTATATGGCTGCATGGAAGGGTTGTAAGGCAGTCAGGTCCGTAGCCAGGCTGAGTCCGAGTGAAAGAGGGTCTACCCTAGCAAAACTTTTGTATCATTACCCCAATACCCCCATGCATATGGGATATATTGAGTAGGGTGATCAGATCATGATATGAATAAACATAACAGTTTAAATAATGCACCAGTAAGGCCTTTTCGCGAACCACCATGCTACTGCCTGAAGGCAGTGGTTCCCAACCTGTGGATTCCCAGGTAGTTTGGTCAACAACTCCCAGAAATCCCAGTCAGTTTACCAGCTGTTAGGATTTCTGGGAGTTGAAGGCCAAAACATCTGGGGACCCACAGGTTGAGAACCACTGCTCTAAGGGCCCTTCCATGCAGCCATATAAGCCAGAATATCAAGGCAGATAATCCACAATATCCGCTTCGAACTGGGTTATCTGAGTCCACACTGCTATATAATACAGCTCAAAGCAGATAATGTGGGATTTTATACAGCTGTGTGGAAGGGGGCTAAGAGGCTTATCTTGTTGATTCAGTAATGAAATAATAGATATCCAGAACATGCTCAAAATAGCCTTATATTCAGAGGGCTGCACTTCCTAACAATATGCAGAGAGAGATGTTAACTGGATTCCAGTCTTGAAATTATCAAACTAGTACCTTACATTTGGCAATAAGTATAACTCTTGTCCATTAGCCATGATTGATCTGGCATAAAACTAAGTAGGGGTGTATTTTGTTCTTTGTTGCAGAATGAATACTATCCTGTTTTATAATTCCCCCTTTCTCAAATTTCTGTCATTTTTCTGCTGTTTTCGACCTTCTACGTAGCTCTCCCTGCTTTATAAGTACCGCTGTGTATTTCTTCTTAGAAACTAGTGCAGAACCAAGTATCTCATCTGTCTGATTGAGAGTTAGATAATTTTGAACATTTGTCAGTAGGGACTGTGTTTGTTATTTGAAACACTTTAACACACTGATCACAAGACTAAATAAAATATACAATTATGGGTTCTGTTTAACAACCTAGGATATTATAGGATACTATACACATGAATTGTATATTCCTTTGTATTCAGGGTGGGCGGCAAAGCAAAAAATGTGATGGTAGCCCTTAGAAGTTTTACCAACAAGGGAAACAAATATAGCCGCAATGTAAATAGGAAAAGGAAGACAAGCAAAGCGGGAGTATATAATGTTCCCATTAGGCAAATCAGGGTAGGTTTATGATTCTGACCACCCACTTAGCGATAAAATTCATGAAAATAGTGAAAGAAGAAATTGCTAGGGATAAGACATCCAGGAGGTGATTAATGAATGAAACAGAGAAAGATGAAGAAAGAGTTTTGGCAAAAGTCTTGCGAAGAAGCTTAGCAGACAAGCTGGACAATATAAACAACGAGACAAGATCTTAAGCTTGTAACCAAACTGATCCACAGAATAACAATGCATTACACACTAACATGTTGACTTATAGAAATGTGTTAAAACAAAACCATCATGTGTAACTGATAACAACAGCAACAGCAAAAACAACAACTTTATTTTTGTATCTTGCCTCCATCTCCCCGAACGGCCTCGGGGCAGCTTACATGGGGACATGCCCATTCAACATAGTTAAAATCTAACACACTAAAATTCATAAAACAACATCCTAAAACAGGATAAAGCAACCACAACATAATATAGTATCAAACAACCATCAAACAAACCACCAGTGGCCTGAGTAGTAAACAGTTCCTGAGCTCGGGTGGGTGGTTTGGTGAAAATCAGTTGCAAGGACAGGGCTGATGGGTAAAGTGCAGACCCAGATAACAAAATTAGGAATGGAGGGCAATATGAAGTAGTACACTATATCTCTGGTTAGGAAACAGTGTTTCTTAATAAAGTGCAAGGACTAGATTTTGGGACATGGCTGGAGCCAAATTTGTCTGAGGGACTGTCTAATCAAAATATGCACATTTTTAGATCTTTACGGAAGATCTTTAGATCTTTACGGAAGGTGGACAGGGTGGGTACAAGTCTAATCTCCCTGGGGAGAGTGTTCCAGAGCCAGGGGACCACCACCAAGAAGGCCCCCTCTCTTGTCTCCACCAACCATGCTTGTGACAAAGGTGGGAGCAAGAGAAGAACCTCCCTAGAAGATCTTAGACATCATGCAGGTTTGTAGGACAAGATGCGGTCACGAAGATAGGCAGATCCGAACCGTTTAGGGCTTTATAGGTAATAACCTGCACCTTGAATTGAGACCGATATTGGCAGCCAGTGATGCTGTTTAAACAGGGAGGTTGACTGCTCCCTGTAATTCATTCCAGTTAACAACCTGGCTGCAGACCTTTGCACTAATTGCAGTTTTCAGGCTGTCTTCAAAGGCAAGATGAACTGTCCAGAATGGTTTCCAATAGGATAGTGCATTTGCTATAAAACGTAAGTTTAAAAACTCATAACTATTTTTGACAAAATAAAACAGATATTCGACCAGAGCAGTTCAAACCTAAACCAACAAAAGTCCTGCTAAGATTAAAAAATACAGCAATACAACAAATTCTATTTTAATGCGTAGGTGCCAAAGACTAGGTAGAATACAAAGATTGTAAGTGTAAAAAGAATTTAATTTTGTTACCTATTGAAAGGGGTCAGGGAGATCTGAATGCAAAAACATTTGGATGCAATTAAGTATGTATGTGGTTAGGAAACCATCTGGCCACATTTTATGGGGAAAGTTTGTTGTTACAGCTGAGGCATACAGACACCATTGCTTCAGAGATACAACTAGCTTGATGATTGGTAAAGTTTTGCCCTTGATGGTTATTACGTTTAGTAGTGAGGATTTATGGCTGGATTACTCGCAATGATGGAGTGAACGGAAAGTCAGACAACTGTTTGTGAATTAAGTCAATGGCTAAGAGGAGTTGAGGACGGCACTTGAAGCGGGAAACTGGGTGTGAAGAATACAAAAGATGTAAAAACTGTCCTTTTCCCTTTCTCATTCAGCAGAACCCTTATGATTCCACTGTGTATAGAAGTAAAACAGCCAGTTCAGGATTAGTACTGAGCCTCAAGTTTGTGTTTGAAAAGCTTTATTTGAGGATGGCTCAAGCCCTAAATATGACTACTAATTTCAAGAGATAAAGGTGTATTTGTGGTTTTGTGCTGGTCTACTTGTACAACCTTATATCCTTGATTTATCTTCCATTTGAACTTATACAGATCTCCTTCCTCTTCTTTACAAGGCTCTTTCATACCATTTCATATTTTAATGCAGGCATGAGGAAAAATACATCTTTTCTGAATTTGTTTATGTTATTATACGATTAAGTCAAGGAGCTTTCCAAGGCTTCAGAATATACTTTATTAACATAAGTATAACCAGGATGTTAAAACAGATATTCTGCCAACCTAGATAATATCTGCCTATCTTTCATGAAGTCGGCAATAGTCCACAAAATCATCAGGCAAATAACTTGTGTTAATATTCAAAGCATACTTGGTTTCCAGATGTTGTTGTACACCAGTTCTAGAGGCCCCGAGATTGGGAACCAATGTTTTTTGTTTATTTTTCAGTACCAGTCTACCATGGTTAATGCTACCTTTATCAACATAAAACTGAATCGATAGCATACCATACCAGCTGGATTCTTATAATTAATCCTGAAATAACATTTGTAGATTTATATCAGGGGCAGGTTTACATGATACTCTAAATAAAGCAAAGTATAGTTACTGATTGTGACAGAAAGCAGGTGAGAGGTGCCATCACCCCCCATGCAGGACTTGGGGCTGCTTCAAGGGTGAAGGGTAATGGGCAGGCTAGCCGAAGAAGCAAGACATGCAAGTAGGTTATTCTCTCATTTGGCCTTTGCATTGGTACTGAAACACCAGCACACTTTGAATGTTGGACAAAGTTCTTGGTGAGCTTTGTCATGTAAGAAGAATGGTCCAATCAAGGAACATTTTACAACGAGAGACAAACCATCTTTCGATAGGTATTATGTACATACCAATTTAAGACAACCTCCTGTTGTTCAGAGGTTAAAATCGTGTTAAAAGGCAAAGTTTATTTAAGTTCCAAGTGAAGAACTGATAAAAATCTATGCAATAAAAAACAAGTGTAATAATCCCAATGAGCACATTTTTTTTTAAAAAAAAGTGTTATCAGAACAAATTAGTTTTCAAATGTGCAAACGCTTTCTTGATAACGTAAACACACACTCAACACTTGTATTTCAAAATGTATTTATCTCAATCTGATGTTTAATAGTGGACTGGCAGCATTTCAACTGCTTATTAAAGAATGTAATTTCCCACTAATGCAATTTCCCCTCCTTGGTTTAGAGGATGAAGCCAGTGTGCTTGCTATCCTGGAACTATATGACAAGGATTGTGGAGTGAGGGGGTGTAATTCCAAGCCCATTTAGGGCAATTCAACCCCCACTCCTCCTTTTTGGATCTTGCTTGTCCCCTATTTACGGCTAGTTTTTTGGGGGGTGGGGCAGGGGGAGATACGAGTCGGTGAGCACCTTCCAGCACATATGATAAACAATGGGGATGCCCCAGAGTATCAACAATGGGAAATGCCCCAGAGTATCATATGATCAAGATGTTGTGGGTAAATTTCCTGTCCTTGAGGCTGGTCTCTGTTCCTCGCTAGGGGTCACATGCTGTGAGGGTTTACACCTCTGGCCAGCCTTCCTGTTTTCATAGCTGGTCTGGGAGTGTTCTGGGAGTGTTTTGCCATGGGGATGGCTGTAGTGTGTGTATAGACCTGCCACTCCCAAATCAGTTTTCTCCCCCCATTTAGCTTTGTGCATCATCAATAAACCTTACATAGGTATCAATGAATAAAGTTGCCCTTATTAGCCCAAACCTCTCATCTTGTGTCTTTATTCCTTTAGTGAGGAAGCAATCTCAGTGTATCAGGACAAGGCATTTTAGTCTCATAGAAACACATTTTGTTGTTGACACCATACAGAATGAGACCTACAAATGTAGGCACTTTGTAGTCTTGTTATCTGGGTAGTTGTAAATGATTCACCCCCAAACTTCCTAACATGCATACTTTTTAACAGAAAAACAAACAATGAAGACAAGCAAGGTTCAAAGCAAAGCCCTTGGCTACTGGGATGCTTTTTTGTCTGAGCTAATGCAACACACTGAGACTATAAAAAATCTATTGTTTTCCAGCACATCATGTTGCAGCAAAGTAGTTGATAAAAACATGGTGCCACTTAGGGCAAAGAGGCTTGGAATTCTCACTGTGAACAGTTACACCACAACATTAGCCCTAATCGTCTGTATACGGGAATTTTCATTGGGTTAGACTACATACCACAAATTACCATTGATTTTTTTTACAATCCTGATGCATAAGGATTAAATTATTTGAAGATTTGTGGTGTGAACGTCAACTGGAAACAATGTTTTATGTACCCAAACCCCCCAATAGGTCATGCAACAGATTGCTCAATCACAATGAACTAAGCCAGTGTCTGGTACTGAAGAAAATGCTTTTGTTTACAAGTGTGTGGGGAGGAAAAGAAGAAGAAAAAACATTTCAGAAGACCTTTGTATGCAGTCAAAATCCAGCCAGGAAAGCTTTATTTGAAACAGACTCTGAGACTAAGACATTTTACGCTTGTTTTTAATTATGCTCATCTAATTAAGCTCATTCCAGCTTTATCGAAACAGCTAGAAGAGTTTTTCAGTTATTGAACTTTTAGTTTTTCACCCTAGTACTAGAAATGCACCAAGAAACTCTACAGCATGTTCACTAAAGGGATTCCAGGATGTTTTCTCTTATTATTGTCTGTGCTTAAATAAACTTTACTAGGCTATAAAACTGCAAGTAAGAAATATACAGTAATTTACCTGTAACATAACTTGATACTTTATCATATGCTATCAAGATTGCAAGAGCTCATCACAAACAACAATTAAAAGAACGCCTACAAAAGTGCTTCAGGATTAAAAATTATAGACGCATAAATTCATTCCCAGATATAATCTGGTTCTTTAGGTTAGTTTTATGAAAGAACATACTAGTCTACTGACATGAATAACAGTGTGGCCCAAACAGATTAATCTGTATTTTTCACCTTTATGAAGTACTTAGTCAACAACCAAAAATGAGATACAGTCAGTGGAGAAAACGGGCACAGAATAGTTCAAATTGGAGTGATATGACATCAAAGCTGAAGAGTGTGACTGATCCCAATGCTAGATAAAAGACAACTAAGGTCTGTGAAGAAACCTGGCAAATCTGTCCAGAAGATAATTTGTAAATCCTTCTGAGGTTAGTTTCATAATAGTGGAAGAGAGAAAAACAACTTGAAGAAAGTTAAACAAAGAGGAAAAAGAAAGAGCAAAAGAACCTTCTAAAGGACAGAACATATTAAACACTTTAGGGACAGAAACTACAGAAAGGATGAGAAATGAAGACATATAAGAAAGTGATAGAACCAGAGACACAGGGTGTCTTATGAGAGTGGAGAGGATAGATGTAGGGAAGGAGGTCAAGTGATGAAAAATCACAATAGATTATTAGCTTTATGCTTAAAAGAAATACTTAGTAACAATTGGAAGAAAAGGCATGAAAGGATGTTGAATTTTATGTGGGAGAGGACAGGGCAGTGATAACCTATTGCACAGTAAAGTTTCTGGTGGTCAGGGTTTTATTACCAGTAGAATTATTTGCTAGTCCTCATAACTAGCAAAAGAAAAAAATATGCAAAGTATCCGTTCTGTTCATGATTCAACTATTCCTTGATGGAATATGGATTGATGTGTTATGAAACTTCCATTTATTTTCAAATATAAACCATCCTGGACTAGACAAGGGCATACCCGTTAAAGCAGTGGTGGGTCATGGACCACCAGTGGGCCACAAGGACAAAAACGTGGTCCACAAGTCCTTCCTATTTATTTATTTATTTTATTTCCGCTCCTTTCATGCCGCTTGCCACTCCTTCCCTGTTGCTGACCATGGCATATATTCTGTATCAGAAACAAGAGCTGATGTGGTCTATTCAATGCAATTTTCTGAATCAGCACTCCAAATTGAATCTAAAGTTGACCAAAACCTGATTCGTAACCCTTTTGGTACTAATGTTGGAGAGTGGTCCCTGGTCAAAGTGGTCCCTAGTCAAGTAGTCCCTGGTCAAGGTGGTTCCTGGTCAAAGTGGTCCCTAATCAAGTGGTCCCTGGTCAAAAAAACCACTGTGTCAAAGGAAAGGGAATTTATTCCTAACAGTGTAGATATGAAACAAATGCTTAAAGTCTAATTCATTACATCTTTATTGAAAAAGTACAGTTGAATACTATTGTGCAACATATACATATATTTTATGCATGACATATATCTGGATCTTAAATGTCCCAAAGAAATAGGATCAGGACTGCTATATTAATTACAGAACTTGTTCTATACAAAGAAAAACATGTTTCACAAACTAAAGAAATATTTTGAATTATTTTCCAGAAAATTACATGATTGTTTTAGACGTGATATGCTTAGTCGGACATTGGAATGTTAATGAGAAATCACAGATCATCCACTCTCTTTCAGTTCACTAATCAAAACAAAAATAATTACACATAGTTTATTTAAAGAATTCCTACACAGTACCTTCATCTTTTATTCAAATGACAAAACATTGGTTTGGTAAACATTTATGCAATCATCTTCTAGTTATTTTTCTTTTTTTTTACCTGGAGTGCACAAATTACTTAAAAGAGGGTAGGTTTGGCACTTTTATACTGATGTCACCAATATTAATATTTCTTGGGATCTCTGGAAGGTTCATATTCTTTACAGCTGAAACTGCCCGGGCTGGGGCTCCTGCTAAACCAGCCTGTATACAGAAGAAAAAGATTCTGCTAAAAGGATGTCCAGTGTAATCAACAATGTGCTACTAAGATATAGCTTTACTACAATACATCTTATAAGAAAGACATCAACACTAAGGTTAGAAAAACAGATGACATTTTGGGTTGGGATGAAATGAGATTATTCGGAAATATTTAACCAGAACAAGAGAAAAAAAGCAGTTCACACATTCTCTAAAATATGGTTAACACATGCAATGGTAGCTTGATAAAAAAAAATTAACATGTAGTCTGTAAAACAACCATACTGAGATTAAACATAAGGAAAGGCTCATGCTGACTTTGATTTCTACTGTTTCCAGGTTGCCTACATAAAGTATACCTGCCCCTAGCCTGGACTTGTACCATCTTAAAGCCATTGTGTTTAATCAGATGCCAAAATTGTATTACCATATATACTCAGGTATAAGCTGACCCTAATAAAAGTCAAGGCACTTAATTTTACCACAGAAAATTGGGAAAACCTATTGACTCGAGTGTAAGCCAAGGATGGGAAATGCAGCAGCTACTGGTAAATTTCAAAATAAAAATAGATACCAATAAAATTACATTAATTGAGGCATCAGTAGGTTAAATGTTTTGGAATATTTACATAAAACTGTAATTTAAGATAAGACTATCCAACTCTGATTAAACCTTTATTCTAACTTTCTTCAATGTTAATGTGCTTACGTATGCTTCCAATAATGAGTAAAATAATAAATACAACAATAATAACAATAATAATAATACAGTAAAATAATGGAAATGTAACAATAAAAATAAAAATAAATAGAGTAATATAATAAATGTAATAATAATAATAATAATAATAATGTAAAATGATAAATAACTTTGACTCAAGTATAAGCCAAGGGGGGCTTTTTCAGCCTAAAAGGGGGCTGAAAAACTCATCTTATACTCGCGTATATATGGTACATAAAAAAGCAAAGTTTTAACATTGGTTATTTAATGCCTATTTAATGCCTATTGTCTTACATGCTTTACAGAGGTGAACGGTGCATTCTCTTTAGATCTTTCCCCCATGCCATCTAGTACAAGGGACTTTCCAATAAAGAAACACTGAAAAACCTCAAAAGCTTATATACTAGATAGTGTTTTAAAATTATCTGAGTCTGCAAATAAAGAAGGCATACATTAAGTGTTTTCTTGGATAAGTTAAAGACAGACAAAAAGACACCTGAGTTTCCCACCTCCATCTTAGATCTGTTCTTTAGATTTAGAGGGGGAAATGCTCTAGAGTCTAAATTTATTAGATTGTTGTTGTTTATTTGTTGAGTTGTTCCTGACTCTTTGTAATCTCATGGACCAGCCCACGCCAGAGCTCCCTGTCGGCTGTTGCCACCCCCAACTCCTTCAATGTCAAGCCAGTCACTTCAAGGATACCATCCATCCATCTTGCCCTTGGTTAGCCCCTCTTCCTTTTTCTTTCCATTTTCCCCAGCATCATTGTCTTCTCTAAGCTTTCCTGTCTTCTCATTATGTGGCCAAAGTACTTCATCTCTGCCTCTAAATATTCTTCCCTCCAGTGAGCAGAAATTTATTAGATTGATAATCTCAAATGTAAAATGCTTCTCACACCCTCAATCCCCTTTTGGTCTTATGAACCTTACTAGATTATAAATCACATGCCCTACGTTTCTAGGAAGTAAAGGGATTTTCCTTTCAAAACTATCATTTTGAGAACACAAGGACAAAAGACAACCAAATATATCTGACACTAAGCTAGTATTTAGGCTAGGAAACATATGACACAAAAGTATTGTAAAGCCAGTACATTCAAGGGTCTTTTTTTGTATTTTTCCTGGAATCCTGAGAATTTCAATATTCACTAAAATAAATTGCTAGGTTTAGCAATTTATTTTATATTTAGCGAAATTTTTGAAAACATGTACAAATGCTAAAGCAAAAGATCATTAACGTTTTCATAATTAAATATTATAAATATATTTCTTTTACTTGTAGTTTGCTCTCTGGCACTTAAAATATGCAAATAATCCTATAAATTCAATTATATACTTTTAAAAGTCAGAGATCAGCTACAGATCTACAAATAGATTATACCCGCACTTGTCCATGATTTTAAGCAATGTTTATTTACTATTTTGCCACCATTGTCTCTTCTGTTAAATAGCAATATTGTATATAACACACTTTATGGGAGATCAAAGAACTTGGTACTGAATAGTTTTGGACCTTTTCACCCCCAGCTGCATTCTTGTATTTTGAAATAATGGATTCCAGAGGTTAACCAGGATTATGCAGGATTTTGAGTCTCTTCAAACAAAACTGTCTAGATTGCATAATCATTTCACTTACAGGCAGAGCAATCCAAGGGAGGGATAGGAAAGCCTGTAATGGACAAACCACAACTTCAAGAACAAATGTCTTGCTCTTTAAAAAGTTTGTTACAGATTTTACTCTATTTGGCAGGTATCGGCTACAAGCCATTTCAAGTGAACTAAATAATTTAAATGGAGTTGCTTGAATTTTAATCACACAAATTCTCAACACATTCCAGTAACATAATGTTCAGTAATTAAGAAGGATATTTGGCCCACATGCAGCCCATGGGGTTTCTGTTGTCTATCCCTGTCTTACATTGTCCTAGAATATTTGGATTACATTTTGTTTCAAAGAATAATCCACTGCATGCTTTCTCTTGAGTTTTTGTAGCAATGAGAAAGTTCATAGAACCATGAAATCATAGATTTGAAAGGGTCATTTAGTTCAAACCACTGCTATGCAGGAATACACAATCTGAGCACTCCTGACAGATAGTCTGTTTAAAAACTTCCCAAAAAGAAGATTCAATGCTTTGAGGCAGCAGATTATTCAACTGCCGGACATGTACAGAGTTAAATAAATATGAAGAATTGCTAAGTAAACTTAAAAAACAAGAAATATCTGGGGAAAGGATTAACTGGGAAAATATATAATGGATTAATAGGCGAGGATATAGAGTTGAAGTTGTTAGAAAAGGTATGGGAAGGAGACCTAGGGCCTCTGATGGATCTAGAATGGAAAAGGGTTCTAAAGTGGAGCGTGGTTAAGAATCTGTCAACAAGATTAAAAGAAAACTTGCATAAAGTCATAAAGAGATGGTATACCACACCGATTAAATTACACCAGATGGATAGGAAGCAAAGTAACCTCTGCTGGAAATGTGGCATGCACAAAGGGACATATTTCCATTTATGGTAGGAATGCCCAGAGCTGAAGAGTTTTTGGAACAATATATTTATTGAAATAAGTAATGTTATAGAATTAAACATTGTCCCAGATGCTAGGTTAGCATTACTAATGGATGCCACAAAGCTGAACTTAGAAATGGGGAAAAAAAACAACTAGTGATTATTTTACACAGTAGCGAGACATAATTGCAAGGAATTGGCAGATAGTAACCAATCTCATGCTGGAAGCATGGTATGCGGAGATATAGAACGTTGCCTTAAATGATAAAATATCAATGGAAATGAGGATGTTCAGGTGGGAAATTAAAAGATCAGAATTTGATTCATACTAGTCAGATTTCATTAAATATATTTTAGAGACTGATAAGGGAAAGCAATACAACCTTGTCTGGGTTTGACATTTGTTTACTAGTTGTCTCATAAATTTATGGCAAATGAAATGATACTTGTTCAGACCTTGGTGGCGGGATTATGTGTTTGTAAAATGTTCATTGCTTTGTGTTCTATTTACACTGTGTGGATTTGCTCTTTGATATAAATATTAAAACCTTTCTCTGCTTAATCTATAATATTTCTAAATATCCTATAGTTTTAAAAATTATCCAGGTTAAGAAAACAAATGCTTATTTGAATGCCAATGAACTTTCTATAAAGAAAGTTATTGGAAAGGACTGTACATTCCCACCTTTTTCCTAATCAGCTCTGCTTGAAGACAGGGCACATTGAATCAGCAAGTTTAGCTTCTGAGTAAACATACTTAGGATTGGCTTGTTAGTTAAGAACCATGTTAGGAAAAAAATACAAATGCTTTTCCGTTTTTATCTTCTGCTACTAAAATTATTTTTCCAAAAGCAACTTTGACATTTTAAATACACTCAACTAAATAAATACTCATTTTTGGCAAGGACAATTTAGTCCTTACAAGTTTCCTTTACAAAAGTGCATAAAAGCAACATAACACTGCCTAGATTTAACTGGAAGCGATAAACAAAGGAAAATATCTACCTTTTAATATGGGAAGGAATGCATATTTAAATCTAGGTCCTCCAGCATTATGGTTAACTTCTGCTGGAGCTTGACCATATAATGTTTCAATGAAACCCATAAATAAATCTACAAAAGTCAAACTTGTAATTATGGAGGGCCAACTGTAGTGCTTTTGCAGCATTTGACACTTCTGGCCCTATAGTCAGTTTTAGGGGCCGGGGGAGCTATTTTCCAGAAAATATAGGAAGACCCTTGTTTATATAATGCCATACATAAACAAGAAAGCCAGAATGTCCTTTATATATATTATTTTACTACTAAGCTTCAAAAGAGTATAATCTATTGTAAGGTGGAGGATTTCCCACCCGCATTTCATTTTCTCTATAAACCTCTAGATGAGGGCTGGAAAACTCTTCAGATTCTATTTTCAGTACTAGAAAGATCTATAGACCAAAATAACGTAATGCTGCCATGAGCATTATAGTACTTTTAAAAAGTCAATGTAAAGGCCCGTAGAGCATTTAAAATGCTTATACTTATTCAGATAATTCCACGGCACATGTAATAAATACTGGCATGTAATGGGGAGTAATATAGTATAGGTAAGATTCATTTTTGCTGGGATAACTTGTGTAGTGAGTCTGTGGTGCTAAATGTCCAACCAACCAAGTCCAATGTGCAAATTATTGACACACAGGACTACAGTCTTAAGAATAGAATTATGATGATGTCAGACTTATAAAGTGGGCCCATAATATCCATGGGCTCAGGGTCCATGGATTTGACCAACTGCATTACCGAGCACAAGACTTTGCACAGCATGAGCAGTACTTTGTTGTGATTATGTATCTTCAAGTCATTTCTGATTTGTGGCAAATCTACTACAAGGTTTTCTAGGCAAGACTTGCTTTTACCTCTTAGACTGTAAACTGTGTGTCATGCTCAAGGCTACTCATTCACTAGCCTGGCTGAGTAGGGATTCAAGCCCTGGTGTTGAGAATCTTGAGCTCTATTCACACTGACAGTTTAATGCAGTTCAAAGCTAACTTCAAACTCTGGAGGAGGCCAGACAACAAACTCCCTCAAAAAAAAAAAAAAAAAAAAAGGAAAGAAGGCCCTTAATGTGCATCCACTGTCTGCCATTTGTGTAATCACCATCCAGGCCTCAACCTGGTTCCATTCCTGAAGAATGTGACCGGGTCTTGCTGCTGGCCTATGCCATTTAATTAACATGGATCCCAGTATCTGCATTTTCTGCTATCTCTGGAGGGTCTGGAGACCAAACCCAAAGAACTGCCAAGGACCCATACAATCACTTATTGAATCAAAAAAATGAAGAAAGGATAGCTTCTTTTGCTACAAATGGGACATATATTTTGTAAACGATGAGAACTTAAAAATAAAGTATAGTACCTCACCGCTCCTTTATATCCAAAACAGGATAAATGTTTTCAATGTGAAAGTATAGTGAATTTGTATCTGTTAAAACCAGGGGTCCTCAAACCAAGGCCCAAGGGCAGGATAGGCCTTCCAAAATCATTTACCCGGCCCTCGTTCAGGGTCCACCTAAGTCTGAAATGACTTGAAAGTACACAACAACAACCCTATCTCATTAGCCAAAAGCAGACCCACGCTTCCCACTGAAATACCAATAAGTTTATATTTGTTAAAAATGTTCTTCATTTTAATTATTATATTGTTTTTACGTGGGTTTTTTTGCACTACAAATAAGATATGTGCAGTGTGCATAGGAATTCATTCATGTTTTTTTCACATTTTAATCTGACCCTCCAACAGTTTGAGGAACTGTGACCTGACCCTCTGTTTAAAACGTTTGAGTATCCCTGGTAAAAACCCTTTGTCCATTAGTTTAATGGCTGACAAGCCTTCTCCAGCCTTTATTTTGATGAAGTCTATGGATCTTCTCACTTCACCAGTGGTCTCCTTGACAGCAGACACTTTCTGCCAGTGCAGGATTTGAGGTAACAGTTGGAAGTTGCTAGAAAGCCCAAAATATATGATGATTCATGCACTCAAGACATATGATTCTAAAGAACTAGAGGCAAAAAACTGATAAAATGAAAAGAAAAGAAAAAGCTGCAAACAGGACCAAATGAGGCTCCAAACTGATCTATCAATGCAGTGGAAGGGGTGGTAATCTGATTATGAATAGAAAGAAAAGGCAGACAAGGGCCAGCCAATACACTTATGGTTAAAAACATAATTTGATAAGGTACTTTGCAAAGGATAGCTTCAAGACAGGTAGTAGAGTGAGAATTATGAAGATGCCCTATGTGCACCAGTTATCTCAAACGTAGCACTTGATACCATAACATCAATAGCAAAACACTTCACACTTTCAACTGCTGGCTTCTGACTACAAGCCTGATCATGTCAACATTTCAAGGATTTTCTTGAACTATAAAGTCAATCTCTATTCCAAAATCTGCCTGGTTTTTGACATATTAGTGGTAAGCACTGGCTTAATCAGTTTATTAAACTCCAAAACAATATATTCCCCTCCATATTAAGATGACAAACAGGGCATGTGAAGGCAAAAGAAGCAAAGCGTTTTAGAGCTCCTTTTAGTGATGTTAAAACACCATTTTAACATAAGAAGTAAAACTCTTAAATTCAACTTATAAATATGTATTTTAGCTTAAGAAAATAGCATTCTACATTTTTAAAAGAAAACAAATCATGAGGAATTACTGTGGCTAGACACCATAATTACACTTCAGTTAATAAAGACACTGGGTTTATTTTATGATTTTCGCAACAAGACCTTAATGGAAAAATACTTATTTTTTGTTCTTCCCATTTTCCACTATGGACAATATATTTATCTATATATCACTATTAGAAAAAAAAAATACAAAAACCTTATTTTAGTTTGGTGAACATATCATCAAAACATTTAAATTTAAATACCCGATTTATCAAACATCAAAACTTTAGGCACAAAATATAAATCACAGAGTACTTCTAAGACACAGTGAACATTTTCAGAATGATACTTTAAATTCTCTTTAATCTAATTTTTTTTCAATTCCCAGTTCACATCTGACACAGCCTCTGCCTATGATTCCCCAAATCCCCCAGTTACAACAAAAATGAGAACACTACCAAGCACTCTGTTCTGATATTAGAGCAGAAACAGCTAAAGAAACAGTCAAGGTAGATAAGGATTATTATTAGCGCGGGGGGGGGGGGGCGGACAGACATATCTCTTATCTATGCATTTCTTGTAATGATAGATAGATCTCATCTACTCTACAGGTTTCTATGTCAAATAGTTATGTAGAAAAAGATTCTCCCATCTTGTTGCAGCACAAATTCTGTGAGCTAAAATAATTGATAGTATGCTTACATCAAAAAGTAATCACTTTCCTTTCATATTTTACAAAAGAAATTAATCATAATCCATGGTGTTTCTGAAATCTAATCACCCGCAAACAACTGAAGAGCTTATTTCTGGGATTCTTGGTCACCTCAATAAGGAACAATCAGTCCTGATACTTCGTACAGAGTACAAGAGGACAAGAATGTCCAGAAGGTTTTAGAAGTACAGTATGAGCTCACAGACAGCTAGAATTACAATTAACCAGACAATACATTGGCCCAGCTGCTTTGCAATCTCAGTTTAAATGAACACACGAGTTGTATGAGTCACTGAAAGGCATTGGGTTAGATCCATTGTAACACCTGCAGAAAAAGAAGATTGATAGAAAACTAATTTTTTTCGCAACCTCTTCTCTACAGCAACTTTTCTTGGATGGATATGTGGGTTCCTCTGACTTAATTTCTACAATCCCACATTTACATTCAGCCATCCACTCAAAACAGCCCTTTTCCAAGCCCCCAAAAAGCTTTTGAAGAACCTCAGGCCACTGCTGGTTACAGGAATATAAGGAAAGCCATTTTCTATTGACCTCTTTTTGTGGGTGTTCCTCTGGATCTAACCTATACTCTTAAGGCCTTCAGCGACACTGGCTTGTGGCTACAAATTGAGAACTCCAACATATACAGATATATATGCTGTGGTAACACTTAATGTTAACTACATTCACCCAGTTAACAGCTGTCAGAAAGCCATGTTCCTTCAAGTTACCAAAAAAAGCAGAAATAGAAAGTATATTTCAGGACACGATTTAGTAATATGGAAGCTCTACGTTTTCCTTTGATTATCAAAAGTGCTTTAGTTGTGGTCTCTTATGAAACCTTAAATTATTCTCCAAATGACAGATAGTTGAGCTTCCCAAGAGACCGTGCTCATTATAAAAGGCAATTTCTTTTATATGCACCTATCTTCCAGTATATATTTAATGTGTGGCTAACATAGCTGCTGGTATTTTATATCAACCCTTCTTCCTAGAACAAGTATGATTCAAAGCAGCAGGGTTATGAATAGGATGGGAGGATGCAGTACAGAATATAAAAAATGGTCATGTTCTCTTCTCATGAGGGTAAATAAATGAACAGAATTAGAGAAAAAACAAAATGAGGTCTGCAAGTATATCAAAATGCCAAACAGATAGAAGACTTAAGACATACTTTTTGAAATTTCAAGCACTTGGATCACAGCGATAATAATGGATGGGCATGATTTCTCAGAATTTGTTTATTATAGTCTTTAAATTGCCAGACCCAAAAATAAAAACAGAATATGTACAAGCAAAACGTAAAATAGAGCAATACTACTTTAAAAAAAAGAAACACAAATTTAAAACCCTTTTCTTACACTTTGAAACATTTCTGTAGTTTGGGGAAACAGGCAAAGAGAAAGACATGAACTGATCGGACCACTATTCTGTACATTATGGTTCCTGTAAGAATCTAAAACCATTATCTAATTTTGTCACTGAACCCTGAATAGTATAAAATATAATGCCATTCTAACTGGAAGCAACATTTGGCTTCCTGGGACATTTTTGGTATACTCTAAAAATTATATGTTCAATTCTTTATATAATTTCATTCTATTAGAACATAGTGTAATCTGAAGTTCATTTCCCTTCATAGCTAGTGATGACGCAATAGACTGCTATGTGATTTTATTGCTTACCAAATTAGCCAAGGTTTACAAAGCATGTAATATATAGAGAGCTATGGATGCAAACTTCTGCTTTCTGGGCTCTTCTGAACACTGCACTCCTAATTTGTTAAGTTTTTTTCTAAAGTCTTCTAAGGAGTGCCAAAGAGGGACACAAAACCTTTCTGGACAACTATAACACCATCCATGTGAGACACACTGTGTGCCAATTTCCCTTTCTACTTTAATTAGAATATTCTAATTAACTGGCCCCTAAAAGGTGGTGCAGCTAGGTTATTTGGTGTCTTAGACCACCCCCACTTTTACACAATGATTCATAGCACTTGAAATAGTGTCCATCCTTCTTCTCTTCCCTCCTATTCCATTCTAGAAGCTAACACACATAAAGTCTTATCCTGCCAGCATGGTTTGTCAGCCCTGCCAAGGAAAACAAAATTATGTGCATATGTAGCTTTACTTTACAAAGTTACACAAATCCTTCATGGTTACAGGAATAAAATAGACCTTGCTACCCTTATGCTGCTTAATTTCATTTAATAATAAGCATATTAGAAATATGCTTATTAGTAAAAGGATGTAATAGTAAAGAATATAATTTATAATTTTCAGAATAAATGAACATCTGCACACATACAAATGTCCACAGATTACTAAACATTTTTTAAATAAGATGGAAGCTACAAGCGTCTGTCTGAAAAGTATCTGTCTCATAATTTGCTATTCTCTGTGTGATCATCTGGGGACTCTGGACTTTGGCCTCAAGGTCTAACCCTAGCTGCACCACCAAGTATTCTCTTAATGATTTTTAACTTTTGGAGATTTTGACTGCTTGCAATGCCCACAAATATCTATCTAGAGACAATTTTAGATAACACGCAGTTAAATTTCAAGTCTTCTTCTGATCCTATAATAACTTCATGGAACTATTTCCGAGTATAAAATAAAAATAAAACAGTTGTACTATGGAGAATTCTGATAAATATTCTGTTCATTCCTATTCTAAAAATCATTTTTGGGAGAATTCCTAGATGAAAGGTTGGCTGACAAAACTGAGGAAATCCAAGATGTCAACTCCTTGCATAACAAGAAATTGCCTTTGGTTGCACAAAATGTCATTAGTCATGTCTTTGGAGTTACCCGTGTTTATAGACCATTAAATTTTCTGCAGTTTTTATTAGTGTAGTGGTTCTCAACCTGTGTGTCCCCAGATGTTTTGCCTTACAATTCCCAGAAATCCCAGCCAGTTTACCAGCTGTTAGGATTTCTGGTAGTTGAAGGCCAAAATATTTGGAGACTCACAGGTTGAGAACCACTGTGATTAGTGCATCCTTAGCCAAGGATACATAGATCGATAGCCCTATGCCACAACAAAGCAAATGGAAGTGGGTTATGGGATGATTACTCCCTTCTTCTTCCCCTTCTGAAGCATGCTATCATCTTCCTCAGTTTTAAATGTTACATTGACAATGATGTTTCCTGCATTTAAGAATAGCCAGGGTTTCTACTTCTCCAGGATTCGCAATCGAAGTGGAAACATATTTTAAAATCCTGGTGAAGAAAAACTCCTAGAAAGCATAAACTACTTGCAACGAAATTGTTGACATGACTTAATTATCGTTTAGCCTAGTTGTAGGGGCTTATGTCTCAAGAGAGAACTGAAGGAGAAGGGAGGTGGGGAGGCCAACAAAGCCCTATACACTTTGCTGAAGTGCAGTTCTGCATTCTACCTGTACCAGCTAAATGAGATTTTTTTCATAATGCATTTTAAAGATATAAATCTCAAAGCTGAATGCTAATGAAAGGAAGAAAAAAATGAAATATAATGAAGTTAATGACAATCTAGAAAATACACTACAGGCAATAAAAGATGAGGGAAACTATCACAAAAAGTAGGCTACAAAGACTAGTATGGGTTTATCAACACATAATTTTTGAGTCTGGCCTAATATGTTTATTGCCTTTGACATCATTTTGCTTTCCCTTTATTAAATAGAAGCACAAATTGGCAATACCTGGATCTACCTGTCCTGTCTGGGAGACTGAAAGATAAAGGTCTGTAAAGAGAAGAATGGAAAGAACTAGAAAAGATCAGGTGGTTTGAAAAAATGAGGACTGGCTTAAACAACCAAAATGACACCCATCTGAACACTACACAAACACCACAGTTTTTCCAGAGGACACCTTCCATGTCACTTATAGTGCCTGACAAACCCACATCCATTTTTTCCTCTTTCAATCCTTTTAGTAAATGCCTAGAACGTTAGCTTTCTTTTTTTTCTTTTTCTTTTTTTGCATGATTGACACATCTTTAATTGTAGGAGCTAAAACTGTTCATAGTTTGCAATGAAAGAAATCAAAGTTGGGAATGCTTCATATCCTACAAATTCATTTTGTAGATACTATCTCTTGAGTAGAAAAGAACAATGAATCATTTACAGTAGCATGGGTCCGTTCACGTTTGTCAAAGTCATTGATAGATGCATAGTCTCTGTAGTAGAGTAAAACTGCCTAAAATCTGTTGAAAGTGCTCTGGAGTTTCTTGGAACTTTTGTGTTGAAAATGAACATACAATCCACAGAGCCAATGCCTTGCTGTCCATGTTTTAGAAAGCATTATGTGTACATTAATTTGAGCTAAGGCAAATTCACAGAAAAAGAAGTTAACTGGGATCCAAAGAACCACATATACTGCTCTTTGTGTGCACCAAGGCTTTCTCACACACTTCTTCCCACCCTGCAAATTCTTGATGTAGTATCTTTGAGTGATGGATGGCCCTAGAATAATGTACAACCATGAATGGGGAGTTATGGTTAAAGATGGAATTAAGTAGGCATACACCATGGACACAAGTAGAGGGGAAACTTTGGATCACAGCCAACATTTGGGATTAGAAGTTCACATGGAAACGTTCAAAATGTCCAAACAGCTTGAAAAGAGCCAATTAGTGTACTCAGATACACTTTGTCTTGCTTCCTTTTGGTTCTCTAATATGAAATGATATCCCAGCACGCACAGCCCAAGTCACAATGCCCACTACTTGTCTGTTACCTATCTTTAAAGTTTCCTGTTAAAAAACCAAGAAAAAAAATTCACCAAGGAGATGATTTAATGGAAATTGAATTTAACTTGATCTATTTCACTGAAGTAGCCTCCTCATTTGAAATCTCAAGGTGTAGGTTAATCATTCAAACCAGAAGTTTAAGAAGTTTAAGATTTTTAAAATTTAAAAAAAATTGTGATAAATAGCCTATTGAGTTGGGTTGCTGTGAGTTTTCTGGGCTGTATGGCCATGTTCCAGAAGCATTCTCTCCTGATGTTTTGTCTGCATCTATGGCAGACATCCTCAGAGGTTGTGAGGTCTGTTGGAAACTAGGTAAGTGTGGTTTATATACCTGTGGAATGTCCAGAATGGGAGAAAGATCTCTTGTTTGAGGCAAGTGTGAATGTTGCAAATGGCCACCTTGATTAGTATTTAATGGCTTTGCTGCTTCAAAGCCTGGCTGATTGCTGTCTGGGGGATCCTTTGTTTGGAGGTGTTCTCTACACTGAGAATCCAATGAAATCCACAAGCATGTGGACAATTTTAACAGAAAGGAGAAAACTACAAAAATGAACAAAATCTTGCTACCGTTTTTTAAAAAAACGGTCTAAAATCAGGACAGTAAATAAAGAGCAAACCTCAAAAAGCAGAATTCCAGACAAGAGTCAATCAGAGCAAGCTAACCCCTCCCAACACAGGATCCCCCAGGCAGCAATCAACCAGGCTTCAAAGCTGCAAAGCCATTAAATGCTAATCAAGATGGCCAATTACAACATTCACACTTATCTCAAACAGACAAGAGTTCTTTCTCCCATCCTGAACATTCCACAGGTATATAAACCCCACTAGCCTAGTTTCCAACAGACCCCTCAACGTCTAAGGATGTCTGCCTTAGATGTGGGCAAAACGTCAGGAGAGAATGCTTCTGAAACATGGCCATACATCCTGTAAAACTCACAGTAACCCAGTGATTCTGGCCATGGAAGCCTTCGAAAAGCCTACTGGGTTCTTCTGAACGTTTTACAGTTCAAGTTGGTTTCCAATTTTCTTTCATATCTTTATTGATATTATTGCACTAGCATATTGCCATGCATCGTTTAATGTGCTATACCATTTCTGTACTTCTCAGCCAATGCTGTCCATATTGCAAATTAGAAAAAAAAATATTGTGAAGATTGAGTCAAACAGCAAATTTTAACAGCATATTAACTGGCAAAATCGATTTCCTTTGTTGATAAAACATGAATGAATCATATTCTATCTTCTTATTTGGGAGAAGTAAAATGGGACATGAAATTCAACATTAACACTACAATTGCTCGAGAAAAGAGTCGCATTTACAGTAGTGCTCTTGCTGGATCATATACTAACCTGGGGGGGGGGGGGGCAATGAACGAAGGAAAGTTTCAAAACTCAATTGCCTATGGCTAACTGCTTTTTATTTAAAGTAATACTCCAAAATAATTTGATGAACTCATTAAATTTTATTTTAAGAGCTTAGAGTTGTGATAATTTATAGGACCTCCAATACTCTCAATCATTTTATGTGTGGGGAAAAGGTCATATCAGTTTCTAAATGCCCTCAGTACAAAAAAGTTATTTTAATAACCCCAGAAATACTGGTTTATTTTGTTAGGAATGAAACACTCATTCTAGGACATGATGGCACCAGCTCCCAAATTCATCAGTTACAAAGAACCAAGAGAGGTACTTAAATTATTTGAATTTTGGATTAGACAAAGTTTTTCATTTCTTACCCAAACTTTGGCCGTTGTATTGCAAATTACACATATATTTTCTATTTATAACTCTTCATAGGTGTGCTATAAAGTAAACACTAAATAAAGATCCTCTGAGAGTAAAGACATGCTGCAGAAGACAGAAGCCTTGACTGAAGGAAGCTCAGAAATGTCTCTAAACAGATGCCAATGGCAGATGTGAGTTTGACAGAAGGGGAATGTTGAGCTAATTAAGCAATCAAGGAAGGCTTTTACATGCCACACACTACATGTTTTTTTTTAGCAATACAGGTAGCGGAATATAAAGCAATACTAAAAGATAAAGGACGATTTCACGTCATGCAGGTTCCATGATCATGCTCTAGTTGGCTTGAATGCTTGTCATTCTTACCTCAGATTTTTCCAGTTTATTCTGAGCATCAATTTGGGTGACAATTTCATTCATATTAGTCTCCAAAACCATTCCACCCATCACCATTTCAGCCAGAATATTATGAACCTAAAAAAATAACAAAATAAACTAAAAACATATCAATTAAAACAATACATCACAAACATCAACTAAGGGACATTTTTCTTAAATTAGCTTCTTCAATGTAAAATCAGTAACACATCAAATACTTAAGTGAGAGATGCCTAAGACTTAATCAGGCCCTCGGTGGTGCAGCAGATTAAACCACTGCTGCTGCACTTGCTGACCTAAAAGTTGGCGGTTCAAATCCGGGAGGCGGGGTGAGTTCCCGCTGTTGGCCCCAGTTTCTGGCAACCTAGCAGTTCGAAAACATGCAAATGTGAATAGATCTATAGGTACCGATTCTGAGGGAAGGTAACAGAACTCCATGCAGTCATGCTGGCCACATGACCTTGGAGGTGTCTATGGACAATGCCAGCTCTTCGGCATAGAAATGGAGATGAGTCTGGCACGACTAGACTTAATGTCAGGGGAAACCTTTACCTGTACCTTCTAACACTTAATACTTGTCAATGCTCCATAGCTGTAAAAACCTATGGAGCATTGACATTGAGGATGAACTGACTTTAATTCCAGTCAGTTCATCCTCAATAGAAATGTGTAGCTATTATGAGATTTATAATATGAATGGCAATCCTAATCATCTACAGTGATTGCATTATGGTTACAGACATCATTTTTATTTTTACAAGCTTTTCTACTGCTGGAAATGTTTTTCATAGTTGCATAAACATCAGAGCTTGTATAACACTGAACACTGTTTTTCTAACAGCATTTGACAGCACAATGGAAACAATCAAGGAAAGAACAACTTTTAAAAATACTTTTTTCCAGTTCAAGAAACTGCTGTGCTGAAGATTTTCCAACAGAGTAAGGGCCTCACATTGTAGAGTAACAACTATAATTATGTTAAGTCTTCATAATTATAATCAAGAGCCTTAAAAGCTTTTACCCAAGGACAATATAGTACATACATGAATAGTTATGTGAGCTGTCGTATCTGCTTTCAGTGCTATTGTACAACATATGCATATGCAACTGAACACGTAATCCATTTAGAGCAGTGGTTCCAATCCTTTGGGCCTCCAGGTGTTTTGGACTTCATCTCCCAGAAATCCCAGGCAGCTTACCAGCTGTTAGGAATTGTGGGAGCTGAAGTCCAAAACACCTGGAGGCCCAAAGGTTGGGAACCACTGATTTAGCACATTCATGTGCCAAGGCTTTTGCTTAGGGTTTTATGTTCAGAAATGATGCAAATCTACATATATGCACTTCTCTACATGATGCACCCTATCAGCAATGGTTTCTTATATTTCAAAATAATTTGGCAAAAACCCTATTTGTAGAAATCTAGAAGGTGCAAGGTATAAGCTATGGACGGAGGTTTGGCCTATAAGGTTAATGAATCTCATGACAAAAAGCATCTCAGCTTCAAGGAAGAAGCAAGTTCATATTTCAAAAAGCCTTTTTCAAAATAATAATAATAACAATAATAATGTACAAGGGCAAAATTCACTCATTTATTCACCCGCCTCAAAATCCAGATGTGGATCAGTACTTTGTAAGAGGAAAAAGACTTTCCTTGGGAAAATGGGAGGGGGGCAGGAGGAGGAGATTTTCTTGTTTGCCTTTATAAGTATTCAATGTTCCAGTCAAAGCGTGCATTCTTGGAAAAAATTACAATAGTCCCCAAGCAACCTTCAGAGGTGTCAAACAGAGAAGGGGTTGCACATACAAGGGGAAAAGTTCAGCTAAGGTTTCCAGAGAAGTTGTTTCTGGTTTCTCTAACAAATCGCTCCTCCACAACAAAATCATTATAAACTTGGCAACAGAAATTCTTCACAAAGCCACGCACATATGGGAGGAAAATTCCTTCACAATCATTAAAAGTGGCTTTTCTGTTCTTTATACAAACATGTGGCTTGCATCATTTCCTAATGAAGACTGAAGCTACTTACTCCCTCTAATGACTTGTTCTCTAAGCATCTATCAAGCCGTAATACTACTGAGGGGCAAGCATTTCTGAACTTATTTCCATATAATTTGCCTTAGGTTTCCCGTTTTAACTGTGTAGCTTGTTTTCACTGAACTCATCCGCATGGTCTGGACACATGTGTTATTGAAGGCTTTCATGGCCAGAAACAATGTTGTGAGAAGGTACTTTTTAGAAATAGACCCAACCAAAATTAAGTAGTTTTTCCAAATTGCCAGTTTCCAAGATAGTCTAACTATGTCCAGACTGGGTTGCTGTGAGTTTTCCGAGCTGTATGGTCATGGTCCAGAAGCATTCTCTCCTTAAGTTTCCCCCACATCTATGGTAGGCATCCTCAGAGGTTGTGAGGTTTGTTGGAAACTAGGCAAGGGGTGTTTAAATCCAACAAAGGATTCCCCCAGGCAGGAAGCAGACAGAGTTTGAAGCTGCAAGGCTGTTCAATGCTAATCAAGGTGACTAATTGCAACACGCATACTTGCCTCAAACAGGCAAGAGTTCTCTCTCCCACCGTGGACATTCCAGACATATAAACCCCACTTGCCTAGTTTTCAACAGACCTCACAACCTCTGAGGATGCTTGCCAGGAGAGAATGCTTCTGGAACATGACCATACAGCCTGGAAAACTCACAACAAATACACTACATTAATCTAACAGAATTGAAAGCACGAAGTCACCTACAATTTTGAAAAGCCATTTATATTTCAGAATAAGGAGGGTTTCTTCTTGACACTGACCTAGGCTCTTTATAGAATTATTCACGCTTACTAAGAAATTACAATGTGTTCCATAGATTACTGGAAGAAAGGTATACACCAGATTGCAGACTGAGGTCTAAATCCAATGTGATGCTGATGCTACATACACCACAAGTGTGGTGGAACTTGCTTCTATTCATCTTATTAGTGGTCTCCTATCTGCATACTTACCGGAGCTGTTTATCTTCCAATATCAGGCAGGATCAGGTGGCTTCAGACCATTTAACCCATGTCTTGAATACTACACTTACTTTTACTCCTTGTAATTTAACAATTGTTAAACTAAAAACAACTGGTTGGTTTATTGACAACAAAATAAACTCTAGTACAAATATTTTTGCCTGCAGAATAATTTCAGTTCACAGTACAGCAGATAACCCAAGTACCTTGTCTACATGGAAAATTAAATCCAGTTCACAGACGTTCTCAAAACACTTGTCTAATGTCTCTACAAATACCTGTGGGGAGAAAAGATTGCAAAAAGTCAAAGATTAATCAACCATTTTGTTAAGGAAAACTGAAATGTGTCACACAGAACACAGACAACTCCTGGGAATCCTGGAAATCTTATGTATCTGCACAACATGTGGAGTTAATTCTGGGGATTATCTAGCACAATCCAGCTGCACTATGAAATATCAGATTTTGCTGACATGCTTGGCATTCCTTCTCCTTCGAGTAACGTAACATATTTCTAACGAAACTCACATTCTGACAATCCTTTTATCATCTTAAATATTTTATACTCCAAGGCACTTTACAACTCCTCATTAGTAACCATGGGATAAGTGTGAGCCATTTTCTTCTAGATTTATTAGACACTCCTCTCTTCATGGAACAGGATTAATGGAAATAAAGTAATGGAATCAAGCTGTTTCTGTTGTATTTTAATTACATTTATTTTAAGCTCCAAAGATGAAATCTTAGTAAACAACATTATAAATTAGGATTTGTTTTTTTTTTTTAAAAAAAAGTCACAGTTTATTGTTTACAAGGATAAACTGCTGGGTTCATATACTCCCCTTTTCCTTCTTCTCTTTCACAATGGCAGGAAACATTTCTTTTATATTAGCAACAGTTTAATATAACATTAGCATTAATATTCTGAGCTATGTTTAACCTTAACCATAGCTTGATGAAACCGATTTGTCAGTGTTGGGTGGCAAAGCAAATCAAAAACAAAAAGGAGTTCCCCTTTGCCACCCCCACAGCATGGAGAAATATGAGCCTATCTTAGCTCATTTTTCTAGAGATTTAATTCAAAGTTGAAGCCAGCCTATAACATGATGATACAAGAATCACCATATTTAAAAGTTTCACTGACCAATAACTGTCCTTTAAAAGCAATCTAGAAAAAAATATGGCCTATGAAATCACATACAGATTGTGTGTGCAAGTACCTTGAAATCACCTGTTGACCTATGATGACCGAATGAATTTCATAGGGTTTTCTTAAGTAAGGGATATTCAAGGGTGGTTTTCTCAGTTCCTTCCCCTGAAATATAGCACACAGCATCTGGTATTTTTTGGCAGTCTCCCAACAAAATCAGGATTGACCTGGCTTAGCTTCCAAGATCAGAGGGGATCTACTGCTGTTGGGGCACACACGTATCACAGCCCTAATTCGCTTTACACCAATTTCAATGCCATTTCAAATTTATACACTTGAGTAACAAAAGCTATATTTGGATTTTGCTGTGGAAAGCCCTTGTCTTGTGAAATGTGTCCCTTGTGTTATTTATTGCATCTCACTTATCTACCACAAAGTTCAGGTGGGTATTTTACTCTTTTAACAGCTTTGCAGGCTAGAACATGACTTTCACAAACCTACCCTGTGAGCTTCATACCTACTGCTTTTAACTTTCATCTCTCACATGAATTCTTTCTTTCCGTAGAAATAGTGGAAGATGAAGAAAACGTAAAAGCAATAGTCTTGCGCTCTAGAAAGTGCATTCAATGGTTCTTATTCAACCTCCAGGGAAGTGTAATTATAGAAATCAAAAAGAATAAATAGCAAGTAAAAAATAAGATTCAATTTTTAAAAACTGCATGAGCTACTAAACATTCTCTGATACAGTTACACAAAATGTTCGTCAGCTAGCAGACTGATCAGTGTCAAATAGACACGTCTTCACTTGAATATTTTTAAAACACAGATATTAATGGCAGATTAAGTGATGGCATACAAGAATTTGATTTCAGCTGGAATGGCAGCCACAGAAAGCTTTGTGGTAAGATTTTTACAGGAAAAAAACATTAAATTTTGCTGGCACCATTGAATTAAAAGGAGTATTTGTTTTTGACGATGGAAACTTTGATATTTTTAAATATTCAAAAAAATTGAGTGATTTTATAGCTCCCTCTCCTGTTGTATTTTGAGATTTACACAGTGATATTTTTATGCAGGAAAATAGCTTTCATCTCAGAATCCAGTTCTTCTGAGCCTTACATAATTCTCTTATAGCCCATTGTTGTATATATTAAACTAATAACGCACTGTCTAACATATGCCCTGAACAGCTGAAGTATTTGTGAAATACATAATGTCTAAAGATGTTGGGTTGAGTTTAGAGTACAACAAAATTCATAACATTAGTTTCTCTTCTTTTGATGGGAATCACATCCAATTTAGTTTGGTTTTGACTCCTCTGTTATCTTAATGTTCATAAAAACAGCTGAAAGTTCAGAAGTTTTGCTGCTGTTCCTAATTGAAAATTGAAAAAGAATTCAAGACCATTGGTGTTATCATTTCAGAGAAACACCATGGCAATTGCCCAGTTCCTCTGCATTAATTTGAGATGTAATGGAACAGACACAAGACAAAGAAGAGTGGATTATTTATAGTTAAGGTAAGGAACCTACGGCTATCATATCAGATCCAGCCTGCAAAGTTATGATTCTGAAAAACAACAATAAATATTACATATTATCTGGAAATTTTACTTTTTCATATAACTTCCACAGCCAACATAGTAGCTAGTAAGTGTTAAGAAAAAACTGAAAATATTTTCCTCACATTTTTTAAAAAATATATTTGAGTAGATTCACTGTATGATTTCGGACAGCCTACCAAAACACACCAAATATCCCCAAGAAGCCTTTTGCAATCCAAATAGCATAGTCTCTAGTGATTGTTATCTACTTTACACCCCAGTGACAGATATTTTGAAGTATTACTTTACTTGCTCTTGATGTAAAAACATATCTCCTTCTCTTACATATGTTTTGCATTGTACAAATGGATGTTTTCTATCCCTCAAGCCATTATATTAGATGTTCACAAGCTGATCGTCTGACTTCATTTTATATACATGTTCATTGTTACGAAAAGTGAAAGGACAGTGAAATCGTACGCATGGTCATTCAGAAGTATGTCCCACTGAATTCAGCACTGCTTATTCCAAATGGGCATATCTGTTTTAGCAAAAAGTTTGTTGAGAGCAAAAGCATCTACACTGCAAATGATAGTAACTCACACCAAATCCAATATTACAGATTCTCTGTGTGCACAGCAGAAAGAGGTTCCTCTCATAAAGAATTTGCATATTACTTTTGTCTAAAGCCCAACAATCATTGACTAGTGCAATTTTTCAGTGGGAAATCTTTTCCATATTGTTATAGCTATTAAACATCACCAGTCTATAATTACTAGAAAGATTTTGTCTAACAGGTCGCTTTCTAAACTGTGAGTCTAGCCTACAGAGAAAAGTCCATGCCTCCATTTGAAGCACCAAACAGAAAACTTGGTAGTCATTTACATATACTCCTTGATGACTGTCATTGTTTAAAAATATATTATGCTTACATTAACACTGAGAATTATGTAGCATTAATACTAAAAAAATGTTCCATGGCTAAAAAGCAAAAATACAATGATAGGTTTAAGGATCGCTCTGATAAAACTCTCTTAGCAAAAGAAATATTTCTTTCAAGGTCTCATTAGTTTGCATGAGAAAGGATAAAATGCAGTCTCAGATGTTGCTGGGGTACAACTTCCACCAGACTTAGCTAGCATAAGGGGCATTCTGGAAGCTGCACTCCATCAATCTCAGGAAAGGCTATGCTGCCCTCTGTGGCTTACATCTAATAAGATTAGTCTGCTTCACTAAATAATAACAATAAAACCTGAATAAGCAACCGTTCAAAACTGTACGAATTCATCTATAGATTACTTACTTGTATTAAATCTAAAATGCCAAGTTCACTTTCTGAAGAATCAACACAGAAGACAAAATACAATGTAGCATAGTGTCGATATATCAATTTGTTATCGGAGCCACCTATTAATCTAAAATAGAACAAAAAAAGACAAAACAATCAAAAGCAACATTCCAATTTGACTTGGTTAAATCTACATTTAAAAAAATAGGGAAGAAATGTCATTGTGACAAAGAACAGTTATGCAACCCATTTAAATTAAAACTATTTAAGTCACATCAGTAGATAATGAATTTCTCTTAAATAAGCCGATATATAGCATAGCAGTACATGATGTGCAATGATTCACCCGTACTGCTGCTGAATGGGACAGTTCGAGATCAAGTATGCTGATCATAATTACAGCACTGAAATAAATATTACTATAGAATGATGTGGAAAAATAATTTAGCTAATGATAAAGGCACAAATACTACTTGAATGGATAAGAAGTTTAATAATATGAACATTTATCTTTGTGGTAGCAGGCTTATTTACAGTTACAAGCTTCTTACATGCAGGTTGTGGTAAATCAAAGAATTTGTCATTTTGCTTCTTTGCAAACACAGTAAGGATTGTTAGGCACTTTTATTTTTTCTCTGTTAATCTTCAGATATTTCTCACCGAAGAAATGCAACTGGTGCCAAGACATCACTGACGATTCCAGCAATCAACAACTACCGTATTTACATAATTCTAATGTGCACCTTTTTCACAAACTTGCTTAGCCAAAATTGGGGTGCACATTATATTCGATGGCACACTAGAATCGCGCCTAAACTGGGGATGAGCAAGGCAGCAAGGAGATGAGCGAAGGAGCGAGCACACAGACAAGGGAGCAAGGGAGCCAGTGAGCGAGGGAACAAGCAAAGGGGCAGGTGAGCTGGCAAAGGAGCCTACGAAGGGGTGACTAAAGAAGGGGCAAGGGAGCCAGCGAGGGCCGAGCGGATGAGCAAGGAGGCTAACAAAGGGCAAGCCAGCAAAGCAGCAAGCCAGGAGCCAAGAAGGAAGAGGCATACAACCAGTGAAGGCACTGCAGCCGCTTTCATATCTTCCTCCTTGGCTTGCCAGGGCTGCTGCCTTGCCAGCCGTAGGCCCTGAAACTAAGGAAGAGGCGGCAGCTTTCTTTGCCCTGGCTCGCTAGTGCCTCCCGCTCAGCAGAGCTGGCCTTGACATGATGCCACAAGAATGTAAATGCATATTACTGTTGTTTTGAACTGCTTATTTTATGATGTTTTATACTTATTATCAATGTATTGTTTACATGATTTTAATATGTTGTAAGCTGCTTTGGGTCCTGTGAGGGAGAAAAGCAGGATATAAATCAAGATTTCTTGTTATTATTATTATTGGTTCCACTGACACAGAGCTCCTTTCCTTCTTCCTCTCTCCTTTTCATTCTTCTTTCTCTCTGCCTTTAATTTCTTGTACCTTCTTTATATTCTCTCTCTCTCCCCCCCACCCCTCTGCCTTTTCTTCCAAGGTTTATTTCTCCCTTTCTTTCTTGTATCTTCTTTCTATTCTTTTTCTCTTTTTCTGCCTTTTCTTTCAAGGCTCCTTTCTTTCATTCCTTCTTGAACCTTCTTTCTATTCTATTTCCGCTGTGCATTACATTTGGCTGCAAATTCTTTTCTTTTTTTGGTTTCAGGGTCTTGAAAACTGAGGGGCACATCAGAGTCAATGGTGCACTAGATTTGAATAAATATCGCAGCACTATACACAGAAACCTATATTTTCTGGAAAGAAATGCTACATTTTCTCTTGCTGTACAAAGGACCAATATTTATCTGTTCATATGAATGCCCTTTCAAAATGATGTATTATTCAATGCAAAATCCTACTTCTGTACAAACCTCTACTACACAAAGCAGTTTCGAAATCAGTAATACTTACAACCCTCCTTCTAGGAAGTTACAAACATTTTCATCCCGTTTTGACACTAAATGAAATGTTTCTCTGATAATTTGTTGCTGTGTATCTTCACTCTGCAAAAAATTAAAACAAATTAAGATAGTAATGCAGGGATATACAATTTGTTTTTTTATAAAAAGAGTGATATAACATAAAACTATTTCATCATCACCCACAAGCAAAAAGGCCATTGAGTTCAAACACTTTAGGATCTATAGATTGAGTCTCCATTATCCCGAATGGTTGTAATCGGAGGGTTTCCTAATTTTGGGACATCACTATTTACATATACATAGTGACTGAGAGATAGTGAGGAAAGGAAGCTAGTCATACAACCATTGCCGGCTGAGCAATTCTCCATCAAGGGGGGAGGACTCTGTTTATCTAAGGCACAAACAAACAAAAAATCCCTGCTGCTTCCCCATCTGTCAGAAAACATTTGCCTGTTTAGCAAAATGACCAGGAAGGGAGGGGGAAATCCCCCTGCCCCATGAATCATTTTTATTCTCTCTGGGAGGGATACAGGTCAAAGGGGCCGCTCTCTGCTTGCCCTTGTGGTCCATTACCCGGGTGCCCACACTGCCATTGGCTAGTCTGAAGATGAGCACAAAAGCATCAGGGACATCCGCTTTTTACAGTGTCCTTGTGTAAACTAAATCCTCCCTGCCTTCCACCTGATCCCTTTTCCCCTCAAGAGCTTCTTGAGAAAAAATTCAGCAGGCACTGGACATGTACAAGTCCCTACCACAGAAGTGGGTGGTTGACTGGTATAAAAATGTTTTGTTTCAGATGTGTGCCTTTGGACTATGGAAGCCATTGTGGTGTAGATGTTAATATCTTCCTAGGAATAGGAGACCCAATATCAAATTCTCAATAAATAATCATGAAGCTTACTAAGTGATTTTGGGCCAGTCATCAACTCAATCTAATGCAAATGCACAAAACTTTAGACATTTGCAATGTTGAGTCCATGTCCATCAGCCCCACAGAAATGAACTAGCCAACTGCTAACCCTCAACTGTCGCACACATACAATCTCAACTTTCTACACGAAACCAAGTTTGTGTACACTGAAACCTTAGAAAAAAGAGGCATCACTATCTTAGCCAGGTGGATGATTCGAGTATTTAGATTTTTGGAATTCCAGATAAGGGATGCTCAATCTGTATAGTCTGTCTCACTGTATGTGCATGGGGACAATCTGGATGAATTGACAGAAACACATATGACAAAACAGACATGGGAAGTCACTCTTTGTTTCTTATTGACAACTATTCATGTTCCATTATGTCCCAATACACCTGTCAAATGTTGCTGATGCTACATTGGCACTAATCTACCAGGATCAAAAGCTCTCATGCCAAAGCCTGGGTAAGTATCACATATCACTAGTGAGTGAAAAAGGCTCAGGTATCAGGCAACATGAGAACCCATCAACGTGCAGCTATTGTCTCCTGCTTCTCCAATTAAGACAGCTTTACTACTTCTCCTCTCTCTTGGCCCTTTTTTCCTTTATTCCTTTATCTGATTTGTTGTCAATCCACTTCTTTGGGCTTCATGCAAATCTACCATTTGTCAAAATATATGATCCTTTTCCATTTCCAATCTTTTCCACTTCTGGCTGAATAGCTTAAATTTGGATAATATTTTGACTTTGGTTATTTAGCAATTATATTTTGTGGTAGTGTCGTTCGGGCTGTTGTGACCCTATAGATGCTTGTCCTTCCATCAGTTCCGGGGCTCAATTCTAACTGCCCGGAGCCAGGACACGATTGAGCCATGTCTTTCTAACTGCCCCCTCTTCACTCTGTGGCCCCATCCCATCAAAAATATTCCTTTACAACACAACTCTCCAACCTATCTCTTTCTTTCATGATATCCTGAAATAAGCTCAGCTTGGAGAAAGAACAATAACTCAGTTATTGCAGAGGATGCGTAACACACAGACCCTGGTGAAAAATGTAGCATTTTGCAGAAGCTTTACAGAGCTTCTCAGCATAGACAACACTGAGCCAGATAAAGCAGGATATGGCTCAATATAATAACAGTTCATATGCACAAAAAGGAGGATGGTTTTCCTTCCTACCCAACCATCAAAGTGAGTAGCGAGCCACCTCCTCCAAGGCCTCCCACAAAAGCAGTTCTGAGCTCAGAAGACAGGAAAGTAATGTTGCTGCAAAAAGCCTGCCATAGATGCAGAAATGCCTGCCATAGATGCAGGCGAAACGCCAGGAGAGAATGCTTCTGGAACATGGCCATACAGCCCGAAAAATTTACAGCAACCCACTGCCTGTATATCATTTCTTCTGATGCAATGCATACTGGGTAAAGGTGGTTGAATCAAACGAAGGGGGAGCACAGGGAGGGATGAGGCGTGAAACCGCGTTAATTCCCCCGTGTGGCCCAAGACTGCCCCCTCCTCCCTCCCTCCCTCCCTCCCTCCCTTCCTTTGGAGACTCACGTAGCGCTGGTAGAATTTGGAGAGGCGCGGCTTGCCATGGTTGTTGAAGATGAGGATGGCTTTGATCATGGCGACGAAGGAAGAGAGGCCGAGGAGCCCCTGAAAGAGACGCCGAAGAAGGGGAAGCGGTCTGCCTCGGCCTCCCCTTCTGAGGCGCTGAAGCAGCCTCCCCTTCCTTCCTTCCTCGCCGGGTCCCTTCTTCCCTCTGCTTCAGAGCCCCTCAATTCAGAGACGCGGCGTCACGTGATGACGTAAAACCGGATAGAAGCCGAGGAAAAGGGAAAAGACGCTCGGCTTACGGCAGCTCACGAGGGACAATCCCCGCAGGTCACGTGCTCGCGGTCCGCGTCTATAAAAAGGGCGGGGAAAAGGGGCCTGCTTCCGCATTCGAGAAGCGGCTATGTCCGAGGAAGGGTCGCTGCCGTTGCCTCAGGATGGAGGCGGTGGGGAGGAGACGCCGGAAAGTGGAGCCGCGGCGGAGGCTGCAGACGAGGCCCCTCTCCCTCCTCCCGCTTCGGTTTCCCCGGTGGCCGAGGAACCCGCCGGAGACGCCAGGAAGAAAAGTAAACAAGGAAAGGGGAACCCTCACTGCGGGAAGGGCTGCGGCCTCGTGTCCGGCTTCCAAACAGGGCCCGCCTTCGCCCGCTGCTTCTGACAGGCGGAGGAGCTTTAATCCCAATGTTTCCCACACTTTGAGTTTCTGCTTGTTTGGGACTTCAGTTCCCAGAATCCCCTGTCATTGAGCAAGGCAGCTGAGGCTACTGGGTACTGAGGTGCAAGGGTTATTTTTATTTATCGTGTCAGGAGCAACCAGACAGTTGTATTACATTTTTAACAAAACAAACTGTAAATGCAGCCTCTGTGTTTCCCAAAATCTGATCTTTGTGTTTTGGGCATAAGCCACCAGAATCTATTCATTCACCAAGGCAGCTTAGATTTTTGGAAATTGAACTGCACTACAAGGAATGAGGTTCAGCACCAATTTAACTGCCACAGTTTAATGCTATGGAGAGATATTGACAAACTGGAATGTGTCCAGAGGAGGGCGACTAAAATGATCAAGGGTCTGGAGAACAAGCCCTATGAGGAGCGGCTTAAGGAGCTGGGCATGTTTAGCCTGAAAAAGAGAAGGCTGAGAGGAGATACGATAGCCATGTATAAATATGTGGGAGGAAGCCACAGGGAGGAGGGAACAAGTTTGTTTTCTGCTTCCTTGGAGACTAGGACACGAAACAATGGCTTCAAACTACATGAAAGGAGATTCCATCTGAACATGAGGAAGAACTTCCTGACTGTGAGAACGGTTCAGCAGTGGAACTCTCTGCCCCGGAGTGTGGTGGAGGCTCCTTCTTTGGAAGCTTTTAAACAGAGGTTGGATGGCCACCTGTCGGGGGTGATTTGAATGCAATATTCCTGCTTCTTGGCAGGGGGTTGGACTGGATGGCCCATGATGTGTCTTCCAACTCTTTGATTCTATGATTCTATGAATCATAGTAATTGTTTTAGGAAGACTTTAGCTTTCACTGCTCCTAAAGTTCTAGTGCCTCACCAAACTACAGCTCCCAAGATTTTATAGCAAGTGTTGTTAAACTGCATTAATACTCTAGTGTAGTTGCATCTCCAGTGGTTTCTAAACTCTAGTCTTCCAGGTGTTTTGGACTTCAGCTCCCAGGTTCCCTTCTCATTGGCCAAGGCTGCTGAGTCCTCTGGGAGTTCACCCAAAAAACCTAGAATTATTGAATGGAGGTGGCAACCTTTGTCTCCCAGAATCCTAGTCCAGCAGTGAAACCAATAGACAAAATTGATTCTCAGGGGGGAAAATGTTGCTTTTTGTGAGCCATCTGTAGCAGAAAACTTCCATAAGTATTCCGTCATCCACATTTGGACCTAATCTGATCCTATTAAGTCAGTGGTTCCCAGCCTGTGGCCCACAAGAACAAAAATATGGTCCGCAGCCTCACCATTACTACACTGTTGCCTCGAAACCACGCAGCAATGAGAGCGACTGGTCTTGCTAAACCCTCTTATAGTGCTGAGGCAATGGGGATGTTGGGAGGAGAGAGGCTGACTACCCACAAAAGCTTACTAGTATCACCACATCAGCTCTACATTATTAAATGTGGTTTTCTGTGGGCAAGGAGATAGCAACTACTGGATGGCTACCAGAAACTAGAGCTGATGTGGTCTATCCAATGCAATTTTCTGAATCAGCAACCCAAATAAACTGAATCTAAAGTTGACCAAAAACTGATTCGTAACTTTTGGTACTAATGTTGGAGAGTGGTCCCTGGTGAAGAAGAAGGTCGAGAACCACTGTATTAAACAAATATATTGCACTGTGATTACTACTGTAGAACTATAGATGGAGCTCATAAATAACACTTTGCCTCCAGTAGATAAAATTGGACATAAATGGCTCTTCCTAGATATCTGAGGTATTTCTGTAAAATAGGAATGCTTTAGCTCTCCCCCATTTAATTTGTATAGCTTTGATGATATTTTCCTTCGTTTTAATGATGCAATCTGTTCTGTTTCCATATCCAATGTGCTCTGCTTTCCAGTTGATGTTTTGCTCAAAGCTGTTGGAGATACCCCTATAATGAAGACCAAGAAATGGACAGTAGAAAGAACCCGCACAATCCAAGGCCTCATTGACTTCATCAAAAAGTTTCTTAAACTGTTAGCCTCAGAACAGCTGGTATGTGATTTTTTTTTTAAAAAAAAACAAACAAACTAGTTACATTGTTGAAGTTTAATGTATCACTATATATAGGGACAATTCCTTCTCTGGTTTTGTTTTTCTGCTGACAAACAAAGAAGAATTCCAAAAGGTGTCCATTTATCTGGACTTTCATGCATATATAACACTTTAAAATGAAGAAGCAAAGTTTCCACTGCAACTGGACATAATTAGGCAGTACTGATCAGCTTGGGTTCTTATACATCTCTGGTTTATCATGTCTCAAGTTCTATAATGTTAACTCAATCATGCTAACCTAATCATTATGAAATGATTATCTCAAAATTAAATATTTTAGTGGGTCCTTTGCACACAGGCGAATGAGTATCCAGAAAGATCAGTTTGCTCATAATTCTGCAAACAAGAGGCAGATGATAAGTGATGTCAACAGTGCATTGTTATCAAAGCAGTTCACAAAAACAAAAAGTACAACGACAACATTTAGAATGCATTAACATCATATAACAATGATGTTCAAATGAGCATCATACATACCAATAGGCTAGGTAACAGTACCTGTAATATCCATGTAATTCTGCTTATGCAATTCACTAAGCTATTGCTGTTAAGAAAACCCAAAATTACATACCTTTTCCACACTAAATGAGGGACATATTAACTAAATGATCACAAAGCATTTCAAAGAACCCACTCTTAAGGGTCAAAAGGCTTCTCAAAGAACAAAAGGTTCTCACAGCATCCCTTTATGCTCAACCTAAAAAGGCCCCACTCATTCCCATGGTTGCTGCTCTCACAAAAACAGAGACAAAATTCTTTGATGTCCCAATTTAAAGGGATAGGCTCAACACATACTTTCGCATACAACAAAAGACGCTAAAGCTCCCTTTTGAAGATGGGGCTGTAAAAGAATGATTGATCCAGAACCATAGACTCAAAAACTTTGGATTTGAGGGATTTTAGTGCAATTCATTGGCTTAATTTTGATACTTTTAGAGAGGTTTAAACTATTTCATGTTCTACAGTTAGTTTCCCATTGTTTTCCCCAACTTTTTCTTGCTGAAAAAAGTCTGTGAAGTAGGGTGTTGCTCTCCAGGACAGGAAAAGCACTCTTGACTTTAAACACCACATGTTGAATAAGAAAACAGTTGTTTTATTGGAGATAGTTAAAAAGCAGCAAAGTAAAAAAAAAGCACTTAAAAGAAATAGGTAAATACAATTGGGTAAGAAGATAAGCAGGAACAAAATAGTCCAGGGACAAGTTCAGCAAAGTGCAAAGTCCGCACTTCTCTAATATAATCTAGAAAACCAGGAAACATTAATCCAAGTCATGAGTATGCAGACATGAAATCCAAGAATCAAAACCATGAAACAAGAAATACTTAAGCATGAATCTTCCAAGCTAGGCTTCCATGAAACAAAGACGAGAACTTAACTTGATTCCAAACTATGCGTCATCTGGCTACATTTCCTGTACTCGAGACTTTTATCCCCTCATTAAGCTATACCAAGCACTCAGAAATTGGTTTCGCTTCAGTTGAGATTCCCTTATTTTTTTCTGTCAGAGCCTGGCAGAACGCCGAAGCCACTGTTCGGCTTGTCTGTTTTGACTAATCTCCTGCTGTCTATTTGCTCATTAACTTTTGCAGCTGGGCCAGGTGCCAAGATGTTTTCAAGCCCCAAATCCTGGGAACTCTCTGGTAGGAATTCAGGGAGTACACCATCATCCCCACACACCTCAGGGACATTCTCATGGGAAACTACACTTTGAACAGGGATCTCCTGGTCATTCTCTGCATCAATATCATTGACCAAACCATTGCCATCTTGAAACTCATTGACATCACTCCCCACATCCAAAGCACCCTGATCCTGAAACACAATCACAGGCTGAGCTCCAACACGGGGTGGGGGAATACAATACCTTTAGAATGACCACTGGGAAATTTATTTAATTTTTCACACACACACACATTCCAAATCTCTTGCAGATATCCTTTTCGGTACCAATTCAGAAGCTGCAGTTACCTTATAGTTCTTAAAGATACAGAGAGAGACAGATTGGAAGCCAGTGGATCTAAACAAGTGGTTCTCAACCTATGGATCCCCAGGTGTTTTGGCCTACAACTCCCAGAAAACCCAGACATTTTAACAGCTGTTAGTGTTTCTGGGAGTTGAAGGCCAAAATATCTTGGGACCCACAGGTTGAGAACCACTGATCTAAACTGTAGTCGAAATGGAGAAAGTTGCAATATCTAGTAACTCTAATTTCAGTAATTCAATACTTGAGTAACCAGCAATTGAGTGCAGAGTATCTTCCACCTTTTACAGCTGCAATGCTACTTAAAGAACATGGTCAACAAATAACTGGTCCTCTAGCTTTGCAGATGGAAGTAGGATTCCCTTCAATCTGCAGTCATAATGCCTGGGATTCTAAGGCCCTGTGGAAGATAACTGTTCAGCAGTGACTCTTATTTTGTCCATGTTGTGTTGTTCATGAGCCTTCAAATTATTTCTGACTTGAGCTGGTCCTAAGGCAAATCCATTCCAGGGTTTTCTTGTCAAGATTTATTCAGAGAGGGTTTACTATTGCCTTCCTTCAGGATGAGAGAGTGTGACCTGCCCAAGGTCCCCCAGTGGGTTTCCATGGCTAAACAAGAATTTGAACTCTGATCCAGCAGAATCCCAGTGCAATAACATTACACCACTCGGACTTGCCATTTTCACTATATTGAATTATTTCAGAAGGAATGTAAAAGGTTATAATTGGCATGGGACATTTTGCAGGTACAATATGTAATACATGAGGAAAGAATATCTTAAAATTTGATAGAATGCTTTTGTTTAGAATAGAGATCATCTTTCTCTACAACATATTCAAATAAACTTATTAGTATGTTTCTTTTTTCCATGCAGTTTATTTATGTGAACCAGTCTTTTGCTCCTTCACCAGACCAAGAAGTTGGAACATTATATGAGGTGATTACTAGTTTTTATCTATTATTTTTTATGCTTTTTGGATTTCTGAAATGAAGGCACTGGTTCAGTGTTTCAGAGTGCCTGAGATACTGTATTTGTAAAACTTTCTTGCAGCAACTTACCAATAGGTGGCAGCATTTCATTTTAAAAACCTTACTGTGATCTTAGGGTTGATTCAATCCAACTGAACATGGCATTGTTCGTTTATGTTTTTTCTCTTTTTCATATTTGCTTACAGTGTTTTGGAAGTGATGGAAAGCTTGTCCTGCACTATTGTAAATCTCAGGCTTGGGGATGAAATTAGAATCGGCATCACTTCAAATTGCTGGAAAATGAATGGGCAACAATGATCTTCAAAGACATTCCCCGTGGATAAACTGAAGAAATGTTTTAATTGTTGCCCATAGAATTCACTTTGTTCTTTTTCCTGTTTTCTTTGTGCCCATGTGGAAGATAAATATAAGAACTATCTAGGTTTCTCAGCCTGAGATTTTACTTCATATGATGACTTCTTGCAGAAACAATTGTGCACGTGCCATCGGTTCCCCTGAATCTGCCTATTGTTGCTCCAGCATTTTGGAGATTTTTTTTCTAAAAAAAAGAATTGAGGAACACATGGACCATAATTGAATCAGGTTGTTTGGAAGATACAGCCTGGCTCTTGGAATGATATTTATTGTGCATTATCAGCTGTATGATATACATCTGAGATAAATAGCTACATTTTTCTATTTACTTTTGCCTGTGTCTCTTTATTTTAAGTCCAGTACATGATATTCAACCTTGATTTCCATGAAGCCAAAGAGATATTGAGATGGTATTACTCATCCAGTAGCCCTTGCTTTTCTCTGATCTTTCCATCTTTTCTCTAAACAGTAGGATATAAGGTTTTTCACTTAATAAAATCTGCTTTTAATCTTATCTCCAGTATCATCTGTCTGTAGAGCCCAATTTTTGATGTTGTTTACTACTTTTAAGAATATATATTATGGACCCCCAAAAATCCATAAGGACTCCACCCCACTCAGACCCATCGTGAGTGCCATTGGATCCCCCACATACGACCTAGCAAAATTTCTTGCTGCACAGTTACAAAGCCATATTGGGCTCACTACACACTACATCAAGGACTCAGCCCACTTCATAGAAAAAATCAGCAATCTCAAGCTAAATACAAACGACAAACTGATCAGCTTCGATGTGGTATCTCTATTTACCATGGTCCCAGTAGCAGACACCATGGCACTCATCAACCAGAGGTTCCCAGAAGACATCACGGCTCTGTTTCACCATTGCCTCACCACCAGTTACTTTCAGTGGGACAGTGAATTCTACGAACAGAAAGATGGAGTAGCTATGGGGAGCCCTCTCAGCCCGGTCATAGCTAACTTCTACATGGAACACTTTGAAGAACAAGCCCTGGAGACAGCAACCAAAAAGCCCATGATATGGTTCAGATATGTGGATGACACCTTCACCATTTGGAGCCATGGAGAAGAAGAACTCAACAGGTTCCTGGACCATCTTAACAGCATCCACCCAAACATCCAGTTCACCATGGAAAAAGAAAATGAAGGAAGACTGCCTTTTCTAGATGTCCTAGTCATCCGCAAACCAGATCAACAATTGGGTCACACCGTCTACAGAAAACCCACACACACAGATAGATATCTACATAAAAACTCCAACCATCACCCAAGTAAAAAAAGAAGCACCATTAAAGCCTTGGCAGACCGTGCAAAAAGAATCTGCGAACCCCACCTCCTCCAAGATGAACTGAACCACCTCAACTGGGCTCTCCAGGCCAATGGATACTCCACCTCAGACATCAGAAGAGCTGCAAGACCAAGAACAAGCCACGAGAGTGAAGATGAAGATCCACCCAGAGGAAAGGTGTTCCTGCCATACATCAAGGGAACCACTGACCGCATAGGGAAGCTGATGAGGAAACACAACATACAAACAATCTACAAACCCACCAAGAAAATCCAACAAATGCTACGTTCAGCAAAGGACAAGAGGGATCCTCTCGCTTCTGCAGGAGTCTACCGTGTACCATGCAGCTGTGGACAAGTCTACATAGGGACCACTAAACGCAGCGCCCAGACACGCATCAAGGAACATGAAAGGCACTGCAGACTACTTCAACCAGAGAAGTCAGCCATAGCAGAGCACCTGATGAACCAGCCTGGACACAGCATATTATTTGAGAACACAGAAATGCTGGACCACACCAACAACCACCATGTCAGACTACACAGAAAAGCCATTGAAATCCACAAGCAGGTGGACAATTTCAACAGAAAGGAAGAGACCATGAAAATGAACAAAATCTGGCTACCAGTATTAAAAAACTCTAAAATTATAACAGCTAAACAACAGAGAGGAAAAAAACAGGCACAGATTAACACCTCCCAGCAACAGATTTTCCCAGGCTCAGGCAGACCTTCAAATGCTAATGAAGGTGATCAGCTAAACATTCACACCTAACTGCAGCAGGGAAGAGCTCCTTGCCCCACCCACCCCAGCCATTCCACAGATATATAAACCCATTGTCCTAATTCCAACAGACCTCACACCTCTGAGGATGCTTGCCATAGATGCAGGCGAAACGTCAGAAGAAATGCCTCTAGAACATGGCTCTTTAGCCCGAAAAAACCCACAAGAACCTAGTGATTCCAGCCATGAAAGCCTTCGACAATAATATATATTTATCTCAGAGTGTATATGTCAAGCCACTCTGTTTTCTTGTAAGAGCTGTTAACCTTTACATTTATTTTAAACTACCTTGGGTACCCAGCATTGCCAGAGTTATTTGTAAAAGTCAATTTTTTATTTTACAAAATGCACAAGGTTGTGGGTGAACTACAACCCACATCATGCGAAGTGGACCCCCTGAAACTCCCATCAGTTTTTAAAGTTGGTCATGTTGCGCAAGTTTGCTCTCTAGATGCATAATCGGCGGGGTCCGGGTGGTCTATGCTGCAGGATGAACTACAGCCCCCACTATGATGAGTCAGTCCCCTCAAACTCTTCCAGTATGTTCAGTTGGTCATGGGGGCTCTGTGTGCCAAGTTTGATTCAGGTCCATCGTTGGTGGGGATCACAGTTTCTCTGGTTGTAGGTGAACTATAACTCCCAAAACTCATGATCCATCTCTCCCAAACCCTTCCAGTAATCAAATTTTGTCTTATTGAGTATTTGTGCCAAGTTTGGTCCAGATCCATCAGCTTTTGGGTTCATAGTGCTCTCTGGATGTAGGTGAACTACCACTCCTATAAATTGCTCCAAAGACCTCCAGTATTTTTGTTGGTCTTGAGGGTTCTGTGTGCCAAGTTAGTTGCAGGTCTATCATTGGTGAGGTTCAGAGGGCTCTTTGATTGTGGGTGAACTATAAATTCTAGTACCTACAATTCCTATAAACCAAGATTAATTCCTCCCAAACCTCTTCAATATTTTTAGTTTGTCATGTGGGTTCTGTGTGCCAAATGAGGTCTAGGCCCATTGTCAGCAGTGCTTTGCCTTGATGCAGGCTGAACTAAAACTTCCATCATGTTGAGTCAAGTCCCCAACCCCCTCCAGTATGAGCAGTTGCTGATCAGTTCCTCTGTGTTTTCTGTGTGTTATAGGAAAAAGTAGGAAAGGGTTATAGGAGAGGCAGTGGGACCGGTCATGGAAATTCCACACCAGTGGAGAGAGAGAAATACTGGGATGTCTGTAGTGGAGGAAAAGCATAAAATCTAGAAAGAAATGGCTCCTGTACGAAAGCCTTCACTTGGATGTTGGGCAGTATTGTGTTTGTGGAGGACATTGGCAGGGCTCTTGGACACATTCATGGCGCTCACTATAATCCACAATGTCATCGCAGGGGAGGGCCCTTGGTGTCTCCTGAGTAGTGGGAACTATAACTGTTTGTGGAGGCTGGAGCTTGTCTAAGTGGACATCCCAGCCTCACACACACATATTTTCACTTTTATTATGTGTATAGATTTCTATCATTTTCAACAAGTTTCTTGAAGTGAAGCATGTGTCATCATGCTTCATTGTTCAGATGAATGAATCATTACCAGCATTCAAAGTGTTCATGTGGAAATTGGAAGTGGAGTCTAAACACACCAGATCCTATCAGATCTTGGAAGCTAAGCTAGGGCAATTCTGAGTACTCCTTGTCAAATGAAAACCTACTGGAAAAAACTATCATTTATCCACAGGCAACTTGAAAACACAGACACAAAGATATATAATGTATTAGTTTTGCTCACCTTTAAGTTAGTGAGGTGAGGTAGCAACTATTATTTATTTATTTATTTATTATATCCCATCCTATCTCAACCTCAACAGAGGGACTCAGGACCTACTAGTAATTCACAGCTTATGCATGTCCCAAATATTTCAAAAGTGAAAATATTTAAAATGCCATCTTAGAGTAATGTTTCTTTGTTCCTTCCTTTTATTTTTTATATTTTTATTTGCATATTTTCTGATTAAATATAGCAAATTGTGGAGGCTAATAATTATTTAAATATTTGTCTTAATTTCTGCAGTGTTTGATCTTGAGTGTCATAACATTAAAGCTCCATATTGACCATAAAGCATAAACAAGCTGCCTTCTCATATGGTCATCTGTATGCTACATACCTGAGGCAGAATAACAAAATTGGGACCAAAATATTATTCATCCATTTTGAGTTGCAAGTAAGATGATTCTCCCGTCATCACAACTGTATAGGTCAGACTCGTGATGGTGACAAATACTGGAATAGGGATGACAATGCAAGTATCTGAATAAATCAGGTTGTTGCAAATGAGAAAAACCAATGTCTTTCTGAAATAATTGACTAGCAAAAACATCATAATATCTCAGTGCTCTACAAACGGTCACAGAAATGCAATGTCATCATTTATCAACTTCTGTAAATCAATATAAAAGATTTTGATTGCTTTCTACTTGAGAAATGCTTTGCATATTGAGTCTAGCCCAGGCATGGGCAAACTTAAGGCCAGCTGTTAGGAATTGTGGGAGTTGAAGTCGAAACACCAAGAGGGCCAAAGTGTGCCCATGTCTGGTCTAGCCCTTCAAATGTAAGAAAGTAAAATTCTGTGAGTTGGCAAATGAACCATATTGTAGATGTTACTGCAATGAATACTAGGACTCGTTGGAGATTGAATGAATACTTTACCTTTTTTATTCTCCTTTTGTGACCGATTAGTATTTTACTAAATATCTGAAAGATTTTATCCACATTCTGAGTGAATTGCACAACCTTCCGTGTGTCATTACAGTTAGAAACAGTATGTGTGTGTGTTACTATTACCTAACGCATACCTAGATCAAAAGGCAAAGCAGAAGTATGCAAGACATGGTGCCAATTGTAATTAGTTTGGAATGAGAATTTTGAAAACTCATTCTGTCTGGAATGCAAAATGAAATGGCTCTCTATTTGGGGACCCTGAACTGGAGTCCAGGTCCACCTGACTTGCTCCCGGTGAAGTAATTAAGGATATTAACCCGTTTGAGATCATATTTGGAATCTGTGCCTGCTCATGTACTCACTTGAATATTTAGTTTGTTTCCTTCAAGATCTTTCAATTTTATTTGTACATTTTCTGGTGAAACACAGGAGATTGTAGAGACTGATATTTCTGCAATTATAATGTTCAGGGTCACAACATCAAATCTCCATGGAGAATGAGAATGTATTGCTGCTTTCTTGTGAGCTTGACTGTGGACTTCTCATATTGGCCTCTATGTGCTACTTACCCAAGATAAAATAACAATAACAACAGGGACCAAAATACTGTTGACCACATAGGGAATCTTATGCAGAAACACAACCTACAAACTATCCACAGACCCACTAAGAAAATCTAACAAATACTGTGTTCAGCAAAGGACAAGAGGGATCCTCTCACATCTGCAGGAGTCTACCGTATGCCATGCAGCTGCGGACAAGTCTACATAGGGACCACCAAATGCAGCATTGCCCAAAAACAAATCAAGGAACGTGAAAGGCACTTCTGGCTAATTCAACCAGACAAGTCAGCCATAGCAGAGCATCTGATGAACCAATTTGGACACAGCATGCTATCCGAGAACATAGAAATGCTGGACCACTATGTCAGACTACAGAGAGAAGCCACTGAAATCCACAAGCATGTGGACAAGTTCAACAGAAAGGAGGAAACCATGAAAATGAACAAAATCTGGCTACCAGTATTTAAAAAATCTCTAAAATTGAGACAGTAAATAAGAACAACACTAAAAATGGGAAATCCAGACAAGAAACAATCAGAGCCAGCAAATCACCTCCCAACAAAGGATTTCCCCAGGAAGGAAACAGCCAAGCTTTGAAGCTGCAAGGCCATTCAATGCTAATCAAGGTGGCCAACTGCAACACTCACACTTGCCTCAAACACAAAGGTTCTTTCTCCCATCCTGGACATTTCAGAGATATATAAACCTCACTTGCCTAGTTTCTAACAGACCTCGCAACTTCTGAGGATGCTTGCCATAGATGTGGGCAGAACAAGGAGAGAATGATTCTGAAACATGGCCATACAGCCTGGAAAACTCACAGCAACCCAAAATACACTGTCAGCCCTAGCTTCTGCCAACCTAGCAGTTCGAAAACATGCAAAATGTGAGTAGATCACCGCTCCGGTGGGAAGGTAACGGCGCACCATGCAGTCATGCCGGCCACAGTCATGCCGGACAACGCTGGCTCTACGGCTTAGAAATGGAGATGAGCACCACACCTCAGAGTCAGACATGACTGGACTTAATGTCAGGGGACAACCTTTACCTTTACCTATCAGTTTTGAGTTGCAAGTAAAATAGTTATCCAGTCATCCTAACTGCAAAGGTCAGACTCATGATGATGATAAGGATGATGACAGTGACAAAGATGAGGATGTCAGGAGACACATATATCTGAATAATTTAGGCAAATGCAGATAAAAGCCCAAGGTGACATTTAACATGGTGAAATAAAATGTCACAAAGTAGTGAGCAAACCTTAAGAATTCTTATTCAGGTAGGATGTTGGAAAAAACAATGCACAGAGCATGATCATCTTTAACTCCCATTCTTCTTTGTTTCTATTTGCTTGTTTTAATATCTAGCTCAGGCATGAGCAAACTTTGGCCCTCCAAGTGTTTTGGACTTGAACTCCCACAATTCCTAACAGCCGTAGGTATATGTGTATATAGGAACCCCCGGTAATGCAGTGGGTTAAACCCCTGTGCCAGCAGGACTAAAGACCGAAAGGTTGCAGGTTTGAATCCGAGGAGAGTACCGATGAGCTTCCTCTATCAGCTCCAGCTTCCCATGCGTGGACATGAGAGAAGCCTCCCACAAGGACGGTAAAACATCAAAAAAAACACCCGGGCATCCCCTGGGCAATGTCCTTGCAGACAGGCAATTCTCTCACACCAGAAGTGACTTGCAGTTTCTCAAGTCACTCCTGACATGACAAAAATGTATATATGTGTGTTTGTGTATATATATGGTTTTGCGCATGCGTTGTAATATATTTTTTATTTTCTGGCTTTTTACGTCTCTCCTGCTGTATTTTTCAGTGTTTTGTGAGTGATGGTCACTCATTGGCCTGATAGGTGTATTGTGTCCAAATTTGGTGTCAATTTGTCCAGTGGTTTTTGAGTTATGTTAATCCCACAAACGAACATTATATTTTTATTTATATAGACTAGCCGCCCCCTGCCATGCGTTGCTGTGACCCAGTCTGTGTATATGTGTTTTGTGTGTATATATGTGTGTATGTGTGTATTTGTGTATATGTGTACATATGTTGTTTTGTACATGCAATGTAATGTAATTTTTCTTTTTTTTCTTTTTAAGTCTCTTTTGGTGTGTTTTTCAGTGTTTTTATGAGTGATGATCACTTGTTGGCCTGAGAGAGGTGTATTGTGTCCAAATTTGGTGTCAGTTCGTCCAGTGGTTTTTGAGTTATGTTAATCCCACAAATGAACATTACATTTTTGTTTATATAGATTATTTATTTATTTATTTATTTATTTACTTACTTTATTTCTATACCGCTTTTCTCAGCCCTCAGGCGACTCAAAGCGGTGAACAACATCAGTACAAAATATCACAAAACAAGTATAGGGCAATTAAAAACAATTATGGGATATCCAGGGTGGGGGAAAGAACTCTTTGTCTGTTTGAGGTAGGTGTAAATGTTGCAATTGGCCACCTATCTCAAACAGACAAGAGAACACTTAGAAAATGGGAATTCCAGACAAGAAACAATAAGGGCCAGCTAACACCACCCAACAAAGAATTCCCCCAGGCAGGAAGCAGCCAGGCTTTGAATTTGCAATGCCATTTAATGCTAATTGCATCATTCACACTTGCCTCAAGCAGACAAGTGTTCTTTCTCTCACCTTGGCCATTTTCCTAGTTTCCAACAGAGCTCACAACCTCTGAGGATGCCTGTCATAGATCCGGGTAAAACGTCAGGAGAGAATGCTTCTGGAACATGGCCATACAGCCTGGAAAACTCACAACAACCCAGCCTGACATTGTCTCATCAGACATGAATATACATTTCTAAGTGTAACTCCAGCCACAGGTATGTATGTATGTGTGTGTGTTTGTGTGTATGTGGAGTTACATTGTAGACAAGTATGTGCATCCTTGATGAGGCCATGAGAGGCAGGTGCTGCTGAGTGTGGCAAAGCCAAGGAGGCGGGCAGCGTGGGTCCGTCCATTGTGACTCCTTTCCCACCCACCCCTTTTGTGCTGAGGCATAATAGAGGCTGGGCCCCTTAAGGAGGGCGAGGAGGGGGAGCGCAAATACAGAAGCCTCATTGAGGGGCTTTGGGAAGGCGGAACTCCTCCCTGAATGGGGGGGTGTGCCCTTGGAAGAAGCCTATGGGCAGCCAGAGCGGCTCCCGCGGGCCCTCCCTCCGCGGCCACTTGGTACGTTCCCAATCGCTCTGCCAGGGATAAATAGCGGCGGGGCGCAGCGTTGGGTCCTCGAATTCCTCGCCTGCTGGAGGGGCCGCTGAGTGTCAGGAGCGGAAGATGGACCCCCCCGAGCAGACCGAGCTGTGCAAAGCCCACTCGCTGGAGGAGCTGATCCGCATCCTGCACCAGTTGTTCGCCGGAGACAAAGTCAATGTGGACGAAGTGCAGACCCTGATGGAGTCCTACGAGAGCAACCCCGAGGAGTGGAGCCAGTATGCCCAGTTCGACCAGTTCAGGTACCGGACGGAAAGGAAGAACAAGGTCTGAACAAGCTTCGGGGTGCGTCTGCACTGTAGAGTTAATGCGGTTTAAACCCTGGCTCAATGGGAGTTGCAACTTTGCCATTTTTTAATAGCCGCCTCTGTCAAAAAAGTACTAACCAAACTTACAACTCCCAGGATTCCAGGGCAGTTCAAAGCGATGTCAAACTGCAATAATTCTGTAGTGTAGAAGCACCCAATGAGGATGAATCTGCTTCCTGGGAAGTTGTCGCGCTAGCTTTTTGTAGGCATTCGGGTCCATCTGTGCCGTAGAAATCTTGCAGTTGGGTCGTTGTGAGTATTCCGGGCTGTCTGGCCATGTTCCAGAAGCATTTTCTCCTGACGTTTCGCCTGCATCTTTGGCAGGCATCCTCAGAGTTTGAGAGGTCTATTGGAAACTAGGAAAATGGGGTTTATATATCTGTGGAATATCCAGGGTGGGAGAAAGAACTCTTGTCTGCTTGAGGCAAGTGTGAATGTTGCAATTGTCCAGCTTGATTAGCATTGAATAGCCTCGCAGCTTCAAAGCCTGACTGTTTCCTGCCTGAGGACAGAAAACCTCGCAGTTACAATGGCCTCGCAGTTACAAGGTCTCGCTTCTTCCTGCCAGGGGAATCCTTTGTTGGGAGGTGATTAGCTGGTCCTTTCTTTTCCTGCCCTGGAATTAAAATGGCATCATGGGATTTGCAGTTTTTCAAGCCTTTTCTGCACAAAGTGCTCTTGCATCACCAAGAAACACATTCCAGGATTTCATTGCATTGAGCCAATATAATAATAATAATAATAATAATAATAATAATAATCTTTATTTATACCCCACCACCATCTCTCCGATGGGGACTCGGAGCAGCTTACATGAGGCCAAGCTCAAACAACAAATTACAATAAAATAGAACCAAAAATCCAAACAATAAACAACAACATAATTACATAGAACGTGTGAAAACATAGCAGTATAAAATTACAATAGGCACAGTCACAATGACAATGGGCGGGCTACATGTAATGGTTAAAAGAGAGACTGTCAAGTGGTGTCAAACTGTGTTCATGGTACAGTGTAGGTGCAGCCAAAGTAATATTAGGGAGGGGGAAAAGAATATGGACCCTCTTGAAAGCAGTGATGCTGCTGCTGCTGCTACTTAGGCTGGCTCTCTTTCCTTCATTCTTAAACCACAGTTTCATTCATACTGCAACCACTAAAATTTCCTTTTGGGCTCAGTTCGTTTGAAGCTTGGCTGTGTGGTCTTTTCTTTTCAGACTGCTGCAATTACAAATTTGCTTTCTACAGAGAAAGTGGGTCCTTTTGTAATAATTTGGCTACAGATCGCTGGGCGGAGAAGGTTTCCCCTTCTTGCTTGGAGTGAGGCTAAAGCTGCTTGGAGCTTATTGGCAGTTGAAAGATCTGGTTCAAAGCCAGGGAGTCAAAGCCAGCCACTTGTGGGTTTTTTTCAGGGATTCTTGTGTGCACCTACATTGTAGAATTAATGCAGCTTGACACCACTTTAACTGCCATCTTGATCCATCGCAGTCTGGTTTCAGGTCACAGAACAGAGCTAGACAGGGGATGTGTGTCCTCGTTGGTCCTCTTAGACATCTCAGTGGCTTTCAATACCATCAACCATGATATCCTTTTGGGACAGTCGCCAGAGTGGGTCTTGGGGGCACTGCGCTGCGTGGCTCTGCTCCTTCCTGGAGGATAGTACCCAAATAGTGATGCTGGGGGACACCTGCTCAGATCCCTGGGGTCCCACAAGGTTCTTCTTCTTTCCCCTATCCTCTGTAACATCTACATGAAACTGCTGGACGAGGTCATCTGAAGTTTTGGAGTTGGGTGTCATCTCAGATGACACACACCTCTCCTACTCTTTTTCATCCCATTCCAAGGAAGCTCCCCAGATCCTGGACTGGTGTCTTGCAGCTGTGATTGACTGGATTTTTTGTGTGTCAGGAGTGACTTGAGAAACTGCAAGTCGCTTCTGATGTGAGAGATCTGGCCATCTGCAAGGATGTTTTGATATTTTACCATCCTTGTGGGAGGCTTATCTCATGTCCCTGCATGAAGAACTGGAGCTGACAGAGGGAGCTCATCCACACTCTTCCCAGATTCAAACCTCTGACCTGTCAATCTTCAGTCCTGCCAGCACAAGGATTTAACCCAGTGGTTCCCAAACTTATTTGGTCTACTCCCTGGAAATTTATTTTTCTAAACCTCTTCTTTTTTTTATGCTTTTACCGCCCCCTTACAGTTCTTCATCGCCCCCAAATGCACCTGTGGCCATTACGCCCCCCCCCCATCACTGCAGTGATCACCAGGGGGCGGTAACACCCACTTTGGGAATCACTGGTTTAACCCATTACGCCACTGGGGTTACTGATGAACCAGATGAGGGCGAACAAACTGAGGCTTAATCCAGACAAGACAGAGGCCCTTCTGGTCAGTCATGAGGCCGATCGGGTGGCAGCCTGTGCTCGATGGGGTTACACGTCCCCTGAGGTCACAGATCCACAGTCTGGGGGTCCTCCTGGACTCCTCACTGATGCTTGAAGCACAGGTGTCAGCAGTGGCCGGGAGGGCCTTCACACAGTTACAATTTGTGCACCAACCGTGACCATACCTTGAAAAACCTGACTTGGCCATCGTGGTCCATGTCTTAGTTACAACCAGAATGGACTACTGCAATGGATTCTACATGCGGCTGCCTTTGAAGACTGCTCAGAAACTGCAGTTAGTGCAAAAATCAGCAGCCAGATTAACAGCTACCTATAGGGAGCATACCACACCCCTTTTGAAGCAGCGCCACTGGCTGCTGACAAGTTTCCGGGTCCAATTCAAAGTGAAGGTTATTAGCTACAAACCCTATACGCTTTGGGTCCAACTTATCTTCAGAACCACATCTCCTCCTATGAACCGGTATGGGCCTTGAGATCTGTTGGGGAGGCCCTTCTCTCGGTCCCACCACCGTCACAGATGTTCTTGGTAGGAACAAGAGAGAGGACCTTCTCAATGGTGGCTCCCTTGCTCCAGTATGCCTTCCCTAGAGAGATTAGTTTAGCACTGTGATGGTGAACCTATGACATGCGTGTCAGCACTGACACGCATGGCTATTTTTGATGACACGCTGACACATGTGGCCACATACAGAGAAATACACCTTATAAGAGCCAATCTAATTCCATCCTTAAATTTGTAAAAGGCTCTAGAAATTTAACATATGCATGTTTGAGCATTGTTCACTCCATAACTCAGCATGGATTATACATTTTTCTTATTTAAACTATAAATATTGCAAAATTATGGGGTTTTTTCTTGAAATGACACTCCACTCAAGTTATGCTCAGGTTTTTGATAAATTTTGACACACCAAGCTCAAAAGGTTGCCCATCACTGGTTTAGCATCTACTCTCCAAGCTTTTCGGTCTAGTATAAAAACATGGCTTTTTAGACAGACCTTTGACCTTGAGTAGATTTTAATGGTTAGACTCGAGGACTTAATGGTTTTTCACTCCAGCACTTGGATTGTTAATTGAAGATAGTCAGTTCTATCTGCAGGCACTGCTGCATTTATGAATTTTAAAAAAAATATTACATGATGTTTTATGTGTGTTTGCTGTTGTGAATTTTTGTCGTCATTATGTTGTTTATAGGCTTACGTATTGTTTGTTTTATGTCCGGCACTTGGAGTGCTTCTGTGCACTTCAGCCAACCTAGCAGTTTGAAAACATGCAAATGTGAGTAGATCAATAGGTACTGCTTTGGTGGGAAGATAATGGTGCTCCATGCAGTTTATTTTATTTATTTGCTTTATTTTTATACCGCATTTTTCAGCCTAATTCAGCGACTCAATGCAGTTATGCTGGCAACATGACCTTGGAGGTGTCTATGGACAATGCTGACTCTTTGGCTTAGAAATGGAGATGAGCACCACCCCCAGAGTCAGACATGATTAGACTTAATGTCAGGGGAAACCTTTACCTTTACTTTACCTAGTTAGATGAGGCAGCAGCATTCTTCGGCAGAGAAGGCTAAACACCTTATATAGCTGCAGCTCCTGTGCTTCCTTAGCAATGAGTCATGACTGTTGAAGTGGTGTCAGACTGCATTAATTCTGATGCATCCTCTATGTACACTAATTATCGGTACCTGTATACATCAACCCTTCATTCTTACTTAGAAGTCAGATTCATATTGTTGAATGCATTTCAACAAATCAGACATTTAAATTAGTTGGAGCTGCTTCACAAACCAGAGTGGAATGGTGACTTGAACAATGGACTAAGACTCAGGAGACCGGGTTTTGAATCCAGGCTCAGACACGGAAAGCCACTGGGTAGCCTTAACTAAGTGACCCTTTCCAAAAAGCCAAATTTCACCAAGAAAACTCCATGAGAGGGTCACTCTAAGTTAGAAATGACTTGAAGGCACACAGCAACAACATGGTTTGAAGATGTGCTTCAATGCAAAAAGATCCGGGTTCCATTTGGGTGCCATGTGGGTCTTCCAGATTGCACAAGAAGACTTAACATCAGCACTTGTAGGAACGAATTATAAATATATCATAGAATGCAGCAAACAAGACTACATTGGGACAGGGAATGTGAAATATTTTCAGCAGCATGAACTCTAGGCCATGCCGCAATGTCTTTTTATATCAATGAGCATCCATTCAGCTCATCCGTAGCTTAATTAGGCTTTTTACCCAAGAGTAAGAATTACAAATAATCACTTCACCTACATTCACACTTCTGAAAGTACTTCTGGCTCCTTTTCTTGGAGAATGAGTGGGCAGGTTATAAAAATAACCTGTTATTGTAACGTTCACTCAACTTTTCTAAGTGTATTTGTGGAGGAGGGACTCAGATGACTCCCGTCGTAACAACAACTGTTGTAGTGATAACAACCTGACACAGAACTGCTCTTTTGTCATTCTATGATGAAAGAGGTATTCAGGTGCACCATTGCCCAAAGTGATTATGAATACAGATAATAAACATCAACAAAATAGCAGAAGATTGACTCAGAGGAACGTAACAGGATTGGTTCAAGACGGGGGTTGACGACTGCAAGGAAATGTATGCTTTTGTGGCTAGACAGCTGCAACATCCTGCTATTCCATAGCAAATTGTATGTAGTACTTTGAATTTGTCTTCCCTGACCTAGTGTGCCCCATATGTGCCAATCTGTAGCCTCCATAATTCCTGACAAACATGCCCAAATGTCACATGGGTGTGCATGGTGGACCTTATCCTTGTTTTTCAATTGCTTTATACATATATGTAATAAGGTACCATGTACTGAATAAGACTGGAGGCAGTTTAGCCTGCTGATGTCCACAAACATAGGGAGCAGATCTTTAAGGGTTTTCCCAACTCACCCTGGAGATGTTAAGGATTGAAATGGGGCACTTCTCCATGCAAAGCATTTGCTTTGTCACTTTTTTTTCGTGTCAGGAGTGACTTAAGAAACTGCAAGTTGCTTCTGGTGGGAGAGAATTGGCCGTCTGCAAGGACATTACCCAGGGGACGCCCAGATGTTTTTTCATCCTATGGGAAGCTTCTCTCATGTTGCCGCATGAGAAGCTGGAGCTGATAGGTGGGAGCTCACCTCCTCCCCAGATTCGAACCACCAGTTTTTCAGTCAGCAGTCCTGCCAGCGCAAGGGTTACCAGAGTGAAAACTGAAGAGAGCTCCAGTACCCTTCATGTATAGAAGAGAGGATTGCAGCTAGTTGTGTGCTGAAATACCCATTTCTATACAACCATTAAGGAGAGGGTTAAAGTGCTGAGCTGCGGAACTTGTTAGCCAAAAGGTTGCAGGTTAGAATGCGGGGAGCAATGTGAGCTCCCGCTGTTAGCCCCAGCTTCTGCCAACCTAGCAGTTCGAACACATGCAAATGTGAGTAGATCAATGGGTACCGCTCTGGCAGGAAAGTAACAGCACTCCATGAAGTCATGCTAGCCACATGACTTTGGAGGTGTCTATGGACAATGGTGGCTCTTCGGCTTAGAAATGGAGATGAGCACCAACCCCCAGAGTTGGACATGACTGGACTTAATGTCAGGGGAAAATCTTTACCTTTACCTATACAAGCATTAGAGGTAAAAGAATTCCCTCTGGTTTTCATTCTGTCAACCCTACCTGTCCCAGACCAGGTGCTCTTTCTTCTAGGGCTGTTGGCTTGTTTATTCCTCACTGATAAATCTCCATGCAGTTGTGCTTTCTAAGTATAACAACAACGCTCAATAAAACAGTCATTATTAAACAGTGCAGCCACCACAAGTGGACTGAGTGAAATAGAAATCAATGTTTTCACTCCTTTCCACTGTGCTCCTCTTGAATTCACGTTAGCCTTGTTTGCTCACAGCCAAGGGAAGAGAATAGCTTATTCAAGGGTGAGGGGGTGATGCCCACCTCCCTTTCCCTGCCCATTTGCGCTCCTCCCATTTTCTGACATCTCCCGGCTTCTCCTCCAAAGTGCCACGCAGCAGCCCAGCATGGGAGGCAAGGAGAGGGCTGGGATCCCATAAACCAATCGTCGCTGCCTTGGAGCAACACCTCCAAAGGGAGAGACCAATGAGAGCTGGGCCAAGGGAAAAGCCTGCTTGAATTACCCAAGACAGCTAGTACTTGTTTCTGTGCTTCCACAGAAATCGATTGAGGGGCGTTGGCTAGCCTAGTGGAAAATATATAATTTAGAGATGGGCAGAAACTACATGTAGAAGTGCTAGTGGCTCTGGATTTGCTCGCAATCAGACAGTGATTATGACTACACTGTGTAACACGATTTTTTATTCCTGAGTTATAAATGTCATTTCCTAATTGGTTCTATCACAAAAACATGGAAAAGTTTATTAAACTGTGAAAACTTTGTATTGTCGAAGGCTTTAATGGCTGGAATCACTGGGTTGTTGTAGGTTTTTCGGGCTCTATGGCCATGTTCTAGAAGCATTCTCTCCTGACGTTTTGCCTGCATCTATGGCAAGCATCCTCAGAGGATGTGAAAACTTTGTTTTTGTGGACATCTTGCAGCATATTTTGCAATAGTTTTTCAACAACTATCTCATAGAATCTCAGCCAATTCAACATAGTTTGTGGCAGCCACAAAATCTAGGTTTTGGGGGTGTAATAATTAATTTCAAATTAAGTACCACACAATTAAACATGAAATAACATTTTCAAACTAGGAACAGAAACAAAATTCAAATTGTGGTACATAGTGTAATCAAAGGATGAACAAGAGCCATAACACACACACTCTCTCTCTCTCTCAAATGAAGCTAACGAAATCAAGAAAAGTTATGTAGAAAATGAGATCTTTAAGAACTTAGGACTACAACTCCCAGAATCCTCAGTCAAGATGGCCAGTGGGTTACAGCTAACAAAAAGAGTTGGTGACCCTGTTGGATAGGGTATTTCGGGGATTGTCATCCAAAGCAGTTAGCTCAGAGCAGGAGTAAAATGTGTGTTTGTTTGTGTGCATATAACCCCCAGTCCTAGGAACAAGAAAAAAAATGACCAGGTGACCATGTTGAAAGGCACCTTGTTCCTCAACTCTGCCTTCCTCCCAGAGTCACTTTGATTTTACCTGCCTCTACATTCATTGCTACTTATCTTGTGTTATATAATGTTATCACTGATTAGATAAGAGGAACAAATGGCTAGCTAGTAAAAATCAGGTTTTATGTTTCTAGATCTCTTGATAGGTTACTGTGGTTTCTAAGAAATGTTGAGTCTGTTGCAATATCTTTGACAAATAAGGGATTCCCCCCCCTTCCAATTTCAGTCCTCCATTTTTCATTTGGAACCGTCTCTTTACCAATCTCTGATAACAATCTCAGTTTGCAAGCTTGCCTTCATGTTTGGATTGAGCACTAGTTCAAACCTGTATGCATGCACCTGTTAGCATTTTTAGAAAGAGATAGCACCATCTAGTAAAAATACTTTAGCTGGGTGTGTTTAAAAATTAAGTTTTTATTTTCTGGGTGTGCATTTTGAAATGAATACAGCTGACCCTCCATCTCCACAGGTTCTGTATCCATAAATTCAACCAACCACAGCTCTAATAGATATATAAAAATCCTAAAAGTAACTCTAGATTTTTGCCGCATACTGAGCCCTACACTGATTTATAGGCATACCCTGCCCTTTCACAGATACTCAAGCTCTCTCCAGCAGTCCTTCACCATTTTATGGAAGTGACACTATTTTACTATGCCATGGAGCCCCTGGTGGTGCAGTGGGTTAAACCCCTGAGCTGCTGAGCTTGTTGATTGAAAGGTCACAGGTTCGAATCCGGGGAGCAGTGTGAGCTTTCTCTGTCAGCCCCAGCTTCTGCCAACCTAGCAGTTCAAAAGCATGCAAATGTGAGTAGATCAATAGGTACTGCTCCGGTGGGAAGGTAATGGTGCTCCATGAAGTCATGCCGGCCACATGACCTTGGAGGTGTCTACAGACAACGCTGGCTCTTTGGCTTAGAAATGGAGATGAACACCAACCCCCAGAGTCGGACACATCTGGATAATGTCAGGGAAAAACCTTTACTATAGATAATTGGACTGGAGCATTCATGGGTTTGGGTATCCATGAGACCAAAGCCCAGCAGATACCAAGGGGCCACTGTATCCTTTTACCACTTGTTTTCTTATCCAGACTTTCCATGGGGATAATCATTGTAGCTTGTCATTCAAACAACAACAACAAATAGTTTGTGATGCCTTAAAAGACTAAAGAGTTTTATTTGATGTATTTTTATGAAGTGCTGTGCATTTCATCAAATGAATTTTTTCTTACACTATGTTTCCTAATCTTGGATTAGGCAAGGGATTCTGTTGAAGTCCTGGGCGATCTCTGGAATGGGGAAATGACCATGGCAGCAGACACAATTGCTCCAAATGATCCCTTCTCACAAAGTAGAGCTAAATCATCCCCTGGTTTACTAAGGAGCTGGCAGCAATTAAATGGGCAAGATGAAGACTGGAGTAAGAGTGGCTGAAAAGGTCCATCTGAAGTACTATTGTGGAGTAATAAAGCAGGAAAAATGCATTTTTCACCAATACCATGGCTTTGGCATGGAACCAATCAGTAGAGCTGTTTCGTGTGATTACGGCTCTAGTATAGTGGTTCTAAACCTATGGGTCCCCAGATGTTTTGGTCTTCAACTCCCAGAAATCCTACCAGCTGGTAAACTGGCTGGGAGAACCACTATTCTATAGTATAATCGGAACTAAAAGAGAATGTAACTCATGCAAGAGCCTATGATTTTGCAAATATGATCACTCAGATTCCCTCTGACTTAGACGCTACAGTTGATAGCTCTGGTAGATATAACCTCGACTCCTTCTTGTCTAATGTTGATGGAGGCTTTTCAATTTCTACAGCTTTACAAAGGTGAGGGCCTCCACATGTTCTCTAAACCCCTACCCTTCCTGGCTCATAAAACAGGCCAGAGGGGGACTGGTGGAGTGAGTCAGGGAAGTGATTAATGCATTGTTACATGCATCAAGGAGTCTGTGATAAGACCTTTTCCTTGGACCCTATTGTACTTGACAACAACAGACCAATCTCCTAGGCAAGGTAGTGGAGTGTGTGTTAGCTTCTCAACACCAAGAACTCCTGAGTGAGATAGATTATCTAGATCAGGCATGTGCAAACTTCAGCCCTCCAGGTGTTTTGGACTTCAGCTCTCACAATTCAGGCTGCTTGCCAGTAGGCTGTTAGGAATTGTGGGAGTTGAAGTCCAAAACTCCTGGAGGGCTAGAGTTTGCCCATTTCTTATCTTCATCAATTTCAGTCTGATTTCAGGCCTGGTTATAGACAGAGACAGATTTGGTTGCCTTGGTGAATGACCTACGCAGAGAACTGCTGGCTCTGCTGGACCTTTTGGTGGCTTTTGATACCATTATCCATTGTATCCTTCTGAGTCGCATTTCTGGAACAGGGCTTTGAGGTGTTGTTCCTCAGTTGCTCTGAATGGGCTGTTTTGGTGCAATGAGTTGAACTGCTGATCTGAAGGTTGGCAATTCAAATCCATGGGATGGGGTGAACTCCCCCTGTTGCCCTAGCTCCTGGCTAACTCCTTCCAACCTATGAGTAGATAAATAGTTACCGCTTTGGGGGGAAGGCATAAGATGCTCCAAGCAGTCACGCCAGTCACACAACCATGAGGTGACAATGCAGGCTCCTCAGCTTGGAAATGGAGAACAGCACCTCCCCTTGAGCCAGAGATGAGCACCGTCTCCAAAGCCAGAAATGAAAGGAGAAGCCTTTGATGTGTTTGTTTGTCTCCTTGTATTGTAACAAGGCATTGAATATTTGCGGTATCTGTTTACACTGTAATCCTCTCTGAGTCCCCACAGGAAGGAGGGTGGAATATGAATAAAGTGTTGTTGGTATTATTATTATTCTGGTGGGATGGTTTTAGAAAGTGGTGCTGGTCGATTCCTGTTCAGTTCCTTGGCCACAGGCTTGTGGAGTTTCTCAGGGTTCAGTTCAGTCCCGTCCCCTATGCTACTGAATATCTAAATGAAGCCTCTGGGAGAAGTCATCCAGAGTTTTGGGATAGAGAATAGGTGTCCCAAAATCAAGCAGAAGTCATCCTTCAAAGAGGCCCTTTTAGAGTTCTGCTTGTTAAAATATTAGATTATTTTAAGGTCTGTGTTGATATTTTTTAATGAACATCTCTTTTTTTACTGTTTCAGATACACAAGAAATCTTGTGGATAAAGGAAATGGAAAGTTCAATCTCATGATCCTATGCTGGGGGGAAGGCCATGGCAGGTAGGTGGCTTCGAATGGATAGATAAACAGACATGTCATACTGTGGGGAATGTAAATCTTCTCTGTCAGAACAAGCTGCTTGTAGAGCCATTTGGTGACTTCCTTCTTTGTGCTTTCTTACAATGGAGACAGGTTTTTCATTGTTCTAGACACTCAGGGTTTTGACTGAAGAGACACTGTGTTTCCCCTGCCTCTGTGGCAGCACTTGCAAAGGTCCTCTTCCTTTCACTTTTTCTAATATGCAGTGATTTCAGATCCCTACATATTTTCTCCAAGAATCCCCAGACAGTCTACAGCAGGGGTCCTCAAACTATGGCCTGAGGGCCGGATACGGTCCTCCAATGTCATTTACCCAGCCCTTGCTCAGGGTCAACCTAAGTCTGAAATGACTTGAAAGCACACAACAACAACAACAACAATCCTATCTCATTAGCCAAAAGCAGGCCCACACTTCCCACTGAAATACTAATAAGTTTATATTTGTTAAAATTATTCTTCATTTTAATTATTGTATTGTTTTTAAGTGTTTTTTGCACTACAAATAAGATACGTGCAGTGTGCATAGGAATTCATTCATGTTTTTTGCAAATTCTAATCTGGCCCTCCAACACTTTGAGGGACTGTGACCTGGCCCTCTGTTTAAAAAGTTTGAAAACCCCTTCTCTACAGAATGTATCACTGATATTGTTTTCAGTAGCCACTCCACTGCAGCTGTGGAGGTGGGGACTACGTCCAGAAACAACTGTAGTAGCCCTTTGAGAGAAAATATCCATATATTGATAATAATTCTGCTGTTGACACAGATAACTACTGTGACTTTCTCTAACATGATACTTAAAGGCTCTAGGCCCTAGACTACAACTGAAAAAAAACCCATATTCTGCTGCTTAGTCCCTGCATTGATGAGAAGCAATAAAGTAAAGTTGCTCCTTTACTTTGAGATTTATAATTAGCTCAGTATTTAGTGAGATCCCCCGGTAGTGCAGTGAGTTAGACCCTTGTGCCAGTAGGACTGAAGACTGACAGGTCAGAGGTTCGAATCTGGAGAGAGCACAGATGAGTTCCCTCTGTCACCTCCAGCTCATGAGAGAAGCCCCCCACAAGGATGGTAAAACATCAAAACATCCAGGCATCCGCAGGCAGTGTCCTTGCAGATGGCCAATTCTCTCACATTAGAAGTGACTTGCAGTTTCTCAAGTCACTCCTGACATGGAAAAAAAGTACTCAGTGACTAATTTGGGTCTTGGACCTAAATCTCACACTCTAACAGTCGCAATTTGGCAAGAAGAATACCAGTTAAGATGCTGTCATCCCACTTTTTCAGCCACTTTTAAAATGTCTCAGTTTGGTTTCCCCTTCCCATTTTTTCTCTTTGTCCATAGCTTTCTCAAATTACTGCAAACTGAGTTCAAAAATATAAAAGAGTTTTGCTTCCATTAAGTCATGGTGTGGAGAGGACAGGGGTGGTTCAAGCAAAATTCAATTGCTGCATCCTCTCTTAGCTTGTGTGTGCTTTCTCAACCAAAATCTTTGCCATCTCAACCAGTACCTGATGTTGCTTGGCCACTTGTGTCCCAGCATTTATTGTTAAACATTAGTGGATATGCACCAATGTGCCCAGCAGTGATTTGTGGAAAGAACTGGAAGATCTAAAAGACTTCAATATTGGCAGTGATAAAGACATCAGTGTCAAAATACCACTAGCCTTTGTTCTAATATTAGCTTCTTTGTTGCTGGAATCATTAATCTTCTACGAATGAAAAGGTTCATGCCCAATGGACCTTCATGTCTATAGTACTTTTAGTGCTACAAAGCTGCATGGGTTATCCATTTAATACCAACCACTGATTGTGGTTTTACTAGAAACAGATATTTTTCAATTAATTTGTAATATATTATTTTTATTATTTATTTACTGACTCAGTTGGTTTGTTACTAATCTGTTTTATAGTCAGGTTCTACATCCCTCACCCACCCCCCCCCCCCCCCCCAATTTCTTGTTGTTATATGAATTATGGGGAGGTAGAGATCAATGGCTCATTCCCATGATGGTTTAATGAATTTTCTCAAAATGTGGTCCTCCAGATGTTTTGAACTTCAGCTCCCAAAATCCTAACAGCTGATAAGATGGTTGGGATTTCTGGGAGCTGAAGTCCAAAACACCTGGAGAAGCACAGTTTGAAAAACACTGGTTTAATGTTACAGCCAAACCTGGGTATTGACTATTTCCCTTCAATTTCTTTTTTCTTGGTTGATAACTTAGACCAGTGCTTCTCAACCTGGGGTCCCCAGATGTTTTTGGTCTTCAACTCCCAGAAATCCTAGCGGCTGGTAAACTGGCTGGGATTTCTGGGAGTTGTAGGCCAAAAACATCTGGGGACCCCAGGTTGAGAACCACTGACTTAGACTGATAATAATAAGAGAGAGCTTATAGTATTTATTTATTATTTATTTACCATATTTGTATCCCACCCTTCTCAACCCCAAGAGGAACTCAGAGCAGCCTCACATATTGGCAACAATTCAATGCCTTAAAATAACATACAATTGGCAAACATCTACATTAAAAAGCAGAGAGTTAAAACATCTAAAAACAATTACATCAATTATTAAAATCACCTAAGCCAAAATCATAATCCAGGGCCATTCTGAATGTCATTGCATAGATTCTATGCACTGCAGTTATGCTCCAAAAGCTTGGTTCCAAAGTCATGTTTTAACTCTCTTTCTGAAGGCTAGAAGGGGAGAAGCTGATCCAATATCATTGGGGAGGGAGTTCCATAGTTAAGGGGCCACCACTGAGAAGGCCCTGTCTCTCGTCCCTGCCAATCACACCTGTGAACCTTCCTAGAAGATCTTAATCTCTGCGTACATACATCATGAATCCGGCACACCCAAACCTAAGCATGGATGCTTAATATTTGCTACAGATGTGCCTCTCAAGATTATGGATTTTTTTTTCCAAAAAGAGATTAATGAATTTTACTTAATCATTTTCTGTTTGGAGCCTGAAATGCTCAATTCACTGATCCCACTCTATAAAGAAAGCTAGAGGTCCAGGAGATTCATTTCTCCACAGAATTTTGAACAATTCTAGTTGTCACTCTTTTCTCTAGGACCTACCATTTTTTTTCAAACAGTCCAGAAAGAGACAGAAAATTTCCAAGAAGAAGGAAAGCCTGGACTAGTTTGGGGAAGTATGCAGGGGGAATATGGAGAAAGAGTGCAGAAAGAGTAGAAGGAGGGAGAGAGAATGAGGGAGGGAGGGAGTGAACAAAAAGGGGATGGGTACTAAGAGGATCTAAAATGGTATTTCTTCTAGTTAAAAATAAAAGACCATTGTCTGTTTAAATTTGTTGCACATGCAGAAGCAAATAGCCAACAATTCAGCTGATTCTGAAGGGAGAAGTGACAAAGTAGCATTCATTTCCTACTCCCAAACTCTGACGTGCCTATTTTCCATTGAAACTGAGCAAAGAATTTTTAATCTAACCTTTCCAATTTGTATCAAAAGTGATAGATAAGCTTTTGCACATTGTTTTCTTTTTAGAGTCTTAGAAGACAAGAAAAGCACATTTTACCATCAGTCAGTATTTTTAAATAGAAATTAAGCTCAGTTGGGAGGGATAGCTAATACTCAAGAAGAGAGAAGCAGAATTCAAAACAATCTTAACAGATTAGAGAGAGGGGCCAAAACTAGCAAAATAAAGTTCAGCAGTGACAAATGCCAGATACTTCACTTAGGCAGAAAAAAAGGAAATGCAAAGATACAGAATGAGGGACAGCAGTATGTGCGAAAAAGATCTTGGAGTCCTCGAGGACAGGAAGATTAACATGAGCCAACAATGTGATGTGGCAGCTAAAAAGCCAATGGGATTTTGGCCTGCAGAAATAGAGGTGTAGTGTCTAGATCCAGGGAAGTCATGCTACCCCTCTGTTCTGCTTTGGTCAGACCACACCTAGAATCACACTCTGTCCAATTCTGGGCACCGCAATTGAAGGGAGATGTTGATAAGCTGGAATGTGTCCAGAAGAGGCTGATTAAGCTGATCAAGGGTCTGAGGACAAGCTCTGTGAGGAGCAGCTCAAAGAGCTGGGCACGTTTTGCCTGCAGAAGGGAGGACTAAGAAGAGGCGGCTCAACCCATTACGCAAAGTAAGCATTTGCAGTATAGTTGATTTTGCCCAAGGGCACTCTTGAGGCGCTCTTTAGGGGAAAATAGACCTTGACATATGCGAGTTGTAGTTACTGTGATGTATAGTTCACCTACAATCAAATAGCATTCTGAACTCCACCAATGATGGAATTGAACTAAATATGGCACACAGAACTCCCACGATGAAAAGAAAATATATATCAGTGATTGGGTTTGGGGGGGGGGGGGCTCCAAAATCAGTGATTGGTTTTGGGGAGGGGTGCCCAATTACCTAGGGCTGCCTCTGGACATGATGACCATGTTTAAATATGTGAGGGGAAGTCATAAGGAGGAGGGAGCAAGCTTGTTTTCTGCTGCCCTGGAGACTAGGACACAGAACAATGGCTTCAAACTACAGGAAAGGAGATTCCACCTAAACATTAGGAAGAACTTCCTAACTGTGAGAACTCCCTGCCCCGGAGTGCGGCGGAGGTTTGTTTATTGGAGGCTTTTAAACAGAAGCTGAATGGCCATCTGTCGGGGGTGCTTTGAATGCAGTTTTCTTGCATCTTGGCAGAGGGTTGTACTGGATGGCCCACGAGGTCTCTTCCAATTCTATGATATTATGAACTGCAATCATTACAGGAATTTGAAGACAAAGCAGGTTTTAAGATCTGTATGTATGTATCTTGCAGCAGTTGGTGGGTTCAAAGTCAGTGAAGCAGTGCATGCAGCAAGCAAACCAGGTTTTGGTCCTGGTTTGCTATCCTGTATACTGAACCCTGCCTAACTTATTTTGAAGACAGGTTTTAGCACCTTGTATAGTTCCTTTAAAATTGGAAGCAAAATGTGAAAAAGCTGGACTTTGGATCCACCAACTGTTCACCTGCAAGGAATTCAAAATCTGCTATCATTCCTAGTTATGATTATTATGGACTAGTAATACAGCACCAGCAGCCACATCCCCATTCCTGTTAACATAATTCACTGCGCTCTTTTCCTTGAGGTGCAATTTTCTGCTAGTTTTTCAGGTCACTGATAAATATTTTGATCAAAATGGTCCAGCCCACGTTTGTCTTCTAGTCAGACACTTTTGGTGGTTAATAATATTCATAATAATATTCAATTAATCATAATAATATTCAATGAATTTCTTGGACATGTGATAAGAGTGCATCCTTTTATTATATGGTGCATTTGTAGTACTATAAAGAAGTCTTCCCACCCTACTGACTTCCTCTATTTTTGTGTATGTCCATATATAGCAGCATCCACGATCACACAGACTCTCATTGCTTCATGAAGATCCTTCAAGGAAATCTCAAAGAAACATTATTTGCGTGGCCAGACAAAAAGGGGGTTGGAGAGATGCAGAAGAAGTCAGAAAGGGTTTTGAAGGAAAATCGGTGTGCCTACATTAATGGTAAGTCAAAGATTCCAAAGTTAATCTTACATGAAGGATTATAATGCTTTTCAGTCCATTGCATTTAAAGAAAAAAATGTTCGAGGAGTGTTGGGTTTTTTAAAAGCCACATGGGGACATTTCTGTTAAGTTGTAGATGTAATTCTGTTTAACCTTCCTGCTTACCTAAAAGCCAATTCACTTCTTTGTTATGATTTAATTGCAAGGAAAAGTGATTCCATCTATATATTGGGAACAGGATCTAAATTGATATGAATTAATTTATTTACAGTATTTATATTCTGCTCTTTTCACTCCAAAGAAGACTCAGGGTGGATCACAGAACACATATACAGCACACATTCAATGCCGTTATATACTGACAGGACAGACACAACACATAGCTAGAGGTATATAGGCTTTTCCCATTTTCGGTGTCTTGGAGGTTTTGCTCGATTCCGACCATGTGGGGTGCTGTCACTCCATTCACTGTGCTGAAGAGCCCTATTCCCAGACTTCCTCCTTTTTGATAGAATTGCCAGCATTTTTCTGGTGTTTACTTATGGCGCCATTAAAATACCCCTCTGCTTTTAAAGTGGTACCTATTTATCTACTCACAGCTGTTTTCAATCTGCTAGCTGGGCAGTGAGCTGGGCTGAAAGGTTGGGTGTTTATCCCTGATCCGGGCTTCGAACTGCCAATCTTTTGATTGGCAAGATTTATTGCAGCTAGTGGTTACCCTGCTGTGCTAAAGCCCGACCCAAAGCGAAGCTTCATTGTTACAAAAACAAAGCAGTGGTGCTTGTCAGTGGAAAAACTTCCAACCTTTGTCTCTCATGCCTCTTCTACACTGCCATATAAAATCCAGATTATCTGCTTTAAATTGGATTATATGGCAATGTAGACCCATATAATCCAGTTCAAAGCAGATGTGGACTATTTGCTTTGATAATCTTGATTATATGGCAGTGTAGAAGAAGCCTCAGTCAATTTCTATCTATTTATTTATAATTATGGATAGTTTATAGTGCTGCCTTTCCTGAATTTTCTAGTGACTATACTTTTCAAGCTTTCTAGTTACCCCTCTGCTTCATCTGTGATTGCACCATATTACAATGGCACTTAAGGTGCCCTTAAGTGAACTTGGCTGAGTGTTTTTCATTTGCAGGGAAATCTTGTACATTAATTCATAAGAATACTCTTCCATCTATTTCCCTGAGGAAATAACTGAGAGTTCAATACTTGGCAAGCAGCTATCACTAGGAATTAGAACTTCTGCCATGTTTTCTTGCCTAGACACCCCAATTTGGAAAGGAATCAAAAAGAAAATGTGTGCACGCACATGAGCCTGAACCACGCTCCCCAGTTTAGACTAGGGAAGGAGTGGATGATCTTAGTTAGCTCAGAGAAAAATAATATTTAAAAATCAGGACAAAAAGGTTTTGTAAAATTGTGTTATTTTTCATGTTTTAAAGGAGGTGAGAGGCTCATACCACAAGCTGTGTGTTACCCACATTGGTCTAGTACAGTGGTTCCCAACCTTTTTTTGAAGAGGGACCACTTTGACCAGGGACCACTCTCCAATATTCGTACCAAAAGGGTTACGAATCAGTTTTTGGTCAACTTTAGTTCAGTTATTTGGGATGCTGATTCAGAAAATTCCATTAGATAGACCACATCTGCTCTAGTTTCTGATATAGAACATATGCCATCCACTCACCCACAGAAAACCATATTTAAGAATCCAGTGCCTCAAACCTTATTTTAGGTCTTGTGGCCAACCAGTAGGCTGCAGCCCACAGGTTGGGAACTACTGGTCTAGTGTAATGCATTGTTTGTGGGACTTCAAAAACAGTCCACAATATGTAGTGTTTAATTATATCTCTGCAGGATCATAAACAAAACATTTCATTTGTTTTGTGACCATATATTTTCAGTTGCATGCACTTCTAATTGATTTTTAGTTCCAATTAAAAGAAATTAGATTTAACTATTAAGACCTGCTTTCCCAGCCCAAGGAAGCATTCAAATGTGTTAGATTAAAATGCCCATCATCCTGAATGAGCAACCAGGCTAAAGAAGGATGTCTTATTGCCATGAAAATAGGTTACATGAAAAATCATGTACATTCACATGTGTGCATGTATGTGTGTGTGTTACTCTTTGGAAATTAAGCATGTGTGAGTTGCTATGTTAGGACTAACCCAGACCCTGAGATTTCCAGGCCAAAGCCTAAGATCAAGTATATGTGATGTTACTGGACCCCAGTGAAGTCCCAAGGGCCAGCCCTTGGTGGTGGCATTAAGCATGGTATCTTAAACATTAATTACATCAACAAATGGGGGAAAATACACAATTCTCTTCACAACTTTAAGGCAGCACTTTCATCTTGAGATTCCTTTCTTTTCGCTTTAGCAGCAGCGAAGGCAAGCCAGGGGCAAGCCAGGGGAAAATGTTTACTTTTTTCCTACAAAAAAAAGCATCCTATGGGCAGTTTTGCCCTATTTAAAGCCCAAGATGTCTTTCTTCAAACAGGAAGTAACGTGCACTTTGTACCCATAATCTCTGCTTTTGTTTCTTGTATTCTGTAGACAGCATTGGCTTGCATCGAGTGGAGAACCCAAGCCATACTGAAACAGCTGTTAGTCTCCATTTGTACAGCCCACCTTTTGCATCCTGCTATACTTTTGACCAAAGAACTGGACACAAACAGAAAGTGAAAATGACCTTCTTTAGTCAATTTGGAGAAAGAACACCATATGTAAGTATTAGGATTTGTTATAGAAAGATATTTTTAATATGCTTGCTGTAGCATATTATTAAAAATTAGCATCAGTGAATACTTCATAGAAGCTAAAACTACTAAAATAAAAGACTCAAAAGAGTTGCACAATGCACACATTTAAAAGTGGTTTAGGCCACAAAGGCTTTCATAAAATGTATGTTTTGATCTGGTGACAACAATAGATGAGGATTGGCACCAGTCAGGTCTCCAAGAAGAGGACATTCTTCAAGTGGGATGTCAGAGCTAAGAAGGCCACATAGTAGAGATAGTGTATGAGTGAACCAGCTTAAATTATACATCATGCGAGCATCCATCCAACAGTTGCAGGAAGTTCATGCCCTTGTATTATAAGATCTGAGTAGAATCTCTAACAGTGGTGATGTCATTCTCTTGGGTCCTGAAATTGAAATATGTATTTCTTTGTCTTCAGTTTTCATCATTTGATGTTACTTCTACTGTTTTACATCGTACAGTCATATCAAAACCTCTTTAAAACCCCTATCCTAAATAAGTATTTAGCAACTCTTTCATGTTCCTGTCTTGAGTCTTAAGCCCATCAGAGAATATCAAATTTAGAAAGGATATTGGAAGAAATCTCACCTATCCATTCTGTTTAATGCAGAATTCTTTCCGGTGCATAAGACAATCAGACCATCCCTGATCAATGGCTGTCCAGTATATGTTTAAAAACCTTCAGTAAATGAAAACCCATTGCTTCTTCGGGAATTGTATTCTTCTATGTGTTGTCGAAGGCCTTCATGGCCAAAATTACTGGGTTGCTGTGAGTTTTCTGGGCTGTATGGTCATGTTCCAGAAGAATAGAATCATTGAGTTGGAAGAGATCTCATGGGCCATCCAGTCCAACCCCCTACCAAGAAGCAGGAAAATCACCTTCAAAGCACCCCCAACAGATGGCCATCCAGCCTCTATTTAAAAGCCTCCAAAGAAGGAGCCTCCACCACATTCCAGGGCAGGGAGTTGCACTGCTGAACAGTTCTCACAGTTAGGAAGTTCTTCCTAATATCCAAGTAGAAACCCCTTTTCTGTAGTTTGAAGCCATTGCTCCACATCCTAGTCTCCAGGGCAGCAGAAAACAAGCCTCCTCCCTATGACTTCCCCTCACATATTTATGCATAGCATTCTCTCCTGATGTTTCACCCACATCTATGGCAGGCATCCTCAGAGGCTGCATTCTTTTTGTCAGACAACACAGAGAGGCCATTGAAATCCACAAGCATGTAGATAATTTCAACAGAAAGGAATATATTATGAAAATGAACAAAATCTGGCTACCAGTATTTTTAAAAACTCTAAAATCAGGACAGTAAATAAAGAGGAACACTAAAAAAAACAGGGGCATTCCTGACATGAAACAATAAGGGCCATCTAACACCTCCCAACAAAGGATTCTCCCAGGCATGAAGCAGCCAGCTTTGAAGCTGCAAGGCCATTAAATGCTAATCAAAGTGACCAATTGCAACATTCACACTTGCCTCAAACAGACAAGAGTTCTTTCTCCCATTCTGGACATTGTTCCACAGAAACATAAACCCCACTTGCCTAGTTTCCAACAGACCTCACAACTTCTGAGGATGCCTGCCATAGATGCAGACAAAACATCAGGAGAGAATGCTTCTGGAACATGGCCATACAGCCCAGAAAACTCACAGCAACCCAACTCAATGTCAGGAGAGGATGCTTCTGGAACATGGCCATACCTCCCAGAAAACTTGCAGCTATCCACTGTATTCTTCTACTTTTCCTTTTGGGAGATTTCCTCCTTACAATGGTTAGCAGTTTATAAACCTGCAGTTTATTCTTTCTTCAGTTCCCATATTCTTCTTTAGAGGTCCTTTCCTCTATTCATTAAGATGAATGATGGTAAATGGTGACAGAGACTTTAATTTGCTTTTTTATATTAATTATAGAGCTTTTTGAATATTCTTTTGTTTTTAAATTCTTTCTTCATTATGCTGAGATTCCAATCTATTCTGCTTTATTTTATTTTGTTTTTCAGTAATAAGTAAACATCCAGCCATCCCCACATTCGGACAGTGTGTCAAAAAGTCTTGGAACACATGACCAACCATGATAACATTGTTAAATTGGGAGCCATGAATATAATCTCCTTGTCCTTTTCTCACTTGCATAATCAGTTTATATTTTGTATCACAGCTGTATTGGATATAATTGAAACCCTCCTGACAATAACTACACTTCTTTTTCTCTAGACAACATCAGTTTCACAAGAGAACAACTGAGAAGAGCCCAAGATCTGCAGAACTGTGCTTTTTTTTGGAACAGAAGAAGAATTGTACAGTTGGACCAAGTTGTGTCCGAATAATTTTTACCTAGGACTACAGTAGGAAAGCTTCATGGTCACGTAGATTCCTCTTATTTCTTGGACACTAAAAGGGGTAATGTCATGGACAACTGCGGGATGGACATAACAATATAATTGGGGTTCCTTTGCCACCCCTTCTCAGTTCTGCATTTGAAAGTGTTCACACAAGTCCAGCTTTTAATATGACTTCCCTCTTAGCAGCCCCAGCTGTATGAATTATGCCAACCTGAACTAGTAATGTAAATGGTTAAACTCTGGTCGACATTAACTTGAATTCATTAAGCTCAAAGATGGTCAACCTGCGGACTTCAATACTGTTGGATTGCAGCTTCCATCAGGCCTAACCAGAATAGCCAATGGGGAAGAACAATGGAAATTGCAGTCCACCATTGTTCCTCATTCTCTAGGGTCACATGTTACCCACTCCAACCTAGAGCATAATGCAACAGCATTGTTTTATCACGAGTTTACCACTCCAACCTAGAGCATAATGCAACAGCATTGTTTTATCATGAGTTTAATTATCTATTAGAAATTTTAAATCATTTATGTTTTTTAAAAAATTTCATGTCAAAGTCTGGAATATTTTTTAAATGGGAACAATAATGAACGTCTTGTACAATGTTGTTTTTGTTCTGGAGAAAACAGTCTGTAAAAATTGTTAATGATGTTCAGTGTGGGGGAATCAGCATCTTGTTTTTAAAACCCACCCAACAACTTAATTAAACCTGAATTTTGGGCACAAATGTTAAAACGAAGTGTTCTTCTATTCAGTATAAGGGATAAATCTGGTCAATGGGAAATACTGTGTCAGAGTTGCCAGATGCCTACCTTTAAAGTTGGGGGCGCCAGGAGGGCAGACCTTCTAGGCAAGGACTTCTTGGGGGTTGGAAGTTCCAGAGCCTCAGCCAATGAGGATGTGCCCAGGCCAGCTGGTAGTGTGGCAGCAGGTTTTCTTGGCAACTACTGCTGCCACCACCCTGCCATGCACTCACCACTGGACCAGGCCCAGGCACACACTTATTGGCCTCACACTGGTGCCAAAGCCCACCCCAGCCTTCCGACCTGCCCTTTGATTGAATTGGAATTGTAATGCCTCTGGTCAATGTAATACGCAAGACCAGTTGAAATGCGCAAGGCCAGTAGGGTAGAGGTGAGCCCCATTGGCCTTGCACTGGGCCAGAACCCCCACCTTTCTAGCCTTCCCTTTCAATCTGGCACCAAGGGGTAGGCCTTGGTGCCAGTGCGATTGGCCCAAAGGAGTGTGTTGCAGGCACTGCTGCTGGGTAAGAGAGGTGGGGTGGGGGCAATACTACCTGAAATACAGGACATGAAGAGCAAGAAGGACACAGAATTTTGGCTTGAAAATAAGGGTAAAGGTAAAAATTTCTCCTGGCATTGAGTCTAGTTGTGTTCAACTCTGGGTGGTGGTGCTCATCTCCATTTCTAAGCCAAAGAGCCAGAGTTGTCCATAGACACCTCTAAGGTCATGAATCAAGTATGACTTCTGCCGCCATTGCCTTCCTGCTGAACCGGTACCTATTGATCAACTCACATTTGCATGTTTTCAAAACTGCTAGGTTGGCAGAATCTAGGGCTAACAGCGGGAGCACACCCCACTACCTGGATTCGAATTGCCAACCTTTTGGTCAGCAAGTTCAGTAGCTCAGCGGTTTAACCCACTGCATCACCAGGAGGCCCAGAAATAAGGGACTATCCCTTAAAATATAGGATGCACGGCAATGCTGCATAGCAGTGGCCAATGGGAAGGAGACAGGAAATAAAATGAGTGAAATTAGACTTTCATTAAAACCGGGAAGCTGCCATCATATTCCAGTGAACAAGAATAGGACAACATTGCAACAAGCAAAAAAAATGTGGGAAGTCTATATAGATAGAGTCTATATATTTACTTAGTGTGTCCCCCCCCCCCCCCCCCGTCCCCCAGTTGTTGTAGTGCAAGCGCTCAGCTAACTAAAAGCAAATAGACCTGGTCACATGTTCCTTATTTTGCCTCCCAAAGTAAGTGTTTGTGAATAATCCTTTCATGTGGAAGCAGCCCCTTCAGCTATGATTTCTGTCTTAATTTTCAAACAGAAAAATGTATTCTTGGTGTGTGCTTGAATGACAAGCTGTGACTGTAATTGGTTCTTAATACTTAATGACATCGCCAGGACTGTCCCTAGGTCTCCTGTTCTGGCCCCAGGGCTTGGAACAATTCTTAACTGGTATCCCTAGAGCAGCATTTCTCAAACTGTGCTCCTCCAGGTGTCTTGGATTTCAGCTCCCCAAAATCCCAGAATTGTGGGAGTTAAAGTCCAAAACATCTGGAGGAGCACAGTTTGAGAAACTCTGTTCTAAGTTTGTATATTGCCTTGAACTCATGGAAGGGAAGGCACAATATAATATAATTGAGAAAAGAAAACCCTGCCACAGAGAGAACAAAAGCCCTCTGAAAGATAGACCCTCTGGCAATTATTGTCACATGAAACATCCTAGGTTAATCTGAAGAGTTTAGATAACATCTGGGGGTATCTCCCCAGATGTCAACACGTTGTATGTGAAGAGTTAATTAACTCCAGGAATGTCTTGTGCTATTGTGCCCCATAGGAGAGATCATCCTAAGGCTAGGAAAAACCCAGCTTTTTCTTTGGTATCTCTATCCTATACTTCCATTGTAGTTATTTTTATGGGGGTGGATGGAAGTGTGGATTTCTTACGTCTGTAACTTTCCACTAGGTACGGCTGGTGGAGATTACCACGAGAGGGGCTTCTCTAGCCCGTGCAATGTTTGACTGGTGCTTGTTTGCTTTTCTCTAATCTGTTTCCATTCTCTAAGCAATGGCATGTGTGCAGGTGGAGAATGATTTGTATGCCCTTAGTCAGCAAACACAAAATACATAAGGAGATACTCTTAACATCCATCTCTTCTGCTTACCTCTTTTGTCCTTGGCAGTGGGTTGGGGAAACAGGATTACTCTGCCTGGAGCCTAGTGAAGTGCATTTCCTCCCCCTTAATACTAAAAGCTCCATCCAGAACAGCATGGATACATGCTGTACACACTGTTCTTTTTGCTCACTCTTTTAAGTTATTTTTGTGCCTCTCCCCAAGCCTGGGAGAAAGCTGTTTGTTCTGCCAGGGTGTAACCCTTCCAAGGTTAGAGCATGTCGTCTGCTTGCGATTACCCTTTGGCATGAGATTTCTTTGTTTATTGCTTTTTTTGGGGGGGGGGGGGATAAAGACACTGACTAAAGCAAAGGTGGGCAGCTTCTATGGCTCCTCTTATTGTTGGATTACAACTCTCATCAATCCGAAGCAGGATAATGGTCAAGGACAGTGGGACTTGCAACCAAAAACATCTGGAGGACTATAATCTGGTGCCTACTCAATCCTGAAGAGTGAATATTTTGAAACTCAAAACAGGATGCAATTCTGCATCACCTTGCCACTGGGTGAGGCTGTTATATTGAGCACAATCATTCATGGCAAACATGCCAGAAACAATATACAGCATACTGTATATCCTTTGGGATATACAGGTATGCTGACATAAGATGTTTCATTGCCCTGCGTGATACTAGGCAGATTTATGATGTTGACTGTAAACAAGGGCATGAATTCTAGCAATGGCTGTTTTATTTTGAATATGTGGCTGTTTGTCTCCAATAGTTGTCACAGGCCACAAAGTGAACTGTATCCAAGAGACTGGAAAACTCTTTTTTTCCTATACTCTGATGATGCTTGACCATTGAGAAATAAACTCAGTCCTGGGCATGCTTGCTCGAAAGTAAGTCCTACTGAGTTATGTGGTGTATACACCCATTAAGGTAAGATGATTATAATAGGAATTCACAATAAGGGCAAGGATACAGCTACTGCAAGAGTATATGTTTATGTGTTATTTATTTTTTTTGCAATGCTGCCCAAAATCTATGAGCCATGGGAAAGATTGAGGAGCTTGAAAGGGGCTCCTTTCTTTTAGTGCTGCCTTCTTTTAGCAACAGGGAAGTGAAAGGAACTGCACACAGCAAAACTACATTCATGGTGGCAGGTGGTAGGTAAAGGTAAAGGTTTTCCCCTGACATTAAGTCCAGTCATGTCCCACTCTGGGGGTTGGTGCTCATCTCCATTTCTAAGCCGAAGAGCCAGCGTTGTCCATAGACACCTCCAAGGTCGTGGCCGGCGAGGCTGCATGGAGCACCATTACAGGGCAGGTGGTAGAGAAAGAGAAATAATTACAGTTTTGAGCTGCACTTCCTCTTTTTCTGAGTGTTGAAGAGATGGCTAATATGTGGATGTACAAATGTCAAACAAGGAATTGTATACATGTCAGAAGACAGATCCCATTTTCCCTGACAACTGGATGAGTTGACTGAGTCTGACAAGAGCATTGGTGCAAAGAAGACCACAAGAACAGCTTGGCCTATAACTCTGGGAAGGTCCTATAGACTGTAATTTGCGAACTTCCATTCACAACTGGATACAGCTCGTGAGAGTGCAAGAAAAGGGAGACAGTGGAAATGGCATGTAGAAATAAAAACACTTGCGATAACTGCTCTTACATGGAACTAAGTGAAATCGCATCAAAAAACCATGAATCTATTCCTGTGATGCATGTAAACAGCGTTATACAGAGTGTAACTGTTGTGTAAAGAGGGAGGGGCCTAGACCAGTGGTGCACAACCTGTGGTCCTCCAGATGTTTTGGACTTCAGCTCCCAGAATTCTTGATCATTGGACAAGTTGGCTAAGGCTTATGAGAGTTGGGAGTCCCGAACATCTGGAGTGCCACAGGTCGTGCACCACTGGTCTAGACCAACCCCGACGATTGGGCAACTCCTGCCAAGAATCCTTTGCATCCACAGTACATCATCAGTGTTCATTGATTGTAAGGAGGAGGCTGTGGGAGAGTCCACACATCCAATTCCCTCCTTCATGGTAGGTGCACAGTTGTAAAATAAACTCACTCTCTGTTCAGGAGAGGACTGCTGTCTGTAATCATTAAATGCAATATGGTCAAACAAATCATTAGTAGAAAGCTCTGGAAATGAATCCAGAATGTTTCATTAGCAGTTTTGTTGTTAGGACTTATGTTCTTGATCTTGAGAATGTATAAAACAGTTTGGTAACTTGGTAAAGGGCAAAGAAATACACTTGGCTGGAGTTATATCTGACTAAAGTACTAATCTGCAAATATGTGTTTTGTATCTTTGTGCTTGGTTTGCTCATTGGCCAAGAGAACATCAGATAATACTTGCTGGCATAAACGTATGTTCTGTTGTCACACATAACCTTTCATTTGAGGGAAGAGTGAATAGCAGTTTGCCAAAGCTGGAGCCTAATCAATCACAACCCAGCAAGAATGTACTTGTTTAGTTGCAGAGAGAATTCACTGCCAACTTAAGTACATCTGATTCTTAGTATTATTGGGCCCAATGAATTCTTACATGCTTCTTCTTTGTAACAAAGATAGAAATACTACATTGATATCTGAAAAGAATGGGTAATTCTGGGGATTGACAGGTATAAAAGTGACATGCACAATTGTACATCTTGTGTTATCACTGGTATCTTTCCAGTCATCCCATTTCCCTCTCATCTGTGGTTCTTTTCACATGAAGTTTTCTACCATTGCAGAATATGGGTGATTTTGCACAGGCAAGTAGGGAGACTTTTTGTACATTGGGTTGCTGTGAGGTTTCCGGGCTGTATGGCCATGATCCAGAAGCATTCTCTCCTGATGTTTCACCCACATCTATGGCAGGCACCCTCGGTTGTGAGGTTTGTTGGAAATGAGGCAAGTGAGGTTTATATATCTGTGGAATATCTAGGGTGGGAGAAAAACTCTTGTCTGCTTGAGGCAAGTGTGAATGTTGCAATTGGCCACCTTGATTAGCATTTAATGACCTTGCAGCTTCAAATCCTGGCTGGTGGCTGACTGGGGGAATCCTTTGTTGGAAGTTGTTCGCTGGCCCTGATTGTTTCCTGTCTGGAATTCCCCTGTTGTTTGCGTGTTACTCTTTATTCACTGTCCTGATTCTAGAGTTTTCAAAATACTGTTAGTCAGATTTGTTCATTATCACGGTTTACACCTTTCTGTTGAAACTGTTCACATGCTTCACTGTGTAGTCTGACATGGTGGTTGTTAGACTGCATTTCTGTGTTCTCAAATAACAGCATTTCTGTCTTCTCAAATAATATGCTGTGTCCAGGTTTGTTTTTGAACATGGTTATTCTTTCTTCTTTATTATTTCCAACATTTCTACCCCATCCTTCTCAACCCGAGGGGGGACTCAGGGAGGCTTACACCGGCAACAATTCGATGCTGCAATGTACAGACAAATATAACAAATATAACAGCAATTTAAAACAATAGATAAAACATTAAGTTTAAACAATTTAAAACAGTGGAATCCCGAGGTTTTTTTTTAAAGTACAAATAAGCCAAATGTCAGATCAGGTCACAATATTACTCTTGAGGGTTTTTAAAAAAATTAGTCCAAAAGGTCCCTTCCAAAAGTATCTTGATTTAGGAAGCTGAGGAGTGGGTTGTGGTTTGAACAGTTTATGTGGTTTATGCAATATAACCTCCCACATTTCCCACATTAAAAACCTGGACATGTTTGGCCAAACAGCATCAGAGTGGCATCACAGTTGCAAAAAGTATTAATGAAGAAGAACAAACTGGGAGAAGCTGCAGCAGTTTCCTTTTGCTGGAGACTATTGTGAAAAGCATGTTTTGGTCACACTTCTTTTTCTTCTTCTGACTCCTGCTGAGTTAATGAATACAAACCAGTTTTGCACTTTGAATTCCATTTGCAGCCATTCAGCTAAGTGAAGGACAAAGGGAGAATGTGGGAGAATGTGACAGAAATGGAACATTATCAAAAGAGCATAAAATGTGCAACTACAGACGATTAATCAGTGCTGCTCCTATCAAAACAGGGCAGTTAGAGCATGTAGTCCAAGGTTTGCCCCAGCCCACCATTCTTTCTTTGTTTGCAGGAGGAAAGATGGAAGGAAGAATGGTTTACACTAAGGACAAAGTCTTTCCTGGAGGTTTTCATCGTCTTCTTTAAGGCATCTGTGGTACTTTGCCACTACAGCAAGAGAAACCATTGGAGCATATTGAAAGAATGCCAAATTAGCACAAATACAGGGACAGAAGTCTTTTACAATAAAATTCAAGAAATGCAGATGGGGAAAGTGATACCAGACTCGTAGGAAATATTGAGGGCCTAGAAAACATCTGTGGAGGAAGTACTCGATACCCATCCAAAATAGCCTCCAATGTAACAAAGTTGAAGTGGAAGCAGATATTATGAGCATGGGACCCAACCTGATGCATGAAAGGGGCATTACAATTTCCAGTAACATGGTAATAGTATGCTTCTGCATAGAAGATAGTGTGAAAGGGGCCAGTGTTGTTTCAAAACCAAAGCTTGAAAAATTAGGTTTTAGAAGTAATTCATTCCTGTTCCTGGTACAGTATTCAAAAAGTAGCCTATTAATGTTATTCACAGTGGTGAATAATAACCTCGTATAAAACTTTTTTTGGAGGTTGTTATCTTTCTATTACTTTCTCCAATATTCATGAAATACTGGCACAAACATGAAAAGAAATTGTCAAAATGCTTTGCAATTCACTAACAGTTTTTTTGCACCCAACTGTAACTTATTGCATCCCACCACCACATCCCAAATTAGTTATTAGTTTCAGAGAAGTATGTTGTGCCCAATTTGTTTCTCTAAATTCCACTCAACACAAGCCTTCTTTGAAGTAGCTAAATCATCTTGTGAAGTTACATAAGAATTCCTCAACACAGGGCAAAAAACAGAAAGATTTACTTAGGAAAACAGAATACAATTTTGGACAAAATGAACTCCTGAGAACATAGCATTCTGTCTGGTACTTAGTTTAGAATGTTATGGACACAGATCAGGGCTAAAATACCAGAGCCTTCATACATTTTAATAATCCCTTAAGAAAGGGAGGAATGTTTTCATTATAATGATGTCAGATCTCTTTTGAGCCAAAATCAACAGCTAGGCATTGGTTTCAATTTTTCCAGTGAGCAACTGACATTTAGATCTCACATAACCAGAAAAAATGTGGTTAACACAGCCAAATATTTAGACATGTCATCAGAACAGTTTGGAGGAATCCATAGAATCATAGAGTTGGAAGAGACTACATGGCTCATCTGCCATGCAGGAAAAGCACAATCAAAGTATCTCCGACAGATGTCCATCACATCTCTGTTTAAAAGCCTTCAAAGAAGAAGCTTTCACCACACACAGCAGAGGGTTCTGCTGTTGAAGTTCTTCCTAATGTTCAAGTGGAATCTCCTTTCCTATCATTTGAACCCATGGCTCCATTGGGTCCTATTCTCCAAAACAGTAAAAAAACAAGCCTGCTCCCTTATGACATCCTTTCACATATTTATATATGGATATCATGACTCCTCTCAATCTTCTCTTCTGCAAGCTAGACAAACCCAACTAGGAATACCAAGTAAAGAAAGAGCAGGGATCAGAGATGTCCTTTGGTCCTCTCCCCAGGCTCCAGATTTAAAAAAAGCAGAATAATTCAAAAGCATACCCCCTGAGGTCTCTGCATTTTATGATCCTCTCAACCATTTGAAATATCAAAAGCAAAAAATAAAATAAAATCACCAATACTGGTGACTAAATTTCACTTCTAGTTCTGTAGAAACTGAATGTACAGTCTGTGAAAAGTTAAGAGGAGCCTGAAATGGTTTTTGCAATTTTTATGTGTCCACTCCCAGTCTAAGTATATCCAAGGTAATAATTTGTAACATGTCCCAGTTTCACTCATGTTCAGTTTTTTAATTCAAAGGATTCAACACACTATCCAGTCCACAGTCATATCATATTAGGAATAGACATGTCATATCTTTAACTATATACATATCACTTCTTGAATGAGTTTCAAACAGCTGTAACCTTGAGCGGCTGTCTTCAGTTGGCTTGACTCTGTTTGCTACATGATAAAAACTGTGTTGCAACCAGTGTTGGAAAAGAGTACAGCAAATAAATTGTGCCCGTGTAAGGTACTGCTGAAGAGTTAGGATAGGTGCCAATATACAGACTCATAGCCAGAAAAAAGGTTTGGGGAGGGTTGGAACAATTTTTTTTAAGCAAATTACGAAGAGTAGGTCCAAAAAACAAAATAATGTAAACTCCACGATTCATTCTATATTTTTATATAAACTTAATTAATTCAAATTTCTATTTTAGCTACAAAGTTTCAGATCTAAAGATCTAAAAATAAACTGAAAATGACTTTTAATTGTTAATTTAGTGGTTACAAAAGAATACTATAAAACCTGTTGGAAACACATGAAAATAATGTCAAAACACTTTGATAGACTCAATCAATTAACTTTGGTGGACACTCTCTAGTACAAGTCCAGTCAGTCTCTCTTGCGCCATTGTACTTCTTATGTATGTTTTCAAATGTTTAAGAGTTCAAAACGACCTTTCATTTGTAGCTGTTGACATCAGCAATGTTGCAGAAATCTGAAGAAGTTTCTTCATGTTTGGAAAAAAATGTCTATCACAGAAAAGATCCATTTGATGGTTTTTCTGCAGGTGTAATATTTTTCCTTTTTCTATCCCCAGGTCAAACTCTTCTGTCAGTGTGTCAGTATCTTGAAGACATTTACTGTAAAGTTCTCTGCACTTGTTCAATTTTGATTTGAAATGGCCACAATTAATAGGGAGTAACACTTGCAATTCTTGAACTACTTCCCTGTGCCTTGTAAACCTTTCTTGAAACCGACTGCAGAAAAAGTCTAGAAATGGGATGTACACACTTAGCTTATAATATTTCATTGGTGTTGGTGAAGTTGCCTGGATATTGCATTGACAAGTCTGCCTTGAACAGATGCTAGGAATCCTAACTTGTCCACCCACAGATTTTCATGAAATTTTTCACAGATTCTGTGCACGTCTCCCTGGCTTTTTCTAAGAGATTGTCGACATGTTGCAAACTACAGAAAGTATCCATATCTACTTTTTGTAATGTTTTGCTAAGCTGAAGGGATGATGACAGAAGCTTACATAGTATGTGCATAGTTACTACAAATTCAGCATTTAGAACAGCTAAAAGAAAGTGTCCATCTCAAGAAGAAGTCTCACTGTTGTATAGAGGACTCTTTTAGTTCTTCAAGTATTCTCACCACTACACTGCACAGTTCAACAAAATGTAAACTGCATCATGTCGCTCAGCCCAACAGGTTTTGCAAAGTGGCAACAGGATGTTTGCTCTAGATTTAGTGAGTGAGCACAACAATGGATGTAGACAGCCATTGGATACTTCTGCAATATAATTGTCTATGCACCGCTAGTATGACCACTCATATTAACAGGTCCTTGTGGCACAATGGGTTAATTTATGTATTTATTTACAGTGTTTATATTCCACCCTTCTCACCCTGCAGGGGACTCAGGGCAGATTACAATGTACATATATGGCAAACATTCAATGCCAATTTTGACATACAACGTATACAGACATACACAGAGGCTATTTAACTTTTTCTGGCCCCCAGGGGAGCTGTCGCTTTCATCGTCCATCTGCGACACTGATGAAGTACTTCCACATTCCCTGCATGCTTTTTGCTGGAGTGCTTTGCTGGAGTCTTTTTTATGGCCTCATAAATTAGTTAATTTAGCCTCCCCACACAAGGTGGTACCTAATTTTCCTACTTGACAGATGCAACTGTCTTTTGGGTTGCAAAGGTCGACAACAGGCTACACAATTGGTTGGAAGCCCACTCCAACCCGGGCTGGTTTCGAACTCATGACCTTTTGGTCAGAGTGATCTTAATGCAGCTGATACTCAGCCAGCTGCACCACAATCCCGGTGCGCCTTGTGTTAAACCCTTGTGCCAGTAGGACTGCTAACCGAAAGGTCAGTGGTTCAAATCTAGACAGCAGGGTGAGCTCCCATCTGTCAACTCCAGCTCCTCATGCAGGGACTTGAGAGAAGCCTCCCACAGGATGGTAAAACATCCGGGTGTCCCCTGGATAACATACTTGCTGACAGCCAGTTCTCTCACACCAGAAGCAACTTGCAGTTTCTCAAGTCATTCCTGACATGAAAAAGCGGCTCCATTATAGCCCTGTCCACACAAGTATTGCAAGTTCAGTCCAACCAGTGACTAGTAAATATATTTACATGGTGTAAAAAACAAATGAAACTAAATAATAAAATCTATAAATGTGTTCAAATTTCACCAAAAATTTTTTATTGGAATCAGAGAGACAGCATCTTGAAAGATCTCTCTTATACATATCTTTTAACTTTAAATTGGAATATCTAAAAATCAGGATCTATTTTATTTTATTTATTTATTTACCATATTTATACCCACCTTTCTAACCCCACAGGGGACTTAAAGCAGCTTACATATATAGGTAGTGATTCCATGCCATACAAACATACATAGCAAAAGAAACATATGCATTAAACAATAATTAAACACATCAAAGCCTTAAAACCACTTATTTAAAATCACATAATCCAATATCATAGTCTGCAGGCGTTCCAAATTGTCATTGCATTGTTCCATATTCTTTTACTGCACTTACTAGCTGAACACTTGGTCCCACATCCATTACACTTTTAGAAACTACATAAAAATACTTTTAATCTTGTACCTAGTTATTAAAAGAAGAATTCAAAATATAAACTTTTAAAGCAAGCACAAGTTATCATTGTTGTTTTATATCTGGAAACATCATAAATTGTTTCTTATGGAGTTTAACCAGGGGAGACTGATTCTGATGTCAGTTTCAATGAATTACATAATCTTCACATTGAAAATGTTAATTAAACATCTGAGATGTCAAAACTTGGTCGCTTCCACTTTGAGCCTCATCACACTAGAGACTGAATCCACTTGAAATCTGGTTGCTGTCTCCTATAGAATTCTGGGGTTTGTAGTTTAGGGAGGAGCCTTTAACAGCCTCACTAAACTACAAACCTCAGAATTCTGCAGCATGCAGAAACTGGATTTAAACTGGATTCATTCTTTAGTGTGATAAAGTAGTATATCAGCTATTGCTATGTTCTGCAGAAACCCTATTTCTTCCTTCTCATAGACTTACCATGGGAATTTAGTTAATCACTTAAAATTCATGAGCAAATCAGGGTTTTTTAACCTGAAAAAAAAATCAGGGGGGATTTTTCTTGTTCTCCATCACTAAACTTCCCTTGGCTATGGGCTTTCTATTATGCCTTGGACCCTGGAATGCACAAGGCCACCCAGCCCTAGATAAATACACTCCATTGAATCTATCAGCTTGGACTAGAGGGAACTTGTGACTCGTATAGAAGTTTAGAAATAGCTACACAATTGGGAAGCTGTCCTTCAATGTATCTTTTAGCACAACAAATACTAAATTCAAGCTCATTTTATTATAACATTTAATAATGACTTGAGGACTCTTTGTAAGTGATAACATGAACTGGGGCATGATATTGCAGTGAGTGCATTTTGAAATACAATGTGGTGACAGAGAACTAGAAAAATCCTTGGCTACTATGAAATTTTATCCTCCCATGAGTAACTACTTTGTGAATAAAAGCTACTTTGTCACCCCACTCTCATGTAAATGTACAGGATGTCATGACTTACAAACATCTGATTTACAAATGACTCATAGTTGAGAACGAAATGAGACAAAAGGCAGTGAGAGAAATCTGCCCCGGGAAGGTAAATTCACTCCTAAAAGAGTTATCATGGGGAAAAGGGGTCTCCACTGAGGCTTTCTCACCAATCTTTGCTTCTACAGCAAGCCATTTTTTCTCAAAATCCATTTATCACAGGGACAAAAAGTAAAGTAAAATCTTCTGAACAAGGGCACAGACAACAAAAGAAACACCACAGGCAGGCCTGTAGCGGGGGGGGGGGGGGGGGGGTAGGGGTTTAACCTCCCCCCCCCCCCGAAATGGTTCAGATTTTTTTTTTAAAAAAAACTGGTTTACTCATGAATTTTAACTGGTTAACCAAATCCCCATCCTAAGTCTATGAGATGCAAAAAGTCAAGAGTCCCTCCAGAACTGCAAGCACTATCTCAAGCAAATATTAGCAATTTATTCACACTGTCATTACTTGCAGCAATAGCCGATGTAGTTGTTCTGGTACAGCTGTACCAGGAGCTCCAACTTTATTTGCTTTGTATTAAATATTTGCTTGCAGTCCTAGGTTTCAGGGACTCTGCAGATAGGTGACTTATTTGGTTGAAGTCATAGGGCAAGTCACCTCTCCATCATTGTTAAGTTTTGGTCCTGCCCCTTGCTCAGGGCATTTGGGAAGGGAAGGGAGCCATTTTTAGTTAGTCTCAGCAAGGTAAGCTTATGTATAGGATGTGTGCAAGCTTCCCCTGTACAAAAGCTTCAACCCTTAAGACCTTCCGGGAGAGAAAGGTCTTAAGAGTCTCCAAAGAATTTCCAGGAAAACAGCCCTAAAGACCAAAGAGCTCCAGCTGGAGAACATCTACTGCCTTGCTGGTAGGTCCACTCGGCGTTCGAGACGCAGTTCGACCCAGTAGCGGAGCCCACATCAGTAAGGGTTAGTTTACAGTCACCCTGGGAGAAGTTAAAACGGAGATTTTCCTTTAAAGAAGAAGTTATTGAAGACAGTTACCTGTCCTTCGTGGGCAAGATTAGGAATTCACCAGTTGCCTAAAAGCTTGGAATCATTTGCTTAACTTTACTGAAGACAAGAGAAGTTTCTGTTTGATTGTTCATTAATAAAAGACTTTGTTGTACTTCTCAAGCCATCCAAAGACTGTTTGTGGTGGAAACCTCTGAGAACTTCTCTTTAGGCCGCCTGGCTTCCCGCTGGGCAAAGGTTGCACATCCTGTTCTAAAGACAATTATTTACAGGCCCAGCGCATGACAGAACAGTAGTGATGCAACCAAGTGGGGAGGGGGGGGTTGAATGCTCTCATTAAGGAGGCCAGACTTGGTGGAGGTGGTTGACAAGGGCGGAGCTGCAGGCTATTGAAGGGTGCTCTGCCCCCTGCTGTGCTCTTTGCTTCAACGTGAGCTAGTAGGCAGGTTTCAACCCCCCCCCCGAAAATTTTTCAACCCCCCCCCCCCCCCGAAAATTTTAACCCCTCCCAAAAAAAATTTCTGGCTACGGCCCTGACCACAGGGGGTCTCAATTCTTCCCTGTGCTATCCAAAGCTAAATATATACATATAAATGTTTGGCTGGAGTTACACTTGAATATGTACTTGTTCTGACTTACATACAAATTCAACTTAAGAACAAACCTACAGAACCTATTTTGTCTATAACTGTCGGTATTCTTCTACTCTAAACAAAGAAATCTTTGAGATTAAGGATATTATCACACCAGCCTGTTCTCTGGCAGATACTGAAACAATCACTATCACATTTCTCTGCAACTGTGCTAAATGCTGCTTTGGTGATGCAAGGTCCTGTGACAATTCTTCCACAATACTTCACTATTTCACTTTCCTTCCTGTATATGCTTTACCCTGCACATGTGTGCCTTTCCATTTTAAATTTATTTTTCTTACAATTGAGCAATTACAGCAAAACAATAAAAATAATGAAGATAAATATTTTAAAAACAGAAAAATTGCATAAAACCAGCTTTATCCTTCAGATGAGCATGAAGGAGAGAAGAAGAATTATGCAGTCACACCATGTGACTGCTGTAATGTCAGAACTATAGATCACACCAAAAGCAGTATTGGAATAGCAGTGAAACTGAGAACTACTCAGCTATCCCCCCATCAATGAAAAGAAGCACTCCTTTAACAACCGAAAAGCAAAGTAACATCAGGAGAGACTTGAGGCCCTTGTACACTGACAATATAATGCAGATCAAAACTGACCTGAGGCTGCGGTGGCCACAAAATGCATGCTGCCAATGTGTGATGCTATATGAATCAAGGGTGATACAGCACTTAAAAAAAAGTTCTAGGAAAGTCTGAGTTTCAGCCAAACATGTGCTGTAGATCCTACACTCACGAGAAAAATCAGCTATGCAAAATGTTGATTTCAATGTATACACCTGCTCCTGTTGAAGTGCAGCAAAGAATCCCAAAGGGGGCTGCCAAAAATGCCCAAGAATAGGTCTGGGCAGCAGGGGCTAACTGAGCTTTGGACGGGGGAATCAATGACTTTGGCTCCTACATGTCACTTTCCCTTGTCTTTTTCCACCTCCTATACCTCTGGTGTACTGATGCGTACCACTTCAGGAAATGGGGGGGGGGGGGGGAAGCAGTTTGAGGTCAGATTTTGTGTTCAATGTAATCACCTTCCTGGTCTCAAACCAGTTCTAGACCTATCGATCTAATCACCCTGCAGTGAAACTGGTTCATTTTGAACCAGTTCCAAGCTGGATTAGTGTTAGTATAGAAGTACTCTCAAACATGACAATATCCTGCTGCCACTGCAATTTAACTTGTGATTAGGTCCTAATGAGAGAAAGAAGTTGGCAGTATAAGCTTTTATAATCACTTCCATCAGATGCATCTTAAAGGACACATCTTCAATGGATATGGGGTAAATTATAAAGCTAACCATGAAAGGCTACATACAGTTGGGTTATTTTTGAAACAGAAAAAAATAGCGCTAGCTAACTATCAAGTTATATCCTCCAGACTTTGTTTTACTTGGCTGTTGAGTCTTTAAAAATGTGGCATCAGATTTCTTATAATTGCATAAAAATGTAATGTCCTGACACTTTTTTCCTGGCATTCTGTGAGAGATTTCATAATACACCACAATAAAACAGCAAGATGGTTCTGTTACCTGGTGGAGATGGTGTTTCAGGAAATATTGTTTTCATTCTCTAATTATAAGGGCTTCTGTTTAAGAAACGTATTCCACAAAAACAAACCAGATAGTAAAGATGAGGTATGCAAACTCACTGGGTGACTTTGGGCAAGTATTACTGTCTCAGGTTTAGAGGAATGACAAATCTCCTCTGCATAAACACTGTAAAAAAACCCTCTCAGATCTGGTTGCCAGAAGTATGAACTTGAAGGGACATCACAACAAAGCATAAAATTACTTGAATGGATTAGAAAAACAAGGTTTCTTTTGAGATGATTCTGGGATTTTGTTTGTGTTTTAGTACCCTAAAGGCCCCAAATTCTGTCTAATCTTGGAGCTTAATCGTGGCCAGAACTGATTTGTACTCGGTCGGTGATCATCAATGAAGACCTGATGCAGTGGGCTATATTTGACTTTAATGGTTTCAATGATTCATTTTTAGATAGTTTCAGGCTTAATTCTTTTGTAATGTTTATAGTCCTTAGGATTTAAACTGCATATTGTTTTTAATCACTGTTCACTGCTTTAGTCTCTTTCAGAGGAAAAAGCAGCATATAAATGGTAGTAGTAGTAGTAACAGAGAAGAAGGCAAATCACCTCCAAGTATGTGTTGCCTAAGAAAATCCTATGGAATTTACCGGAGCGCCATAAATTGACAGACGACTTGAAGACACACACATATACACTGCCATAGCTGTTCAAGAATGCAGCAAAACAAGTGCTATTTGTTGTTGGAAATGATTCAGGAGAGTATCTTGGACTTATAATCCTTACTGTTTAAGGCTATTTATAGATTTAAAGGGGTCATGTAAAAGTTACTTTTTTGGACTACAACTCCCAGAATTTCCAGGACAGCAGACTATTGGCTTAATCATTCTTGAAGTTGTAATAAAAAAGGAACTTTCCCAAACTTGAGAAATAACTGCAGTGTGCACTGATGGGGGCATGTAAGAATCCACGAGGCTGGTAACCTTCTGATTATTCCAATTTGTCAGGGATTAATTCTCTCTTATATTTCCAGCTGTTTTTAAAACATCTGTTTCTCCTCATCCTTATTCCTCCTTCTTGTCTTCATCATATGCAGTTCCTACAAACTGAATTCAAAGTGCAAAGGTGGTTTACATCAAATGAGATCAGCAGGAAGTAAAGGAGAGGGGATGGGATCTTGCCCTTCCCAATAAGTTCAGATAAAAGCAAAGTGCTGCAGCCTTTCTTGGCTGGTGTGTTCTTTCTCATTAGGAACTTTTGCCATCTTAAACACACTCTGCCTATGGGAAATTTTGGGTTTTCTTAGTATGGCAATCTTCATACACTCTAACATTTATTAGATGAAAGCTACTATATACGTGGCCAAGCAACATCATGATTTTGAGATTGCCATACTAAGAAACCCACAATTTTCCACAGGTAAATTGTTGCTCAACCTAGGAGGGGGCATATTTTTCAACTCTTATCTAGGCAGAAATAATGCTTCCCTCAAGGAGAAGATTAGGCGGAACCTGTTTAGGTGGTCTGGCAGGTTTCCTCTGAGGTGTTGAGGTATTCAGCAAAGCACTGCTTAGCATTATGAAAATAAGAGCGACGAAAGAAAATAAGTAATTTATATTCATAGCATACTCTATGTAACTAACCTTCAAGGAATTTTTATGGGCTTTGTTGTTATAACTCTCTAACAACCATCTTCTTAATCTCACCCATCTGACCTATTCTGAGCCATATTGTTTGAACCCGTACCTCATGAAATGTTAGTGATAGGAAAATAGATGTTTAATACAAATGCCATGCAGGGAAATATTGCTACTGGGTTTTATGTTAAAGATGAAGAGATTATTTGAAACCTTTACTAGAAAATGCACAGAGGAATCATTGCATTGCAAAATGAATGCCAGATATATTTCCCTTCAGTTATAAGTATCCGCCAGCAGCCATAACTGTTGAATAAGATGCTTTCTATGATGTTTCAGACCTCTAAATCAATTCTATCGAGGTTTTGTGCATTCCTCCAAGACAGTTTCTAGTCAAGCCTTCCATTCACTATTTCTCGAATAAATTCAGTTTAGGTTATGAGACCAGATCAAAGGCACATGTGAATGCAAGACAGAACTATGTGTCACATTAGTTTTCGATGTGTTTCTTCCACTGCCATTTCTATTGAAATGGCTCCCTGCTAGGTTTGCATCATGTTATTTTTTCTCTACCCATAACCGCTTTTGCTATTAAGTGGATCTTCAGAAAGCTACGAAGGGGAAACATTGTGTTGCAAGTAATTATGTTACTTGTAACATATCAGATGAAATCCCATTAATGGCACATATGCACTTAAATGTGGCTTACACATGTGCATATCTGTTTTGTTTGTTTGTTTGTTTTTGGGATGTGGCGTATTCTGTACACTGTATCCCCAACAACTTTCAAACTTGGGAAGGTGCCACTGTTGCTGCTTACCTGTGTGAAGATGAAAGAAAGGAGTGACAATTCTGGTGATGAAGCTGTGGCTGGTCTGGTGTCCAAGGTGTGGGAGGACAGAAGAGTCACGCTACTCATAGTTGAGTCTGTCTTTCCCTTCTCCCCAGAGACCAACTGCACTTTCAACATCAGACTCCCCACACCACCCCCACACCACCCCACTCCACTCTCCGTCCCTTCCCTACTGCTAGACAGCTGCTGCTGCCCTTCCCAAGTCTTGAAAGCTGACTAGGCATAGAGAGGATACAGAACCATACAGGCGGATCATGACACTTCATCTTGAGGGTGTGGGATCTTGCTCCTAACATTTTCAACAGTAATGTTATTAATATTATAACTGGTAACAATAGTGGACAGTGATTAAGATTGACTGATTCCCCATACTTGTTGTTGAAGGGAGATCATTTGTATATGGTTGATAGTATTAAAACCCTTTACTAAATCTAGCAGAACCAACAGAGAAAGACTCCTCCTGCCCAGTTCTCTGCATAGGTTGTCCGTTAGTACAAACAAAACTGTCTCTAGGCAGTCCCTGAAAAGCCACAACATGCTCTAATGTCTTGTCTCATAATGGAAGGTTAGCGATTGGCCTATGGTTATCTAGAAGTGTAGTATCCAAGGAGGATTTTTTTTGAAGAAGATACCTTACAACAAAAATGCCCAAGATCAGGTCTGGGCAGCAGGGGCTAATTGACTCTTGGGAGGGGGAATCAATTGCCTTGGCTCCTACATGTCACTTTCCCTTGTCTTTTCCCATATCTCCTATACCTCTGGTGCACTGATGCACACCACTTCAGGAAATGGGGAGGGGGGCAGTCAATGTAATCACCTTCCTGATCTCAAACCAGTTCTAGACCTGTCAATCTAATCACCCCTCAGTGAAACCAGTTCCTTTTGAACCAGTTCCTAGCTGTATTATAGTGTCACTATTGAGGCACTCTCACACATGGTGATGTACTTTTGTCCATTTCTACAATGATCCTCTGGGTTCTGAGCTATCACACAGACAAGTGTAGTAGATCCATGCCACTTCTTTCTTTCTTTTTAATTAAAAAAGGGAAAACCTTGGAACTGTGGAAGTCCGAAATCTAGGTCTAAAAAGAAGGGGAAATACCTAAAGCAAATTGGTAAGATATTGACATTGCACAATTCCTGAACAATAAATTATTTTTAAAAATTACTATAAAAGTTTCATGTAAGAGGAGAATGGTGAGGAAAGGAGATCGAGGCATATTTTGAAAACACCTACAGGAATGCCCACATGTTGTTGTCAGTACATCCCACATTAAAATAAGCACATTTAGCCATTTCTGCGTGAATCGGGCGCTTCGAAGACAATTGCTCATTGACTCCATAGCCTCAGTTTCTAAACACCTCAAAACTTTTTAAAAGATGGATTTCCACAGGGAACCACCAGAAGTAGTCTTGCATCATATGATGGGCTCCATGTAGGAACTGGAACTGGGGCGGGGGGGGGGGGGGTGGGGGGAGGAGAGAGACCCTGTGTCTCATGAGGTCGTAAGTAAAGATCTCTGTGAAGTGATAGGCTGCTGAAATACATTTTCTTTCCCACATAGTAATCTTGTAATAATTAACAAAATCCTAGCATGTATTTCTCAGCCCTTATCCTTCGTAACGTGGGCTTTCTCTGGCGTCATTCTCTCCCAACCATGGTGCCATCTAGATGTGTCGGACTATCTCACCCTCAATCCCATACTCTGTAGAATCATAGGAACTCAGCTCCAATACATATGCATGACATTGTGGTGGGGAAGACTGCTATATGATTTCTTTCTCCCACCCACCCCCACCCCCAAATCTATTTTGTATGCCATAATTAAGGTTTGCACCTTAATTTCAGGCTACTGACTGATGTTTACATGTCACTTCAGGTTAAATGCTGTCTTTCAATGTCATTTGGAGGAGAATAGCTGTACACCAGAATCAAAACCTATGCATTTCTACATAAGGATAAAGCTATTAAATCGATGCAACTACCGGTAATTTCAAGACAAATTTATGTAGGATTTCCTTGCAGCTAAGCTTTAACCTGAGTTGAATTAAACAGGACATATGTTTAGAATCAAATCTTTAAACTCACTGAAATCAACAATTTTAGGAGCATTTTAACACTCTGTTGAATTCTGGCTCCTGGCTCCTATTTTCTATTTTTGAAATTCTCTGGAGGATAAAAAATAAATGTTTTGAAAATATTTTTGTTGAGTAATCTGATCTCTTTATATGAATAAATCTCTATATTATCACATCTTCAGTATGGACTTCTCAAACAATGCTGATCAAAGAGTGATCCATTAAATTCCGAAAAGCTTCTAGTCATTGTTACAGAAATAGATTTGCTGTTGTAGGAACTGTAGTGGAAAAACACTGCTTAAAAAAACAAAGTCATGCCTCCTCTAGTTTTTAGTTCTGTCAAATTTTGGTTTGTTCTTTGTATGTCTGAAGCTACACATTTACCAACACAAACTAATAAAAAATTCAGATTCCCTCCTCCTCCTTCAGAACATGTATTTTAACATTATTCCAGTCTTACTCCTCAAATCAGGGGTAGCTTTGCTTTTCCATTTGCTTTTCTAGACTTGATAAATGTTGTGGATCAACTCTAACCTTTGGTAGATCAAGTCCAATTTTTCTACATATTTGTTGTTGTTGGTCTCCATCTTTTCCCCAATTTGGGTCTCTAAAACATACTTAAAATGCCATGTACAGTTTTTAGTTCATAACCAGTACTTTGAATTGTTCCTGGAAATAGGCTGGCAGCCAATTGAGCTGTTGCAACAAGAGAGTTGTGTCTTTCCCCAGTTAATAGTCTGTCTGCAGCTCTTTGGACCAGTTGAAGCTTTCAAACACTCTTCAAAGGCAATCCCATGTAGAGTGTGTCACAGTAACCCCAAGGAAGATGTAACTAAGGTATGTTATCACAATGGCCAGGTCAGATGGAGCCTTCGTAAGATGTAACTGTAAGCAAAGCGAAATCTATAAAGTCAAAACCAATTATTATTCTCACTGGTTAAAAGAGTTATCCATTCATCATTAACATTAATGTAACATGAAGTTTAACAACTTATCAGCATACATTTCTGCCATCAATTTAAAATGTCTTTGTTAGCCCAAGTATTTTGCGGATCACTATGCTTGAAATTCTAATGAATTGTTTTATTGTTTGTTCTTTTTATTAGTATTTATTGTTTCTGTTGTAGTTTGTTAGCTTTCCTTTCTCTAACCACTTTGAGATTTTGTGATAGAAAGCACAAGCAAAATATTAATCAATAACTGGTTAGAAACTGAGTCCATAAAACTTTTAAAAAGGTGACGTAGAAAAACATATGTGACCAATAATTATCCTTTATTGTTTCCTCTCTTTCTGGTGGAGTTGATGAAGCAGGGATCAAATGGGGAAATGCCAAATGGAGACTGATGGCCCTTCCACACTGACCCTTTGTCCCAGGATATGATCTCAGATTACCTGCTTTAAACTGGAATATACGAGTCCTAACTGCCAGATAATCTGTGATAAACAGAGATAATCTAGGATCAGATCCTGGGATAAAGGTGCAGTGTAGAAGGGCCCTGAGTTGCAGCTTAGGAATAGCAGGATTTGTGCAGATTTATGTTTCAGTAGGAGCATTCAGTGAACATCTGGAAGGCTGTATTCTTTGGGAGACTGAATATGCAATTCTAGATATATCTATGGGTGTGTGTGGCAAAGGTGTTCACTTACACAGACAGCCCCGCCTCCACAAACAGGCCATAGTTCCATGTGCTAAGAAGCCTCCAAAGTCACTCCCTCAACTTACATTGAAGGTTACAGCAAGCGCCATGAACATGAAGCCCAAACACTGCCAATGTCCTCCCCAAACACTACAGCCCACCACTCAAGGAATGCTTTCATTTGGGGAGAATTTCATCCTAGATTTTATGTGTTTCCTCTACCACAGGCAGGCATCCCAGGGTTCTTTGTGTGGAATTTGCATGACCCGCCCACTGCCTCTCCCTTAACCCTCTCCTACCCTTTCCTATGGCACACAGCAAACACAGAGGAACTGATCAGCAACTTAACAGACTAGAGGAGTTTGGGGGACTGATTCAACAGGATGGAAGTTGTAGTTCACCCTGCTTCAAGGCAGAGAACTATGACCCTCTTTGATAATGGACCTGGACCACATTTGGCACACAGAACTCCCATGACCAGGTTTGGAGGAATTGACCTTGATTTTTAGGAGTTGTAGTTCACCTATACCCAGAGAGCACTGTGAATCCAACCAACGATGGATCTGGACCAAACTTGCCACAGACGATGGGACTTGCAGTACCTTCACTCAGTTTCAGAAACCACTACAACACCCACGCATGATGGCTCTGGACCAAACTTGCCACACAGAATCTCCATGATGCACTTTATGTCCTGGTGAGGGTTAGGGGAGGATGAACCACAGACAATGGGATTTGCAGTACCTTCACACACTTCCACAGACCCCTACAAATGACAGGCCTGGATCAAACTTGGCACACAGACCCAACATGGGTAGCTGTGCGTAATGTCTGGGTTTGGGGATGATTGCCCTGGGAATTTGGGAGTTGTAGTTCACCCTTATTCAGAGAACACTGAACCTGGCCGACGACGGATCTGAACTAAACAGAACGAACATGGCCAACTGTGAATACTAGCTGGGTTTGGGGGTGATTGCCCTGGGAATCTGGGAGTTGTAGTTTACCCTTATCCAGAGAGCACAGAATCCAGCTGATATTGGATTTGGACCAAACTTGGCACGCAGACCCAACAAGGCCAATTCTGAATAATGACAGGGTTTTGGAAGGATTGACCCACAATTATGGGAATTGTAATTAACCTACATCCTTATGCTTTTTTGAATAAGAGCATTCATAAAAAAAACAAAAGGAAAGACAGGCTTTTTTTCCCTAATAAGTAGTGATATACATTACCAAACTAATATACCAAACTTCAAAAAACAACCAATGCCTTTCTCAAATAAATTGAGCACTGCCGGGTCCCCAAGCTAGTAAGAAATAAAATCTAGCTTCAGTTTCTCAAGGTCAGAGTCACACTGCTGCAAGCATCATCAGCTACACAAAATGGGGACACAGCCAAAAAAAACACTGGGGTATGAATGGAGCCTTTCTGAATGGTCTCTTGTGTACGCTTTTGGGGGTATATAGAGCAGAAGCAAAACAGAAAGAAGAAAAACAAAACTAAACGTTTTCAATAACCTAGCTTAACTAATCGACACACATCTTTCTTTCCAGTGAAATCCAGCTCCTCATTGTACTTAGGGGGAAATGCTCTAAGATCTAGGTTTCCTTGAACCCAAAGGAGATTTTAAAAGTATAATGCAGCCCCCATTGTAAGTCCTTTAATATTAACATGTCCTATGAGGAACAACAAGGCCAAAAACAGAGATTTAGAAAGTTACTTTTGTGGATGATGAATTGATTCACAAAGCACATGCATACACACAGAAGTAAGCAAGCAAGCTGCTTCTAGAAAGTTACAGCACTAGAGGAGATAAAATTAGTTGACAAAGCTTGAAAGCCCAACCAATTCCCTTGAAAACATTCCTCCCTTTAACAATTTTATAATCTAAGGCACAATACAGAATGGATGACAGTCACACTCCTACCTAAATTGTAAAGAACGATGAATGGACATTGTATACTTTTTTACATGTTATTTTTTAATGTTATCTTATTTATTGCAATTTTTGGAGATATCCAGGCCTGGTACATTTCTTAGCAGGTGCTGAGGACAGATAATGTCCTTCCTGGCCTGCCAGACTTTCCTATCCTTGATCAGACATTACAGCCACCCCTACTTGGCCTTCCAACATGAGCAGCAAATGATAGAGAAGATCTAAATGGCAATTGTTAATATATTTAAATGATGCTTTGGTGTACTTTTCAATCACTATCATTAAAAACAACAACACATTTTCACTTTTCCATTTGATAAGGGGTCTCAAGTTCAATATTTAAAATAAATTCATAAGTGATAACATCACATTAAAACTATAAAATAAAAAACAGTTGCAGAATCACAGGAAGGATGATAGAAAATCAGACAGAAAACAACAAGAAAAGAAAAGAAAAAAAGGAAATGTAGGACCTGACTACAGCAGAGAAAGAAATAAGAATATGTATGTACATTATTTACTGGGATAAATTTAGAATTTTTAATCAAAACATCAACCAAAAATAGTACGAGATTTAGAGGGTCAATGTAAGTACTGTATATTCTCTTATTTTAAAAAGGAACCATCCCCTTCTCTGATCAGGGAATTCTGGATTATATGAGTCTACATTGCCAGATAATCTCAAATTTAAATAGCAGTGTAGATGGGGCCTTAGGGTTGCCATAAGTCAGAAGTGACTTGAAGGCACACCACAATATATTTATTTTATTATCAGCTTCATATATTTTGTCAACAACCAAAAAAAAGATTAACAGATAAATGCAAATTCTAAAACTGGTGAATTTCCAAAGTAAAGATAATAAAATACTAGGCCTGGGTAACAACGGAAAAATTTGTTTCTAAAATCGATTCGTTTTTTGGTGTTTTTTGCGTTTCGATATTTAAAAGAATTCCGAAAAAAAAATTGAAAAAAAGTTCGATATTTACGAAATTTCGTAAATGGTAAAAAATTACAAAACAATAACGAAACAATAACGAATCGATTCGTTAAAGGCGGATGCGACCGCGCAATACGCTAAAAAACCTCCAAATGGGACAGGGGGAACTTCTGAAGCTTCCCTCTCCCTCTGTTATTGACTGTTGGTGTGATATTATAATTTTTTTTCACTAATTAAACAAAAAACAACTATAAAACTTGCCCCAGACATGCAGAAATAATAATGAAACGACCTCAAACCAATAACGAAACGAATACATAACGAAATACGAAGCATTTACGAAACGAATTGAAAAATTCGTTTCGTTTTTAAGCTGCTCCAGAATGGTTCGTTATCGCTTCGTTAAAAAAAATAACGAATTTTTAACGAATTACGAATTAACGAAATGAAACCGCCCAGCCCTATAAAATACCATCGATCTAAACTCTTTTCTCTATCTTTATGGTTTATAATAACCCCAGAACACTTTGCACAGCCAATCTTTTGCAAATCAGAACCACAGCTGCTTGACAGAGCACATTCTTTGCACACCACACTAGGTTTAGTTTCCAGTTACAGGGCCCTCAGGTAGCAGGCTGTAAAAGATCTCTACATGAAACCTTGGAAAACTACTGCCATATTAGAATAGTAGGCAGTGATGAACTAAAGGTGCATCAACACTGTAGAATTTATGCAGTTTGACACCAGTTTAATTGCCATGGCTCAATGCTATGGATTTGTGGCATTTGTAATTTGGTGAGGCAGCAGAGTTATTTGGGCAATAAGGCTAAAGACACTGTAAAATTACAACTCCCATGATCCCATAGCCTTGAGCCATAGTATCACACTGCATTAATTCTACAGTGTAGATGCATCCTAAATGTATTCAAACTGAGCAGGGGAGTTTTATATAGCCAAATGGTGTGAAACATACCAGTATTTTCTCCCATTCCATTCCCCTTTCTCAAGCTCTCTAGTTTTTATTGAACTGCTAACTGGACTCCAACTCCCAGATGTGCATGTGAGCTAGAGCTTCCTCTGGAGAAAATTGGTCAATTGAATACAGTTTTAACAAGCCTGGATGGGTACCAACAGTGGAGCACGAGACCCTATATGCCTATCCCAGCAGCTGCCATGGATACTTCACAAGTGCTGTTTGTGGCTGACAGATGGCTCGGGGAGGGGGCAGAGCACTCACTCCACATCTCTGCAAATTACATCCACCTTCTCCCTATGATCCTCTGTAAACAACAGTTGGGGAATCTGTGTCTTTCCATATGTTGACTAACTCTATTTCCTATCAACCTGGGGGGAAGGAGGTGCAGAAGGTGCAGAAGGCTATGAGCAAAAATTTGTTGACACTAGAAGGCCACTGGTTTTCTAATTCCTATTCAAAGCCATTGGTCTTTTTATTCTGTTTCATGTAAACAAGAGATCAAAAGTTCAAGTCCTAAAACAAGTGGCTTGTCATTTCTTTTGCTTTCAAATACCAGCGTTTCTCAACCTGGGGGTCGGGACCCCTGGAGGGGTCGCAAGGGGGCATCAGAGGGGTCACCAAAGACCATCAGAAAACACTGTATTTTCTGTTGGTTAAGGGGGTTCTGTGTGTCAAGTTTAGCCCAATTCTATCATTGGTGGAGTTCAGAATACTCTTTGATTGCAGGCAAACTATAAATCCCAGTAATTACAACTCCCTAAGATCAAGGTCTATTTTCCCCAAACTCCACCAGTGTTCACATTTGGGCATATGGAGTATTCTTGCCAAGTATGGTCCAGATCCACCATTGTTTGAGTCCACAGTGCTCTCTGGATGTAGGTGAACTACAACTCCAAGACTCAAGGTCAATGCCCACCAAACCCTGCCAGTATTTTCTCTTGGATCTTGGGAGTTATGTGTGCTAAATTTGGTTCAATTCCATCATTGGTGGAGTTCAGGATGCTCTTTGATTGCAGCTGAACTATAAATCCCAGCAACTATAACTCCCAAATGACAGAATCAATCCCCCCAACCCCACCAGTATTCAGATTAGGGTGTATTGGGTATTTGTGCCCAGATTGGTCCAGTGAATGAAAATACACCCAGCATATCAGATATTTACATTACAATACATAACAATAACAAAATTACAGTTATGAAGTAGCAACGAAAATAATTTTATGGTTGGGGGTCACTACCACATGAGGAACTGTATTACGGGGTCGCGGCATTAGGAAGGTTGAGAACCACTGCTCTATACAGTATGATCCCCATTTTCATGTGGGATAGACACACAGTGGATTTTCGAAACTGTTGATAATAGCAAACATATTTTAACTCCATTTGAGATGGAAGCATGCATTGGAGGACCTAGGCCTCCTCTAGAATACCATATAATCCAGATTATCAAGGCAGATAATCAACATTATCTGCTTTGAACTGGATTATATGAGTCTACAGTCATATCCAGTTCAAAGTAGATAATCTGGATTTTACATGGCAGTGCACAAACCATTCCCAGAGGGAGGGGGTTATTTTTTTGAAGTGCTGCCAGGAAAAACTATGGAAATTGAATCCATGAATAAGGAGTTCATATTTTACCATTATAATAGCCTGCAAAACAGATACCTGATTGGGAGGAAAACGTTTTTCTATATTTGTCTTCTTCCTTTATGATTCCATTGTTCATTGTTCTTGGTCACGTTATAGACTAAATACACCAGTTTTACACAGCTCTGTGTGCAGAGGGGTGTTTCTTTATTAGTTCAGTCCAAGTAACAGTTTTACTTAAGAGTCATGCCATGTTGATTTTACTATGCCTTATTTCCAGATTTGGTTACTTCGCATTGATGGTGCTGTTTGCACCCATTGGAAGTCAGATGAAGAATAAATCCGGACGATCGCTGTACAAGATATCCTTAATACTGATGGATGATACTGTAGCAGTTGAATCAGCCCTTATTGGAATACAGCCAGAAAGCTTTACAAATATTGAGCTTTGCTACCTCCCATGTTATTAGACTTAAGGGAAACTATTCTGATTCAAGGACTCCCTCTAGCGTTTGATAGAAATGATGGCTTTGTTTCCCAAACATAATTAGCAATAAACAGGAGCGGGAATCTCATTTACTGTCTCGGATGCTGTTGGACTGAAATTGCCAGCCTTCTTCCCTAAGATGCTGGCTCTAGATGATGGGACTTGAAGTCCAACAACATCTGGAAGACCACAACACTACAATTGACCTTGCATTGTGTACTTTTTAATTTTCTTGATTATCTGGCGTCTCTTCCACTAATGGACTTTAAGCAGAGGTTACATAGTCACCTCACAGGAGTGGTTTAGTTGCGTCTTCCTACATTTCAGTAGATTGTGATCCTTCTAGTTCTATGAGTCTATGATTTAATTAGGCTCTGATTTTTATCTTGGTACCAAGATATGGATAATATCTGCATCAATCAACCTTGAAGTTTAAACTTCTGGCACTATCGCTCCTTTCATTTTGGATTGTCTCATCATGTGGCTGATGTGATAAAAGGTATTCAGTGTGGAAAATCCTTTGGCATACAAACCAAAGGATTTTGAACCTCACTCTCCATTTGAGAAAGCTCCCGGTGTGACTTAGAAATAAGCTCTCGCTATTATAATATGTAGGACACAACAGGAAATAAAAAGTATCAGGAAGATGGGGGAAAGGGAACAGTCTGACACTAATTCCTAAAATGAAGAGTCACTTGGAAAGAATCAGTTCAAAAAGGAGCCAAAAGTAGGCACTCTCGAAATTGAGCTGAAAATTGAGCTAGAAGGGGCCCAAATTATACTGCAGTTCCTACCACTCCTCACTATGGGATACTATGCAGATAATTGCAATCTTTTGAAAGCAGAAATGGAAATGGATGCCACATCCTGAAAAAGTTAGCAACTGCTAAAAGGAATTTCTCAACTTTACAGAGATACAGTGTTAGAGATACATTAGCCGTTATCAGCAACAGCCTGAGCAGATCCCCATGTGTTATTGTTGATAGCTGTCGAAGTCATTTCTAGTCTATGGAGACTCTTGGGCCCTTCCAAGCAGCCATATAACCCAGAATACCAAGGCAGATAATTCACAACATCTGCTTTGAACTGGATTATCTGAGTCCACACTGCTATATAATCTAGTTCATTGTGGATTTTATACTGCTGTGTGGAAGGTTCCTAAGATATCACAGGGTTTCATGAGGGAGCCAGGATTCAAACCCTGGTCTCAAGAGTTATAATCCAGCATGTAGGCCCCTTCACCAAAGCCTTCCAAACATTTCATTTTTAGATATTATATATCATTCTGCAACACAATAATTCAGTTTTACAAGCAAACCAGAGGTCATTAAACATAAGAGATACAAAGATATAAATTGTTATAATGAAATGTATGGGGACACAACAGATCTCATGAAAATATTCCATTTTTTTAAAAAAAATATGATTTATTGCTGACGTCACACAGTCAGGGCTACAAAATGCAGCTAACACAAGGAGGTTCTGCCTGAAACTACACTGCAATATAATGCAGATCATCAAATACGACAATCCACATTATCTGCTTTGAACTGGATTATCCAAGTCAATACTGCCATATAATCCAGTTCGAAAAAAGCAGATAATCTGGATTTTCTATTGCAGTGTTGAAGGGGCCTCACTGGTACATTTCACCTAAGAGCTCCCTTTGGCCCCTTCTACACTGCCATATAAAATCCAGATTATCTGCTTTGATAATCTGAATTATATGGCAGTGTAGTATGGGCCATTATGATCAAAATTTCTACTGAGAGTGCATCTACACTGTAAAATAAATGCAGTTTGACACTTTAACTGCGATGGCTCAATAGAATCCTGGGAGTTATAGTTTGGTGAGGCACCAGCGATCTTTGGCAAAGAAGGCAAAGGCCCTTTCTACAATGCCATATAATCCAGATTATCAAAGTAGATAATCCACTATTGGATGGTCACATAACCAAATGGGGGATTATGAACTGTTAGGATCATAACCTATTGGATTATGACCAATTGGGAAAACCATAATCTTTATAAGAAAAGAAATGCTATCCATACGTATTTATGCTTGGCAATTGGTTTCCATCTGTTAGACTGATTTCCAAGTGACACTGAACTATTAGGAACAGAAAATATGCCAATGCACTATCTATCTATCTATCTATCTATCTATCTATAATCTTCAGAAATGTTGTTTAGTGTTCAAAAACATCTACCCTCCCATAATTATCCTGTTTCTATTTCATGCTCTCAGGAGACAAAATTCAAGTAGACTTCTTTAAAATAAACATGTTTGCTTTACTCACAACTCCATGTATTTAAATATACAGACAGTTTAAACTTTAGTTTAAACTTTAAAACATTTTGGTTTGTGTCTTTAATGCTCAGTCTTAATAATAATAATAATAATAATAATAACTTAATTTTTATACCCCGCATCATCTCTCCAAGGGGATTTGGGACGGCTTACATGGGGCCAAGCCACACAGAACAGTCATCCCTCAACTGTCACCTTTTAACTGTGTTCTAAACAGCCCCTTCAGGCACATGGTCTGCAGCCCCTCCCACAATTTCAAGAACATAGAGTTAAGAAAGCTGCATACAAAGAACACATATACACGTCAGTATTGAAACAGCATATTATATACAGACAAATCATCAAACAGAGGAGAAAGTTGCCTATTTCCAACATCCACACTATATGTGCTGAACTGGATTATATGAGTCTACACTGCCAAATAATCCAGCTCAAAATAGATAATTTGGATTTTAGGGTTTGGATACACACAGATTTGGACACACGCAAACCATTAAACAGAGGAGGCTTGAGAAAGTTGCCTATTTCCAACATAATATTAATATAATAATAATAACTTTATTTTTATACCCCGCCAACCATCTCCCCTAGGGAACTTGGGGCGGCTTACAAGGGATACGCCCAAGATTACAATTAAAATACACATGTAAAATAATAATAATAATAAACTTTATTTATACCCCGCTACCATCTCTCAAGGGACTCGGTGCGGCTTACATGAGGCCGAGCCCACAATACATCAGTAATAAAAACAATAAAATCAGTAATACAAACAATAAAATAAAACTCATCACAGAAATAAGCAATAAACATTAACAGAACACAACGACGTTTAAAAAACCTATGGCTGGGCCCAATGTAGTATTTAAAATTAAAAATAATGCTGCGCGTGAACAGGTAAAATGTGACTAGGATAGAGTTTTCGGAGAATGATGGGGCGTCCAGACAATCCTAGATCATTAATAAAGTGCATTTAAGGACATATTGCTGGGAGTTTTAATTGGTTAAAACACTTTAACCAATTAAAACATCAGATAAAGCAAATAACAACACAATTGAAGCAATATAAAAACAATGAGGCTGAAAGAAACATAGCTGAGGTACAGATTCAATGAGTGCAATACATTTTTACAGGAACATCTACACTCTATGCCATGTATGGTCAAACTTCAGCCCTCCAGGTGTTTTGGACTTCAACTCCCACAATTCCTAACAGCCTACCGGTTGTTAGGAATTGTGGGAGTTGAAGTCCAAAACACCTGGAGGGCCGAAGTTTGCTCATGCCTGCTCTATGCGTTGAACTGGATTATATGAGTTCTTGTGGGTTTTTTCGGGCTATATGGCCATGTTCTAGAGGCATTTCTCCTGACGTTTCGCCTGCATCTATGGCAAGCATCCTCAGAGGTGAGTTCACCTCTGAGGATGCTTGCCATAGATGCAGGCGAAACGTCAGGAGAAATGCCTCTAGAACATGGCCATATAGCCCGAAAAAACCCACAAGAACTTAGTGATTCTAGCCATGAAAGCCTTCGACAATACATTGGATTATATGAGTCTACACTGCCAAATAATCCTGTTCAAAGCAGATAATTTGGATTTTATATGGCAGTGTAGAAGGGGCCTAAAGACCTTGTGAACCCTCCTGGACTCCATAGCCTTGAGCCGCCATGGCAGTTAAAGCGGGGGTCAAAGTAATTAATTCTCCTGTAGAGACGCGCCCTCAGCCAGGCCAAACCTCCGCCGCGTCGTTTCCGCACTCTTCTCCGTAACCGCCGTCGCCTAGCAACAGCCTACCGCGCGCGGCGCCCTTGAAGAGCCAATGAGAACCCCCGCCACTCACGCACACACACACACACTAAGCCCCGCCTCTTTCCCGTTCTGGTCTCCGCCTCCTGCCTCCAAAGAACACCACGTCTACAAATGACAACTCACCCGGAAGTTGTTTCTCCTCGCGCAAGGTGGAACCCGGTCACTTCCGGTCGTCGGTTCCGCTTGGTGTTCCCTCCTTTCCTTCGAGCCACGCCGCAGGTAGGAGCTGCCTCCCGCTCAGGTGAGGCATCCGTCGGCTTGGAGAAGGCCTCCGCTTCCTCGAGGGCGCCCCCCACGGAGTCCCGTTCCTCTCCCGCAGGCGCCTCGTCCCCTTTGCGCGCTTGGCGATGCTGCTGCGGAGCCGGCAAGGCCCTGGAACCTCGGCGTCAATGCTGCCCCTCTTCCCGCTTCTCCTCCTCCTCCTCGGCGTGGCCTGGGCCTCGGAGATCACCTTCGAGCTGCCGGACAACGCCAAGCAGTGCTTCTACGAGGAGATCGCGCAGGGCACCAAGTGCACCCTGGAGTTCCAGGTGAGGCCTTCGCCTCTTCCCCCCTTCCCCTGGGCCTCAGGGGCAGAAGCCCACCCTTGGGTGGATGGAGTATTCTAGGAGATGCGCCACTAAGGCGGCAACGTCATAGAATCATAGAGTTGGAAGAGACCTCATGGGCCATCCAGTCCAACCCCCTGCCAAGAAGCAGGAATATTGCATTCAAATCACCCCTGACAGATGGCCATCCAGCCTCTGCTTAAAAGCTTCCAAAGAAGGAGCCTCCACCGCACTCCTGGGCCAGAGAGTTCCACTGCTGAACGGCTCTCACAGTCAGGAAGTTCTTCCTCATGTTCAGATGGAATCTTCTTTCTTGTAGTTTTAAGCCATTGTTCCGCGTCCTAGTCTCCAGGGAAGCAGAAAACAATCCTCCTCCCTGTGACTTCCTCTCACATATTTATACATGGCTATCATATCTCCTCTCAGCCTTCTCTTCTTCAGGCTTAACATGCCCAGCTCCTTAAGCCACTCCTCATAGGGCTTGTTCTCCAGACCCTTGATCATTTTAGTCGCCCTCCTCTGGACACATTCCAGCTTGACAATATCTTTCTTGAATTGTGGTGCCCAGAATTGGACACAATATTCCAGGTGTGGTCTAACCAAAGCAGAATAGAGGGGTAGCATGACTTCCCTAGATCTAGACACTATGCTCCTATTGATGCAGGCCAAAATCCCATTGGCTTTTTTTGCCGCCACATCACATTGTTGGCTCATGTTTAACTTGTTGTCCACGAGGACTCCAAGATCTTTTTCACACGTACTGCTCTTGAGCCAGGCGTCCCCCATTCTGTATCTTGCCGTTTGGTACCACTTTACATGGGTCAAGGCTGTGGCATCCATGGAGTTGTAATCCCACTGGGTCTTTAGCCTTCTCAGCCAAAGAGTGCTGGTGCCCAAGTACAAATCCCAGGATCCCACAGCATTGACCCACAGGCAGTTACAGTGCTGTCAATTACATTAGTTTGACTGTGTAGATCAGCCGAAAGGCTGTTAAGAATTGTGGGGGTTGAAGTCCAAAACACCCAGAAGGCCAAAGTTTGCCCATGCCTGGGCTACTGGCTGTTAGGAATTGTGTGAGTTGAGGTCCAAAGCACCAGGAGGACCAAAGTTTGCCCATGCCTGGTGTCGATGCACCCCTTGACTCAAAAAGTTGAGCAATCCTTATCAGAAATGTTTGGGTATTTGGCATATTTTTGAATTTTGATATACCTTGCTATCCGCTGAGATTTGGTTCCAGGACCATCCAAGAAGCCTCGGATACCAAAATCCATGAAAGCTCAAGCCCCATAATAAACAATGGTGTAGTAAAATGACAAAATGAAGCCTCTTCCCCCCCCCCTACCCCATTATTACTATTATTATTTATATTGAATCTATGGCTAGTGAGGTCACATACATGATGAGATAGCTTGGAGATGGAACAAACATCTAGAAACAAATTTGTTTTACATTTCATGTCATATACATTAAACACATATCCTGGAAGTGATTTTATACACCGCATGTTTTATCATTTCATCCATGAAACAAATTTTTTGTGCGCTGAACCATCAGAGAGCAAAGGTATCACTATCACTGTCTCAAGTCACCCATATGGACAGTTTTGGAGCATTTCTGATTTCTAGATAAGGGATACTCATCCTGTATGTTCTGATGGAAGGAAACTAGTGCTAATTGTATTCCTTTAGCCTATAGCAGATTTTTTTTTAAAGGGAATTGTCACACTTTGCTGTGGTTTAACTGAGTAAATAGAAGTGGCTGCTCTGCTGGGGTCTTGTGTGCTTCAGTCTGCACAATGTGGCTGCTTACTGCTGCATTTTTGCTCTCACTTTAAATCTCTTACTTAGTATTAGTCAACCTGGTCACTTGCCATCACTTACTATGTACTGATTCTGCCAAAGTGTTCATCTTTTATTTTCCCTGTAACCATATCTCATTAGGTGTTTGTGTGTGAATCTCTGGGGTAGTCTAAAGAACTAACTTTTCCACAAATCTGCTTAAAATATTAGAAAATCCTTACCACACAAACTGAATGCTGAATCATTCAATTGTTAAATGGAAACAAAGGGAACACTGCCACCATTTAGCCAATTGTGTTAGGTGCTGCCTCTACTGGGAAGACATACAATGTCATACTATTTAGCAACATCAAACTGCCATGCTACCTACTTCCTCATTTGCTTCAGTCAGGTGGTGTAATTTGTCTCGTATCTTTTTCTTTCTTCCACTCCTACTTATGATGTGATGAATTAAAACAGCATTCAGGTGCAAGGATTGATAAGAGGTGGTACATTATCCCCAAAGCTCAATAGTGGCACAAGCCTTTTCTTCTCTTTTTTTGACTCCTCATTCCACCACTACTGAATGATCTAGCCATAGAATCTCATGTAGGTGGTAGTGAATGAGCAATGGATGTAAACTGCAGGAAAAGATATAACACCTAAACATTAGGAAGAACTTCCTGATGGTAAGAACTATCTGGCAATGGAATATATTACTGACTTGGAGAATGATTGAGTGTCCTTCTCTGGAGGTTTTAAAATAGAGACTGGATGGACATCTGTCAGGAATGCTTTGATTTGCATTCATGCATGGGAGGGGGTTAGACTGGATGTCACTGGTGGTTTCGTCCAGCTCTATGAGTCTATGAAAGTGGGGAAAGTCTGGAAGGAATATTGGATATTTGCAGTTGAAATCTGTGAAGACCAATGACTTCACTTGGATACCCATTTTCCTCTATGGGGAGCAACTGTGTGATGGGCATATAATTTGTTTGATTACTCCTTCATTATCTGTTGGTTATTTTCCAAAGGGCATTGGTAGTCATCAGCCATCTTCCAATTCATTCAGCCCAGCTATGTGCTTTGTTACACTTGAAGAAATGGGGAATTTAGACTTTTTAGGAGAATTAATCTTCCCCTGCCCCCACTTTCTTACCTGTGTTTACCATCACGATGAAGGTAATTGAGGTAAGTAACAAAAGAGATCCTCTGTCAGCCTTCCTGCACCTGCTATCTTCAAGCTATGTTGAATATCGCATCCCATTATCTTTGGGAAATGTGTTGTAGTACACCTTGAGGGTACTAGGTTGGGAGTACTACTACATATTAATCTTTGATAGAAAATGTACTATTTAAAGTCACACCACAATTACCTGCTTTGATTGTGTGCCATTCAAAATTATGTAATATCTAGGGAGGACTTATTGTAGTGCTGCAATTTATGTCATCAATGTACCAGTAAAATTTGAAGGTCTTCTTAGGCAATGGACTTGCAAGGCTATGTTGAGCTGGCCTGATGTAAAGATAGCATTGCACCATGTGATCTCCTATATTCTAGTCATTAACTAAAGTCTCACAGTGTGATTCATTGTGACATAATTTGTGCACAACATCAAAATTTGTAAAAGCTTAAAAAAAATCTAGGAGAAAAGTTGAAAGGGTTGGACTTAGACCAGAACCTAAAATCTGATCATACTCCTTAGGTAGAGCAGGTGGTGGAGGATCAGGAGAGAAAGAGAATAGAGCCCTTCATTTTGTAGGTTATGAAGTTTGGCTCCATCTCAATGGTTTGCTTGTATTTGTGATGCACAGTGGTGGGATTATAAATTCAAGACCAAGATTTTAGGGATCTCTCATTTTGTCCTATCTAGGTGTGGATCTTTGTGTAAATCTAGGTTGTGGTGATGGGAACAGTTCAAACCTATTTTCTTGGGTCGGTATACATCAATATATTTCTGATACTGCAACTATTTTAATAATGGTGTATGGCGTGTTTATTGTATCTCAGTCCTTGGTTCTGCCATGATGTTTGTCTTGTTTGCTACTAATGGTGGTACAACCAACAGCTGTTCTAAATCCTAGTATTTTTGTGCTACAGGTGATCACTGGAGGACACTATGATGTTGACTGTCGATTGGAAGATCCAGATGGAGTTGTGCTTTACAAAGAGATGAAAAAACAGTATGATAGTTTTACTTTTACTGCGTCCAGAAATGGAACATACAAGTTTTGTTTCAGCAATGAGTTCTCTACCTTCACACACAAAACAGTGTACTTCGACTTCCAAGTTGGAGATGAACCACCTCTATTTCCTAGTGAAAATAGAGTTACTGCACTTACTCAGGTATGGTCGCTTCAAAAATCACTTTCATCATATAGTAAACACAAGCTTACTTAATCAGATTATAAATATATACCAGTATTATTTTTGTCCAGTTTCCTCTTTCTTGTTTCAATAAATTGAATGAAGCATATCATTTTTAAATTACTGACTTTAAAAAAATGCATTCAAAAGGAATCCGTTATATATAATCATGTTCCAATATAAATAATAAGATCATCATCTGAAGTCCACACATAATTGCACAGTTGAGTTTAGATAAAGAATACAGTATAAGCTTACTCATACTGTTGATTAGAATGTGCATTTTCTTGTATTTAGGAAGACTTGGTTGTATACTTTAAGGTCTATTGGTCACAGATATATTCATTTGTGTGCTCTGTTGATGAGGCATGTTCCGGCTATTTTTTCTTTACAAGAGAAATGTGAGCAAATGGATCACTGCATTAAGGGGAGGAAATCCCATTAGTATAGAATGTTACCATGTGCCAATACTGTACAATGTTCTCACACTGGACTGGGCCTCCCTATATTTTTCAATTAAGTATATGATGCTTTATTTTTCATTATCTGAAGGATGCTTATTGCAGAATTCTAATATTTGTAAATGCTCACATAAATTGTGCAACCGTTTTAACAATTACATTGACTTCTGTAAATAAAACTTACCATGTTGCATATTCTAGCCAAGTGTAGAATCCACTGTTTAATAAAAAAGCTGCTCACCAGCCCTCTTTTTTCCCTCTTTCTCTAGATGGAGTCAGCCTGTGTTTCAATTCATGAGGCCCTGAAGTCTGTCATTGACTACCAGACTCATTTTCGGTTGAGGGAAGCACAAGGCCGCAGCAGAGCAGAAGACTTAAACACTCGGGTGGCCTATTGGTCAATAGGAGAAGCTATCATCCTTCTTGTAGTTAGCATTGGGCAGGTATTTCTTCTCAAGAGCTTCTTCTCAGACAAAAGAACCACCACAACTCGTGTTGGATCATAACTCATGTTGAGAAAATACTTCAACCCACTATTTGTAAAAGAGAGAGAGAGAGAGAGAAAAGAAAAGTGTTCTTCATATGTCTAGTTACAGAACAGTTAAATGGGGAACATTTTAAGTACCTTTGCCCTTTCCTTTCCAGTTAAAATTGAAAAATACATATTTCCCAAAAGCTGTGGGGGAAAGGCAGCTTTTTTATTTGTGTTGTTTGGATTTTTCCTTCTGTTCATATCTTCTGAGACACCTAACTTAAGGTTGCTATTTTTTTAAAAAAAAACTAATGAGATTATCTGGTAGGAACATAGTGCTTTAAATAAATTCTTTAAATTGTGGTTTTGAAATTTTCCTGGGCGCAGTCTGGTTTCTCAAATTTGGGAGGTGTAGGAATAGGAGGCAAACATTAGGTCCAATGCCTTGTACTGCAATGTTTTGTTTTGCTATGGAAATTCTAGTCATTTTCTTACTGAACCATTTCAGCAGTTCTTATTTTTACAATACCAACTTTTGGATTAAACTATGGAGAAATCTATCCTCTGTATATTGGCAAAAGTCTTTTTAAATGAAATAAATGGGGAGAACACTTTCTAATTCTTGAAGCTGAGTCTTTGAGCTTGTGGTGCTGCTGCTCTGAAGAACTGAAATATCAACTGGCTGTGACATAAACCATCTAAACGTTTCAACTCCTCAGTCTTTTAGTAAGAAATTAAGTCATTAAGACTAAGCTGAAGTACAGTGAGTTATATAGTTTGTTACTAAGTTAATCTTACAACTTCCTCATTACCAATGTCAGTAGCCCTATGGGACCTCATTGACATATGTTGTTTTGCAGGTTGTAAAGTAAATAATTGGCTTACTAAACAATACGTCTCCAAATACAGGACACAATTGCATAGTATTTGTACATGTATTAACATTTGCTTATTTAAATCTAGTAACTTGGAAAATTCTTTCTGATGGCTATCAAACAGAAATGTGTTGCTTTCTCCTGGTCATTCGCATGTTTGAACAGAAGCACCATTTGGGTATATTTGGGGCAACAGATTTCTTGCCATATAGCAGTGGAGGGGAACCTTTAACCCTCCAGATGTTTTAAGACTCCATTTTCCACAATTCTTAATCCTTGCCCTTGCTAGATGATTCTGATGGGAGTTGAAGACAAAAACATCTGTAGGACTAAAAGTTCTTATTTCCCACTTCGGTTGTTTGTTTATTTTGATGACTCCTAATAGAAAATGTCTTGTATACACTTGTAGAGACGTGGGCTTGCACAGGCTACTGTACTTTGAAGTAACCAAACTGAAATTAGTATCACCACCATAATCATAAAACACATCTGTTTGAAAGTAAACCTTATTAAGTATAGCTTCTAAATACATATTATTTAATTGGAGAATGTGGCCTTTCAGAGACAGTGGAGCCAATTTTTGCACTGTTTGAACATGAAAATACCACTATGTTCAAAGACTTACAATGGTAAAAATGCAGTCTTTGGTGAACTGTTTTTTCATTCAAAGCTGACACTTTGTGAGGCTGTTGTAGATAATCAGTCCTGGGAAAATCTATCCATTGCACTGTGTCTTATACTAAAGTCCTCAGCATGAATCTAGGCCAGGCCTGCATAACCTGTGGCTCTCCAGGTTTTTGGGACTCCCATCTCCCAGAAGCCTTAAGACAGCTTGTCCAGTGGTCAGGAATTCAGGGAACTGAAGTCCATAAGTCCTGAAGGACCATGGCTTGTGCTGATCTGATTTAGGCTGTGATATTTAAGTGCTGGTATGGTATTCAAGGTATAGAAATACTCCCATCACTGAGTGGCTCAGCTTTTTAATTTGTTAAACCCTTGGTTCAGCTAGTTATTCAAGTAGTTGAAAATGTTAACTGCTTGAATAAAAATGTCACATAGTGTATTCAGCTTTTTAGAAGATACAACATGAATGTGTTTTAGGGACAAAGAACATTACTGTTGTACTGTTTAAAATCCTGTAGAAATAACTTGGTGTACAATGTTATTGTTTCCCCAATGGAATTTGCGTAAAATAAATGTCTTGACTGTACTTGTCCATTTCTTGCAAAACTCATGCCATTGAAGAGGATAGTTTTCAGAAAAGAACACTTATTAATTCTGGAATCCTAGACCACTGCCACTTCGATTCCCGTTACCAAAAGATATAAGCAGGAGTGCCATATAAACTCTGTAGATAGAGAGAAGTAGAGTCACAATTACGAGAAAACACAATGACGTCCCTCTGTTCAGAATAAAATTCTAAACTGCTTGTGAGTAGATCTGTCAAGCTTTTCAGATTGCCTAATCAGTCCAAATTTAGGTATCTGTGGCTATATTATTATATTTATATGGCAGGTAAATCCTAAATATCATTGGTCATCTGAAAAGCTTTGAACTGAGTCTTCTGTAAAATATGACTACAGCTGCTATCTGTCAGATTTCTCTAAGTGACTGCCATGACACTTGAGTCCTCCCAACCTCAGTTATTAATATCTGTTTTGATTTTTCTGGCGTAGTATTTCTGACTTTAAACAAAAGAAGCTGTGTTGAATCCAAATCATCTTACTGTGTAATTTGCAGTGTATTTTTAATATATTCTCTTCATACATTGCAAACATTTCAGGGTACCTTTTTAGCATCCCATCTTATGTTAATAGTAGAGAACCAGTAGACACACACAATCAAACAAACACTACAATAGTTTTCCGCATTTATGTAGAGAGCCATTCCTAACAGTCAAGCAGTAGTCTTTTGTTGCACCTCTGTGTTTGAAGTACAGCTGAGTCCTGCCATGATGCTGAATTTCTGGATATGATTTGCTTGAAATCTCCATGATGTGAAGTGTTCAGTTTCTGATATAACTTTCAAACTTGGTTCTTGATGTTAATAAGACAAAGCTGGCCTGTGAAAACTATATGAGAAAATATATTAAGATAAGGTTCTGTTGCGGTGGTTCCTTATTTGGAAACTTTCCTAACTTTTGAATGTTCTCAAAAATCAATATGGGGAAGCATTATATCTTTATTTGTATTGCTGAGTTGGGATGAGGGAGGCTGTAGTCCAAAACATCTGGACAGCACTATGTTGGGCACATTCTATCTTTTAGCATTAAAGACTGAAAGCTGATCAAGAGCCTGCTGTTTGTGTTTTTACTTGGAAGACTGTCCAGTTTTACTGGGTACAAGAATTCTATGCAAGTATGCAGAGTGTGCTTACTGCAAATTTCAAAGCCAAGCCTGTAGTTGGATTGGCATTGAAATCACATCGGATAAGGGACAGAATCCCTGCTAGGGTACTATTTTAGCATAAAATTTACCCAGAAATTACGGCAATTTGTCAGAGGTTATATATGCAGTTCCTAGTACACCCAATTGTTTCATTAGGTGCACACGCAGCCCTCTTTCCCTTCTGACATTTTGGATGGGGAGCTAATTGGCCATTGCCCAGCAAGTTTATCCCTTGGACCAGGGCTTGCTAAACTCCCACTTGGGGCCCTTTTGACCTGATAAATGTTTATGTGACCCCAGGTATATAGATACATCAAATAGGTATACAAATAAAACATTTAGTGATAACACCATTTGTAAGATTTGCTAAACCAGTGGCTCAACGGACCAGCTTGTGGTCCGTTGACCACCAGTGGTCCGCAGGAACGAAAATATAGTCTGCGGCCTCATCATTACTACACCGTTGCCTCAAAACCATGCGGCAACGAGAGGGACTGGTTTCACAAAACCCTCTTATAGTGCCGAGGCAATGGGGGTGTTGGGATGGGAGAGGCTGACTACCCACAAAAGATTACTACTCCCATATCAGCTCTAGATTATTAAATATGGTTTTCTGTGGGTGAGCAGGTGGCGACTACTGGATGCCATAGGTTCTATATCAGAAACTAGAGCTGATGTGATCTATCCAATGCAATTTTCTGAATAAGCACCCCAAATAACCAAACTGAATCTAAAGTTGACCAAAAACTAATTTGTAACCCTTTTGCTACTAATGTTGGAGAGTGGTTTCTGGTCAAAGTGGTCCCTGGTCAAAAAAAGGTTGGGAACCACTAGGCTAAACAGACTGGTTTGCCTTTTTATGAAGTACAGCAGAAGCATCTGCAAAGTCCACTGTAAAACACTGCACAACGGTTTCATGTAATTGTTCAGAACAGCCACTAGGTGACAATCAGAAAACTTTTACTGCTGCCAAATTTTTCAGAACCCCAGCATTGAGCTAGAGGGACTTCATTTGGGATCGACCAGAAGTTTAAGAAGCAGTACTTTAGACACTTGACATTTCAATTTGTTACTTGAAACAGCTGTTAACTTAATTATCATTTTTATTACTGCAAATGATGATGTGCCATTTGGTGGTTGCATTTGCGAAGTGCTATGTTAAATATACAGCATGCAGTAAGGATCCTACCTTCTTCTCTTTTTTTTTTACACTAACATAATGCACAATCACGACCCAGTTTGGGACTATGCCATGGCATTAGGGCAGGCTTAAATCTTCATTTGGGTTTTATTTCAACTCCCTGTCCTTGTGATTAATTGAGCCTCAAAAAAATGTCAATGCCACTAGTGTAAGCAGGTACAATTGAAATTTTAAAATTGGCTTTAAAAATCAACACAAGCAGCATTTGTTTTAGTCCTTTGGCAGTGCAAACTCTGGCCAGCCACAGGCTTAAGGTGAAAGATGACAAGCCGGGGGGGGGGGGGGGGGGGAGAGGAGCTCTATTTTTGTGGCAGAGAAGGAAGTGAAGCAGAGAAGGATTGGGAAATGGTGTGTTTAGCAAATTGTTGAAGCAGCGGAAACTCCATATGCTGTCTACTGGAAATCATGTGACTTCATTTCCATAATTAAAATAGCTTTCAAGTAAAATACCACACTGTCAAAACTGAGGAAAGTTGTAAGGACCGGTCTCAATAGAGAACTGTCTGAAAATATTAATTTCTTGGGTATGAGGTAAAAGACCTAAATCCCATTGTTAGTCCCGAGATTGAGCCAATGTATAAATAATGAAAAGCTTACCCTTGATTCAGTGTGTCTTCTCCTGTTGGGAATAGCTATAGCATTTATGCCATTCTTCAAGGCAAATGCACAACAAAAACATGGTTCAGCAGAGAAAATTGTTGTTTTAACATATAAAACCATTCATTGAAAGTGAAGAGGGGCAAGCTTGCAAATGAATATTAAGCCTAAGAAAGTTAGGATACTGTGGTAAATTGTAAAGGGCATATAGTCAATGGATAGATATTTGCGTACATGTTGAAAGTGGCAAGAGAAGATGGGAATGTAGAACATAACAAGAAGGGGAAAGGTACCTGGTACCTTTTGCATTTTCATTTCTTTTATCTCATCCAGTATATAAATATCTGCCATCGGAGACTACACTGAATGTATTTGATGGAAAGGGGTGGAGTCAAAAGAAACAGCCAAGTTTTTCAGGTATCTCACTACTCCCAATTGTTTTTGATGCATCAAGTAATCAGCCATCTGTATCTATGGATTTATTGATCCATGGCTTGGATCCCCCAAAGCAAACCTAGATGTTATCATTTTATATGAGGGACACCATTTTACTATGCCATTGTAAATAATAATAATAATAATAATAATAATAATAATAATAATAATAATAATAATACACTGGGTGCAGTGTCTAAAGACCTTGGCCTGCACTTAAACACAATCGGCGCTGACAAAATTACCATCTGCCAGCTGCAAAAGGCCACCTTACTGGGATCTGCATGCATTATTCGCCGATACATCACAGTCCTAGACATTTGGGAAGTGTCCGACATGTGATCCAATTCAACAGCCAGCAGATAATGTTCTGTGGACTCATCTTGTTGTGTTTCAAATCATAATAATACACTGGGTGCAGTGCCTAAAGACCTTGGACTGCACTTAAACACAATCGGCGCTGGCAAAATTACCATCTGTCAGCTGCAAAAGGCCATCCAACTCAGATCTACACGCATTATTCACTGATACATCACACTGTCCTAGACACTTGGGAAGTGTCCGACGTGTGATCCAATACAACAGCCAGCAGAGTGATCTTGTTTGCTGTGTACTAATCTTGTGTTTCAAATTATTATTATTATTATTATTATTATTATTATTATTATTATTATTTGTATACCATCCTATCTCCCTGAAGGGACTTGGTAGTTTCCAATATATGAGGCAAACATTCAATTGCTAGAAAGGAAACCATACAGACAATTACATCAACATAAACTCATTCGACAATATAACACAACCTAATTTAACTTAACAAACAAAATAACAGCAACTAAAAGCATCATAAAATTAAAATAAAACACACTAAAATAAAAATATTTAAAACTAATTTCATTGAAGCTCCATCTGTAGAGGTTCAACAAACCAATGGCCAGGATTACAAAATGAACGTGGCCAACTATAAAGGGGTAGGGCAAGGAAAAGTGCAACAGTGTGGGGCTTCCATATTGACAGACTTTGATATTGGAGTGGAGGAGTGGGTCTGGAACAAAATCTCCTGAAATGCTGGGGCGCGCTATAACATAGCCTTTTTCCTGCCCGTCTCCAATGCCTGAAGTGAAATCTAACTTCAGAAGATGGAAATTCTCATACTGCCTTGTATAGGATATTCCCTTTGGTTTCGGCTTGCATTGCATGAGGGCATATGCAAAGTTTAGCAGCCAATTGGCTTGACCAGCACTCCCACATCCCATATTATTTTTAGCAGCTGAAACACTGCAGCCCACTAACCACAGAGTGGCAGCTTTCCAGATGTTTGCAAATGATTCTCTATTTTGTAGTTCTAGTTAACAAAAAGATGTATGGGGCTCGTAGGAAGCCACCATGCATGAATCATAGGTTGCATCAAACCATCATGTATAAGTTGTTTATTCATTCAGTCACTTCTGACTCTTCGTGACCTCATAGACCAGCCGATGCCAGAGCTCCCTGTCAGTTGTGGCTACTCCCAACTTCTTCAAGGTCAAGCCAGTCACGTCAAGGATAACATCCATCCATCTTGCCCTTGGTCTGCTCATCTTCCTTTTTCCTTCCATTTTCCCCAACATCATTATCTTCTTCAAGCTTTCCTGTCTTTGACCAAAGTACTTCATCTTTGCCTCTAATACCTTTCCCTACAGTGAACAATGAGGCTTTATTTCCCTACAGTGAACAATGAGGCTTTATTTCCTGAAGTATGGACTGGTTGGATCTTCTTGCAGTCCAAGTCACTCTCAGAATTTTCCTCCAGTATCACAGTTCAAAAGTGTCTATCTTCCTTCACTCAGCCTTATGGTCCAGCTATCGCATCCATAGGTGACTACAGGGAATACCATTGCTTTAACTATGTGGATCTTCATTGCCAGTGTGATGTCTCTACTCTTAACTATTTTATCGAGATTGGTCATTACTCTCCTCCCAAGAAGTAAACGTCTTCTGACTTCCTGGCTGCAGTCTGTGTCTGCAGTAATTTTCGTGCCTAGAAATATAACGTCTGTCACTGCCTCCATGTTTTCTCCCTCTATTTGCCAGTTATCAATCAGTCTGGTTGCCATAATCTTGTTTTTTTATGTTTAACTGCAACCCAGCATTTGCACTTTCTTCTTTCGCCTTGGTTAAAAGGCTCCTCGGCTCCTCCTCACTTTTGGCCATCAAAGTGGTATCATCTGCATACCTAAGGTTGTTAATGTTTCTTCTAGCAATTTTAACTCCAACCTTGGATTCGTCAAGCCCAGCACATCGCATTATGTGTTCTGCATACAAGTTGAATAGGTCGGGTGAGAGTACACAGCCTTGCCGTACTCCTTTCCCAATCTTGAACCAGTTGGTCAGTTCTTACTGTTGCTACTTGTTCGTTATACAGATTCCTCAGGAGACAGACAAGGTGACTTGGTATCCCCATAATACCAAGAACTCACTACAATTTATTATGATCCACACGGTCAAAGTCTTTAGTAGTCAATAAAACAGAAATAGATGTTTTTTCTGAAACTCCCTGCCTTTCTCCATTCTCTAGCGGATATTGGCAATTTGGTCTCTCCTTCCTCTGTCTTTTCTAAACCCAGCTTGTACATCTGACAACTCTCTCTCAGTGTATTGCTGGAGGATCTTGAGCATTACCTTACTGGCATGTGAAATAAGTGCTGCTGTACAAAAGTTTGAGCATTCTTTTGCATTTCCCTTTTTTTTTTGTATGGAGATATAAGTGGATCCCCCCCCCCCCCCCCAATCTGATGGCCGTTCTTGTGTTTTCCATATTTGCTGGCATATGGCATGCATCACCCTGAGAGCACACTCTTTCAAGATCGTGGGGTGGATTCAAACAAGGGCTGCTTTGAAGTCTTACGTCTTTTACAACATGGAATAAGCAAGACAGTGTGTCCTTACATTCTTCCTGTAGTTTGTGGGATGTTTTGACAAGCTCATAAAAAAGATCTCTGGAATTAGATGTTTAATGTGGGTTCTATTTCTGATTTCTGAAAGGTAATTTAACACCCATTCAGCTCACTGGTGTGCAATGAAACAGGGCTGATATATGTAAAAGTGGAAAACTTGGGCCCTCCAGGTGTTTTGGACTTCAACTCCCACCATTCCTAACAGTCTCAGGCCCCTTTCTTTACCCCCTTTCATGGGGGGGGGGGGGTTGAAACCTGCCTCCTAGCTCACGCTGAAGCAAAGAGCACAACAGGGGGCAGAGCAGCCTTCAATACCCTGCAGCTCTGCCCTTGTCAACCACCTCCACCAAGTCTGGCCTCCTTAATGAGAGCATTCAACATCCCCCACCCCAACTTGGTTGCATCACTACTGTTCTGTCATGCGCTGGGCCTGTAAATAATTGTCTTTAGAACAGGATGTGCAACCTTTGCCCAGCAGGAAGCCAGGGGGGCTAAAGAGAAGTTCTCAGAGGTTTCCACCACAAACAGTCTTTAGATGGCTTGTGAAGTACAACAAAGTCTTTTATTAATGAACAATCAAACAGAAACTTCTCTTGGCTTCAGTAAAGTTTAGCAAATGATTCCAAGCTTTTAGGCAATTGGTGAATTCCTAATCTTGCCCACGAAGAATAAGCAACTGTCTTCAATAACTTCTTCTTTAAAGGAAAATCCCCTTTTTAACTTCTCCCAGGGTGACTGTAATCTAACCCTTACTGATGTGGGCTCCGCTACCGGGCTGAACTGCGTCTCGAATGTCGAGTGAACCTACTAGCAAGGCAGTAGATGTTCTCCAGCTGGAGCTCTTTGGTCTTTAGGGCTGTTTTCCTGGAAATTCTTTGGAGACTCTTAAGGCCGTTCTCCCCTGGAAGGTCTTAAGGGTTGAAGCTTTTGTACAGGGGAAGCTTGCACACATCCTATACATAAGCTTACCTTGCTGAGACTAACTAAAAATGGCTCCCTCCCCAATTGCGCTGAGCAAGGGGCGGGACCAAAATTTAACAATGATGGACAGGTGACTTGCCCTATGACTGCAACCAAAGAAGCCACCTATCTGCAGAGTCCCTGAAACCTAGGACTGCAAGCAAATATTTAATACAAAGCAAATAAAGTTGGAGCTCCTGGTACAGCTGTACCAGAACAACTACATCGGCTATTGCTGCAAGTAAGGACAGTGTGAATAAATTGCCAATATTTGCTTGAGATAGTGCTTGCAGTTCTGGAGGGGCTCTTAATTTTTTGCATCTCATAGACTTAGCATGGGGATTTGGTTAACCAGTTAAAATTCATGAGTAAACCAGGTTTTTTAAAAAAATCTGAAACATTTCGGGGGGGGGGGGGTTGAACCCCTAACCCCCCCCCCCCTCGCTACAGGCCTGCCTGAGGCTGTTAGGAATGGTGGGAGTTGAAGTCCAAAACAGTCCAAAACAGCTGGAGGGCCCAATTTTGCCCATGCCTGCTCTAGGTGCCCCCTAAGACTCTTCCCTGGGAAGATGCTGGCGCCCTCCTCCCTCCTTTGACCCTCGCCTGCCAAGGAAGGGGCTTCTTGAGCAGAGAAGGAACTTGCCAAGAGACAGGGGAAAACCCCACCTCAGCTTCTCCTTTCTAGCCCGCCAAGGGATAAATTCCCCTTTCCCACGCCAGTCGCTTCAGAAGGGCTGCCCAGACTCCGGAGGTGCCTTCCTTCTCCCTTCGGGCGAGCATCTTGGGCGGCCGGGCCACCGGCACTTCTCCAAGCCCCGTCGGGGGTGGGCAGAGGGGGCAGCCAAGCCCGAAGCCCTTCTAAGAAGCCACTCGCCCCTTCTGTCGCCATTGGGTAAGAGCGACACCCCACCCAACCCCGTCTCAAGTCCTCTTAGGCTGTGCCTTCGCCCTGGAATGAATGCAGTTCAGTTGAGCTGCCCTGACTCCAGGCTATGCCAATCTTAGAGATATGGCTTTATACCTGTCAGAGTGGATGTGTGTCCATCTTTTAGAAGAAAGATACAGGCAAGAATCCTATTAAGGACTTATATCTTTGGTTTCATCTATGCTGCCATATAATGCAGTTCCTAAGGGTCAGTGCAGACTCATATAAAGCCCTTCAATACCCTTTAAGCAGCTATACACACACACACCAGAAGCGACTTGCAGTTTCTCATGTTGCTCCTGACTCTCTCTCTCTCTCTCTCTGTGTGTATATATATATATGTATGTGTGTGTGTGTGTGTGTGTGTGTGTGTGTATAGGTTCCCCCTAAGATTCTTCCCTGGGAAAGAGCCCCCAGTGGGGCAGTGGGTTAAAGCGCTGAGCTGCTGAGCTTGTTGACCGAAAAGTCAACACTGTCAGCGTCAGCTTCCACTGTGAGCGCCAGCTTCTGCCAACCTAGCAGTTCGAAAACATGCAAATGTGAGTAGATCAATAGGTACCGCTTAAATGGTTGTGCATTTAAGTAACGTGATCAGATCTAATTTGCCAAATAGTCACTGTTGTATGTTTATATGTTGAATGTTTTTATACTGTGTAAATGCTATTTTATATTGTAAGTCGCTCGGAGCACCTTGGTGGAGAGCGACTATTTAAGAAATGAAGTGAAGTGAAGTTAAGTAACGGTGCTCCATGCAGTCATGCTGGCCACATGAAGTGTCTATGGACAATGCCGGCTCTTTGGCTTAGAAATGGAGATGAGCACCACACCCCAGAGTCGGATACACTGCAACTCACTTGTGGTGTGAGAGAACTGGTCATCTGCAGACGTTGCCCAGGGACGCCCAAATGTTTGATGTTTTAATTTTGTGTCTATATGTTGGGTTGTTTAAATTTTGTTAGTATGGATATATTGTTGTATTCGGGAATTGTATGTATCTTTGCCTTTTATGTTTGGAATCCGTCCTGAGTCCCTCCGGGGAGATAGAGCGGAATATAAATCAAGTATTATTATCCTTGTGGGAGACTTCTCTCATGTCCCTGCATGGAGAGCTGGCACTGACAGAGGGAGCTCAACCTCCTCTCCCTGGATTCGAACTGCTGACCCAGTGTTTCTCAACCTTCCTAATGCCACGACTCTTTAATACAGTTCCTCATGTTGTAGTGACTCCCAACCATGAAATTATATTCGTTGCTGCTTCATAACTGTAATCTTGCTACTATTCTGAATCGTCATGTAAATATCTGATATGCAGGATGTATTTTCATTCACTGGACCAAATTTGGCACAAATACCCAATACACCCAAATTTCAGTACTGTGCTGGTGGGGTTAGGGGGGGATTGATTCTGTCATTTGGGAGTTGTAGTTGCTGGGATTTATAGTTCACCTACAATCAAAGAGCATTCTGAACTCCACCAACGTTGGCATTGAACCAAACTTGGCACACAGAATTCCCATGATCAACAGAAAATACTGGAAGGGTTTGGTGGGCATTGATCCTGAGTTTTAGAGTTGTAATTCACCCACATCCAGAGAGCACTGTGGACTCAAGCAATGATGGATCTGGACCAAGCTTGGTACAAATACTCAATATTTCCAAATGTGAATGCTGGTGGAGTTTGGGGAAAATAGACTTTGATGTTTGGGAATTGTAGTTGCTAAGATTTATAGTTAACCTACAATGTAACTCCAGAAATCTATCTATCTATCTATCTATCTATCTATCTATCTATCTATCTCTCTATCTCTGAAGTTACACTTGGGCGCTGCTTGTATACATAAAGTCACAGAGAGCATGGTAGATGATCCCAGCCATGTTTCTTGTACCCATTAAACATGATACCAGCACAAATGAATGAAACAGTGTATGGGATTCATCACATAAGGGTACAAATTAGAAAGGATTTTCAAAATAGTTCATCTACTCTATACATCTGAGCTAAACATGTTCTTTTGTAGAGAGCATGAGAGAAGTAGCTGGGTGAAAAGGTCTTGGAGTTCCCCGCTGCCTGTATGCAATTCCCAGACAACATGACATTTCTTTGGTTTCTCTTTTAGTGGCCAGAAATAAGAGGAATTTGGTTTTTCTATTTTGAAAGACAGTAATAGTTGTGACTGTAAGTTCCTCCCATGAGATGTTTCCAGCGGTATATGCAATTATAGTATGCAGTAACTGGTTTTTGCACAGTACTGGAGCACATCAATCTTAAACATGGAAATGCTTTTAGCCAAATGGACGACTCTTCGTGACTTGCCTCACTGAAAAGTCTACATGCAACTAAGTACTAAGCGATTGTCTATTTCCTTTTTCGCACTTTTTTGAGAATCCGAAATAACAGGATACTCTAGATTTCACAGTGTATCTTAGCATACAAAAAACGTTTGGACCTCCCATCTCTTGTTTTGCCTCAAACATTCACAGTGAAAAAGATAGTATGCAGCTCAGAAGGCTGTATGTTGCACCTTTGAACCATAGGTAAAGGTAAAGGTAGTCCCCTGACATTAAGTCCAGTCATGTCTGACTCTGGGGTGTGGTGCTCATCTCCATTTCTAAGCCGAAGAGCCAGCGTTGTCCGTAGACACCTCCAAGGTCATGTGGCCGGCATGACTGCATGGAGCGCCGTTACCTTCCCGCCGGAGCGGTACCTATTGATCTACTCACATTTGCATGTTTTCGAACTGCTAGGTTGGCAGAAGCTAGGGCTGACAGCGGAAGCTCACGCCGCTCCCCGGAATTGAACCTGCGACCTTTCGATCAACAAGCTCAGCAGCTCAATGCTTTAACCCACTGCGTCACCGGGGGCCCCTTTGAACCATAACTAGACTATTTTTAAAAAATGACCTATTTTTCTTCTTATTTTTTTCCCATACCAAATCTCAGAATAATTGATGCAAATCATCAGAAAATCCAATATACAGATTAAAATGCACGTGAACACACAGTTGTTCTGGAAAGACTGCTTAGAGTCAAATAATAGAAGAATCTGAAAGAACCTGTCTGTTGTGTAGTGTCTGGACTGCAAGAATTGGAAACTGTGAATCACTGTGTCCTTCCATTACCTAAAATCAGAGTTGTCAGGAAACATCTCAAGGAGAATGCTAGGGCAGGACCAACTCATTGAAGAGCTTCTTGAGTTGGACAAGAGATGAAGCTTTGTTTCAGTGTGTTTTGGGTAAGTTGTTGTGTATCTTCATGCTATTTCTGACTTAGGACAAATCTAAGACGAAACTGTCCTGGGGTTTACTTGGGAAGATTTATTCACAGGAATGCAATGTGTCCAAGGTTACCCGGTGGGTTTCCATGACTGAAACTTGAATCTCGAGAGTCATAGGGGGCCATGGTTAAAAACCGCCAGTTACAGAAAATCTTGCTGATCAGAAGGTTGGTAGTTCAACCGACGGGTGGGGTGAGCTGTAGCATTCTGCTTACCTATCAGTTCAAAAACAGTAATGGGAGTAGATAAATAGGTACTGCTGTACAGGGAGGTGAAAGGCACCCCTGAACACATACTGGCAATTTGATCAGGAGGGACATGAGGCTCCTTGGTGTGGAAAAATGGAACAACAGCACCTCCCTATGACCGTGTTGAGCACAGCTTCCAGATGCCAGAAATGAAAAAGAGGGAAGCCTTGCCTCTGTCTATGTGCTGTCTGTCTTTGTTTGTAAATTGTTTGCCATAAATGTATTCTGTAATCTGCTGAGTCCGCTTGGGGAGATAGTGGAAGATAAATAAAGTTTATTATTATTATTATTATTATTATTATTATTATTAGCTACATACTGTAGATTTAATGCAGTTTGATGCCACTTCAACTGCCATGGCTCAATAATATAGATTCATGGGAATTGTAGTTGTTGAGACACCAGCACTCTTAGGCAAAGAAGGCTGAAGACCTTGGAAAACTACAGTTCCCATGATTCCATAGCATTGAGCCAGGGCAGATAAAGCAGTGCCAACTGCATTGATTCTACAGTGTATATGACCCATAGTTCAATGTTCAAATCATGATACCATGCTGGCTCTTTTGATACGTATTTACCCAAATTCACCAACGTTTTCTTGTTTAGGGTGGAAAGAAGATGAGATTACAACAGTTAAAGTGTTGTAATCTGATAGATCTGATTACCCAGGCTCAGGGCTTTTCAGTACTATATACTTCATCACACTAGAGAATGAATCCACTTTAAATCCGGTTTCTACCTCCTGCAGAATTCTGGGGTTTGTAGTTTAGTGATGCTGTTAAAGGCTCCTTCCTAAACTACAAATCCCAGAATTCTGCAGGAAGCTGCAACCGGATTTAAAGTGAATTCATTCTCTAGTGTGATGAGGCCCTATGGCCCTAATGTCTAGTGTGATCAGGCCCTAATCTGCTTTTGAATTCTTGCGTATCAACCATGTTAGTGCTGAATTAGAGATGCCAGTTCTTCTTATTCTTTTTTTATCACCTAAATGGCAGACAGGTATAACATGGCCCCTTCTGTGCTTGGAGTTGTCATGTCTTCTGAAGTTGGAGGGAATTTAATTACAGTTTGCTTTTGAAGATTTCCACTCCTCCCCGAATAGGAAATTTCTTCATGTTCAAACCAGAAGGAACTTGAGATTTCAAAATGGCAAATATGGGAGGATATGGAACTGCTAGCTTTGCCTTTACATCTCTACTCTGGACTATGTTTCTTGGAATTTTCACTCTCTGACCAGCGCCGCTTTGTGCTGAATCAAATCTGGTTAATCATGGATGGGGAATTCCATCTCATACATATTTAGGCTGATTTTTTTTTTCTGTATCCCTGGAATGAAAAACTCAATAGTTGTGTAACTGGACCAGGGCCAGCTTTTAATTAATATTTAAAACGAGAATAAAGACAAAGATTCTCCCAGAGGAAAAGTGTTCTTACCATATATCAAGGGAACCACTGACTGCATAGGGAAGCTGATGAAGAAACACAACTTACAAACTTTCTACAGGCCCACTAAGAAAATCCAACAAATGCTATGTTCAGCAAAGGACAAGAGGGATCCACACACCTCTGCAGGAGTCTGCTGTATACCATGCAGCTCTGGACAAGTCTACATAGGGACCACCAAAAGCAGCAGCATTGCCCAAACACGAACCAAGGACCATGAAAGGCACTGCAGACTAAATCAACCTGAGAAGTCAGCTATAGCAGAGCACCTGATGAACCAATCAGGACACAGCATATTATTCGAAAATACATAAATGCTGGACCCCTCTAACACTACCATGTCAGACTACACAGGAAGCCACTGAAATACACAAGCATGTGGACAATTTCAATAGAAAGGAGGAAAGCATGAACATGAAGAAAATCTTGCTACCAGTATTTAAAAAACTCAAAAATCAGCATAATAAATAAAGAACACCCAGATCGCCCCCAACAAAGGATCCCTCAGCAGGAAGCAACCAGGCTTTGAAACTGCAAGGCTATTCAATGCTAATCAAAGTTGTCAATTGTAACATTCATACTTGCCTCAAACAGACAAGAGTTTTTTCTCCCACCCTGGACATTCCACAGATATAGAAACCTACCTGCCTACTTTTCCAACAGACCTCACAACCTCTGAGGATGTCTACCATATTTGTGGCTGAAACGTCAGGAGAGAATGCTTCTAGAACATGGCCATACAGCCTGGAAAACTCACAGCAACGCAGTGATTCCGGCACTGAAGGCCTTTGATAACACAATATTTAAAATGATGTTAAAAGTGTATGCATGTATGTTTTCCGGAGTCATGATTGAATCCCGTTTCAGCCTTGAAAACCCATTGGGTGGCCTTGGGCAAGGCACACACTCTCAGTCTCAGAAAACTCCATGGTAGGTTTACCTTTTAGGGTTGGTGTGTGTGTGTGTGAAGAATGACTTGAGAAACTGCAAGTTGCTTCTGGTGTGAGAGAATTGGTCATCTGCAAGGACATCGCCCAGGAGATTCCTGGATGTTTTGATGTTTTATCATCCTTGCGTGCGGATTCTCCATGTCCCCACATGGGAAGCTGGATTTGAACCTCCGACCTGTTGGTCAGTAGTCCTGCCCGCAAAAGGGTTTAACCCACAGCACTATATAGGCTCCATAAATTGGAAATAACTTGAAGGCACACAAACCAACAAAGTCTACCAGTGCCATAAGGTGGTGCTGTTCCTCCAGTCAAATCTTCTACTTGTATCTGAACTAGTATTGACCAGCATTCCATGAAGAAATGTATTAGCTTCACTGGATAGCTTTTTTGTTGTATGCATGAAGTATTTTTCACTCCTCATTCCTTTTCCCCCCAGGATTATTGCGAAGCAATGATCTTCTATCATGCAACTTTTAGTCTCCTTGCCTCAGGCCCTTGTTCTTCCTGCCAAAATATCCATATAAACAGATTTGAAAGCTGCAGAGAAACCATGAGAACGGTGTGCAACACAGCAAGAGTAGACAGTCTGCAGCATTTTGTAGTGAATCCTGAGATCAACTCATGCAATATTTATACGTGTTTGTTTGTGTGTGTATATATTAGAATTCATGTCAAGTCCCAACATTTAACCCAGATCACAGTCTTTCCATATCAACTGCAGCCGTACTTACTCCACGCTGGCTATCTTTCAGTGATGTACTTAAGTTCAGAAGACAATAATTTTATTGTTGCTGTTGTCAAACAACAATCTACTATATCCTAGGGAGAGACCGACCACAGCTTCTGCCTACCCTGGCATAAGGAAATATAATTTAGAGGGGAAACTGGTGACACTCCTAATATGGACTATAGCGAGAGATTTCCAATTGTACACTGGGTACGTTGGGTCCCATCTTGTGTTGGGTTTGGAGGGCAAAATCAGAACACTCGTTAAAAAATGAGCCCTTTGAGCATATCTGAAGATTGGGGGAGGACGGCAGGACTAGTTTGCTCAGTTACATTTCCTTTAGAAAAAAAAGGACCACAGTAGATGCTGCTGATTCTGGACATCTATCAACAAATGGGCTACAGAATCAAAATACAAATGAACAATCTCAGAAACGGCAGAAATATACAATGCCAGAAAACCGCACTATTTATTTATTTATTTATTTATTTATTTATTTATTTATTTGTGGTATTTCTATCCTGCCTTTCTCAATTTTTCAAAGAGCCTGGTTTTTACTTTTTTTGGAAAGTCAGGAGGGAGAGGGCTGATCTAATATCCCTAGATATTAGAGGGAATGCCACAGCTGAGGGCCTACCACTGAGAAGGCCCTGTCTCTCGTCCCCGCCAGACGCACCCAGATGACCTTAAGTTCCTAGATGTGTCATAAGGGGATATATGTTTGGACAGGTAAGCTGGGCCGGAATTGTTTAGGGCTTTATAGACTAAAGCCAGCACTTTGAATTGTGCCTGGTAGCAAACAGGCAGCCAGTGGAGTTGGCACAACAGAGGGGTTGTGTGCTCCCTGAGCGCTGCTCCCGTTAGTAACCTGGGTTGCTGCCTGCTGGACCATTTGAAGCTTCCAAACAGTCTTCAAAGGCAACCCCACGTAGAGTATATTGCAGTAGTCTATACAGGATGTAACCAGAGTGTGGACTACCATGGCCAAGTCAGACTTTTCAAGGTACGAGTGCAGCTGGCACACAAGCTTTAACCCCTGGTCACCTCTGAGACCTGGGGTTCCAGGCTCAATGATGAATTATCATTATCATTATCATTATTATCATTATAGAAGCTGTAATACCTTCCTCTCCTTCCCCTGCCTAACTGTTTTTTTTTCCTGTTTTTTTTTAAATAGACTGGAAGAATGAGAATACTTCATTGTCTCTAAATGTGCATGTTTCACCATCATGGGAAACAAAAATACCAAAAGAGCCTCTTCTTTTTCTCAAAGGAACAGCATGGACAATTATACAAATACATGGCAAGAAGATTTGAGGAAAAAGCCAAAATTATGTGATCTGTCACTGGGCACAGAAACCAATTGCCATATCAGTATCCAAGAACCTCACAACATTGATGAAGATGTTGGGGATATATTTTATAGGTTTGTGATTCTTCATGCTGACGGTGATGTAGAGGAAGCCGTTAGGGTCCAAGACATCCTACAAAATGAGTTTTATATTAAACCAGGGATAATCTTTGCTGAAATGCCTAGTGGGAAGCATCTTCTAGAAAATTTAAATGATGCGTTGAGCAGCTCTGCATGGACAATTATTCTGTTAACTGAAAACTTCTTAAATGAGCTTTGGTATGAATTTCAGTCATACACATCTTTGTTCGGTGCGTTGACCTTACCCAATAAACAAAACACAGTCATCCCAATGAGGCCGAGGAATAACCCACTCCCCTGGGAGAGGACGCCTTTCATTCTCCGGTCCATCAATGCTCTGCAGGAAGACAGCCCTGGATTTGCCAAACAAGTGAAGAAAATCTTCCAGGAAGCTAGATATAAGCAACAAAAGGCAACATGGGCATACAGAAAGAAGAATCAAGAGGCATCAGGACTGTTTGGCTGGTGAATATATGGAAATTGCTTTATTTGAGCAGAGAGGCTGCAATATCCTAGTTTCTCCCTGCTTTGTTCATCATATCCCAGATGCTCCAGACAGCTGCTCGGATGGGAATTTATTCTTCAGATGACTAATGCTGAGTGTTAACCTCCAAAAGGCCACTGTTCTCATATTGTCATCCCACCCTCCTTGTGTTAAGAGCTGATTCTTTGATATTCTGGTTCATGGTGTACAGAAGGTCCCAGGTCAAATCCCTGGCATCTCCAGTTAAAGACACTTTGGATACAGGGCTGGAAAGCCTTTGAGGAAGTAGTGACAGGCAGAAGAGAATATACTGGGTGGTGCAGTGGGTTAAACTGCTGAGCTGCTGAATTTGTTGACTGAAAGGTCAGTGGTTTGAATCCGGGGAGTGGGGTGAGCTCCCACTATTAATCCCACTTTGTGCCAACCTGGCACTTCAAAAACATGCAAATGTGAATAGATCAATAGGTACCGCTTCTGCGGGAAGCTAATAGCACTCCATGCAATCATGTCAGCCACATGACCTTGGAGACGTCTACGGACAACGCCAGCTCTTCGGCTTAGAAATGGAGATGAACACTACCCCAGAGTAGGACAAAACTAGACTTAATGTCAAGTGTAAACCTTTAACTTTAGATAGACAAATAGCAGAGTACTGGGCTAGATGGAAAAAGTGGTCTGATTAATACAGTCTTTGTTATCCAGAAATCCAAAAACATCCAAAACCAGAAACCTTTTGCTGCCAGTCACCCAATTCCACCTTTGAGATGTCAGGGGTTGCAGCATCCAACATACAAAATATGTCTGTCTTGAGCATTTTGGATAAGGGAGGCTCAATGTGTACCATATAAGGCAACTTCCATAGGAAATAATGTTTTTTGTTTCTCCAGTTACAGAAAATTTGAAGAAGGGACAATTATTTGTAATGAACTCTCTCATCCTATGTCCATATTTGGTAAACAGGTTTTGCAGGGTTTTGTGTTATGTTGCTTAAGCATACTCAAGAATGGGCTAAAAGAAAATGTGTCGTTGTGGATATTCAAATCCATGACACTGAATAGGATCCCCCTCTCTACTTTCCTAAAAGCAATTGTTGATGTCAGTCTCAATATGAAATTTGAGGCAATGTAGAGAAGAGACAAAATCTCAACATGTTGAAAAAAAAAACATTGTATTCACATAAAAAAGCCCAATGGATTTTGGCCTAGAAATATTAATGGCCTTCAGGGAAGTACAACTTCAAAATCACCTGCAGGGAATTCAAAAAGAGTGTCTGACAGCTGCCTTGGACTATTTATAAGAAGAAAATTATCTATTCAACACCTCGAAGATTTATCTTTTCTGAACGTCTGTTTTATTGGTGCTACCAGTCCTTTTTGTCTTTTAGATATGAGATTTGCCAGGACCTTTGTCTTCCTAAAAGAGTTGGTAGCACATGTACTGGTTACCTTGAAGCTGGACTTTTGCAGTGCGCTGTAGGGTGGGCCACCTTTGTACAAAGTTTGGGTGGGCTACCTTTGTACCAACAAGTCCAAAATATGGATGCCAGATGAGTTACAGGTACACTCAGGAGTGAATATATCACACCTGTATTAAAATCATTCCACTCACTAACAGTTACAACCTGTTCACACTTACCTTTTTCTGGTGGCAGTTATAGAAGTCTGCAACTTCAGCCACGGAGCCTAATGGCTCCCATTACACCCCAGAGAACTGCTTCTGGGGCGGCCCTGTGACTGAGGTTGAAACTCCTGTTATTGAAAAAAGGTAAATGTGAAGAGGAAAACAATGGCAGGTTCTGCTGAAAAAAGGATTCCCCCTATGTGATGGGGTAGGAGAAAGCTGCAACAGAGCAGGGTATAGGGCGACAGGTCCTCATGCCCCCTGCGTGACTGCAGCCAAGGCACAGCGAGACCTTTTCATTCCAGCAGCATGTCTGACAAAATCCTTAGTTGCTAGCAAAGTATGAAGTCTTGGTTATTAACCATAAAGCCCTACACAGACTGTGTCCAGGTAATCTGCCTTCTCCCATACAATCCACCCATATAACTTGGGTCCTGTACAGACATTAATTTCAACCTGACAGCACTCAGCTGGCCATTGGCATCCAGAGGAATGGGCAGGTGGAAGAGATACATACTTTTATGTCTATTTAACTTTGTTTTAACTGGACAAATGTTCCATTTGATTATGTTCTTATTTTAATTGTGTTTTTGTTTGATGAATTGTTTATTGCCTTATGGACATTTGGTCCCATATAAGCCACCCCGAATCTGTTTGGGAAGATGGTGGTGGGGAATAAAAATAAAGTTGTTGTTATTTTTATTTAACAACTAAACACACTGTCAGGATTTTTAAAAAATAAGATAAAATAAAGACCTATCTTTTAAAGCAGGTTAATCCAGTTAGTTTTTAACTATGGATTTTAAACTGACATTTTATTGGTTTGCATTATTTTATTGTGTATTTTAATCTTATGTCTATCTGATTCAATCTTTATTTTTGTCTATTGCATTTTAATTATGTTGTGACCTGCCTTGAACTTTGGGGAGAGGTGGATAAGATTAATATGTGTATAATATGTTTATTATAGCATTATTAATTATCTGTAGTCATCAGGTTACCTTGATCTTGCAGAGGTTTACAGAAGCAGAGGGCATTAGTTCTGCATTTGGCTTCAAACATCTGAGGCCCTTGCCATGGTACAAGAGGAGAACCAAAGTTTTCCTGTCAAAGATTCCTGTATCTTCAAACACAGCTGGAATTGTGATTCCCCCCCCCCCTCCATCATCTGTCCATCCCTTTGGCTGTTTGTTCAGTGCCATCGTGGCTGAGATTGACCCTATCAAATTCCAGGGCTTTCCACTGGAACAGCAATGTGTGTTGTTAAAAGAAACTGAGTGGAACTGTAAAGTTGGGGCGATGAAGCTGTGCAGCCAAAGTGTTAACAAGTGGTGACTCATTTAATTAAAAGCACCTTGGCAATGGTTTGCATTTTCTTTGGATTTTTAAACGGTGTCTTAAAGCAGTTTTGATAACTACCACAGCCGTTTTATATGAAGGTTCTGTTTGACCACAGAGTTTTCCTCTTTTGTTTGTGCTTATAAATTGCAGATTGGCTGTATTTCAGAAGACTTGCAAGGTGTGCCTGCCACCCAAGTCAAATAACAATTCGCCTAGTGATGATAGTGACAACAGACTGCCTCATCCTCACCCAATGATGATGACTGCCTCTTTTTGACCCCTAAGGCATCAATAGATGACAGTATACCAGTGCGGCAGCTGCTCTTTTCTTCTTCCACTCACTTCAGATCTTGTTGATGCTGCTCATGTTGTTAAATATTTAATACTGCCAGAACTAAAGAAAAACCCTTTTTGTCGTGATTGGTTGGATTCACTTCTGTCAAATAATAAAATAGGATTGGGTTGTTGTGAGTTTTCCGGGCTGTATGGCCATGTTCCAGAAGCATTCTCTCCTGACGTTTTGCCTGCATCCATGGCAGGCCTGCCATAGATGTAGGCGAAATGTCAGTAGAGAATGCTTCTGGAACATGGTCATACAGCCCGGAAAACTCACAACAACCGTGATTCCAGTCATGAAAGCCTTTGACAAAATATAGGATTGTTGTAGCATGAACATAAAATGGTAGATGTGTTTATCCATTATAATAGAGAGCATTGTTTCAACCCTGGTGTCAATATCTGAAACTGAAATGAAGAGTTTATATTTCTCCATTCTCACAGGTACGTTAGAAACAAATAGATATTAGCATTTTGGTTTTTTCCCCCAGCATATGTAAATATTAGGGCTACCAGCTTTAAATACTACAGCTTGGCTTAATTAATGAAGGTCAACTTTTAATTGAGGACACTACAAATTAATCACATATTTACCAGGTTGACATTATTTTGTTTCTCATTTGTTACTGCAGTGAATTGGAGAAAAGTTACTCATGGCCTTATCTAACCCTAAGTGCTAACTTCTCTTATTAAAATGTAAATATATTCCTCTAACACCCTTGCAAAAGCAGTGATGTGGAAGTTTTGATAATGTGTAAACTTATTCTTGCCTTTGTAAGGATGGTTTTTTGTGTTTAAACTTATTATGTACCTCCAATGTTGTGTTTTTGATTTATATTTTATTTTTTCTGGTATGTGTAAATTACCTTGGAAAATAATACCTATATGAATGGACAGCTTTGTTTTTTAACAAAATGAAATGTAAACAACTTAGCAGAATAATCTAAAGTTAATGCATTAAATAAATTTTAATTAGGTGGAAGACACCGGAACTGTCCCCTTCTTTCTTATATCTCCTAGTGTTGTGGTATGTTTTGCTTCTCACCCCTTTTATACATTACTTGAAATGAAGGTTTATCAAGAACAATCTTTGGGGTCCTCTCAGGAGTAGGAGGTGATATTGTTGAACCAAACAAGGACATTATTTCCTGGGATTTTTTTTCCTGGGAATTAGGCAGAAAAACTGGAAAGTGCAAATCCTTGTTAACATGCTACTGTTAAAGAGTTAGCAGCATCTGAAAGGGTGCAGTGGTGTTACTTGATTTCCCTATATACACATGCATATGTCTAGAAATGTTAGTCAAAAATAATCAAATAAAAAAATCTGGGTCAATTCATCCATGGGTCAGTGTAAGTACTGTACCTGAACTCTTATTTTAAAAAAGGGAGGGGAATCAGCACCTTCTATGGTCACTCGGCATTTTCTGTGGTCTTTCTTTGCTTTGACTCTCCAGATATGCCTCCAAAAATACTGATTTTTTCATGTCAGGAGTGACTTGAGAAACTGCAAGTCGCTTCTGGTGTGAGAGAATTGGTCATCTGCAAGGACGTTGGCCAGGGGTGCTCAGATATTTTACCATCCTGTGGGAGGCTACTCTCATGTCCCTGCATGAGAACCTGAAGCTGACAGAAGGGAGCTCACCCCACTCCCTGGATTTGAACCGCCAACCTTTCGGTCAGCAGTCCTGCCAGAAAAAGGGTTTAACCCATTGCACCACTGGAGGCACAACTGATGTTCTGGTCTCATTTTTCCTGTCACAGTGGTCTTTTTTCTGCGAACACACAACTGTCTGTCTTGCTACCCAACCGTTTGTTCCAATTTCTTTCCTTGATCACATGGCTCTTGGCCAACCAAACTCTAAGCTCTGTTTATATAGAGCAGAGCACTGCTCCAGTTCAGTTGCACTCTCTTCTCCTCTGAGATTTTGGCTGAAAACTGCAAATTAAAAGCAGGGTGAAGAAAGGAGGGCAGGGCTCCAGTAGTACTATAATAGCTGCACAGAGCAGGGGATTTCAACAGGTTTGACGTGTTATGCAAAAACAGCCCCTGCTGAAATTCGCTCTTCACAGCAACCTTGTTCTTTGCATCTTGTCACCCTGATCAAACAAATATGCATAAGAATTTGCTGACGTGACAAAATAGTTCGACATACATAACAATTTGAATGTCTGGATGACAGGCAAAGCTCACACCGTAATTTTCACTTGCAAATGAAATATTTGCCTAATAAAATCTGGCTGCGAATTTTTAAATCCAAATACACACTTGTTGGGTTCTAATGGTGAGTGGGATAACTGGGAGGGCAAAAATAATACACTGATAAATATAATGAGGTAATTTATTGAGCACTGCAAAGTGCCTGCTCCATATTTGAGGAGGCAGGTTTCAACCTACCTCCAGATGGACAGCTTTCTCTAACAGTGGGCTTTTGGCAAACTTTGCTTACAGTATTGGAAGAAAAAACTACTGTGGAATTGATGCCTGCTATTTTAATTTTCAACCATGGCCCAAAGAGTTGCTGTGTTGGGGGCATTACTGGGTGGTTCTACACTGATCACTTATCACAGGGCCAATCTGTTGTGGTGAACACTGGATCTCCCCCAGGATGGTTTAAACCACCCCAACCCCAGCCCCATGGCTATTGCAGAGGCAGGATGGAGTCCGGACTTTCCAGTGACTCCAAACTTGGTTCAGTGCCTTTATTGTACCTTCTTGTTCTCCTTGTAGCAGTGGTCAGCAGTTACAACAGAGCTCGTGCTGGTTGCTTCTTGACTGGTGTGCCATTGGTCAGTTGTGGCTGATTCCGTCTGTTTACTTGGGCCCAAAGTCACAGTTTGCTCTGGATTCTGGGGGAGAATTCAGAGCTACCCACACCTTTGGTCAACATGGTGTGTCATTTATTCCCCATTGAGTTGATTTGCCCACCCTTTGTGCTAAGCAGTCACTGTAACTGTGAAGTGCCCATAGGAAGTTAAAATGCTGGACAGACTAAACTATCTAGGACTTTAAGGAACACGAAATCACCTAGGGGACAGAATGAGTAGTGGTCTCCACTGCTTGTGTCACAGGGTTATGGCAGATGCCAAGGGATACCAGGTGCTGACAGGCTCCCTGACACTGTGCTCCACTTGGAATTTCATGTTCTTATCCTTTACTAGTTTGTACAGACTGTAGAACATACATAACATAGCAATCCAAGAATGCTAGCTTGCAGTTGTCTTCTGTTTACTTTTGTTTTGCTTTGACACTTGCCCATTCTTGTCCTATTTATTTTGAAAAAAAAATGAATACCTTCTTACCCACTCCCACGGTGATAATCTTCAGATATAGTCTCCATCAATTCTGAAGTCATTTCTCTTTTTTTAGTCATATATTTTTTTTTAGTTCACAGACATGTTTTTATTCCATGCCATGAAAACAAAACCATTGTGCTGTAAAGCAAAGTATAAATAAAAGAACAAAAGATGTTAAATGCACTAAAGATGCCATGGTGACACAAGGGAAAGAAGACTATATTGTAATGTGGAAATGTTCTGCATTAAAAGGATTCCAGAGGAAGCCTCATATATGTATACAACCAATGTTTACGTTCCCAGCAAAGGCATAGGGTTCCTTATGACAGGTCCTCATCTGTCTAGACAACAGAGCTTGGGAAATTTGATTTTTGTACTACAGCCCCCAGAATCTCCGAACCAGCATCACCAATGACATGCAACTTGATTGGTACAAGTGGTTAAGGTGTGCTTGCTTCAATTGTGGACGCATAGCCATTCTAAAGGCCAATGTAGTTTTACTTTTTCTTTCAGTGAGTATTCACTTAAAACCCTTCCAGACAGGCCCTATATCCCAGAATCTGATTCCAGGTTTTCTGCTTTAAAATGGACGAGTTCACACTGCCAGATAATCTATGATAAACAGAAAATCTAGTATCAGATCCTTGGGTATAGGGCCTTTCTGGAAGGGCCCTGTGAGGAGGTCCATTATTAAGCTGCTGCCACCAATTGTAACGATGACCGTTTTAATGCCACCGAATGTGAAGGTGCGAGTGGTAAAACACCCACTGCTACCTTATCTATGAGGGAAGCCGGGTAACGATCAATATCAGCCTAAGAACTATTTTATAAAGGGACTGTTTCTGGCTGACTTTATTATTGCAGGCCGTTCAACTTAGAAGAAACTGTATCAGGAAAGGCTTGAGGAAAAAGTAACAAGTTTATTTTAACAGGAGTATAACAATGTATAACTGTTCTTCAAAAGAGGCATAAATCTTGATGGTTACATTGGAAAGGTTTCATGAGTAAACTCAGGCAAACACTTCATAAGGTTTCACAGCTGGCACAACAGGCTTAAACCCAGCCAAACCTTGATTCTTAATTCAGAATCAACAACCCCCTGTACCGGGTCCTTCTCTGCAACCACTTTGGTCACCAATTGATTCCCTGAATCTCTAAGAGATTAAGTTTTTCCCTATAGCACACTGGCTACAGACACATTCCCTGAATCTCCACCAAAAGATTCAGTGTTTTCTCAGTAGCTCTCTGGCCACTGACTGGATTTTTAAAACACAGCTGCCTCTGAAGAGGCGGTTGGCTCCGCCCCTGTTGCTATGGCAACTTAGCTAACGCCAAGCCACTCCCACAAAACATAACCTCCCATACTTACCATCCCTAAACCATTGTCCAAACTACACATAACCAAAGGAATAAAATTTACACATCGTCACAGGCCCTTAGTTGTGTTTTTCTTAGGGAGGCTAAAAGCATGCCATGTCCTGATGTTTAATTATATTTCATCATGTTTTAGTCTCAAGAGGATTGATGAGCTGTTTGATCAAACATTCCAGTTTCATTCCAGTTCCTTTAGTCTTAAAATACAAGATGATTCGGTTGAGCCTTTTTCATTGACCAGTATGACCAACTAGCAATGTTGCCCACATAATTACTTGGATGAATTTCCAGCTCTGACTGAATATTCCTATATTCCTTGTGGTTCGTATTCCTTTTGGTCTCAAGAATGATTGAATAATATAGCCAGCTGAGCTTGTTATGTTGACGCACAAATAGATTTTCCTAGGAGCTATATCAGATTAAAACTTAAATGCATATTTCTTTAGGTAAAGACATTTTATTGTTCACAGGCTTCTTCTAATTTCTTGTACCACCTGCTATTTGATGGTGAAAAAAGATCCTGCTTTAACAGCTGCTGCCAGCCAACTGCCTACTCTCACCTTAAGCTTATCTGTAGGACAAAAGCAAGCCCAGGAGTAAGGGCCACCTTGTAGAGAAGGCTTGGGGTGCAAGTGCTGGAGTGATGTTGGTTTTTGGACAAACGCCTGTTCCTGCATGTGTAGTACTGTCTACAAAACTTGTACATTTTTAAAAGTTAACCATTTATGGAATCATTGATGATCCTGTTGAAACCCTGGTCAATAAATGGAATCACAATCTAGATCAAGTTATTGACACGATTGCTTCCAAACTTCCTCTCCGACCTATAACAAATCAGGCTCCCTGGTATACAGAGACCCTCAGGGTAATGAAACAGGAAGAACGACGACTAGAGTGCAGATGGCGGAAAACTCAGAGGGCAGTTGTGCTAGAACTTTCAGTACCACACTGTGATGTTATAACAACTATTTTGCAGATAAAACCTCTCACATGAGCTGACTGTGACATGGTCATTGGAGCAGGGGCCAACAACAAGATGTCCAGCAACTCTGTAAGTGGAATTACATTGGATTGTTCATGCATCTCTCAGGGAGAGAAAATTTCCATTCTGTTTAAAAGAAGCAGTAGTCAAGACCACTGCTGAAAACGACCTCCCTGGATCCCTTGGATCTTAATAATTACAGACCAGTGTCTAACCTCCCTTTTTTGGGCAAAGTGATTGAGAAGGCAGTTGCCCTCCAGCTCCAGATAGTCTTGGATGACACACACTTCTTAGATCCATTTCAAACCAGTATCAGAGCAGGATATGGAGTTGAGACTGCCATGGTCCCCTTAGTGATGATCTCCGTCTCAACGCTGACAGGGGTGTGTTTTCCTGTTGGTGCTTCTAAACCTCTCAGCTGCCTTTGATACCATCAACCATGGTTTCTGTCTGGAACACCGGGGGGGGGGGGGGGGTCTGAGAATCAGAGGAACTGTGTTGTAGTGGTTCCAGTTGTATACCTTAGGCAGGTTCCAGATGGTGGTGCTTGGGGATAGCTACTCCTCAAAAAAGGAGCTGTTTTGTGGTATCCTACAAGGTGCCATTCTATCCCCAATGCTCTTTAATATTTACATGAAGCCACTAGGAGAGATCATCTGTAGGCATAGGTTGGGTTGTTATCAGTATGCTGATGACACCTACATAGATTTCTCCATGCCTTCAAAAACAGTTTGACAAGGTAATGGGCTGGATGAGGAAAAACAAATTGAACTGAATCCAGACAAAACAGAGTTGCTTGCCATTAAGGGTCCTAATTTGGGATGGAGGTGTGTCAACCCATTCTGGATGGGGTTGCACTGCCCTGGAAGACTGTATTCATAGCTTGGAAGTGCTCCTGGATCTTCTTATTCCAAATATCAGACCAAGGTAGATGCTGCAGTCAGGCGTGCTCACTACCAGCTTCAGCTGATATGCCAGCTGCACCCCTTCCTAGACTTAGAGGACCTGAAGATGGTAGCACATGCACTGGTAACCTCAAGGTTGGACTTCTGCGATGTGCTTTACATTGGGCTACCTTTCTACCAAGTTCAAAAACTCCAGTTGGTTCAAAATAAGGCAGCCAGATTGGTTACAGGAACATCTAGGAGTGAGCATATTACACCTATCCTAAAGTCACTCCACTGGCTGCCAATTAGTTTCCAGGTAAAGTATATGGCATTGGTTTTGACCTTTAAAGTCCTACATGGTTTGGCTCCAGGTTACCTAAAGGATCACCTTCTCCTGTACAATCCGCTCCAAACACTTAGGTCATCGGGGGCAGTTCCTCCAGCCAGAACCCAACTGGCAACCGTCACTCAGAGGACCTTTTCATTGGCTTTCCCTCAAGACTGTGGAATGACCAGCCAGAAGAATTCTGACAGCTAAATGAGCTGTTGGCATTTAAAAACCATCTAAAGACCTATCTCTTCCAGCAGGCCTAGCTAGCCAGTTTTTAATCATGAATTTTAAACTCGTGCCCTTTGTTTACTATCTGTTTTGTGTATTTTAATATATATTTTATAGAAATGTGTTTTAATATATATCTTTTATAGTAATACATTTTAATATATGTATTTGTGGGGTTTTTTTTACAATGTTTATGTGTTTTAGTTATTCTGTAACTCACCTTGAAGAGAGGTCGGTAAGAAATAATAATATAATGCTATTATTAAAAAACACAAGTTTCCAGTGAGTTTCCAATATTGTTAATTACAGCAATTTTTTAAGTGCAACAGTCATTAGACAGTGAAAATTTACATGGTGTATTCAGAATCACTGCTGTGGTATGTGTGTCAGGTATGGAACTGCACCTAATAGTTGTGAAGTATGAATTCACAATTGAAAAGGATGTCTGTATGTGAACTTTAGACTATCGAGTTGGGAACTCTGCTTTTTATGTCTGAGTATTTTGTTTTATTATTTGATTTCAGTGTCTATTCTGATATTTTATTACTTTATTTAATTTTTATTCCACCTTTCTCTGAAACATGGGATCCAAAGTGACTAACAAAATTATAGCAAAATGACAATAAACAGAAATATACTTCCTGTTGTTGCAGAATAAGGAGGTGAAATTAATACATGTGTGGTAAGTGGGAGTAAGAGAAAATGAGATGCAGCAGATGTACAACTTCATTATGCTGGGAGTATATTATGCTACAGACTTTGCTGGAAAAAGGGCATGGTTAACAGTAACAGACACTGGCTGGCAGATGATCAGTAGTACAAGTTGTTCTTGCTGAGAGAAGCAGCAGCGAATGCCCAACATGCCACCGGCATTGTCTGTTAGGATAAATTCTGTTTTGAACTGGCAGAAAAGCCTTTTTATATCCCTACTGTGGCCAGCACAGTGAAGCGACTCCTTGTGTAGGTTGTTTTCAAGACAAGTGATGTTTCAACCTTTTAAAATATTAGTCACAGACTATATGCTGCATTGATAGGGAGAGACTATACACAGGCAATATCCTCTACATTCATGGCAAGACTTTCCAAAACAGTGTGAAAGAACAATCACATTAAAATCAAGAAATTCTCTGCCTGTATAAAATGTGCCCACTTAAATAACCTTCTACAGTTGTAAGCTTCTTCCCACTGTTCATTTCTGGCTTTGCTGTTCTCCAAGAACCAATCTGCAAAGGAATTACAAAAATATAACAAAGAATACTAGTGTGCCATATGCTCATTAAAATGTCAGAAGACAGTTTGTGAGTAGCCTTTTATCAAGAGAGGAGGAGGGAGAGGCAAATGTTCTTGCCAACCTTGCACAGCATTAGAGCTGCAAGATGACGTGGATTAATGAGACCATTTCAGCTCTTCAGAATTCCCCTAGTGAGGTTATTAATATACCTGCCCTATTTGTATCTTCCCAAAAATATTCCATAGGCAACCCCCCCTCCCCAACTACAGCAAGATTCAATAAACGAATATCCTTCTGTTAGTAACCCTATATTTATGCTGTTTTTCTCCCATTCTAAGGCATCTTTTTCCCCCATATAAACAAACCAGGTCCCTTTTCACCACCCAGCTTGGTTTCTGCCAACAAAGAGAATGGCCTAACCCTAACAGCAATGAGCCCATTTTTATTACAAGTAAAAAGCAATCAGGAATATTTTGGAATTTTCCAAAAGAGTATGGGGGCGGGGGGGGGGGGGGGGGAGGAAAATTACTCCTGCCCAACCCCCTTTCTCCTGGCCTATCATTTGTACGTGCCAGGAGAACTTCAGCTGCCGTCCCATGGGACCCGGGTGAGTTGTCTTTTTTTAATTCTGTTTAGAGGGCTTTTGGGGAGAGAGTTAGTGTTAAGGTGTTCTACTGGGAAGCCCCAGTAGAATATCTGGACACCCACCCCAGAAAGCACATGCTTTCTGGGTTGAGTGTAGATGAGCCTCCAGGAAGATCTGCATTTTTTAAACACATAATCTCCTGGGATAAAGGCCTGTCTGGAACCGCCCTTGGCTAGCAAAGGATATATAGAGTACCCAGTAAAGATTTTTTTCTATGTCAGGAGTGACTTGGGAAACTGTGTGAGAGAATTGGTGGTCTGCAAGGACATTGCCCAGGAGATGCCCGGATGTTTTGATGTTTTATCATCCTTGAGGGAGGCTTCTCTCATGTCCCTGCATGGGGAGCTAGAGCTTACAGATGGAGCTCATCCACAACCCCCCAGCCTGTCAATCTTCAGTCCTGCTGGCAGAAGGGGTTAACCAACTGCACCACATAGTTTTGTGTAAACAAGTAGATGCCGCCAGCCAGTCACCAGCTTTCATCATACTGATGGTATATGTCTTAATTTTTAGGTTGGCTCATAGTCACTGACGTTGTTCCTTTTTGTCACAAAATAAGTCAATTTTAGGTTTACTTTTTTGTAAAAGGGCCTAGAACAGCCTCCCTCTGTGATGGTAAGATTGTCCTCCAATGTTCCCCAAAAAACATGAAATACTGTTGGGGGTGGGGTGGTGGAGGATGAAATAAATATTTTTGATGGAAAAGGTAGAGATTTAGGTGGCCTCAAAACAGACTTTGGAGGTTGCATGCAATGGGTTGCAGTCTCTGCTTTATGAATGGACCAAAACCAGACACAATTCAGGCATTCTTTCCACCGTCTTGCTATCAGGATGGTATAATTGCCTATGGTGGCTTTCCTTCTACGGTGAAATAGGAGTTTATTTTATTTTTAACAGGATTATAGCTGGCCTTTCAGTACAATATCCAAGGTACTTATTAACCAAGTATTAAGTTTAATACATAAATTTACGATGTAGTAGACATAACTATGGGCTGGGTTGCTACCTCAGCACTGGAAGATAGATATAAGTATGTATCACTGGATCTTCCACACAGTTATGCTCTGCTCAGTAGAAGCTGCCAGTTCACTTTGAAAGGACAGGAGCTTGTGAAAGCCAAAAGATATATTTGCTTTTAACTCGTGCAGCCTAAACTTTGACCCATTTGGGCTGCGGACAAGTTTTCATCTGTTGTGCTAGCTCTAAAATTATTCCGTCAGTTAAGCATATTCTCTATGCCCCAATTGAATTTATCATAATTTGCCATTTAGTCAAGCTGAACATACGTTAATTCCCTTAATCTTTTCTCATAAATTAACAAAACTAGCGCCTTAATCAAGCTAATTGCTCTTCCTGGATTTCTCTCCAACTAATCTTTCTCTTTTCAGCACCATATTTCACAAAATGCATTTTGGCAAGCTATGCACAGAGGAGTCCATCCTGAGACTGGCAATGCTTTTATGCTTTGAGACAAGCCACGTCTCCTGCATCTTCTGCCATCAATTGAACCCTCTCCAATTTGCCGGGTTGTATGTGATGACATTAGAGTCCAGCCAGGGAAAGAAGTGAGACTAGAGGAGAGGGACAGGAAAAGGAGAAACAGACCTGCATTTTGGTTCTGTGCCTTTTGGCCAAAGTACATGCTTTCAAGCAGATGTCTGGAACCAATGGCCAGAGGTGTGGTTTTTTTTTCTTTGGAAGAGAAAAAGGCACCTCCAACTTTTTTTTTTTCATGTCAGGAGTGACTTGAGAAAGTGCAAGTCACTTCTGGTGTGAGATACTTGGCCATCTGCAAGGACATTGCCCAGGGAATGTTTTGATGTTTTACCATCATTGTAGGAGGCTTCTCTCATGTCCTCACATAGGGAGCTGGAGCTGACAGAGGGAGCTCAACCCACTCTCCCTGGATTTAAACCGGTGACTTGTCGGCCAGCAATCCTGCCAACACAACGGTTTAACCCATTGCACCACCAGGAGTACCCAAGAGTAAATAAGAGGGAACCAAAGCATATATATTCAGGTTTTTTTCTGTCTGCTGTTTCTCACTCCTGCCTCACTCCCACCCCTTGACTTTTCATCAAGGTTTCCAATATCTGTTTGTGGAAGAATCAGTGGAGAAATGATTAATATCTGCCTGCCATTTCTTAATACCAATTCACTGCAGCTCAGGTGTTTCAAATATGTTTACCTTGCGGACCTGTATCTGAAATGTGTGTGTCTGAGGCGGAGGAGAAATCTGGAAATCTTCCTAGTGCATGTAATATATAGTTTGGTGCCTAAACATTTTAAGATGTAGCTAAGCATAGTCTTAGCCTGTACAAAACTCAACAACATCACTGAAAAAGAAAGCAAATGCCCCAAAAAGAAAGCTATGGCATGCTGTGAGTTTTCCAGACTGTTAGACCATGTTCCAGGAGCATTCTCTCTTGACATTTTGCCCAAATCTATGGCAGGCATCCTCAGAGGTTGTAAGATCTATTATAAATTAGGCAAGTAAAGTTTATATATCTGTGGAATGTCCAGGGTGGGAGAAAAAACTCTTGCTTGCTTGAGGAAAGTGTGAATGTTGCAATTGGCCACCTTGATTAGCATTGAATGGCCTTGCGGCTTCAAAGACTGGCTGCTTCCTGCCTGGGGGAATCCTTTGTTTGGAGAGTGCTATATTTCACAGCTAATTTGTCTGCTTCAGATAGAAACTGTCACTGGTAAAGATACAAGGTAGACTATTCTTTGGAAAATGTTAAAAACATACAAAAGGTAAATAACAGACTCACCATCGAATGAGAATTACAACTATTTCAGTAACTTTATGCTTGCTTTTAAGAAGACACACATCTTAAAATTGGTAAACAACTTTTCCTTGAGTATGAAAATAAAGCAAAAAATGTTTTAAATTCAGTAAACAAGTTGAAGAATGGGTAGATCAATGCATTTTATTGGCCCTGAGAAATGTAAAGGAGAGTTTCCTCATTATGCTGATTTTGAGGTGCTTCCTTTGTGTTCATTCCCTTAAACAACCTTACATCTTCAGGAACTAAGGTTTACACAACTTGCTGATATGTCCTCTTGTGCAGAGATAGTGGCAGTCTAGTTACATGACAATGGGCTCATGGAGAGATGGTTTATTTATTTCCTCCACCAGAATATTTTTTTTTTAAAAAACTACTACCAATAGCATCAATAAATATATTTTCTGGATACTAAACCCAAAATGTCATCAAAAGTAGTGGAATGTTATCAGTTGCTGGGAATAACAGAGAAAGTCCTCTTTAACATAGAAACCAAGGATACTTTTGTCACTGGTAGGGCATGGAGCAGGACCTGTTCAAAGTGGGATTAACTGGGAAAAGAAAGTGACTCATGTTTATTCTCAACTTGTAAAGTTGATAAGATAGTAAAACTGGCAGAAAAATCCAGTCATAAGAACTTTAAAAAAAAGCCACCTCTCTTCCAGCTAGAATTTTATGCTACTGTGAATTTCAACTTCATATCATATTCAAAGGAATGTATGTTTTTTACTTCCCCTTAGCTAGATACTCTGTTGGGTTTTTCCATCTTGTCTTGTGCATCTTGAGTGTTTTTAGAATCTGGGTTCATTAGAATAATCATCTGCCCTTCAGGTTATTCTTGTAATAGTGCATGTTGATCACTGCTGTGCTTTCTATCTGGCATCATCTACCCAAGGACCCTGCTAAAGCAAAGTACTGAATATGCTTTTAAAAATTACTATACTACTGAACATAAAGAGTTTTGCAGTATACTTCTATTTGCTTGATGACTCTAAGAGCCAATGTTGTTTTGAGATTTATTCTTGAATCCAACTACCATCTTCTTCAAAAAAAAAAGTAGGATGTGACTTTTCTAAGGATATTGCCTTTCCTAATTCTATGCAGTTAGCTGTTCAAGAAGCCCAGTGGTTGGAATGCTGAACTATAATTCCCAGCATTCTTCCCTGTTGGCTGGGCTGTCTACAGCTGCTGTTACTTGCTGTCCCAACAACAACCTGAGGGCCAAAAGATTCCCATCGGTGGCCTACAGTAAACACCCATTACTCTATCAGAACCATTGTGGTATAACGGTTTGAGCATTGGACTATGATCCTACAAATAGGGTTTGATTCCCCACTCAACCATGGAAATCCATTAAATAATTATGGGCAAGTCAAACACTTAGCACCAGAAAACCATGAAAGGGTTTGTTTTGGGGTTATCAGGCGTTGGGAATAACTTGAAGGCACACAACAACAATTACTCTTATCACATTCAGCAGACACATCTAAGTATAGATTGTCCTATTCTATCACCAGGAAAAACTGGATTATTATAACAGCTTTACCTCTGAAAATTGTAATGTAACAGTTCTTGCAACAGAGTTTCTTTTTTTGTTCAGCATAGACTGGTCTCTAAAAAATTGCCTGGGTGCCTTAAGAAAGAGCACAGGCACCCTTTCTCACATCCAATGTCAATTTTCATCCCTCATCTACGTTTTTGATCTTCGATGACAAAGGTAAACTTTAAAGACCAATAAGGTAACTTTTCAGCAAGGCCCACAACATGCTGGACTGAAATTCCTACAGTCTTTGCACCTTTATAAAATACAGTATCTCCTTGCATAGGAGTTCATTTATTATTTATTTATTTAGAACAGTTGTATCCCGTCCTATCTTGACCTCCAAAGAGGGACTCAGGGCGGCTTCCAACGGCCCTTCCACACAGCTGAATAAAACCCCACATTATCTGCTCTGAACTGTAATATATGGCAGTGTGGACTCAGATATCCAAGTTCAAAGCAGATATTGTTGGATTTTCTGCCTTGATATTCTGGGTTATTTGGCTATATGGAAGGTCTGAGACCACACTGCCATATATTCCAATTCAAAGAAGATGTGGGATTTTATTCAGCTGTGTGGGTAGAGCCAAAGTGAGTCATCTCTCTATCTCTCATGATATGGAAGTACAGACCGAAGTTTTGTCCTTTTGGCTTCTAGGGAGAGTTAAGGCCTGATTTGTCGAAGGGCCCTTCCACACACAGCCCTATAACCCAGACTATCAATGCAGAGAATCCCACAATATCTGTTTTAAACTGGGGGACCTTCTACACCGCTCTGTATCTCAGAATATCAAGGGAGAAAATTCCACATTATCTGAGTGTGGACTCAGATAACCCAGTTCAAAGCAGGTATTGTGGGATTTTTTTTGCCTAGATATTCTCGGATATAGGGCTGTGTGGAAGGGCCCTGGGTTATCTGACAGCCCTTCCACACAGCTGAATAAAATCCCACATTATCTGCTTAGAACTGGAATATAGGGCTGTGTGGACTCAGAAAATCCACTTCAAAGCAGATATTGTGGGATTTTCTGCCTTGATATTCTGGCTATGTGGGAGGTCCCCAAGACCACACTGCCATATATTCAAATTCAAAGCAGATGTGGGATTTTATTCAACTGTGTAGAAGGGGCCAAAGTGAGTCCTCTCTGTCATGATATGGGAGTACAGACCTAAGTTTTGCCCTTTTGGCTTCTATAGAGTTCAGGCCTGATTTGTCGAAGGGCCCTTCCACACAGCCATATAACCCAGAATATCAAGGCAGAAAATCCCACAATATCTGCTTTGAATTGGGAGACCTTTCCACACAGCCCTATATCCCAGAATATCAAGGGAGAAAATCCCACAATATCTAATTTGAACTGGGTTATCCACACTCACACTATCCGAAGCTCTAGGTGCTCTCACTGCCCATTACAGGGAAAACCGGCTGATGCCTAATCCATCTAAAACAGACATGTGCTTTTCACCTTAAAAACAGACAAGCATCCTGAGCTCTGAGGATATTTGGGAAGTTATCCCACTGGAGCATTGCAGCACACCCAAATACGAGTCACCCTGGACCGTGCTCTGACCTACAAGAAGCATTGCCTGAATATCAAGCAAAAGGTGGGTGCTAGAAACAATATCATACGAAAGCTGACTGGCACAACCTGGGGATCACAACCAGACACAGTGAAGACATCTGCCCTTGCGCTATGCTACTCTGCTGCTGAGTATGCATGCCCAGTGTGGAACACATCTCACCACACTAAAACAGTGGATGTGGCTCTTAAAGAGACATGCTGCATTATCATGGGGTGTCTGCGCCCTACACCACTGGAGAAATTACATTACACCGCCTGACATCTGCCAGGAAGTAGCAGCCAATAGTGAAAGGACCAAGTCAGCGACATCTCCAGCCCATCCCTTGTTTGGGTATCAGCCAGCACGTCAATGACTTAAATCAAGAAATAGTTTTCTAAGATCTACAGAGAGACTCGCTGGAACACCCCAGCAAGCAAGAGTCCAAAAGTGGCAGGCTCAAACCCAGAACTTCAATCCATGGCTGATACCAAATGAGAGACTCCCTCCTGGGCACACAGAAAACTGGGCGACTTGGAAGGCGCTGAATAGACTGCGCTCTGGCCCCACGAGACGCAGAGCCAACCTTCAGAAATGGGGCTACAAAGTGGAATCCACGACATGCGAGTGTGGAGAAGAGCAAACCACTGACCACCTGCTGCAATGCAACCTGAGCTCTGCTACATGCACAGTGGAGGACCTTCTTGCAGCAACACCAGAGGCACTCCAAGTGATTACTGCAACGCACTCTACGTGGGGTTGCCTTTGAAGACTGTTCGGATACTCCAACTAGTCTAGCGAGAAGCAGCCAGACTGCTCACTGGAGCGTCATACAGGGAGCATACCACCCCCCTGTTGTGTCAGCTCCACTGGCTGCCGATCCAGTTCCGAGCACAATTCAAAGTGCTGGTTTTGACCTACAAAACCCTATACGGCTCCAGCCCAGTGTATCTGTCCGAACGGATCTCCCTCTACGTCCCACCCCGGAGTCTAAGATCTTTTGGGGAGGCCCTGCTCTCGACCCCGCCTCTATCACAAGTGAGATTGGCGGGGACGAGGAGCAGGGCCTTCTTGGTGGTGGCCCTCCGCCTGTGGAATTGGCTCCCCGGGGAAATCAGATCAGCGACATCACTCCTTTCCTTCAGGAAAAAATTGAAAACTTGGATTTGGGACCAGGCATTCGGATAATCGGGCAGATAAAGAAAGGACTTTGACAATGGCCAGGAAATGGAATGGAAATCGGAACTCTGAAAGACTTACGCTGAGCATGTGAATTGTTTATATGATGTGTTGTATATTGATGTTTTGATTGTTTTAATTGTGATAATTGTTTTAACTATGGTGTTTTGTACATTATGTGTAATTTGTATAGGCATCGAATCGTGCCTTTTTTGTAAGCCGCCCTGAGTCCCCCCTTGGGGGTTGAGAAAGGCGGGGTAAAAGTACCCGAAATAAATAAATAAATAAGTGGCCAGATACTGGTCAAAGGACATTTAATCAACTAACTACCAAGCTTGCAAACTTTGTGTTTTGCCTGTCTGTTTGTTTGTTTTGTTAAAAATGTAATACAAATGTCTGGTTGCTCCTGACACGATAAATAAATCCACACTCAGATATTGTGGGATTTTCTGCCTTGACATTCTGGGATATAGGGCTGTGTGGAAGGGACCCTTGGAAGCAGGCATTTGTGTATATGTGTGTGTGTTTAGCAGCCCCTGGTATTCTCTCCAAGGCATCCTGTATCATGTTCTGCTTGTCACGTGTTACTCACTCACCGAACCACGGTTCCCAGGCTTCCACAGCACTGAGCCAGGGCAGCTCAAGCGGGGTCAAGAGTGAGTGAACTCCCCAACGTAGTCAAGTGCCGCCATTATGTGCTAATCCCGCCCCGGGAAAAGGCAGTGAAGACAGGCAGGCGTCGCGCGCCCTTAGCGCCCCGCCCCTTTCTCCAACCGCCGCCTCCTCCTCCTCCTCCTTCGTGCGCGCGCTCTCAGCCTAGCTTGCCCCTTCGCCCCGCCCCTTCCCTCGCTCCCCATTGGGCCGGAGGAAGGAGAGGACCAAGAGGAGAACGCGAGGGCGGGAGGTAGCAGGGTTGGTTGCGCTGAGTTCCGCGTCCGTTCGGCGACTGGTGAGGAGGAGCGCCTGTCATGGAGGAGCTGCGCTGGCAGCGGGGCGCGGCGCCTGTAGCCGCTCCGAGAGCCACCCCACCGCCGCCGCCTTCGCTGAGAGAAGGTAGTTGGAGCCTCCCTTCCCTGCTTCCCTTCTTGGCCCGTCCTTGGCTTCTCTTTCCCTCAGCCTTTCCATTAGGGGCCCTGTCCCTGTTCTTCGACACTAGGCATGGACCAACTTGGGCCCTCCCTCCTTCCAGGTGTTTTGGACTCCAACTCCCACCATTCCTAACCGCCTCAGGCCCTTTCCTTTCCCCCCTCAGCCGCTTAAGCGGCTGAGGGGGAAAAGGAAAGGGCCTGAGGCGGTTAGGAATGGTGGGAGTTGGAGTCCAAAACACCTGGAAGGAGGGAGGGCCCAAGTTTGCCCAGGCCTGTCCTACAGTGCGACCCCGCTTTGAACTGCCACGACTCTTGGGTAATGAAGTCTTGTGAAACGGCAACTCCTCCCAGGATTCCACAGCATTGAGCCTGATAGTTTTAGGCGTTGCTTTCAGGTCGCAGCCACAGCCGTGTGACTTTGCCACAATCCCTTGTTGGCAAATAATAATAATACTTTATTTGTACCCCGCTACCATCTCCCCAAGGGACTCGGTGTGACTTACATGAGGCCAAGCCCATAATACATCAATAAACAAAACAAAGCAATACAATTAATATAAATCCCATAACAAAAAAATAAACAATAAATCATAGTAACACAAATAGTGTCTGAAAAGACTAGAGCTAACTTCTCAGGCTCTATCGACACTCGGGGCCCTTTCACACCATCTTGTATCCCAAAATATCTGCTTTGAACTGGGTTATATGAGTCCACACTGCCATATATTCCAGTTCATGGGTGATAATGTGGGATTTTATTCAGCTGTTTGGAAGGGGTCTGTCCCTTTAATATTTGTTTATTAACGACATTTATATGCCGCCCTTCTCACCCCGGAGGGGACTCAGAGCGGCTTACAAGATATATATATATATATATATATATATACACACACACACACATATATATACACATACAATATATTATATTACTAGCCGTCCCCTGCCACGCGTTGCTGTGGCTCACATGGGGGTTCTGTGTGGGTGGTTTGGGCCAATTCTATCGTTGGTGGGGTTGAGAATGCTCTCTGATTGTAGGTGAACTATTAATCCCAGCAACTACAACTCCCAAATGTCAAGATTCTATTTTCCCTAAACCACCAGTGTTCACATTTGGGCATATTGAGTATTTGTGTAGAGTTTGGTCCAGATCCATCATTGTTTGAGTCCACAGTGATCTCTAGATGTAGAGATCATTTCAATACTGGTTTGAAACTGCATTAAATGGTTAGTATACATCTCTGGTTCTCATCCTGTGGATCCCCAGATGTTTTGGCCTTCAACTCCCAGAAATCGTAACAGCTGGTAAACTGGCTGGAATTTCAGGGAGTTGGAGGCCAAAACATCTGGGAACCCACAGGTTGAGAACCACTGGTATGATGGAGCCTTTGACTCCAACTGTCATTTCCTTTTCATAGGGGAGAGCTCATGGTACACAGGGGAAGAACTTTGGGCCTTTGTAAGCAAGGGCATATATATTGTTTTGAGTGATTTCATTTAAAAGCAAAGAGAAAATATCTTAAAAGTTTTTATTCTTCATTTTTCTTGTCTAGGAAACTGAGCGTAATATTTGCTTTGAGAGATCACATGGTAAAAATTCATGCACTACACAGAGAGGTTGCATGGACTGGCTTCAACTGTGGTTCCACTTACTCTGCTACTTGTGATTCTGAAGAACAAGTATAAGTGAGAGGAAAAGACTAAATGGATCTAAAGACAGCTGTATTTAACGCAGCTCGTGATGGCAAGCTGCGGCTGCTCACCAAATTGCTGGCAAATAAAAGTAAAGAAGAGGTGGCTTTGCTGATGTCAGAAAAAACGAACGGAGCCACACCTCTTCTCATGGCAGCTCGCTATGGGCATCTCGACATGGTGGAACATCTACTAGAGCACTGCAGTGCTTCAATAGAAGTTGGTGGCTCTGTGAATTTTGATGGTGAGACTATTGAAGGTGCCCCACCATTATGGGCAGCGTCAGCGGCTGGCCATTTGAAGGTGGTTCAGTCTCTGTTAAATCATGGCGCATCTGTCAACAACACAACTTTGACAAACTCAACACCTCTTAGAGCTGCCTGTTTTGATGGCCACCTAGACATTGTGAAGTATCTTGTGGAACATAAAGCTGACTTGGAAGTATCAAATCGCCATGGGCATACATGCCTTATGATATCTTGTTACAAAGGACATAAAGAAATTGCTGAATATTTGCTTGAGAAAGGAGCTGACGTAAACAGAAAAAGTGTCAAAGGTGAGTTTAGTACCAATTTTCAGCAAAGTGAATATACTTTTAGTTTTACTAAGAACGTGCATCTAATTTGACAGCTAAGGGGTTGAAAGCTCAAAGATAGCAAGCTTAACCATGTTTTTTTTGTCTGTATCTTAATAGTGTTGTTCATATAATGGAAACTGAAGCTAGACTTTGTGAATATGTTGCTCTGTGGACTGATGTGGTATAAATCCATTTGTTTTTTTTGTTTTTTTGCTTTATTGAGTGGAAGAAACAGTCCAAATAGACAGAGTGTTGTCTTGACTTTTTTAAACACACATTCACTCATTATTTAACTGAAATTAAAAACTTTGTTGCAAAGGAATCAATTATCAGTTTATATCTGTGATTGGAATTTAAAAACAGAACAAGAGGGCAATATTGACCAATGTCACTTTGTTCTTTTAATGGTTAATATAACATTATTATTTAGTACCCCCCCCCCCCCCCCGCAGTTTAAAGTTTTATAGTTACTTTACCTTGAACTTTTATTCCAGTGTGAGTGTGCTGTTCTTTTTAGTTCAATCTTTTTCTTATTTGTCACACATTTTATTTTATAGCTATGTCCACATCAGGAAGCCACCCATAAGATTCTTCCTGGCCTGTCTCTGAATTAGATTCATTTGTCCCTATCTTATCAGCCTAAAAATATTAGGTATAATATTTTGGGGAGATTTAAGCATGCATTTAATTCATAGTGAAATCATTGTGATTTAGAAATGCTTCACTTTGACCAGATCATGACCATTGTGTAATAAAGTGTTGTGTGACAATGTGTTTGCTTAGTGCATGACTAACTCAGCAGACAAATCAGGAAGGTTGCAGTTCAGTTTGGTGTGGTAATCTCTCCATTCTACAGAATACGTCAGTAGTGGTGGTGGTAATAATACTGACTTACCTGACTGGGTTTCAGTAAGGGTTCCCTCAAGACAATTAAAAGAAATGCTTGCAGCATTCTACAGCATTATAGAAATTCTAAGCATGTTTTTGACAGACTTGCTCATGTTTTGTGAACTGCTGCTGTTGTGTGTCTTTAATGTTTTTATGAGTGACTCATAAGTGAAACAGAAGCCCTGCCCTTTATAGCAATGAGAATGGAATTTTATTTTTATTAGTAGAGTGGATAGATGATGTGACATTTTGCAGCAGAGTTAAACTTTCTTCTATTATATTGTGATACATTCTCAAGATCATTTTACTATAGCAACTGAAATTTAATACAGCCATGGATTCTTATAATTAGTAGAATACTTGGATTATTGAAGACATGATGGAGGAGTACATGGACATTTTGTTTGTATTCTCAGTCACTGGAGTATGACACTAGTGGCTTGTGGAAAAAGGAAGTTCAGGAGTTGCTAACTCTTGGCTATAATTCTTTTCCCTTCTCTCTGATCAGTGGGAAAGTAACTGCATTAATAAATATCAGTTGAGTCATTATTCTTTGTATTTGTTTATAAGAAATTGATCCAGTTCCTGAAATAAATACTTTTGTAACTATTAACGGAAGCAGTTGATTTCTTCTGCTCCCACTGCTGCTAGCTAAACTGGGGACTTTTGGAGTGACAGTATAGTGTTTGTTTCTCCTATGGTAATACTTATATCCAATACAGCATTTATTTAGATTGGATGTGAGTACTAACTGGATCTCAATTTCTCCTTTCAAAACTTTGCTATGGGATTTAAATGTTTCATATAATGAGGCATATTAAATCTCATTTTGGGAGGAAGATAGGATATAAAATCAAATAAATATCAGGTCATAAAAAGTATGAGCTGTAATTGTTAGCAGTATGCAGCAGATTTTGCTAGTGGTATCAAACTAAGTTTTAAAAGTATCTGTCAGTTCAAGGAAACATTTAAAGCAACTTCATTTCCCAAAATAAATGTACCTGTCTTCATTAACAATGCAATCAGGAACATGACTGTCCAGACATAAACCCCACTGAGTTCCACTCAAATTACTGACAAGCCAGTATGTAAAAGATTGAAGTCTTGGAGGCTTTCTGACCAGAAGATAGCAGTAACCTGGAGATTACAGGGAAATCTGACAAGGATGATAAAAGTAGTCAATCTTACATAATACTTGTAGGGGGCATTTTTTCAGTCCATATGTTTCCTTCTGTGATGTTGATGATAAGAGGACCATCATCTTTTTTCAGGGGTCTTTTGTTTCTGGCTACCTTTTTCAGATATTTAGAATAGCAAAGTAGATGCCTTCCAGATGTTTAGGTCCTCTTATTTGGTCTGCTTCTACCATCCCTAGCAGGCCACGGTATATTGGTTGACCTTGATGGGAGTTGTAGTCCAACACATCTGAAAGTCATGTGTTTGAAGAAAGATGACTTTAAAGATTATCCTTGGAAATATGTGGAGAACCATGTTCGTTCACTATAACTGCTCTTGGGCTTTTAAAACAATAGGTTTGTTAAGTTATGCTTTAATGCTCTAGGTATCACCATTACTGTTACATTTATTTTTATAGCTAACTATAAAAAGTAAGATCTTAGTAAACGGGCACATAATATTGTATAGTGTGTGAGAGAGCGTATGCTAAAAGATATTTTAAAGCCAGAAAGAAACATGTGAATCCTGTCCTCATAAATCATGCTGCGTATATATAAACCTGCCATCATTATGGTTAATTGCTACGAATTATGATTAATACTTGAATCTACCCATGGCAATTTATGCAGTGTCCAAAAAATTAAACCTTTTCTATTCAAGGACAAAGAAAATGTTACGTTGCCTCTATAGTAGAGAGTTTTAGGGATAAAGAAGGTAAAAATATGAACTGTACAACACAACAGCCTATGCAGTTAAAGTAATATCAGAGCTCATCCAAGAAAATTTGCTGTGTGATATAAAGAACAAGATGATACCTCATCCCATTTTAGGAATTCAGTTACTGTGTTCTTCAGAGGACTGTTTTTTAATGCCTGGAAGACAGCAGACCAACCCAAGGGATGAAAGGCAAGCTGCTATAGCTCTCATATATCAATCCTTTAACATCTCATTGTCCCTCTGCTCCTACTCCACATTTGCTGCCCAACGTGGCTGCCTCACTCTGCCCAATGATAAAGCTAACTCTGGATAACTTGTTTGTATTGCAATGATGAGAAAATTGAGACAAATATACACACTCTGATCTTTTTCATGTTTCCTTTGAACTAAATAGTCCTTGTGACTTATTAGCGGACGTTACTTACCTTCATGAGTTGTGTGCCTTTGAGTTGTTTCTGACTTACGGGGGTTTTGGAGGTTTTTTTGGTGGAGCAAGATCTATTTAGAGGGCATTTGCCTTTGTCTTTCTTTGGGGCCGAGAGACCATGAGTTGTTCAAGCTTGCCCAGTAGATTTCCATGGCTGAGTGGGGATTTGAACCCTGGTCTCCAGAGTGTTCAAACCACTGTACCATGCTGCCTCTCAGATATTACCAAGGCCTGCATTTTTTTTCCTGTAAGTACAGTACTGAAGTGGTAGTGTAGTCTGGCCATGAGAATGTGAGTTAAATCTTTCACAGAACCATCATATACATGTCTGTTTTCAGTGGAATTACTACCAGGTAACTGCATATGGGGTTAAGATACAAAATACAGTGGTTCAGACAGGAAATTATTAATTCATAAATCATAATTTTCATAAAGTTATAGTCAAGATAGTATAATGACTGTTATCTAGGGTGCCACAAATATGTAGTTAGGCATATATAGTATTTTCATTTGTGCAGTGAATTTTAACAAGGAAAAATAAGGATTAGTTTAAATGATATTAAGTAACATCTCAGTACAAGGGAAACCATTGCACACTATCTCTTTTTAAATCTTACTTTGTGCAAAGTTATAAATAGCAGCAAATACTTGGTGGCTGTTTTCAAAAGAGAAATACATGCTTGCAAAAAGAACATTCTTGCTGTTTTGGCTTGTAGACTGGGCGACTCTAGTTACCTGTCAGCCTTAAGATATTCTGTGTACATTTTGGACTGACTGCCCAATTGTGTGGAAAAATGTAAAATTCTATCACATTGAGTGATATGTTTAATTGGTGTAGGATACATTCCCAAAGTTCAGAGTAGATGTGATCCCAATGTAATGCTTTTGTTGGCTGCATTATTATGTAACAGTTATGTATGTTGTGGCTGTTGAAGGAGCCCTTTGCATTTAAACACATTGCAAAGGGGGGCAAATACCAATAATCTTCTTGGATTTGAAATGCAACGATTTTTCACTGACATTCCCAAGTCTGTTTCCTTTTCCTAAATTATTCTGTTTTGTACTTTCTTAACTTTACTACTTTCTTGAATACCTTCCCATAAATGTCTCCACTTTTTTACCCTGGTTCTGTTGCACACTGTCTCTGGGTTTGATATGAGCAATTTCCTAGATGTTTTATTTCCTTTGAAGGAGCAGCACTATTTATAAACATGCTTGAGTTGAAAGCTTTCCAGGAGTTGGAATGTGACAATATTCTGTGACATCATAGCATTACATCTACTAGTAGTTAGATGAGCCAGGCAGGCAACAACCTGCTGGAAACAGTGTTGCTGTTTTTATATAGGGCTGAATCCAGTTGTTAATTCCAAATATTTATTTTATTTATTTATTTTTAACCTGTCTTTCTCTTTGTATAGGGACTTAACATGGCTAACAATAAAACAATGCCCATTAAAACAGTGAGAATACATTAAGATACCTGAAACAACCACCGGTGACCAAAGAAATAGTGGACTAAAACAAGCCTGCACAATATTTGGCCCTCCAGACATTTTGGACATCAGCTCCCAGACTTCCTAGCTATTGAACAAGCTGGATCGGGTTTCAGGAGTTGGAGGCCTGAACAACTGGAGAGCCACCGGTTGTGCAGGCCCAGATTAAAATGATCATGGAGTAAGCTCTATTGAAGATAGCAGGATTATTTTTCTTAGTAAAAATGCATCATATTTGGCAGGATGTCTTTGCAATAATTTGCTGTGTGTGGGCATCCACATGTTAACTTGTTTGCAAATAAGTATCCAGATTTTCCCTTCCCATTAACAGGCTAACTACTTGGGATTTTTACAAAGGTTATATATGAATGTATTGGACATAATTCAGCATCTTGACCTTTTGTTTCAGTAACTTAATTAGATGCATAGGTATTGTGATGATATTTGCCAATTACCATTGGGTGGTTATTTACAATCAGATCTACTTGCTAACAAGAACTCAAGCCCATCATTAAAGTGTTAGGCTTGAATGCTGAAGTATCCACTTGCTATTAAATGACTTTTGATACTACTTTCACTCAGGTATTTATTTATTTAGATAGCTCTTTCACTTATCTTGGCATCTGTTGGCTGAAAACCTACAAGGTGCACTGAAGACTTGTGATTTTGTAATGGCAGAACTGTCAATTTCTGCACTGTTGGTTCACATGAACCTTATTGGAATATTTTTCTTTCAGGCATGAATATTTTATTGGGGAGGAGTGGTTTGGCTACAGAACTGTGGGCAGCTAAGAATATGACCACTATGAATAGAGTCCTCCTGGAGAGACTTGATCGCTGCGTTACAGGATAAAGTTAGATTTCAACAAAATGAAAATTAGAAATGAATATTTATAATACTGTTATTTATTTATTTATTTATTTATTATTTCCTATATTTATACCCCGCCCTTCTCTCCTCAAAGGAGGACTCAGGGCAGCCTAACAAAAGCATCATATGATGCTAGCATCATAAAAACAACCACAGTACAATCAAAATATTAACAATTAAAACAACAATTAAAACAATTAATTCAGACACATTTATTAAAATCGAATTCCAAAACCAGTTCGGGTCAATTCATTGCCATAAGTTGTGTGATTTTTTTCCACTTGCTGCTCACTGATCAAATGCCTGGTCCCATAACCAGGTCTTGATTTTCCTTCTAAAAGACAAGAGGGAGATGGCCAATGTAATATCTCTAGGGAGGGCATTCCATAGACGGGGGGCCACTGATGAGAAGGCCCTGTCTCTTGTCCCCATCAACCGTGTTTGCGATAGTGATGGGATCGAGAGCAGTTGTTAGGTTCAATGAGATCTAGCCGAAGCTGTGCCACAATACATGTTTTTGTTTCCCAGAGGAAAATAAGCATTACTCGCCTATATGGCCTTCCCTTCCAGAATCTTGCCCAGTTTAAACTCTCATGTTCACTTGACTGTGGTCTCATTGGCTTCAGAGGCAAACAAAATAAAACAAAAACTTGAATCTCTTAGGTGAAAGGGCTTTCTTTTATCTCCTTCCAGAGATTGCTTGTTTCGGCACGATTAATACTTTCGACACAGCTGGGTGAATTGTTAAAGAATGTTTATTAGGAGAATGTGGAAGAATGCTTTACAGGAAGATTTCCAATAGAACAGCTGCGTTAGGAAATTTTGATGAAAGGCTGTTGTTTTTGAGCTGGCAAACATGAAAGCCCAAATATTCATGACCAATTATTTTTGTAAAAAGCAAGTGTGAAGGTTATTCAATTGACTAAAAAAGGAGGTTGCCCTTTTGACATGTTAATGCCATAAATTAAAATACCACCTTTGAATATTGGTCCATTCACAAAATATTTGTTTATGAGTTGTAACTTTATCATCTTAATTATTTCAGAAGTAAGCCTACTAGATAATTTATATGTCATTTGTAGAAGCATTTTAGTAGGTGTTTAAAGTAGGCGTAATCGTGCTCTGAAAATGTTTCACAGTACAGTATGCATGATCACTGGTTTCCTCTTTTCCCTCTTTCCACAGGAAACACAGCATTGCATGACTGTGCAGAATCTGGTAGTCTGGACATAATGAAGATGCTTCTCAAATACTGTGCAAAGATGGAAAAAGATGGTTATGGAATGACTCCTCTTCTTTCTGCAAGTGTTACAGGGCACACGAACATTGTTGACTTCTTGACCCAACATGTGGAGACAAGCAAAGCAGAACGCATCAATGCACTGGAACTTCTAGGAGCCACATTTGTGGACAAAAAGAGAGATTTGCTTGGTGCTCTAAAATACTGGAAAAGAGCCATGGATATGAGGTACAGTGATAGGACTAACATCCTCAGCAAGCCTGTGCCTCAGGCGTTAATAATGGCTTACGATTATGCCAAGGAAGTGAACAGTACTGAAGAGTTGGAAAACCTAATTGCAGACCCCGATGAGATGAGAATGCAGGCATTATTAATTAGAGAACGTATTCTTGGCCCTTCTCACCCGGATACATCTTACTATATTCGGTACAGAGGAGCTGTCTATGCAGACTCTGGCAACTTCAAACGGTGCATCAATCTGTGGAAATATGCTCTGGACATGCAGCAGAGCAATTTGGACCCCCTTAGCCCAATGACTGCAAGCAGCCTCTTGTCATTTGCTGAACTCTTCTCCTTCATGCTGCAAGACAGGGCAAAAGGTCTGTTGGGTACAACTGTTACCTTTGATGACCTTATGGGTATACTGTGCAAAAGTGTTCTTGAAATAGAACGTGCCATCAAACATACTCAATGTCCACCTGACCAAATACAACTCCACAAAGCCCTTTCCATCATCTTGCATTTAATTTGCTTGCTGGAAAAAGTTCCTTGTAGTCCTGAACAAGATCATTTTAAGAAGCAGACTATATATCAATTTCTTAAGCTACATCCTAAGGGAAAGAATAACTTTAGCCCACTCCACCTTGCTGTCGACAAGAACACCACATGTGTGGGGCGTTACCCAGTTTGCAAATTTCCTTCCTTGCAAGTTACTGCTACGTTAGTGGAATGTGGTGCTGATGTCAATGCTAGAGACTCAGATGACAACAGCCCATTACACATATCTGCACTGAACAACCATCCTGATATCATGAATCTTCTTATCAAATCAGGCTCACATTTTGATGCCACAAACATGCATAAACAAACTGCTATCGATTTGCTGGATGAGAAGGAAATGGCAAAGAATTTGATTCAGCCCATCAACCATACTACACTGCAGTGTCTTGCTGCCCGTGTCATTGTGAATCATTGCATACGTTACCAAGGGCACATCCCAGAAAAACTTGAGAACTTTGTTTTACTACATAGATGATATTAGGTTCTTCTTCACTGTGGGAGCATGTGTTAGGAACTTTCACTGTTGCTTTCTCAAGCACTGTTGTGATATGCCAGCGATACACCATCATTTGTTCCGCTTGGTCCATCCTGCTCATTAGCTAAAGCATCATTAGAATCAGATCTGCAGAACCAGTCGCCTAGTATTTAAAACAAACACCATATAATATATTTTGTGGATTATTTAGAAATGTAAGGTTATATTTGGACTCACTAAAATTGTCTGCCAAAGGCTCGTCTACTCTGGTTTAGTTTGCCTGTCGGTTGTTTGGGACTGAACTGAATAATTTTCGTGGTATTGTCTTATTCTTACTGGTGTGTGGATTTTATATAGTTGAGAAGTCATCTTTTTGTTCTTGCTTGAGCGATTCTACTTTTTTTCTAATTGGTTCATTGCTGAACTATACAAGTTGTATGGACTTGTTAACATTTGCAATTACCATAAGTGCTTTTATCTTCTCTATGCACTGGCTTGAACATGACTGTTTGTGTGTTGGCATATTCCTATGCATCAGTTGGCCATTTTTAGCTTTGATACTGTTCTCTTGCAGTTTGTTAGAGCTCTCTCTTTCTTTCTCGAGAGAGAGAGAATCCTCTCTCTCAAATACACCTTTTACAGCATGACAGTTTTTGAAGACTTCAGTCAGCTGTCTAGCCTCATTTGACTTTTCACCCCAAGCTGTTTCTGCGGTTGCATTCTATCGATTTTTTTTAGAGATGTGTGCTGAATTTGGGAGTAAAATGTGTTCTTGTTGGCAAACCCACTTTAAATTAAGTCTAAAAGTTATTTCAGTATTTTTTGCTGCAAGTGGAGAAAGGCAATGAGCAACCTTCTTCCCCTCTGCACTCATGTCTTGCTTGAGCTGATTGTGTGACTAGACATAGAGGTGTTTTTTTTTTGTCAGATTTAACCTGAAACTTAATCATTTGACTCAATGAGAAGAACTAGATCAAACATAGTCTTGAAATTACAACTCAAGATTCTTTGCTACGGAAGAAACTAAAGCATGTTGGCATGATGCTTGTCAGTCCAGATCTAGCTATCAGCTAGTATAATTAATTATATGGTTGTAATCAGAACCCCTCTGCAGGGGCTTCAGAAGTTTAGTAGTGCCCCCATCCTTCATTTTAAAATAACTCTTACACATAATTTGCATGCATTCTATTCTCTAAGACCTTTCAGCCATATTATGGAAACATCAAGAGGCAATGTGAAATATATAGCCTCTACCGAAAGCTATCTATTTTTATAATATTTGCGCAACAGCTTAGCTATTGCAGCAGAAAGGGCTTTTTAGACTTGATAAGGAAACCATAAGTGAAGACTACAATTGCGATTAAGATTCAGGTAACTAATTCAGCACTTTATTGTTGACTCATAATGGAATTTACTATGGCATATTAGACCTGCAAATGTCTTAAAATAAAATGGTTCTCAAGAAAAAAATCCTTCATTTTTTTTCTTGGAGTGGAATACAGTATATGTTCCAATCTAGTTTTCTGGATGTTCTGAATTGCAACTGACTTGATACCTTGTTTGGTTTATGATATTTAATGCCTTTTCAGTTTGGAAATGCAATGCATATATTACTATGAACGTTGACAATTCAGGATAAATTTACAATGAAATTGGTGCCTCAAGTCTGGTGTGACTAGTTCAAGGTTATTTTTAAAAAAGATATGTTAATTTGAGTATGTCCACATCCTCATAGTTCATATACATGAGTAGTCACACCACGGCCTTCTTGTTATCATCTCATTGACGCAGCTCAGACATAATGTATCCCATAGATTAGTGTTACAAATTATGAGAATCTGTTGAGAGTCTTGGGCTCCTGCTTTTTTCTCCTGTTTCCCCTTTTAAATGAAAGACGTGAGCTTTCAATTTTACTCCCTTAGATGGTAAGAGAAGATGGAATAAAACATGAATCTGTTCAACAGACGGTTGCTCATTTTCTTAAGGCTAAATCATGCTTAAGATTTACATCTTAACAAGGTCAATGTCTGTTAGACACAAAATGGAGTGCCTTCATTAGAATGAGAAAGAAAAAAAGCATTTTTTGCACATTGTATGATTTTCACAAGTGAAAATACAAATTATTTCATATCCATAAACATATCTAGATCATTTTTTTCAAAAGCAATCACATGAGTATATATCAAAGGTTCATTTAAGATGGCCACTTTCACAGTAGCTAAAACTCATACAATTTGAAGACTAAAAGCATAAATACTTTGAAAAATGTGTTGGTATTTTTCATATCCCTCTCCCATGCTTTCATGTGTTGCAAGTAGATACGTCTGATAACAGAAAGAGCAAAATTCAACCATTTTAACCAAAAATAGAACATAAAAGAAAAAGGGAGAATCTAGAACATAGTGTCATCTCTGATGTTTTCTTTTACTTTGTAGCAGCATTGTGACACTGGAAGGTTGCTGGAAAATGGAGCACCATGGATTCAGTTGATTTCATGTGTTTAAGAAATATAATTTCTGCTGATGCCAAAGAAATGTAAGGATGGATCCAGTTATTCTAACTAGAGCAGACCCACTGAATAAGTGGAACTTTTGAATTCAACACTAGTGTAAATCCTCCTGATTTAACCCTTAGTATTCTGTGAAAAACATAAGCACAGTTAATTACTCCTCCCTTACCATGGCTTCTTCATTCTTACCACCAATACCACCTAGACTTCAAAAAAATGATTCAAAAAATGGATGCAGTTACATTTCAGACTTGGAGATTTCCAAATTTAGAAGGAAAAGTTTGGTTTTCTTGAACTCCTTGTTATCCCTTTAAAACCCTCAAAGTATGAATGATCACTTCCTTGCACTCTTCTTCTTAGTTTCCTTATAAACACTCTGAGCATTCTGTTGCTGCTGTTGTTCCTTACTTGAGAATCTGACATATCTCTTAAATATATGGTACCTGTTTGAGTTAAAAAACAGAAATGTATATTGTTATGTTCCACTCTGACTTTTGAGTAAATTTCTTCCATTCATCATTTTTATCTGTTCTCCATTTGTGTAGGAATGTTTGCTATTTTTGGCAGCCGTAGAAAAATGTCTGACTATAGTGCAGTGCTCTAAATAGTGACCTGCAAACATGTGGCCTTATTTGGTGTTAACCAAACACAGTGTATGTCTGGTTCATATTGTCTGAGAGCAAAAAACCTGAGAGTAGAACTTGAATAATAATAATAATAATAATTTAAAAATAACCATTTTATCTCTCCAAAGGGACTCAAGGTGCTGAATATTTTGAAATGCACCACATTGCCAGCCATCTTTCAGCGAGATACTTTTTTTGCTCTAGCAGCTTCTGTGTACATTTAATGCTGAAACTGACTGCTGGAATAGAACCCCAACAAATGATTTAAAAGCAAAATTCTGTAAGTGTCATAACAGCTGACAAAAATGTATTAAGAGACTGCAAGTAGCTTCAGAGCACAGTTAACAGCCGTCTAGGACCCCTTTTACAAACTAATTTCTTTTTCCTACACTGTTCATTTCTCTTGTGTCCAATTCCCTCAACATCTGCAGCACAGAACTTGAAATTCTGAGGTTCTTCTATTGCACATTGTCAAATTGCAAGTCCTTTGAAGCATACAGAATCATCCTTGCATTCCTCTAGGCTCAAGAACATGTTAGAGACATTGAAAGGTTTTGTGCAGAATGCCAACGTTCCTGACAATAGTAAATATTGGTTGACATGAAGCTGGAACTGCAGAATTTATAGTGCAGCAGCAGTGCTGTAAAATGGTACAAATAAATGGAAACAAATATCAATTTGTTAGAAACATGCCTCCGATGTTTATATATTAATCATGGTCCAGCCTGACTAATAATAATTGTTATTTCTATCCCGCCCCATCTCCTTGAAAGGATTTGGGGTGGCTCACAGTATGAGTAAAGCACAGTAAACAATATATACAAAACATGACAAGTTAATAAAGGAAAACAAAATAAACAAATTAAACAATAAACAGTTTTAAAAAAACATTAGCTTAAAGGCACATTTTAAACATAGTGGTTCCAATAGATTAAATAAGGTTTTTTTTTTTTCGTGTAGGAGTGACTTGAGAAATTGCAAGTTGTTCCAGTGTGAGAGAATTGGCCATCTGCAAGGATGTTGCCCAGGGGACACGCAGATGTTTTACCATCCTGTGAGAGGCTTCTCTTGTGTCCCTGTATGAGAAGCTGGAGCTGACAGACGGGAGCTCACCTCGCTTCCCAGATTTGAACCACCGACCTTTCGGTCAGCAGTTCTGCCGGCACAAGGGTTGAACACATTGCACCACTGCAAAGCCAAAGTGCCCAAGTATATCCATAGAAACAAAGACCTCATTCACATTAAGGACTACTAATCATTTTCAAAGGCCTGCTTGAATAGCCAAGTCTTTAAGTCCTTCCTAAAAATCATGAGGGTGGCTGCTTGTCCGATCTCTCTGGGGAGGGTGTTCCAGACCCAGGGGGCCACTATTGAGAAGGCCCTCTCCCTCATCCCCACCAGCCTTGCTTGCGATGGAGGTGTGATTGAGTGGAGGGCCTCCCCAGGCAATCTTAAAGCTCAAACAGGTTCATAAAGGGAGATGCGGTGGCGTAAATAGGTAAGACCCAAACCGTATAGGGCTTTATAGGCAATTACCTGCACTTTGAATTGGGCCCGAAAGCAAATAGACAACCAATGAAGCTGCTTCAAAAGGTGGGTCGCATGTTCTCAATGACCCACCCTAGTCAACAGCCTGGCTGCAGATCTTTGTACTAATTGGAGCTTCTGAACCGTCTTCAGAGGCAGCCTCATGTAGAGTGCATTGCAGTAATCCATACAAGATGTAACTAAGGCATGGACCATGTTTCATAGTCTTAGCATTGAAATTCCTGGTATTTTTCTACATCTAACTGGTAACTGCTACTGTATCATCCCTGTTCCAAAAAAGTCAGTGGAATGAAGACACTCTTCAAAAATAAGTGTGGCTTATCTGATCTTCTGGGGACCTTAAAAGTCTGCTCTGGTGGAATTATAAATTTTATATATGAGATGTTTCAATACAGGATTTGTTATAGAGCTCTGATTCAATGTGATCCTTGAAAGAAGCAGAACACCTGAGCACTGAAAATGCACTCTCTTAACTTGAGGGCGGTGAATGGGATCTTTCCATGTTTTTTTTTTTTTGGATAAGACTATAACTTGAGGGCGGTGAATGGGATCTTTCCATGTTTCTAGGATAAGACATGTTTCTAGGATAAGACTATAATAAGATGCCTGCTAATAAGTATTTAATTTTTTTCCCTTTTTACCAGTGGTGATTTAACACCAAAAACGTAAAGAACAAAATGAAGGCTGCTATTACTTCAGTTTCTTATCAGTTTGATGATTAACATCAAACAAGGCTATGGGTGTGTTTGTGAAGTTAAATTGTTAAAACTCAAATGAGTTTATATGTATGTGTAATTAAAACACTCAGGGCACTACATATGTGCACTAAAGCATTCAGATTTTGCACTAAAAATAGACACTTGTTGCAAAGTGAATCAATGCTATAATTTTGCTTCTTTCAGTTCGTGAGAGACAAATGTGTAAACTATTGAACATTTCATCTTTTATTCTTGTTTTTAAGCTGTCTTTCTAGCTATAAACATTATCCTCAAGGTGTTGAACAGAACTTGTTACCTTGTGTATAGTGTGATTTCAGATATCTGTAATATACCATAGGTGGTGGTGGTGCTAGAAGTTGGGTGGGTGGTGACACCTGCAACAAGATTGGTGGTATTTGTGGAACGAAGTATTACACAGTACAACACATATGTTAAAGAGCAATGATGTGTGAGACAAACACTGATGTCTCTGGCTTCACGAAATAGCTCTTCATTTCCACGGTGCAAATGTTATGGATTAGTTGCGCATCCCCTGCCTCAAGCACATTAGGGCTCTCCAGCTAGATGACATGCCATTTCTTTCTTTTGAGGATATTTCTCCTCTTACTAAAGGTGATAAAGTACTGATTCCTCCTGTACTTTTTGGTCCGGTTTTCCCATTTGCCTTGAGATTTAGTAAGACCCACATTGATGCTCACTGAGGTACTTTCTGAAAGTTGCAGATAAAAGTGGAATCAATAGCATCGTATAGCACCACTGGCTGCTGGCAAGTTTCTGGACCCAAGTGCAGGTTACCTATAAAGCTCTATACACTTCAGGTCCAGCCTATCTTCGAGACCGCATCTCCTTTTATGAACCGATGCGGGTCCTAAGATCTGCCGGGGAGGCCCTTCTCTCGGCCCCACTTCAGTCTCAAGTATGGTTGGTGGGGACGAGAGAGAGGGCCTTCTCGGTGGTGGGCCCAGACTCTGGAATGCCCTCCCTAGAGAGATTAGGGTAGCCCCCACCTTCGTAAACAGCCGAAAACATGGCTTTTTACACAAGCATTTGACCACGTTTAGGGATTATGAATCACTATACCTGTAAACTTAGCGAGTGGTCACTGTTGCACTTTACAAGGGAGAATATTACTTATAGCCACTATTTTATAGCTTGTTGGGTCTTTTAGTATTTTTAATTGATGGGGGTTTTGTTGTTTTATGTGTAATGGGAATAATTTTATTGTTATTAGTTTAACTTTTTATATTTTGTTGTATGTGTAATGTTTGGCACTACTGAGTGCATCTTGTGAGCCGCCACGAGTCACTCTGGGGAAATGGTCGTGGGATATAAATAAAGTTTATTATTTATTAGCTGTCCGTGGACACAGATACTAAAAGACAAGGGAGTTACGGATGGATGGGAATTTCTCAAGAGTGAAATACTCAAGACGCAATTGCAAACCGTGCCAACAAAGAGAAAAAATAGGACAAGTGCAAAGAAGCCAGAATGGATGTCCAAAGAACTTCTAACTGTGCTAAGACACAAAAGAGACATGCACAAGAAGTGGAAAAAGGGAGAAATCACCAAAGAAGAATTCAAACAAATAGCCAACACCTGTAGGGAAAAGGTCCGCAAGGCTAAAGCACAAAACGAGCTCAGACTTGCCAGGCACATTAAAAACAATAAAAAGGGCTTCTATTCTTATGTCAGTAGAAAAAGGAAAAACAAGGAGGCGATAGGACCTCTTCACGGAGAAGATGGGGCAATGCTGACAGGGGATAGGGAAAAGGCAGGACTACTTAATGCCTTCTTTGCCTCGGTCTTCTCACAAAAAGAGAGTCTTCAACCTCAGCAAGATGGAGTGGATGAGGGATTGGAGGACATCCAACCCCAAATTGGGAAAGAAGTCGTCCAGGAATACCTGGCCGCTCTTAATGAGTTCAAGTCCCCAGGGCCAGATCAACTACACCCCAGAGTATTGAAGGAACTAGCGGAAGTCATTTCGGAACCATTGGCAACCATCTTTGAGAGTTCTTGGAGAACGGGAGAAGTTCCAACAGATTGGAGAAGGGCCAATGTGGTCCCAATCTTCAAGAAGGGAAAAAAGGATGACCCAAACAACTACCGTCTGATCAGCCTCACGTCGATACCGGGCAAGATTCTGGAAAAGATTGTTAAGGAAGCGGTCTGCAAACACTTATTTATTTCATCTACTTATACCCCGCCCTTCTCACCCCGGGGGGGACTCAGGGCGGCTTACAAAGGGGCACAATTAGATGCCCAAATCACACAACAAACAATACAAAATATAACAGTTCAACAATTAAAATGAAACATCAATACCTATTAAAATCATAAAAACTATCTCATGTCAGAGTCCATATATCAGAGTCCATATATCCATTCCATTCCATTGTTCTTGTCTATCGATAGATCCTTTAATCAGTTGTCAGCATGGCCAAAAGCTTGGTCCCACATCCAGGTCTTTAGTTTTTTCCTAAACACTAGAAGGGAAGTCGTCGATCTGATCTCCCCGGGGAGTGAGTTCCACAGGTGGGGGGCCACCACTGAGAAGGCCCTGCTCCTCATCCCCGCCAGTCTCACTTGTGCCACTGGCGGGGTCGAGAGCAGGGCCTCCCCAGAAGATCTTAAACTTCGAGGTGGGATGTAGAGGGAGATCCGTTCGGACAGATACACTGGGCCGGAACCGTATAGGGTTTTGTAGGTCAAAACCAGCACTTTGAATTGTGCTCGGAATTGGATCGGCAGCCAGTGGAGCTGACGCAACAGGGGGGTGGTGTGCTCCCTGTACGCCGCTCCGGTGAGCAATCTGGCTGCTTCTCGCTGGACTAGTTGAAGTTTCCGAGCAGTCTTCAAAGGCAACCCCACGTAGAGTGCGTTGCAGTAATCCAACTTAGAAACAAATGCAGTCATTGCTAATAGTCAACATGGATTTATCAAAAACAAGTCATGCCAGACTAATCTGATCTCTTTCTTCGATAGAGCTACAAGCTGGGTAGATGCGGGGAATGCCGTGGATGTTGCGTACCTGGATTTCAGTAAGGCCTTCGACAAGGTCCCCCATGACCTTCTGGCAAGGAAACTAGTCCAATGTGGGCTAGGCAAAACTACGGTGAGGTGGATCTGTAATTGGTTAAGTGGACGAACACAGAGAGTGCTCACTAATGCTTCCTCTTCATCTTGGAAAGAAGTGACAAGTGGAGTGCTTGCAGGGTTCCGTCCTGGGCCCGGTCCTGTTCAACATCTTTATTAATGACTTAGATGAAGGGCTAGAAGGCATGATCATCAAGTTTGCAGATGACACCAAATTGGGAGGGATAGCCAATAGTCCAGAGGACAGGAGCAGAATTCAAAACGATCTTGACAGATTAGAGAGATGGGCCAAAACTAACAAAATGAAGTTCAACAGTGACAAATGCAAGGTACTCCACTTTGGCAGAAAAAATGAAATGCAAAGATACAGAATGGGGGACGCCTGGCTTGAGAGCAGTACGTGTGAAAAAGATCTTGGAGTCCTCGTGGACAACAAGTTAAACATGAGCCAACAATGTGATGTGGCGGCAAAAAAAGCCAATGGGATTTTGGCCTGCATCAATAGGAGCATAGTGTCTAGATCTAAGGAAGTAATGCTACCCCTCTATTCTGCTTTGGTTAGACCACATCTGGAATATTGTGTCCAATTCTGGGCACCACAATTCAAGAGAGATATTGACTCTAAGCTGGAATGTGTCCAGAGGAGGGCGACTAAAATGATCAAGGGTCTGGAGAACAAGCCCTATGAGGAGCGGCTTAGGGAACTGGGCATGTTTAGCCTGAAGAAGAGAAGGCTGAGAGGAGATATGATAGCCATGTATAAATATGTGAAAGGAAGCCACAGGGAGGAGGGAGCAAGCTTGTTTTCTGCTTCCTTGGAGACTAGGACGCGGAACAATGGCTTCAAACTACAAGAGAGGAGATTCCATCTGAACATTAGGAAGAACTTCCTGACTGTGAGAGCCGTTCAGCAGTGGAACTCTCTGCCCCGGAGTGTGGTGGAGGCTCCTTCTTTTGAAGCTCTTAAGCAGAGGCTGGATGGCCATCTGTCGGGGGTGATTTGAATGCAATATTCCTGCTTCTTGGCAGGGGGTTGGACTGGATGGCCCATGAGGTCTCTTCCAACTCTTTGATTCTATGATTCTATGATTCTATGTCCCCTGCCACACATTGCTGTGGCCCAGTCTGTGTATATGTTTTTGTGTGTGTATGTGTATGCGTATATGTGTGCATATATATTTGTGTATATGTGTATATGTATGTGTTTGTGTATATATGTGGTTTTGTGAATGCGTTGTAATGTATTTTTTGGGGGGGGGGTTGCTTTTTAAGTCTCTTCTGCTGTGGTTTTCAGTGTTTTTATGAATGATGGTCACTCATTGGCCTGAAACATGTATTGTGTCCAAATTTGGTAGTTTTTGAGTTATGTTAATCCTAAAAATGAACATTACATTTTTATTTTTTATAGATTATTATTTATTATTATATCTTGTTAACAAAAAATGTCTGAATTTCATAAACTGGATTAATATATAGAGAACAATGCACACTGACGTGTATTAATCCAAAGTAGCTTAACAGCTTTTCTCTTAGTCACGCAAAATTCTACTGCCAATAGTCCTTTTCAAGTTTAGCCCAGTATTCTATGCTTCCCTCTTCCCAGATAATAATTAGAAATTCCCCAGGGTAATTTTGCATGGTCACTTTCTTTTGGAAGAGACACCCCAAAGATATATTTTTTTAAAAAATCACAAATATCTGTAGAACTAGTGGGAAAAATTGCTAGACCTGAAGAAATGGCAGTCATATCTAGTATGATTTCTATGCCCAATTTTTATAAACTTTCATTCTTCACACATAGATAAATTCTTGTTTCAGATTTTGGGGAGCAGGGAATGCCATTAATTAATTAAAATCTATTAATTGCCAAGCCACGGCTAAAAATAGAAGGACATTTCAATACCAGGAGATTTAGCAAGAGGAGATTGAAAGGAAGGAGTAGGGAAGACAATAAGGGCAGGGCCTTCACCAGCACATTATATTCAAGAGTTTTAGAAGACTCTGCTGGTAGTCAAGTGATTCCTGGAATCTACAAATGTGGTTTTGTTATGCTTTTGGTGTGCCACTGAAAACGTTTGATAAGAATCTTTAAAACCTTTTAAGGTAGCAACTTGTACTAGATCTATTTACATAGTTCTCTAGTGCTGATTTCTGGGTAAACATGTATAAGATAGGACATTTAGAACACTTTCAAGTTCTCTTTAAGCAGCTCAGCATTTAATGTAAGATGTTTATACATTTTTTTTATCTTCAGTGGGAATGTACACTGATGTTTTTAAATCTTAAAAAATATTCAATATCCTATAATGTTTTATGAGATTCTTCATCCCGTGCCCTTCTATAAAGAGATTTCTGTACACTTAACTATGTTTCTATAACTAAATGTACATTTAAAAATGTCTTCCTGCCCAGAAATGACTGATGCATTGAAATCATACAAATGCTTGTGCAATAAAATATAGGTGAATGGGCTTTTTAAAGAAAATGTTGAAATAATGTGCTAAAAGCAACAACTTGCACTGGCTTGAGAAACTCAAAGGAGACAGAGAATGTGTGGTTGTAATGTCATGAGGCAAATGAGGAACTTGTTGGGATATGTCAATTTCCAAGTTCAGAGACTTTTTATCTTCCATCTATCTTTCTGAGAAATGTATTGTTAGGAAGTGGCACTTGGGAAATCTTTTCTAACCATTTGCCTGCCTTCCATTATAGCCTATAGTTATTTGTAAGATTAGCTGTTAAATGGAGCCCCTGGTGGTGCAACAGGTTAAACCCTTGCACCGGCAGGACTGCTGACCAACAGGTCAGCAGTTCGTATCCAGGGAGAATGAGTTGAGCTCCCTCTGTCAGCTTCAGCTCCCCATGCAGGGACATGAGAGAAGTCTCCCACAAGGATAGTAAAACATCAAAAACATCTGGACGTTCCCTGGGCAACATCCTTGCAGAAAGCCAATTCTCTCACACCAGAAGTGACTTGAGTTTCTCAAGTCACTCCTGACATGAAAAAAAAGTTGTTAAGCAACAGTATGTTCCCCAAAATGTTTTCTACTGGCTTTAGGAATGGAAGAGTTGTATGTGGAATGAATTCATCTTCCTCTGGAGCAATGAGTTCTAAGGCGAAAGTGTTTCCAGGTGCATATGTAAAATGTTGTCACTTAGTTTTCTTTCCACGCAAGGCGTTTAATACCATATATATACTGACTCAAGGGGGAGTGGGGCTGCCACAGAAGCAGCTGTAGATGTACAAATACTGCCTTTGACTTTTTCTTTAAAAGTCAACCTCTATGATAGTTTCTACCCCATAAATATTTGGAATATTTTATATTATCTATCTAACAGTTGAGTTCTACACACCTATTATTCCTCAGTTATGTCCAGTGCAGAAGCAGTCAAAAGTCTATTTCACAGTCCAAATTAATATGAAGATTTATTGGATGAGTAACCAAACTACAACTCCTTTACATCTTCTAATGAGGTTACTCATATTTATTTTGATTTTTCTAAGTTGTCTCCAGTCTCTATAAAATGCTTTTGGCAGCTCCTCAAATCTTCAGTTCATTTCACCATTTGTCTTCTCTAATTTCATGATATTTGACCTTGATGTATTGGTGCGTCCTGGATTAAATTGTTTATTGCAGTACATGATGTGTGCGGCTATAATTGTTACAGTGTGTGATCATGCTGAAAGTGGAAAGTGAGTCTATACTGTTTTCTTAAAAGGTTAGTATGATTGATTTATTTGACTTATTTTCGATTTTCTTTAAAATGTTTTGTACTTACAAAGAACCCCCCAAGAAATGTGGTCTCAAGGCATTGACTTGGAACTGTGATTTGCTTATTGAGATGTGCCTCTAATCATTTTCTGAGCTAACCTTTAAAATGGTTCCCAGGTTTAACCTATTGGGCACTCCCTCCTCACCAAAATCCAGCTTTGTGAGAAGGCATGAGTAATACTCAACCTCTACTATTGGTAAACCTAAATACATGTAACTGAAATGATAACATATTTTTCTACTTTACTCCTTATTCACAGTTGACCTGTGTAGGCTTCCTATGTCAAATTCAACACTGTAAGCTACTAGAATTAGAAACTATATACTCTGTAAGTGCAGTGCAGCCACCACCATGAATTAGTGGCGTGTGATGCATGCTCTGTGATAGCAATGCGAGTATCCTTGCCTGACCAGATAGCATGGAAGAATACCACAAACTTCAGACAGCTTGAGATCAGAACAAGTGGTGTCTCATCTGCTTTGATTCCAGGCTGAAGGTGATATAGGAAAGTGGTTATAGTTCAGAGCACTCTGCAGCTGCTCCTGGCCCTGCTTTGGATCAACAGTATAGTTAAAAGTGGAGTGAGGAATCATAGGAGACTTGGTAGGTGTGGAGTCAAGTCTCCCAAAAGAGGAAAAAGTCAGTATATCAGGGAAGGACAAAGGATATGAATACTTGGCTCTTGCTCATATGCACTATCCAGGTTTGAAGAAATGAAAGTGGGAAGATAAGTTGAAGAACAGCTCAAACCACATTAGAAGCTATGGGTTTTCTTGGAACCCAAATCAAATGGGCCAGTAAATGTATCTGTCCTATCACATCTTGGACAGATTCCATGCTAGTATCATATTCCAGGGCTCCCTTGGAATTCTAGACGTCAAGCAAAGCTTAATTTTAAGCTACTTGTGTAACACATACAGAACCTGCAACACTGTTGTATGTATTTCACTATCTGCTCTTGTGAATTGGATTTGAAATTTATTCGACCTCGGTTTGTCCTAAGCCTGGGCTATTTGCTAGTGACAAGGAAAGGAAAGGAGATTGAACAATCTATGGGGAGTAATACAGCTTGGTATCATTCCTGACACTCTCTGGACAGCTGCCTTTTTCGGAGACCTCTGAGCAAAAGTACCTCTGCCATGAAGTCCAGAACCCTTCTGCCTTTGGCACATAACAGAGTGAGAAGCTCAAGTGTCATGTATCAGACTGGGCTTTGCTCCCAAATCTATACAAGGATCTCTCACTTTGACAGTTTCCTGCGTGAATTCCTTGGCTAGCTTACGCTTGCTGTCTTCAAGCTATTTCAGCCTCCCTCTTAAGCAGGAGTCTCTCCATTTGCTCAGCCTAATTTCCCTTCAGTATTTTTGAAATGTTCAGCTCTGTTCTTAGACTCACCGCAAAGTGTAATTGTTGCTTTAGCTAAGCCATGGGTAAGACCCTCTGGCTTACAAGTCTGAGAAGCCATGCCCAGCACAGCCAATGCAAGGGGATTCTGATAATTATAGACCAAAATATCTGGCAGACCAAAGTTTCCTCACTCCTGTAGTATTAATGCAGTTTGACACCACTTTATCAATGCTATGGAATCATGGGAATTGTAATTTTAGAAGTCCTTTGGCCTTCTCTGCAGATAGTATTACTGCTTCACCAAACTACAACTGCCATGATATCATAGCACTGAGCCATAGCAGTTAAAGTGGTGTCAAATTGTGCTAATTCTACAGTATAGATGTGCCAAAGTCTTAGGGTGGGATGGGCAATGGGATGAAAGGGACAGGGTCAATTTTCCCCCAACCATCTCTGCCCCGGGCAAACCCAGAGGTATTTAGGAATGCTGGGGATTCTGATGGGCTTTTCTATTTGAGACAAGGGATGTTTTAGTACATTTCTGTGAGCTCTTGAGGGAAAACTTTGGCTGAAAATCACACTGAAACAAGGGGGATATTGAGGGCATGAGGAAATAGGCTCCAGAAGCCACAAAAGTGGGATCCAGGAACTCCATGTTGTCCACTTCTTAGGACGTTGGAAAGCTCTGTATGCAGCTACTTCCAGAGTTATCCTTGCCCTTTCTAGAGATGACTACAAGATTAGGTGTAAGTGCTTACCCCCCAGTTTGTCCATTCTCAGCCTTTTGGTTACAAGATACTTTTATTAGCTATTAGCTATGGGGTTTATGGATAGCAAAGTCATTGTTTTCCTAATAATAGTCTCAGCCAATTCTTTTTTCACCCAAACTTTTTTTCCTGGGACTGTACTTGATCCTTCTCTATCTTGTTTCAAAATTTTACTTTTTGTACATGTGTTTTTTAAAATAAAAAAATAGGGGCTTGAACATTTTATGCAATCATATGGTAATTAGCAAAATCTACAAGGAATATATCCTTGGCTGAAACAAATACTCTGCTGTATTCACATCTGGAGAAAGATTTTGTCTTTTCTCTCTGACATTTGTCAGCTGCCTCGGACCAGCTTATTTGAGAAGACAAGGCCATCTGGACATTAATTGAAATGTGATTCCAGTTAACGCTAATGTAGTTTGAGATGCAGACAATTGTGACTGTGTTGTATGACTTCCTCCTAAATGTACAGTCGTAACTAGCTAAAGGCTAACCGGGGGCCTATCACTTCAGGATGTCAGACATTCACATGACAGGTGTTTGCAAAACCCAGTTCCTGTGAACAAAGAATACACCCTGAATAATCAGTGACCACATCTGTTTTGATTACTGGTTGCCTGGTTACTGGCCTTGTAACTCTCATACCAGGACACACAATCACATACATAGTTGTGTAGTTGTGTTTCTGTATTGGAACAAACAGTTTACATCTGTATACTAACATTGACAGAGAGTCTAGAAAATGCTGTGCAGCAGAATCGTAAATCAACAGCTACCCAATCAGTAAAAAATTCCTTTTCTGGTTGTTGTTTATGAGACTTTGTGTATATATAAACTGACATCACTTTTAACTGTAATGATATGGAATCATGGAAGTTGTAGTTTTACTAGGTTTGTTTCTTTCTCTGCCAAAGGGTACTGGTGCCTTGTGGAACTTTTTGTGTGTGTTAGGAGTGACTTGAGAAATTGCAAGTTACTTCTGGAGTGAGAGAATTGGCTGTCTGCAAGGACGTTGCCCAGGGGACGCTCGGATGTTTGATGTTTTACCATCCTTGTGGGAGACTTCTCTCATGTCCCTGCATGGGGAGCTGGAGCTGACAGAGGGAGCTCAACCTGCTTTCCCCAGATTTGAACTGCTGACCTATCGGTCAGCAGTCCTGCAGACAGAAGGGTTCAATCCATTGCGCCACTAAAACTCCCATAATTCCATAGCATGGAGCCATGGCAGTTTAAGTGGAGTTAAATTGTATTAATTCTACAGTCTGAATGCGACCGTTGACACTGTTTCTTCTTAGGTGGGAGTGACCATGTTCTCTTGGTGTTTGTGATACAGAAGAAAGGGGAAAGTAAGAAAAGTCAAACATGCATTCTCGACTTTAGCTAATTTCAGGAAATTTAGGGAAACCCTAATGGTGACCACATTGCCTGTATACTAAAAGAGAAGGGAGTTAATGATGAATTGGAGTTTATTAAAAGTAAGATACTGAAGGTAGAATTGCAAACAGTGGCAGCAAGGAGAGAGAAAAAAAGAAGTGTAAAAGAAGTGTAAAGAAACCAGAATGGATGTCCAAAGAACTGAGCTAAGATTTAAAAGAGACATGCACAAGAAATGAAAAAAGTGGGAAATCACCAAAAGAATAATTTAAATGAATAACCAACAAATGTAGGGAAAAGTTTTGTAAGGCTAAAGTGAAAATGAGCTCAGGCTTGCCAAAGAGATTAAAAACAATAAAAAGGGTTCTTTGGTTATGTCAATAGAAAAAGGAAAAACAAGGAAATGGTAGGATCTCTGCATAGAGAAGGTGGTGAAATGCTAATAGGGGATAGGGAAAAAGAATTACTCAGCACCTTTGCCTCAGTCTTCTCACAAAAGGAACTCAGTGTTCAACCTGAGCAATATGAAGTGGACAAGGCAATAGGAGAGATGCTACCCAAAATAGCTGAAGAAGTAGTCAAGGAATACTGTACTCCAAAAGAATTCAAGTATCCAGGGCCAGATGAACTACATCCAAGGGTATTGAAGGAACTAGCAGAAGTAATTTCAGAACCACTGGCAACAATATTTGAGAATTCTTGGAGAACAGGAGAAGTCCCCGTACACTAGAAGAGGGCAAGTGTTGGCCCTATCTTCAAGAAGGGAGAAAAAGAGGACCCAGTCAGCCCCACATTAATACCAGGAAATATTCCTGAGCAGATCATTAAGGAGGCAGCCTGTAATTATTTAGAAAAGAATGATGTGATTAATTAAAATCAGTATGGGCTTATCAAAAACCAGTTATGTCAAACTAATCTTATCTCTTTTCTCAATAGAGTTGATAGATGCTGGGAATGCTGTGGATGTAGCATATCTTTATTTCAGTAAGGCCTTTGACAAAGTCCCCTGTGATCATCTTGCAAACAAACTAGTCAAGTGTGGGCTAGACAATACTACTGTTAGGAAGATTTGTAACTGCTGCTTGCTAATTATTCCTCTTTATCCTGGAAAGAAGTGACTAACTAGTGGGGTGCTACAGGGTCCTGTTGTAATCCTGGAGCTGTTCAACATCTTTATTAATGATTTAGATGAAGGTTTAGAGGGCATAAGTATAATGTTTGCAGATGATATCAAATTAGGAGGGATAGCTTTTTTCCCCCATGTCAGGAGCGACTTGTGAAACTCCAAGTCACTTCTGGTATGAGATAATTGGCTGTCTAATACTACAGAAGACAGGATCAGAATTAGAGAGCTGAGCCAAAACTAACTAATATAACTTTCAACAAGGAGAAATGTAGGATACTTCGTGCCCTATAAAGAGTGTCTTAAAGAGCTGGGCATGTTTAGCCTGCAGAAGAGAAGGTTGAGAGGAGGTATAATAGCCATGTATAAATATGTGAAAGGTTGCCAAAAGGAAGAGAGAGCAGGCTTGTTTTCTGCTGCCATGGAAACCAGGACTCAGACTAATGGGTTCAAAGTACAGGAAAGGCGACTCCACCTGAACATTAGGAAGAACTTCCTGACTTTAAGAGCTGTTCAGCAGTGGAACTCTCTGCCTTGGAGCGTGGTGGAAGCTCCTTCACTGGAGGCTTTTAACAGATGTTGGATGGGCATCTGTCAGGAGTACTTTGTGCTTTTCCTGTATGGCAGGAGTTGGACTAGATACCCCATGCAGTTTCTTCCAACTCTATGATTCTCCTCTTCGAATGCAATTTAAGTTACTCTTAAATTGTCCTCAGTGTATGCAATAGAGCCAGCATGGCACAGTGGTTTGGATATTGACTAGGAGCAGGATTCAAATCCCCCCTCAGACATGGAAGCTCTCTGGGTGACTTTGGGCAGGTCACACTCTCAGCCTCAGAGGAGGGCAATGGCAAATCACATTGGACAAATATTTACAAGAAACCCTAGTGATAAATCAGGGCTACTATAAATTGGGAATGACTTGAAGACACACAACAATAAATGCACTAATTAAAGGAGGGAGTCCATAGCCCTGAGTCCCTTTGGGGAGAGAGGGCGGATTATAAATAGAGCTATTATTATTATTATTATTATTATTATTATTATTATTACTATTTTATTATTATTGGTAGACCATATGCTCTGTCTGCAACAAGGTTGAGGTTCAGCAGATGAATGAGGTTCCTCTTTGGGAAGTTGTGTAACACGTCTGCAGGCTTGGTATAAGGCAACTGTCTATGTAAGGTGTTTTCCAGGCCACAAGTCTTCTGTTCAACATTGACTATTTGGCAGATTTAATTTGCCAAATAGTCACTGTTGTATGTTTTTATGTTAAATGTTTTTATATTGTGTAAATGCTATTTTAAATTGTAAGTTGCTCGGAGCACCTTGGTGGAAAGCGACTAATTAAGAAATAAAGTGAAGTGAAGTGTTCAGGGCCATCATCTCTAGGTGCTGTTCCCCTTTCCATACAAATCCTACGCAGTATTGTTTATTTATTTACATCACTTTTATCCCACCCATATCAGCCCGAAGGCGACTCAGGGCGGCATACAAATTGGCACAATTAGTTGCCATATAAAAATACATGTATTGGCTAAAAGAAAAAAAATCACATTATGATACATTTAAAAACCATAAAAGCAAAAACAATAAAAATTATAAAAAACTATGTCTTTGTTCTGGAAGAAGAAAAGCACGTCCTCATGTCACACAATGTGTGGTAGCAACACACATTATTTCTTTTAATAGACGGTTGGTTTGTTCTTGTTGTGTGCCTGCAAGTCATTTCCGAGTCATGGCAACCTTATAGTGACCCTATCATTGGGTTTTCTGGGGCTGAAAGTGTCTGACTTGCTCATAGCTGCCCGGGGGTTTTCATGGTTGAGCAGGGAATCAAACTTTGGTCTCCAGAGTCATAATGCAACACTCAACTTAACTATACCACACTGGTTTACTTGTATTCAAAAAAGGTATATGGTGACCTTCAATGGATGGGAAACAAATGGCTAATGTGTGAAAGGTTCCATCTCTGCAAAGTGAGGCATGTAGTACTGGAGATTTCAACATCTGTATTGAGACTGCTCTGTCAGGAATGGCTCATGAGTTCATGTCTCCTGTGGGATTGTCCCAGGTGCTATCTGGCCCTACTCATATTGCTTGAGCACTCTCTGGACCTTGTTTTCTGTCGTGGTTAGGATGAATATGACCCAAGAGTGAAATAAATGTATAGCTCTGTTACCATGGACATATTTTTTTTGTGTCAGGAGCAACTTGAGAAACTGCAAGTCGCTTCTGGTATGATAGAATCGGCCATCTGCAAGAAACGTTGCTCAGGGGATGCCCAGATGTTTTACCATCCTATGAGGGGCTTCTCTCATGTCCCCGCATGAGAAGCTGGAGCTGACAGATGAGAGCTCACCCTACTCCCTGGATTTGAAACTCTGACGTTTTGATCAGCAGTCCTGCCGGCACAAGGATTTAATCCATTGTGCTATCGGCGGACAGGTAATTATGGGCTTTAAACTTTCTGGGACTCAGAATCACTGCAGGGGTGGGAGACCCATGAACATTGTCCGTCAGAGAATGATTTGTATTTGGGTTCTTTTTGTTAGTATCTGCAAACCTGGATAACATTTAACTTACGTTTTCATAGGGGTGAGCAAGAGGGTGGGATTCAGAAATATGTTGGCACCAATTAATTTTTGTGCAGTCATCTCAGAATGGATTAGGGACAGTTAGGTTTACATATTCAGAACCTCCTTCTGTGTTCAGTGATTACAGCTTCTGTCCTTGGGTTTCTTAGCATGAAAATCTATACTTCAGAAAAACAGAGAACTATAGCTGTGCAAGTTAGCTTGCTGCCAAGTAAAAAAACAATTTGTCAGAAAATTCTGTCTTGTCTGAGTCAGAAAATCATTTAAACTGGAAGCTGTGGAGAACTCCGCAAGGGTTCAAGCCCTATTAATAGAAAATTGGTACAGTCATGCAGCTCAGTCAATAATTTAGTGCTGTGAGCTGAGGTGGAGAGGACTTCACTGTTTAATGTAATCCGTTTCTTGCAGATTAGTGAAGCAAGTGTTGTGTGATTTCAATCCCCTCTTTTCCCAAGAGCTATGTAAAACGAAGAGTCACAATGTCTCCTTGAATTTCAATTTCCCAGAGAGCTAAAACAGGGCTGCAAGGTCAGCGGTATGGGGAATAGAAGGACAAAGTCTCAACTTGTACTTCCAAAATGAGCTGCTGTCAAACTCCATTGTCACAGATACCATTTCCAGCACATAGATTTTCCCCTAGTGTATCTAACTGAATTTTTGTCATACATAAATTATATAAAGTGTTACTGCCATTGTAATAGTTTGTCTCTTTTGGTGAGATTACATCTCGAGTATACTAATTTCTTCTCCACTGAGCTTCATTATGTACAAATCTTTAAATGCCCATAAGAGGACAGACCTCTGTTTGAAAATGCCCTCTACTGTTGAACTGTGGGATTCAAGTCTGGTTTAAGGTAAAGGACCATAGTCTAAATCAGAAGTGGGAAATGCAATTCAATCACATCTGAACTGCTGTGCGACTCCCATTTTGAGCTAAACCAACAAGTCCTATTCATTTCAAGTAGTCTATTGTAACTAGGACCAAAATTAGATTTGGACCATGCAACCTTTCAGATGTCATTGGACTGAGGAACCCCCGGTGGCACAATGGATTAAACCCTTGCGCTGGCAGGACTGAAGAATGACAGGTTGGAGGTTCGAATTCGGGGAGAGTGTGGATGAGTGTCAGCTCCAGCTCCCCATGTGGGGACAAGAGAGAAGGATAGTAAAACATCAAAACATCCAGGCATCTCCTGGGCAATGTCCTTGCAGATGGCCAATTCTCTCTGAAAACTGAGGTCGGAGGTTAAAATCGGGGGAGAGCGTGGATGAGCTCCTTCTGTCAGCTCCAGCTCCCCATGCGGGGGCATAAGGGAAGCCTCCCACAAGGTTGGTAAAACATCAAAACATCTGGACGTCACCTGGGCAACGTCCTTGCAGACGGCCAATTCTCTCATAACAGAAGCGACTTGCAGTTTCTCTAGTCGCTCCTGACACGGAAAAAAATGGACTGCAACTTTTGGACCGTATCTTGGCCTACGAGCCCACGAGGACCTTGAGATCGTCTGGGGAGGCCCTTCTCTCGATCCCGCCTGCCTCACAGGCATGTCTGGCGGGGACGAGAGAGAGGGCCTTCTCGGTGGTGGCCCCCCGGCTGTGGAACACTCTCCCTGCAGACATCAGACAGTCGCCCTCCCTTATGTCCTTCCGAAAAAGCCTTAAGACATGGCTGTTCGAGAAGGCATTTAATTAAGTGCTATAACAATGTGGTAAAGACGACTGGAATGGAACAAGGAATATGAGATTGGTTATGATTCTACTATGAGACGAAGCGGATTATTTAGTGTAACATTGTAATTGTTGTATTGTTAATATGTTGTTGTAATTGCCTTTTTGTAAATTGCCTTTTATATGTGTTGTACACCGCCATGAGTCGCCCTAAAGGGCTGAGAATGGCGGTTAACAAATGCATCAAATAAATAAATAAATAAATAAATAAATAAATAAATAAACTCCCAGAAGACCTAGCCAGCATACCATTGATACAGACAGCAAGGGGTTGAACAACATCTACAGCAGAGTTTCCAATGCCTTGGTCTTCAGGTGTTTTTAATTTCAGCTCTCAGAATCTGTGATCATTGGTTAAAGCAGCTGAGACTTCTGGGAGTTGAAGTCCAAAACACCTGTAAGATTTGAGAATCACCAATCTAGAGGGCTTCCATTTTCCCCACCTCTGATGTAGACCTAAAAGAAAGGAGGACAAGATAGGCCTTTATGATCAATAACCAGCATATGGAGCACAAACAGAATAGGCACCCTTAGGCACCTGATCAGACCTCCCCATTACGAAAGATGTCTTGTGTTTCTACAGGCATTCAAGTTATTTTTATATATCTGTGTACACAAATACACCAGCCTACACAAACTGCAGACATATCTTTATACTCCTATCCTCTATTTTTATTGAGCCATTTCCTCATTCTCTGGGATGTTTTCAGTGGCCATGCTAGCTGACTGAGTATTTTGTATTCCTTTGTAGAAGTCACAAGTGTGGAAAATAATGATTGTCATTAGGGCTGTCAAGCCTGCCATTCCTGTTCTGAAATGAAGTGACGAGTGACCTCTGCAGAAGTGCTGGTTTCCTAGGGAGATCTAACACATACTCCTAGCTTCTCAGTATAAACCTGATAGCAAACTACCGCTGGCACACCCTAGTAAAGTGGCTAGAAATGCCTGGAATACGTCTAGTGAGAGCTGCTACTTTACAATCATGTACAATTGTGATTTTGTCCAAAAACATCTTTAAATGACAAGGCTTGCATTTATTTGACTTCCATTTACATATGTTTTCCATCGAGCAAGAAAATGTTTTTCTAAACATTTAAAGGACAAGACTTGTATTTGTTTAGCTTTCATTTACATTTTTTTTCCTACCGAGTGGCAAAGAAAATGTTTTTCTAAAGCTCAGCTCCTGCCTTGCTGAAATAGGCAGAAAGAATTGATATCCTCCTTTCTTTCTTGTCTGTGGGAAGAGTGTTGCTAAGAGACTGAATTCCTTATACATTTAAGAGAAAATAGCTTAGAAACTCAGCAACAAAACAAGGGGAAATGATTTTACTTAAAGCTACTATTCCCGCCCCCATCCCTCCAGGAAGTAGATACCTCGGTCATGCTGTGCTGTATTTCAGAGTGGAAATTAAGGATAGTTTGGAAGAACAGATAAAGAAGTCAACTTTGCCAAGGAATCAAAAGCTTTGCTTTCATGTTTTCATGTCAAATGATAGAGTATTCTTGATAGTGTTTTTATTGGCTCTACTGATGTGAAGATGCCGCCTATTTGGCCCATGGTGTGTCCACACCCTGTAGCATGTTTTTGTGTTTATATCAGACAGGGAAAAATATGGTACAGTAGAGTCTTGCTTATCTAACCTTCACTTATCCGACATTCCGTATTATCCTACATGACTTGGCTGCTTCTGGTTTGGATGGATAAAAACGAGGCTCTTCCACTTCCTCAGGGAATTGCAACGAGGCTCCCCTTCCTTCTTTCCTCTCTTCCTTCTCTGCTTCTTGCTCCAGACTCTGTTACCCTCCTTGCTGTCTCTTCTCTCTGGGGCCTTGCATTCAGCCCAGACGAGGCTTTGGGGAAATGGCCTCCGTGTGAGTAAAGGGGGAACCCCACCAAGGCTGCCTGCTGCCCCGGCTGCTCCGCTGGCCTTGATCTCTGGCGCTCTTTGTGGGGATTTATAAAAAGGCACCATGATGTAATGGGTTGACTGGAAAGTTATGTGTCGGCAGCTGATTGGCTGAGCATGCCAGGAGCCAGAATTCTGATTGGCTACTGTCTCTAGCTTGCTGCTGAAAGAAACGGTTTTAACTGCCATTTTCACCTCAGAGAGTGAAGAGAGCGCTGACTGGAAACAGCCAGGAAGGAAATGGCTGCCAACTCTCTGAAGCCTGATCATTTCTAAGGCATGAAGCATATTTAAAAGACTGTTTAAAAGGACTGTTTATTCCCTCTGTTCTCTGTAACAATTCAGAGAGACTGCTGTATATATTGTTGCTCTGTTTGATCTTTTGAACTGAACCAAAGTTACTATTACATGTTACCCAAGTCTGAGTGACACATTATTATACTGCAGGGTATATTTTGGTTCAGAAACAGTGATAAAGCTTCTGTTTATTTACATTTACAGCCTACAACACTCTTGACCTCAGTGCTCATCCTCGCCTCGCCCTCCTCCCTGCAGTCCTTGCCCCTCCCCCTCCTCTCTCTTGCGAGCAGCAGAAATTTTGCTTTATGGAAGAGAGAGAGAAAGAAAGACCTCGCTCTCTGGCACTCTTGACCTCAATGCCCATTCTTGCCTCGCCACCTCCTTGCAGCCCTGATATCTATCTCTCTCCCCCCCCCCCCCAGCAGCGGAAATGTTTGCTTTATGGAAGAGGGAGGGAAGAAAAGAAAGAGAGAAAGAGAGCGGGCATTGAAGGCAGGATGCAAGGAAGGTGGGGTCGCTTATGGGAAGAGCCTGAGAGTGATGTCAAGAGCTCCCACTCCCTCACTCCTGTCTTTACTCAGGTTTAACAGGCTTTTCCCTAATCCCTCCATATTATCCGAGGTTTTCACTTATCCGACGTTCTGGCGGCCCATTTATGTTGGATAAGCAAGACTCTACTGTATATTACACAATCCAATGTATATCCATTCAACAGTGAGTCTCCTTCAGCTGAACTGAATTCCAGGAAAACTAAAGAATTTCAGCCTTAGAGGCATATTTGCTCCTTAACTGCAAGACACATTTCAAAGAAAAGTCAAGTTTATCTTGCCTTTATATGCTCAAGAGTAATGAATGTTCTAGCAACTTGCTTAACACCTTTTAATGAATGCAGTTTTGAACCACCCATTAACGAAGGTTCTTCGGGCAGTTTACAATCTGATAAAATATGCAGTGCTTTAAAATACAAGCGGAATGTATTAAAGCCATGTCTGAAGAAGCAAAATTGGATAAAGTGGGGATTGTACAGAATATACAAACAAACTAAAATTGGTAGCATAAAGGGCAAAGGTGTACAATGGTGTTGGCAAACCATAACCCTCCAACTGGAAGTCCCAGCATTCTTTCTCACTGGTCATGCTGGCTAGAACTAATGGGAGCTGCAGTTCAATAAAGCCCGGAGGGCTGCGCTTAGCACTTTGTAAAGGCACTAAAAGAATTCTTAAAATGCCTGGGAGAATAAAAAGATCACCCACCTCAGCTGGATGAAAGCTTCAGATGATTTATTCATTATACTTTCCATTCCTTCACAGTCTCTTAGATGGGCTTCTACTATTTCCAGAATCACTGAAAATTATATAACGGTAGCTGAAGTAACCGGCTTGAAATCAAGATGAAATCCAGCCCAAGCTACCCCCAGACAATACTACTTGGTCCTCAGACATTAGAAGTGTCAGGTCACAATGAAAAGTGGCAGTGGAAGATAAGGCTGGGCCTACATCTTTCCTTCAGCATCTTCACTTTTGAGTTTTCGGTTTCCACTGTCCTGAAACACCTTTCCTTAGACTACCCCAGTCAGATCTTAATGTAGATGTCTCTGGGTTTCGGATTCCATGATGACTGACATTGGCTAAACTGAGTAGACTGATGGAAACTGAAATCTGAGGCCCCTTCTACATTGCCACATAATCCAGATTATCAAAGCAGATAATCCAAATTATCTGCTTTGAGTTGCTGTGAGTTTTCCAGGCTGTATGGCCATGTTCCATGTTCTTCTGGAACGTAGCCATACAGCCCGGAAAACTCACAGCATCCCAATGATTCCAGCCATAAAAGCCTTCAACAACACATATCTGCTTTAACTTGAATATATGAGTCTACATTGCCATATAATCCAGTTCAAAGCATATAATCTGGATTTTATATGGTGGTGTAAAAGAGGCTTGGCAGTGTTTAAAGGAAGCACATATTCCCCATCCCTGATCTAATAATAGCGCTCTCTCTCTCTCTCTCTCTCTATATATATATATACCTCTTATGCAGAAGTTGGACTGCAGATTGGTTGATCCCTGCGACCACATTGACTTTCTAACTACTCACAGAATCCTCATCAAAACTAATGCAATGCAAAGGTTAGGTGCCCTTCGACCCAGCTAAGTGCCCAAAGTACATGACTATTTTAAAAAGAATTTGCTCTCATTCAATACATACAGAAGGTCTTGGAGAGAAACAAAGCAGTAACTTTTTAATTCTTTGTACACATGCTGTTTACTGTTGAAGTTCTTCATGCACAGAGTTCATGGTTTACTTTCATTCCTGTCATAGCAACAGATGTTTGACGTAAGTGACTACCTCCCGGTGTGTTACATAAAATAAATGTAATGGTAGCCCTGAATCAACATAGTTCAACTCGGTCCTATTATCTCCAGCCTATTTTTAAGTAAAATATAGCTGGCTATTATACTGAGTGGGTTACAAAAATAAAGAAGGATCAAGGTAATTATCTCATCCAGTAAGTACAAAATGGTGGTACTGACATGAATTGGAAAGGAATATTTAAATACTGAATAGTTCAAAAAGCTTTCTGTTGCATCTGATATTATATATTTTGCTTTAAAGCACACGTATTACACCACAGCAGAAATGTATTGAAAAGCCACATATAAGAAAGGAATAGTTTAAGGTATATGTTGTTTAGGTATTGGAGTGAGACAAGAGAAATTCAGCAAATAGATAAAACAATATTGTCTTCAAGTCAATGAGTCAAAAGAAGAGCAACTTATCATTCATGCAATTTCTGATCCCAATTATCCAACCAAAACAGAGCTCCCTTGTTATAATTATGCCATTAAGATGATTTATGAACATCACCATCTGGCTTGTCTATAACATCAATATCTCTGGGCTGTTCCAAAAATAAATTCCCTCCCTCAAGAGTACACCGTGTCACCCTTGCAGAAAATCACCAATATAAATAGGAAGTGGCAATGACTTAATTCCAAGGCACTTTTAAATCTTCTGAGCAGCCCTTACATTAATTACCCTATGAATTTTTTTTGATATTTTTCTCATATCCCATGACTTATTACAAACCAATTTGGAAGCTCTTCTCAGTTGACCCTGATGATGATCACAATGCTAAGAAAATTTAGATACTAAGCCAAAGTCATTTTGAGTTAATGTCTGGCTGTGGAATGTTTTAGTAGTAAGTGCAAAATTATTGCATGCCATGTTAATATTATTAGCTGTCATGATCCCATACAACAATGGTTCCCAACCTTTTTTTTTGACCAGGGGCCATCCCAACATTACTACCAAAAGGGTTACAAATCAGTTTTTGGTCAACTTTAGATCTGTTTTGGTTATTTGTAGTGCTGATTCAGAAAATTGCAAGATATATACACATTTAGATGCCAGAGTAGAAGATGACACAAAGAAGAAGATTGGGACGCCAAGATAGTTCCCCTTCCATCCCACCCTTTATTCCTGCTTCCCCATTTTCCTTTCCCATCCCTCTATACCTATTAGTTCCTTTTTAAAATATTTGTTAAACAAGAAAACCATATATATATGTATATAAAGACAATTGCATTGGATAGACCGCATCAGCTCTAGTTTCTCATACAGAACCTATGTCATCCAGTAGTTGCCATCTCCTTGCCCACAGAAAACCATACTTAATAAGCCTTGGCACTGTAAGAGGGCTTGGCGAGACCAGTCGCTCTCATTGCAGCAGTGTAGTAACGATGAGGCCGTGGACCATATTTTAGTTCTTATGGACCACAGGTTGGGAACCACTGTCATACAGAGAGAAAGGTATGGTAAAAATAAAGACAACAACAACAACAACAAATTATATGTGACATGATATGAGGATTTAAAGATTGAACTGCAAAGACTCTGGCACAAGCCAGTCAATGTGGTCCCAGTGGTGATCGGCACACTGGGTGCAGTGCCTAAAGACCTTATTATTTATTTATTTACTTCACTTGTATACCACTCTTCTCAGCCAATGGCGACTCAGAGCGGTTAACAACCAGTATCAACAATACAGTACAAAATCATTAGTAATTTAAAACAGTAATATTAATTAGTTAACATCAGGACATCAATACAACAATACAGGAAAACCTTGGCTTGCACTTAAACACAATTGGTGCTGACAAAATTACCATTCTTTTTTTCTTTTTTCTGTTATTCTTTTTATTTTTATTTTATACCCAACATATTAGACAACCCCCAACTTTTCATACGATTTTCTAGGGTTGAAAAGTCGTCTAATACGCTGGAAAATACAGAATATATCTCCTCTGTGGTTCTAAGGCACACCCAATTTTGGAGATGTTTACATGGGGGGGGGGGGGAGTGTGTCTTAGACTTGAAGAAATACAGAAGTACTACTGAAAGGGAACAAAATAATAACTGATAAAAATTAACAGACAATTGCCTCTATTCTGTGTTTGTAGGTTAGTATGTTACAGATTAATGTGTTAGGCTGGAGTGTTTACTTTTGATTTAGTTTTGTAGTATTTTATAGTGGCTAATGAGATAATTGCTCAGTTTTAGTGACATAAGGTGCATTATGAAAATCTACTTATTTATTTATTTTATTTTATTATGTTGTGTTTATTTCTAAAGAAAAATCAGTATAAAAATGAAATGGCTGTAGTTTGAATGTAGCAATGGACACCTCCCAGAAAACAAAGCTCTCTTTGCCAGGGTGGAGTGGGCAACCTTGGTGGATCTAGGGGCTAATTTCACTTCCTAAAACTTTCCCAGGGCTGTATTCTCCTTAATACTTAAAGCTAATTGATGAAAGTAATTTAAAAATCAACAACACCAAGGTTTAAAACAGAGCATGCATGAAGTGCATGCTCTGTTTTTGAAAAGGATTTTGCTGCTGGGAAATTTCTGGGAATACAATTTTCCTATGTGCTCTCCAGATGCCATGTTCTGGAGCATAAGTGTGTGGGTATTTTTAGCCACCACCATGCCACTGAAACCAGCAGTTGTGTGGGTAGTTGGGAGCACAAAACATGGGGGGCCACATCTTGCTCTTCCTTTAAGTCAACCAAGGCAGGGAAGAAGCACATGCTAAATACAGTAAATCACCCTTGAAGTGAATATTTGAGATTAGATGAATATTATTGAACTCCAGGAAACTCCTAAAGCTCTTCCAAACAAGTTGAATGTCATGGGAAATGACAAGTGAAGGGAACCCTGACCTTAGGTGAAAGGGGCCTTGCTCCCATGACAGAAGGGGCAGGGTTACTTCAAAAATGGGGTGCAATCCACTTTCTATCTCTTCTCCCACTTCAGAGAACAATGGCTAAGAGAGCAAGGGGTGTGGGTTGATGGGTGAGGAAGTAAGTGGGAAGGAATCTTCCTTTAACTGAATTTAAAAAGCAACTTAATGCTTTAATTCTAGTTTTATTTATGAAAATAAATAAAAATTGTAAATAGGCATTATGGACAAGAAACGCACTGGGGGAAAAGGAAAGAAAGAAAAAGGATTGAGCACATTCGTTTACCCTGTCACATGTATGTCCAGTCCACCAATGACCTCAAAGTGTCTCATTTAATATTTGGGCAAGAGAAGACCAAAAGCATCAGAGAGTAACATCAGATGGTGTCGAAGGTGGCACAAATTGCCCCACATTGTGTGCTTTTGGTGTTTTGCAAAGAAAGAGCTTAATAATCTTTTGAGTATTCTAGGTTGATCTCATGGATATTATAGGACACAGGTATTTATTTATTGTATCAGGAGTGAACCAAGGGTACAGCTGTAATGTATTAAAAAAAAACAAAGTTTAGAAACTTGGCATTATATTAAATATCCTTTGACCAGGACCTGGCCAATTGGAGTGCCTCTGGTGCTGCTATAAGAAGGTCATGCATTGTGCATGAGGCAGGGCTCAGACTGCATTGTAAAAGGTGGTCTTTGGTTTGCTCTTCTCCACACTCACATGCAGTGGACTCCACTTTGTGGCGTCCCCTGGGTAATGTCTTTGTAGACGGCTGATTCTCTCACACGAGAAGTGACCAAAAGCGACTTGCAGCATGCAACCAAACAAACAAACAAACCAATCAATGGACCTTTTCAGGACCAACTATGACAATAATCTCAATCAACATCGAAGGCATGTTAGCTGCCAAAGGACACAGGTAAACACTTCACAAAGGATACACAAAATATTTATAAAGCTATATTCCACTTCAACGGATATGGCATCATCCTTGCATAGTTCAGTGCAGTTTAGCTCCTCCCTAAACTTTAGACCCAGGATTACACAAGATGTTGCCATAGCAATTAAAGTGGAACTATAGCATCATTACTGCATAGTGTGAACTGCGACAGTGAGACTGGGCATAGTTAGGAAAATAAGGAAAATAATTATAGAATGATACAATGCCTTCAAACCTCCCACCCCTAGGTTCTGTATTTTGTTTGTGTTACAGCTTGGAATTAAAATAGATTCAAGTATCATAGTCAACACCGTGAAGGTGCACAATATTTTTTTATAGTGTGGCAAATATATTAACTAAAATAAAAATCATGATCTGGATGTATAAATAAAGTGATTTAGTTTGCATATGAAGCTTTATTTTAAATAGAAGTCATATTAGAGAAAAACACTTCCCCTGGGCAGCAAGAGGGGATTTCATCATGGAAGAATAATTTCCAAACAAAACAATGAGCCCCATTCAAATCTCAATTAAAGTTCAATTGTTTGTTTACAGAGGCTTCCTCTGTTCAGCTCTGAGCAAAGCTGGAACTAGGGGATGTTTTTTGGAGAACAATTCCTCTAATCATATCCATTCCACAAGAAGACTAGCTCACAGGAGAAATGAGAAGAGCTTGGTTTAGGCCAGATGGGATGAAAATCTTTTTCACTCATGGTACCAAAATGCTTTCCCCACCCCACGTTCTGAATGTTGTAACACAAATGTTAAATCCATAGAGTTGTTTCAAGGTGGTGCTTTTCCACTCTCTTACATATTCAGTGACACCATCTCCTCTCCAACCTTTGTGAATGTCTCAATGGCAAGTGAACTACACATTTGAGCCCTGCCATTGATGGGGACGTGTTGACAGTCTGGGGATAAGGATAAGGTGGCACCTCTGTATTCAAAGTTGTTGTTGTTGATGATGATTACGATGTGTGAGTTCAAGTTATTTCTGAATTGTGACAACCTACCATGTGGAGTTCTTCACATAATTTATTCAGAGGGGGTTTGCTATTGCTTTCTTCTGAGACTGCTATTGCTTTCTTCTGAGACTGAGGGAGTGTGACTTGTCCAAGTTCACCCAGAAGCCAAACAGAAATACATTTGGATCATACTGAAACATAGGTGATGAGAGATTGTCCCTCATAGCAACTGAGGGTCACAGGTTAACTTAGTGGTTGTAAGAATGGCATACATACAACATTGCCATCTGTAATAGAATAGATTATTGGGTTTGGCGGTTCCTACTCAGATCCCAGCTAGTTGTCCAATGGTTGACGAAACTCTTTCAGATAACCCTGTCCTTCTGTCTCCTACACTTTCCCTGTGCCTTTGGCAGCTCTTTAGAAGGGAAGATCTCTGTGCACCCACAATATTTCATATATATCACAGTACTGAGCAAGACTGAAACATGTTTCATTTTGTTATGCCAGGCATGAAAATATCTCACTACAGAAACTGAATATCTTATACAGAACCTGGAAAGTTCATTTTCAAAAGTGATTTGCCATGTAACTTGTAGCCAACCCTCCCCCTCCCACCCCCAGTATGATGTTGCTTTTCAGAGTTACAGCTGTTTAAGCGATTTGTTGTGCTGCTCATTATTTTACTTGGCATTTCTCTCTTTTTAAAGCAACACACCTGTCTGCTCTGTTTTTAAAAAGGAAAATGGCATAAAGCTTCACAAGATACCTTAAAATGTCCTTTAAATAAAACCTATATATGTGCGTGTGTGTGTCACTTTTATAATCCAAATCTCATTCCAAAGCCTAGCCATCACGGTCACACATAATGTCACTTTTAGATTTATTCGTTAAATATCCCATCTTTCTCATACTGCAAAAACAAAAACAAAACCTTTTACAACATATATTAAAGTATAGTAGTCGAAAAGCAAAGAAAGTATTTAAATAACCATACAATAGACATCACTGTAATTCACAATGGTGTGTCTTCAGTTTATTTCCAGCTTATAGTGGCTCAGCCAGGCGTGGGCAAACTTTGGTCCTCCAGGTGTTTTGGACTTCAACTCCCACAATTCCTAACAGCTGGTAATCTGGCTGGAATTTCTGGGAGCGGAAGTCCAAAATGCCTGGAGGTTTGCTCATGCCACTCTAAGGTAAATGTCTGATGGAGGTTTATTTTTTTGTTTTTTGGGTGAGATTTATTTGTAAGAGATTTGCCATTGCCTTTCTTTAAGAGAGCCAGTGCAGCATAGTGGTTTGAATGCAGGCTTTGGATTCTAGGAAACCTGAATTTGAATCCCCATTTGGGCAGGGATTTGCACTAGATAACCTTAGGCAAGTTATACTCTTCCAATCCAACCCAGAAAATTGTAGGTAAGGATGCTCCAAGTATCCCTTGGCTTTATCAGGGTAACTACTATCATTTCTATTCCCAGTGCTTAATAATGGTTGTAGTGTGAATGGCAAGATCTAAAACAGAAATTGACATGCTTACACTTCAAATATTCTGTTGGAAAGTGCCTAGCTTTCCAGCTCATTCCCCAAAGCATGAGGGGCCATGATAGTGCAGCGGGTTAAACTACAGGAAATCTGCTGACTGAAGGATTAGCAGTTTGAGGCCATGAGTTGGGATGAGCTCCTGGCTGTCAGCCCTAGGTTCCTCCTACCTAGCAGTTCAAAAGCATGTAATGTGAGTAGATTAAAAGGTACCACCTCAGCTGGGAGGTAAAAGGGCACTCCATGCAGACAGGCTAGCAACATGATAGAAGAAGTCTATGGACAACAGGTTCCTCGGTATGGAAAAATGGAACAAGAGCACCTCTCCAAGGCTGGAGTTGAGCATCGGCTCTGGACGCCAGAGATGGAAAAGGAAGGCCTTTACCTCTGTTTGTGTATTGCATGTTGTTATTTCTGTGTAAAAAGGCATTGAATATTTGACTTATATATGTAAAACTGTAATTTGCTCTGAGTCCTACCGGGGAGATAAAGTGGAATATAAATAAAGCTTATTATTATTATTAATCATTATCATCATCATCATCATCATCATTGCAGCCTTTGGATATTTGCTTACTTGAGCTATTGTTTGGCTTACTCGTATGAGGCAGCATGGTATAGTGGTTTGAACATTGGACTACAGCTCTAGAATTAAGCTTTGATTCCTCACTCAGGTCCTTTCTACACTGCCAAATAAACCAGAGTATCAAAGCAGATAATCCACATCTGCTTTGAACTGGATTATATGCACTGCACTGCTAGATAATCTAGTTCAAAGCAGATAATCTCAATTTTATATGTAGAAGGAGCCTCAGGCATGGAAACCCACTGGGCCAGTCACACTCTTTCAGCCTCAGAGGAACACAAGTCTTAAAAGTCTAGCCACGAAAGCCCAGTGATTGGTACATTTCCTATGAAATTCTAAACCTTGCTTTTCCTACATTCCAGTGGTTCCCAGTAATATGAATGTTACTGAATGGAACTTGCCCAACAGTGAAGAGAGGGCTTTGCAATGGATGCCAAACCAAATGATTCTATGGATACATCTGTGGGAGTTTGACAGATGCAGAAATGGGGGCTGTATTTCTTGTTCCTTATCTCAAATACCATAATTAAAAGCATTTATAAAAGCACGTGGTTGAGTCATAGCAACGGGTCTCTTATGGGCCACGTCCAATGAGTGGTTGGAGAAGCTGCTTGTTCTTATTACACACAACAGGTACCAACTCTCCATGAGGCCCATTGACATGGAAAATGTTGCTCTTTGCATACAAAAATAAGAATAAAAAAACACCAAGGCAAAAAAGGGCTTGAAGTAATACTTCATGCAAACCGTTTGTGACAGATAAATAATACTAATAATAATTTCATGTTTTGTTACCAACAATGCAGAACTCCATTGCCTGCATGAGCTTTATCTTGGTAGCATAATAGCCTTCTTTGCATAGTTTTAAATAAACAAAAATACCGATTACTTTTCTTGACTGTTCATGTTTCTCTCCTATTTTCTCAACTCATATTAAGAACATCTACAATGTCTTGATAGTGACATTGTTAAGGCATCTATTGTCTACCTTCCTTAAGGATGGTGTTGGTTCTGGCATCATATGGACGTTCTCCTTTTATTGCTAACTGGAGCTAATAATAGGGAGTGGGCAATGTCCCTATTGAAACAGCTCCACTGGTTGCTGATAAGTTTCCAGTCCCAATTCAAAGTGCAGGTCATCACCTAAAAAGCCCTAAATGGCTCGGGCCCTGCCTATCATCATGACCGCATTCCCCACCACCATGCTCCTGCGTGAGCATTAAGATCTGACAGGGAGGCCCTCCTCACGGTCCTGGCACTGTCACAAGTTTGATTGGTGGGGACAAGGGAGAGCGCCTTCTCAGTGGTGACCCCTTGGCTTTGGAACACCCTCCCTAGGAAGATTAGGCAGGCCCGCACACTGTCCTCCTCCCGGAAGGAATTGAAGACTTGGATGTCTGGACAAGACTTTGAGAATGTCTAGTTCCAATGGTCCACAATTAATGCCACAGCAGTGCACTTTCGTCCCATGCCCTAGTTCTTTAACTAAAATTTGCACTATCCTATTCCCTGCTCTAGTTTACAGTTGGCCATGTTTTACCACAGTTGTCATCATAGGTTATGGGGCACTATTTTGAGCTTAAACTTTTTTTATATGCTATTGGTTTTATTTTGCATTGTATTGTGTGTTTATTTTATGCGTTGTTTTAGGCACATCGTTCCATGAGTAAGCTGCCCCGAGTCCCTTCGGGGAGATAGAGGCAGGGTACAAAAATAAAGTTATTATTATTATTATTATTATTATTATTATTATTATTATTATTATTATATAATATAGGATTCAGTGAAAAAAGGGGGGGAAAGGACATTGCACCATGGGAAGGTGCCATTGCCATTGTTGCATCACATCACTTATACATGCACTCAAAAATCTATCTTTGCTCCTAGAGCAGACTCAGGCCCCTTTTGCATTGTCGTATAATCCAGATTATCAAAACAGATAATTCACATTATCTTCTTTGAACTGGATTATGAATCTACACTGCCATGTAATCCAGTTCAAAGCAGATAATCTGGATTTTATATGCAGTGTAGAAGGGGCCTCACACCTGCAAGTGGGTGGATATTGTTCAAAGTAGTAACTTCCTACTGGATTTTTTATTGTGTTCTTTTATTGGATAATACATGGTTTTATTTTGTGTCAAAGGCATCTCCTTGAAGACTGAGTAAATACAGTTGGGCGTCCCCTGGGCAACATTCCTTGTAAACAGCTAATCTTTCCACCCCAAAAGCATTGATTTACAACACATGATAGAAGTGTCCTTGTAGCATGATGGCTTTTATGCCTTGATCCCAGTGGCTTGTAAGAAGTCCTCCCTCCACTCTAACTGCTACTGCTGAGATCTTGGAGGGAGAGAAGAGCATTCAACATCTGCTTTCCCTAACAGCCATCTCTTTTTTCTTGTGTACATGTCTGTGTTCATAAGAGTGTAACTTCCTGTCTATAAAACAAGATTTCATTTTTCTTCCATGGCAGTGGTTCTCAACTTGTGGGTCCCCAGATCTTTTGACCTTCAACTCCCAATAGCTGTTGGGGTTCAAGCTGTGATTGTCTCTTTGCAACAGGATTCAAGGGAGAATGATCAGGAGTCTGCAGAGGTTCCAATGTCTGAGTTAAATCACCAGGTTTCTGCTGACTCTCAAGGGTTTGTGTTTAGAAATAGAAATGATGGTCAAGAAAGTACAGTTAGCCAGAGTGAACCAGAGGATTCTGGGATCGTTGCTTCGATGCTAACAGAAGAAGAGGCCGAGGAAAAGGTTGAACGGCCAAGGCCAGATAGCGATAGTGAAAGGAATGTACTAATTGACAAGCCGAGGGAGGACCAGACACTCTTTGGTAGGAGAAGTCAAATCAATCAACATTGCTACCTGGAAGGAGGTAGAAGACAGTCTGAAAGATTAAGAGAAAGAAGGGGTCAGGGAGAGGTTTCCCAAGGGAAACGGAATGCTTTTGCCATGGCTCTCTGAATAAATATAGGGCCTGTGAATCTATACGCTTCAGTGAGTCCAACATTTGGATTTCAAGTCTGCTTCATGTGTTCTTGTTCATGCTGAGAATCATGTATAATCTTGCCTTGTATTCATGTTCATGCTGAGACTTTTGTAAGCTGGTTTTCCTGATTTCAAGCTACTGCATTTGGATTATTTGGTTCAAGTTTTTTCCTGTATCATCAAGGAACTTTTACCTTTGCAACCTTTTGGAAAAGAAGGACTTTCTTCCATGGATTTGTTTATTGGATTTTGGGACTGATCTGTCTCCTGACTTGGATTTGGATTGGAGTTCATTACTTTGCTTTATGGATGTTTTTGTGGACATTACCTTTTCTCTATTTGGATGCTTTTTACCTTTTTGACTACTGCTATACAGGCATGTAGCCGGGGGTGGCGGGGGGGCTTGAGGGGCTTCAGCCCCCCCCCCCAAATTCTCATGGTGGTTCGCAAAAAGGCCTTACTGGTGCATTATTTGAACCAGGGGTCCTCAAACTTTTTAAACAGAGGGCCAGGTCACAGTCCCTCAAACTGTTGGAGGGCTGGATTACAATTTGAAAAAAAATAAATGAATTCCTGCACACTGCATATATCTTATTTGTAGTGCAAAAAACCCCTTAAAAACAATACAACAATTAAAATGAAGAACAATTTTAACAAATATAAAATTATTAGTATTTCAATGGGAAGTGTGGGCCTACTTTTGACTGATGAGATAGGATTGTTGTTGTTGTTGTTGTTGTGTGATTTCAAGTCGTTTCAGACTTAGGCTGACTCTGAGCGAGGGCCAGGTAAATGACCTTGGAGGGCCTCATCTGGCCACCGGGCCTTAGTATGAGGACCCCTGATTTAAACTGTTATGTTTATTCATATCATGATCTGATCACCATACTCAATATATCCCATATGCATGGGGGTATTGGGGTAACGATAGAAAAGGTTTGCTAGGGTAGATCCTCTTTCACTCAGACTCAGCCCCCCCCCCGAATCAAACTAAGCCCCCCCCCCCCCGAATTGAAATCCTGGCAACGGGCCTGCTGCTATATTAATCTTCAATAAATTGCTTGCTTATTAAAGAAAATTGGTATGTTTACAGGAGCAAAGATGCCTACTCCAGCCCTAGTGTGCAACAGTAGCACAGCGGGTTAAACTGCTAGCTGCAGAAAACTTGCTGATCAGAAGGTTAACAGTTCGAAGCCACGGGTCGGGGTGAGCTCCTGCTGTTAGCCCTGGTTTCCTCCAGCCTAGCAGTTCGAAAACATGCAATATGAGTATATTTATTTATTTACTTTATTTATATACCGCTTTTCTCAGCCCTCAGGCGACTCAAAGCGGTAAACAACATTGATACAAAACATCATGAGACAAGTATAGGGCAATTAAAAACAATTGTAACATAAATCATTAAACATCAGTATAACAATCAGCGCCTCAACAGTAAAATCAAAATCCAGTCTCATCATCCATTATTCCGTAATCCTATGTTCAATTACACTGTTTAATCAAATGCTTGTTCGAACAGCCAGCTCTTCACTTTCCTCCGAAATAGGTATGACCTCAGTGGGAAAATAAAAGGCTCCCATGCAGGCAAAACACAACCAGGAAGAGTCTATGGACAACAAGGCTCCTTGGCATGGAAATGGAACAAGAGCACATCCCTATGGCCAGAGTTGAGCACTGCCTCCAGATGCATGAGATGGAGAGGGAAATCTTTGCCTTTGTTTGTGTATTGTATGTTATTGTTGTTCATTGTATAAAAGGCATTGAATGTTTACCTATATATGTGTATACTGTATTCCACTCTGAGTCCCCTCAGGGAGATAGAGTGGAATATAAATAACGTGTATTATTATTATTATTATTATTATTATTATTATTATTATTCAATCCCACTAGAGTTTACACATTTATATGTACACACCACCAGTATCTATAACTGACATTCTGTGAGCTAAAAATCTGGTAGTCATTACATGTGAAAGTCTCCAGCATCCAGTTACCCACCATCATTAACAGCATTAAGTTCTCAAGTATGCTGCAGACTAACATTGCATTTGTCATCATACAAGAGGCAAGCACTCTGTTTACTTGAGTTCTGATCCACCTCCAGTCTTCACAGCATCTGGTTAGTAACTGAGGAATGTAGTAACCAAATAATGTATTTATTGATTCCCATATGCTATGATGAGGCATTTCAAGTATTAATTAGGCAGTGTAAACAGTGACATTACTGAGATGTCTACATGCTAACACAGTGTGGACAAACTGAAACTCAGCTCAAACTTCATTGACAGAAAGGCAGCTATACTACTATGACAATATTTTAGATGAAGAATCTTGTAAATGTCGGTCTGAGGAATTCATGAATATACCAAAGCCTGCATTTTAATATATTTTTCATATTAGTAAGCCAAGGTAAGTGGTGAAAAATAATTTTCATTCCCAATTGGAGAGGATGTGTGGGATAAAATGGAAAGTAGAGAAAATTAGAGAAAGAGCCAGAATAGACAATAAAACCAAGTATTTGACTCAAGAACCTCTCTCACTCCTGCTGCTCTATAGACATTTGGTACATCAGTCATATGAATGGCTGAACTAGCTATGGATTTGAATTACAAAACGTATGAATGGAACTGAGATATAACTGACAATAAACTGTAGTCCTAATGTACTCCATACCATTAGACAGTGAGCAGACTGCCTCAGGTGGTAGATGTTGGGGCTGAGGGTGGTAACTTAGCTTTTCTCGTGAACTATTTGACTTCTCTTCTCTGCTGGAGAGCAAAGTGGTTTGTGCACCACAGTCTTTCCTGGCACTTTGCAGATTACCAATGGATTCAAAGTGGAGTATGGTGGAAGAAAGTTAACAGCAGCAGCAGCAGCAACAACAACTTTATTCTTGTATTCTTTTGTAAATTGATGGCAGCAAGTTTTATCTTCTTTTTTTAAAATTGTATTATTTTGATTTTATGCTATATGTGTTGACAGGGGTTGTTGTTATAATTTTATGTGACTTGTTTTATACTTATGTACCACTTTTGCCTGTGTTTGTTATATATTGTGCTGGTACAGCTGTACCAGAAGCTCCAACTTTATTTGCTTTGTATTAAGTGTTTGCTTGCAGCCTAAGGCTTGGGATTCTGCAGAAGGGTGGCTTCCTGTTAAAGTTTGCAGTTATAGGGCAGGCCCCCTGTCCATCATCATTAAGTTTTGGTCCCGCCCCTTACTCAGGGCAATTGGGGAGGGAAGGGAGCCATTTTTTAGTTAGTCTCAGCAAGGAAAATCAATGTATAGGACGTGTACAGACTTCTCCTGTACAAAGGCTTCAACCCTTAAGACCTCCCAGGGGAGAACAGTCTTAAGAGCAAAAGGATTCCCAAAGATTCCAAGGGAAACAGCCCTAAAGCTCTGAGGAATTTCGAGGGAAAAACAGCTTTGAATGTCTAAGAACTCCAGCTGAAGTGACTACAGGCCTACTGGTAGGTCCACTCGGTGCTTTGAGATGCAGTTCAACCCGGTAGTGGTGCCCACATCAATTAGATTTAGGTTCACAGTTAGCCTGGGAGAAGTTTGGAAAGGGATTTTCCTTTAGAGTAAAAGTAACAGCTAGAAGCCACCAGTTGCACAAAAGCCTAGAAGCATTTGTTTAACCTTTTGAAGACAAAGGAAGTTTCTGTTGATTGTTCACCAATAAAAGACTTTGTTATATTTCACGAGCCCTCTAAAGACTGTTTATGGGGAAAATCCTTACGAATTTCTCTTCGGGCCCCCTGGCTTCCCGCTGGGCTAAAGTTGCACGTCCTGTTTTAAAAGCAATTCGTTTCAAGCCCAGCGTGCGACAGAACATATATGCACCCTGGAGTGCCTTTGTATGCTGTCCCAAGTCCCTTCAGGGAGATGTTGGCAGGATATAAATAAAAATTATTTATTTATTTATCTTGTATCCTGCCACCATCTCCCCAAAGGGACTCGGGGCAGCTTACACATGGCACAAATGCCTAAAAACAAAATATGAAATAAAGCACAATATAAGATACAATTGAACAAAACATACAGGCATAAAAAAACAGCAACATAAAACTCAAAGTGCTCATCAACTGAATGGCAGCAAGCTCCTGTAAGATGTGGCCAGGCTGTAAACAATAGGACAAGGGAATGGGATAAGGGGAGAGTTGGAACCATGGAACAAAGGCATGGGATGAAGTGCAAGGTTGCATAAGTATTGCACAGAACAAATATGAACTAGGCATTATCAAAACCTTGTTTGAACAATCAAGTTTTCAGGTCCCCATGGAAGGAGGACAATGTGGGAGCCTGCCTAATCTCCCTGGGAGGGCCTTCCAAAGCCAGGGAGCCACCACCAAGAAGGCCCTCTCCCTCATCCCCACCAACCACACTTGTGATGTTGGCGAGACTGAGAGGAGGGCCTCCCTGGCATATCTTAGAGCTCGCGCCGGTTCATAGTGGGGATGTGGTCATGAAGATAGGCAAGACCCAAACAATTTAGGGCTTTATAGGTACTAACCTGCAATTTGACTACCAGTCCAGTTAGCTGAATTCTGTAATGTTCACTAGGGAGGAGCCAACATCTTGCCCTTATGCTCAGGCAGAAAAAAAAATGTCCTGGATTAATGATAACATTTATTTTATTTATTCACATTTTTTTATATTCCACCTATATCAAAAATTTAAATAAAATGTAATGTATACTCTGTAGACAAAGTCACAGAACACAAGCACAGTTTTGTTGAAGTACAATAAATACATGTAAGGTTGAAACATGCCCAAATAAGTATGTTCTGAACTAAGGACTTTTGGAACATATGACATTTCTGATGGAAGACTCTTCCACAGAGCAGGTACCACTACATTGAATGTTCTGCTCCAGATGACTACCAAATGGATATCAGGAGTATGTAGCAATACAAGAAGGGCCTCTTCACGTGGCATTGTGGGTCTGAAAGATTCTCATTCTTTGATCCTCTTTGGACTTCAGCTCCCAGAATCCCTTAGTGTAGACTAAACTGCCTGAGGCTTCTGGAAGTTGGAATCCAACTCATCTAGAGGAAAACTGCTGTCCAAAGTAATCAGGTTCCAGTTGCCATTACTTCCAAGGCACAATAATGTTTGAACAGCGAATCCCAGTTATCTAAATTCATGTCTCCTCTTAATATTTTATGGCAATCAAAACCACCTCAAGACCCTGAAGGTTTCCATCTAATGCAAAAGGAACCCTTTTTTTTTTAACCTGGCTCCATAATTTGAAAATATTATTTTTGTGCATACACCAATTAGAATCCCACCGGTCATCTTAGTTGGGAGATTTGAGGAAATTAGGTTTATAAAAGTAACTTTTCCCAACTCTGTTTATTTCTGAATAATCTGATCATCTACAGAAACCTGGCATTTGAGAGTGGCATTTTTATTGGTCTGTCCCTTTTGATGCAGTTCTGCTTTGATGCCATGTTTTGTTGACCAAGAATTGAAAACATCAGAGAACTGAAGATTTATTTCATTGCAGAAGGTTCTGGCTTTGCACTCTCCTGACAATTTGACACAATTTGTCACAGATGAGATGGTAGGAATTCATTATGTTAAAATGAGGAGATTAATTTTGTGTGCAGAACATCTTAGCTGGAAGCTTGTGGGATGTGGTTTAATACTGTGTACCTTGTTGAACAAACCTGTTTTATAAAATAACTGCCTCCCAGAGGTAAATCTTTTTCTCTTACTGGATTATACTCCAGCCCACAAAGTGGATGCACTCTATCATAATAGGTGACAGTGTTCTACATGCTGCATTTCATTTTCTTCTGAAGCGAGGCGGTGTCAGAGGGGTCGCCAAAGACCATCAGAAAGCATAGTATTTTCTGCTGGTCATGAGGGTTCTGTGTAGGAATTTTGGCCCTATTCTGTTGTTGGTGTGGTTCAGAATGCTCTTTGATTGTAGGTGAACTATAAATCCCAGCAACCAGAATTCCCAAATGTCAAGGTCTCTTTTCCCCAAACTCCACCAGTGCGCACATTTGGGCATATTGAGTATTTGTGCCAAGTTTAGTCCAGATCCATCATTGGTTGAGTCCACAGTGCTCCCTGGATCTAGGTGAACTACAACTCCAAAACTCAAGGTCAATGCCCACCAAACCCTTCCAGTATTTTCTGTTGGTTGTGGGAGTTCTGTGTGTCAAGTTTGGTTCAATCCCATCGTTGGTGGAGTTCAGAATGCTCTTTGATTGTAGGCTAACTATAAATCCCAGCAACTACAACTCCCAAATTACAAAGTCAATCCCCTCCAACCCCACTAGTATTCAAATTTGGGTGTATCAGGTATTTGTGCCAAATTTCATCCAGTGAATGAAAATACATCCTGCATATCAGATATTTATATTACAATTCATAACAGCAAGAAAGTGACAGTTATGAAGTAGCAATTAAAATAATGTTATGGTTGGGGATCCTTACGGCATGAAGAACTGTATTAAGAGGTCATGGAATTAGAAAGGTTGAGAACCACTGTTCTAAAGCATAAGACAGGAAGAAGTGGCATCACACTGCAGGCAGTCCCCAAGTTATAAACATCAATTTACATATGACTCGTAGTAAAGAATGGGAGTATCTTAATAAAAATACTCAAAAAAAGAGTGAGGTTGCCACCTTACCTTCCTATGAGGCTGAGACAGTGTGGATTGCCTAAAGATACCCAGTGGGTTTCTATGTTTAGCTGGACTCTCTTTTCTTGTCCTCTGAATTTCCAGAATCCTAGCGTTTGAAGGGATCCCAGGGGCCATTTGCCTGCTCTCTGGCAATCCACTCCTCTGTTGGTGAAGAAATTCTCCTTAAAGTTTAGGTAGAATTTCTTTAACCCATTGCTCCATTTCACAGACTATGTAATTGCAGATAATTGTGTCACTTATAGTTCATTGCTTCGATTACAATAAACCAAAAACTATATAGAGAATCAAACTCTTTGGCACTGAAATTACCACGACAGAATGTTTGGGAGGAAGAGAGATAATATTCTGTTTTGCAGTTTGTAATTTTGGCTTCCTTTCTCTCTGCCATGAATCACTGCATGGCTTCGAATATTCAACTCCTTCTTCTCCACCAGACAGGATTCTGTGTGGAAAGATTATGGATCTAATCTAAACAAATTGTACTCTAACAGATTTCAAGAAAAGCTGAGATTTATTAGAAGGGAAGCATATTGAATTTTGAAGATATTTTATGTGTACTCTTTGACTCCTTCCCTCAAGCTGGCAATTGTAACAAGAAAGTATTGTGGGTTGGTGGTTTGTTCAAAATGACAGGGAAACCCCTCTGAGTCCCAACAGGATGCATTACAGAATGTTCTGCTATATTTAAACATTGCATATAGTTCTCAAGATCTAATTAAGAGTTTGTGAGGCTTCTTTTTAAAAGGTCAGTATATTTAATAATTACATCATTTTTTGTAAATTTTTAGGAAAACTAAGCAGGAGTTGGGGCCGCAGTGGCACAGCAGGTTAAACCACTAAGCTGCAGAACTTGCTGACTGGAAGGTTAGCGGTTTGAATCCATTGGACAGGGTGAGCTCCCGTTGTTAGCCCCAGCTTCTGCCAACCTAGTAGTTTGAAAACATCTAAATGTGAGTAGATCAATAGATACCACTTTGGCGAGAAGGTAACGGCGCTCCATGCATTCATATCGGCCACATGAACTAGGAGGTGACTATGGACAATGCCGCCTCTTTGGCTTAGAAATGGAAATGAACACCACCTCCCAGAGTTGGACTCGACTAGACTTAATGTCAAGGGGAAGCCTTTACCTTTACCTTTAAGCAGGAGTTTGTGTCAAGCATGCTCCACACAGATGCTTAACACAAATACTTGATTTGGTGCTGATTGCATAGCCTTGAGATATATGTCATTCAGCAATAGCACCTGGGCATGGCTTCAATCCTGTTGTTAATCCAAGAGTCGATTCACTGAATTAATATGATTTATCTACATTGTGATTCACAATTCAACAATTGGTTCAGTTGATAAACTGTAGCTGGCAACAGTTGACATGGGAAGTGCATCTTTTTTGGGGGGTGGAGTGTGGATGTTTGGTGCATTGTTAGATATACAAAAGTGGTATCTGTGGTAAGCTTCACACAACATATGATTGGCTATCAGTGGAAACACAATGCCGAAGACAAGTGGATGCTGGGTGCCATATAGCAAGGCAATTGGTATGTTCTTGGGTACTTTTCAAGGATGTGGGAAGTTCCATCCAGAATGATTTTTCTCCCTCATAATTTAATACATCTATCAGCTCGAGCTCCTCATGCAGGGACATGAGAGAAGCCTCCCACAAGGATTATAAAAACATCAAATCATCTGGGCGTCCCCTGGGCAATGTCCTTGCAGACGGTTAATTCTCTCACACCAGAAGCAACTTGCAGTCTCTTAAGTTGCTCCTGACACGACAAAAAAAATTAAAATATTTATACCTTGGCTTGTGTTGTGAGGCCTCGGGGCCCATGGAACCATGATATCATAATAAAAGATTAAAACAATAGAAATGATTTACATAGACTAAAAATATAATGCTAGAGATGTGTTCTACATATACTATGGACTGCTAAAAATAAATGGTTCTTAGAGTAAATTAAATCTGAACTCTCCCTAGAAGCCAAGATGACCAAACTGAGGCTGTCATAGGGCCATTCTACACTGCCATTATAATGCAGATTGAACTCTAAAACCTTATTCTCCATCTTCATCACTATAATACTGTACCTTGCTGATGGGAAGCTTCCTACATACCATCTTGGAAATAATCTGTCAGAGCACTGCAGTTCACTGTGTCAAATGCCTTTGCAAGGTCAATAAACGCCATGTACAGAGGTTGACTTCGTTGCTTGTATTTTTCTTGGAGCTGTCGTGCAGTGAAGATCATATTCACTGTTTCTCTGGAGGGGCGGATGCCATTGAGAGGATATCTTCTGAGATAGATTGAATGTGGTTTGCAAGGATTCCTACGAGGATTTTCCCAGCGGAGGTTAAAAGGGAGATATCTTGATAATTTCCACCGTCTGTTCTTCCCCCCTTTTTGAAAAGGATAATGATGGTGGCTTCCTTGAAGTCTGCTGGGATTTTCTCAGTTGCCCACACTTTTTCAATGGGCTGGTGGAGTTGTTGTGTCAGCTCAGGTTCACCCTTTTTAAAGATTCCTGCAGAGATCCTATCAGGTTCACTGGCTTTATTTTTTAGTTAGCTGATGGATTTGCTGCCCCTCCAAACTAGACAGTATTAGAATTTCATCCCTGGTTTGTTGTTGCAGGATATGGCCATATAATCCAGTTCAATCTTCATTATAATGGTGGTGTAGATGGGGCCATACTTTGGATATATCATGAGAAGACATGACTTACTAGAAAAGACAGTGATGTTTGGCAAGGTGGAAGGCAGTAGGAAAAGAGGAATTCAATGTGTTTTAATGAAACATAAACAAAAGATGGGTTGTTGTGTGTTTTCTGGGCTGTATGGCCATGTTCCAGAAGCATTCTCTCCTGATGTTTGCTTCTGGAATATGGTCATATAGCCTGGAAAACACACAACAACTCAGTGAATCTGTCCATGAATGCCTTTGACAATACATTAAACAAAAGATGTATCCTTGGCCAATGGAACAGCTTGAAAAGGTATGGAAGAGCTTGAAAAATGACTCAAATGTTGACACATGATCGACTCTGTTTATATAAAGAACATAAATACTGGTTAACCAGTTTATGTTCTCATTTCCATCCCCCAGCTGATCTTGACTGAATACACAGCAACCACTCTGCCCATTCAGTCAATGCATTTATATATTACTTTTCTAGCCTGCCTCGCTTTTATGGAACTGCAGGCAGTGCACACATGGTATCCAGGCAATGTCATCTAACAACCAAGCTGATGACCTAAAGCTTCCAGTCAAAAAACATGCTGTGCTGATACACCCTGACCTGACTCATTTGTGTCCGCCCCTGCAGTTTTCCCCTTCCTCCTACTGGTTTGCTTTTAGTGGCGCAAAAATAATTCACAATGTTGAAATGGGACTTATAAAAATTAAGGGGTGATACAAGCAGAATTTTCATCTTAAGATGTCATGCCTCTGCAATTCATTTAAACTCTCAGTGATTTCTGAATTGTATTCACCTCTTCCACCATCTGCTTTAGCCTCTTCCCCTCACTCAACCCTTTTCTTATTATGACATGCAAGCAGGTTCAAGAGGTCTCATTTCTCAATAGACTGCAGAACTGTTGGATTTAAAGGACTGCACTTTTATTTTCCTGCTACCTCTACTGAGGCACAATTCAATCCCACTCTGGGAAATTTGCTAAATTGTTGTGTTTGATGTTTTTTAAAAGAAAGAAAGAAAAGAACTGAGAGCATTTCCATTCAGTCACGACTCTGTCACTGATTTGGCAAGCCTTTGTATTTTTTTAAAAAAAGAATGAGAAACAAAGAGGATAGCTTTGCATGAAGAGGAAATCTTGGGGGGAGGGAGGAGCTATATGTTTACATATTGTTGTTTTAATCTGGAGTATCTTCCCCATCAGGCTGTACGCATGAACATATACATTTGGATTTCCAGGGTCTTTTAATTGGATTTTCAATCTAATTTGTCATCTTAAGAACATCTCATATTATTTTTATGGCTTTGATAATAAAGCAGGTCGGGTCTGTTGAATACACAGCTGCCTTCCAGAAGTGAGGACCATGTTTTCTGGACTACAAAACCCATCATCCCCAATCAGCCTGGTCACCAAGTTGGATGTGGATAATGGGGCCATAGCCTAACACAGTAGAAGGATATTAACTTTGGGAAGCTAGTATATAGTGTGTTGCATAGCAGGAGGAGGTGACACGTGGTTCTCCAAACAAACTACAAATAAAATGCAGTTTATCTGGCAAGTATAACCCATGTTTTAATTGTCTCAATGTTGTTACATTGTTATGATCTAATTGATAGTTATATGTTATAGTTGCTCTATATTATTTATTTATTTTTTGCAATATTTCTATCCCACCCTTCTCACCAGCCCCCCCCCCCCCCCCCCCCAGGGGGGCTCAGGGCGGCTGGCTTTAGGTTTTATATGTATGTGAGGCATTACATTTTGCCATAAATATGTTGGAAACCGCTTTGAGTGTTCTATCCCCCTCGCCCCCGGGTGATCAAAGTGGCATACAAGTGAAGTAAACAAACAAACAAATAAATAAACATCACATTATCTTCCTCACCTATACATATGGTTTTAACAAATATTTTGCTGCTTAAAGACTCAGTTATATGGTACTTAGCCCAGTCACTTGGGGCACCAATTAAAACTAGTATAGAAGCTCACTGAAAGCATCTGTGAAATATGGACTGTCACATCTGCGAAGAAAGTTCTCTAGTTAGTTGGAAGATCCTATGCACCAAAGTGAGATGAGAAGACAGCATTGGATGGATTGGTTCACAGTACTACCTCACAGTCCTGAAATTCTCCAAAGGTGCACTTGTCAAAGTAAAAAAATGAGCATTTCTTATTAACCTATAATTTAATAGGTAAGCTTACACTGATGGCATATATATTTTAATTACATCTATGTCAATATTAATAATTATTCAAGTATGTCTATGTCAATTTTCGGGGCCGCAGTGATGCAGAGGGTTAAACGCTGAGCTGCAGAACTTGCTGACCAGAAGGTCAGCGGTTCAAATCCACGGGGCAGTGTCGTTCCCGTTGTTATCCCCAGTTCCTGCCAACATGCAGTTTGAAAACATGCAAATGTGAATAGATCAATAGGTACTGCTTCAGCGGGAAGGTAACGGCACTCCATGTGTCATTCCAGCCACATGACCCAAGAGGTGTCTATGAACAATGCCGGCTCTTCGGCTTAGAAATGGAGATAAGCATCACCCCCCAGAGTCAGATTCACCTAGACTTAATGTCAAGGGGAAACCTTTACCCTTAACTTATGTCAATTCTCTCCAGTCATATGGGAGAACCTAGAGATTTCTCAAGAGAACATCTTTTTAGAAATCTCTAGGTCCTTCAGTGTGATTCCAGTGGAAGTTGACCATAAAGTCCTGTTTTCTAGAGAGGTGTTCCCTTGGGTAAAAAAATAGCAATGTGTTTTTTCACTTTCCTGTGCCCCTAACCCTAGTGAATGTGGAGGTCTGACTGTAATGCAAAAGTTCTATTTCACAGATGAGCTATACATTTTAACAATAAAGGAAGAGAAAGGAACATATGTCTTTTTCTAATACGCTAAATCTTAGAATGAAAAATAAACCCACATGAGGGTAGAAAAAACATGTTGCAGCTAGTGCAGCCAACATGTCATTTGGATAGTTAAAACCTTTTAGAGCTACAGCAAGAAATACTACAACCTTCTGACCTTTTTCACCCATCTGGAGAAACTCCTCAAAGGTTAGTTTGAGGTTGATCCAGTTCCTTTCTTTGGATTGTAGCACTCAGGCAGGGAATTTGCACAATCTGCGCCTGGCTTCTGGGTAACAGGTGCACTGATTCAGCAGACTTATTGCTCAGTAAAGTGTAAGAAAACTGGAGGAAGCAGCAATTTGAAAGAGTCCTGTAATCATCAGAAAATGCATGTTCTCTTAAGTGTCTGTGATAAGGAAGACAGAAGTAACTGGTTAATTATGGACTCTTAGAGGCAATTCTCAGGTGAAGATGTTGAGTTCTCCAGCTCCTTGAACTATTGTGAACTCCAACATTCTTCTGTTTCTTCCCATAGCTATGAGTCAAAGCAACACCATCTATGTACAAAAAGGAATCCAAAGCAGGGTTAGGGAGGTAAGGCTTACAAATTACCAACTGCCAAGGAAAAACAGGAATGCTGAATGAGGACTGAATATCATCAGTGTCCATTGGGTACTTACCGACTGCTGGTGGGAAAATGGCAAAACAGATGGAGAGCAAATGAAGGAAGCATGTGGCTATCAGAATGGCAAACCAAACAGGAAAGTTCCACATTGCATCATCTGTTGCAGGTCTCACTTTGTGTTGCTGATGGCAGGGATTGTTAACAAGTTAACAACATATTCATAACCCCATCTGATGGAAGTGAGTTGGAGACCATGAAAGCATATGCTGAGTCAACCTTGTTAGTCTTTAAGCTGCCACAATATCTTTGTTAGCATATAAATAGTGGACTTGCAGTAATACTGAGATGATGTGTGATGATGACTATTTTGGACAGAATTCAGTTTCAGCCCCTTTGTTAAGTATGCTTTCCTGAGTACGCTTAACTAAGCAATCTCTCTCGGCCTGATTTCCCTCCAAGCCAGATGAGAAATCGAGAGAACCGTAATGTGTTTGCAACCACTACTTAGCCATGATTGTGGCACAATTGTAATAACTGGAAATCCTCCATCTCCTACTTTAGTGGGCATCAGCTGTATGGAGGTAAGGAGGTTCATTCTGTTAGTGAATGGCATTTCCATTATGTTTTTTTTGAAATTTGGGCCACAAAAGTTTATTTAGTTAAGTAAACATAACTAAGCAGGATCCCACAGTGGCACAATGGGTTAAACCTTGTGCCAACAGGACTGAAGACTGACAGGTCAGAGGTTCAAATCCAGGGAGAGCACGGATGAGCTCCCTCTGCCAGCTCCAGCTCCCCATGCGGGGAGACAAGAGAAGCCACCCACAAGGATGTTAAAACATTGAAACATCCAGGCGTCCCCTGGGCAACAGCCTTGCAGACGGCCAATTCCCTCACACAGTTTCTCAAGTTGCTCCTGATAGACCTAAATGCGAAACCAATTTTTTGGGTCAGGAGTGACTTGAGAAATGGCAAGTCACTTGCAGTGTGAGAGAATTGGCCATCTGCAAGGACGTTGCCCAGGGGACACCCGGATGTTTTACCATTCTGTGGGAGGCTTCTCTCATGTCCCTGCAGGAGAAGCTGGATCTGACAGATAGGAGCTCACCCCGCTCCCCAGATTCAAACCAATGATCTTTCAGTAAGCAGTTCTGCTGGCACCAGGGTTTAACCCATTGTGCCGCCAGAGGCTCCTATGCAAAACCACTATCAGGAAGCAACTGACTGATAGCCCTACTCCTGCCCATGAGCAATCTCCATTGGAAAAAGCAGAAGCAGTATCTCTTATTTTTAAAAAGTTGTATGTAAACAATTTGTGAAGCTTGCCCAAGAAGCAATATTTAAAACAAATAAGTGTGTTTATTTTATTTCTTGGTTACAATTATACCCCAACTTTCATCTAAATCAGGGGTTCTAACCCCTTTGGGGGTTCATGGAAAGATTTCAGGGGGTCCATGAGCTCAAACTAAAACAAACAAAACAACAACTTATTATCTGACCTTTAAGTAAAACCTAGTATTTCCTTCACTTATGAATGTATGCAATAAATTACAGAAGTATTCATTTCATGTTGCATTACAGTTGTTGCATATCTCAAAAAAGTGCTTATGTTAATTTATACTTTAAAATTATGGTGTCGTTTGGACACAATGCTAGAGCTTATGCTATTACAGTCCTCCTGTGTATTGTACTATCATTGCTGAGTGAAGAAAACCATCTGCTTCTACATTCTGAGAAGGGATTTCACCTGACTGGCAAAGAGGTCCATGGAACAAAAAAGGTTAAGAAACCCTGTCCTACAGAGACAAACCAGTACAAAAGACCTTCATCCCAATTTTTTTAACCTCAGTACTAGCCCTCTTGAGTTAAGTTAGGTCTATGACAGTTAAATATTCCTATCTCCTCTATGATGGGTTTACTAAAATCTGAAATGGAGACAGCTATTTCTTTTAGAGAACTAGATTCCGTCCCTGGAAAAGCACAAAACAAAAAGCATAACTTCACAGAAACCTCTGAGAATAACACCCACTCCATGCTTTAACACATTTTTGTAACAGAAGTGCAATCAGAGACTTATTATTAGTCATTTTAAAAAATGTGAAGAGAGATTGTCCCAGCTTTGAGCATCATATATAAAAACTTCCTCAGCTCTGCACAAAGAAGAACAGTTTTACATCATTTTATATCATTATTGGCCTCCGTTGTGCTTTGCATTTTATCATCAGCACAGAGTAGCTTAAGAAAGCCAATGGGTGAAATTAAATATATGTGAGTAAAATTGAGGATAATCAAGACTCCCTTATAGGAAGCTTTTTAAGAAGGCAATTTCTGTTGCAGCTGCTTAGAAAAGATATATAATCTGCCAGAATGTTGGCAAGACGAAATAATTAAGCATTCAATGATATATTTTTTTTAAAAACCCACAAGTTGTAGAAGTAGGTGTTAAAACAGAATTAGCTTGCAATTATGACAGTGGGTATGGATATGAATCAGAAAATACACTGCCTGCTTTCAAAAGAAGAACTTCAGTGTAACAGATCAAAACCATCAATTTAGAAGACAAGCTTTGGATTTTCACCTTGACTCATCAGCCCAAGCTCATTGGATTGCAGAGATCTGATGGAGTACTTAATTGTTTGAAATAACAGGTTTTGCTTTGTGTGTGTGTGGTTTAATGCACGCTGCAGTGCACACGGGGCCCATGATGATTAATCAAGCAGAATGCAAATATATTCTGTTGATCAACAAAAGAGGGGCACTAGATTGAAATATACAAATAAGAAAAATCTTCTCAAAGAATGAAATGGGACAGCCTAACCAACATGTATTGGTTCGAGCAGGGGTCCTCAAACTAAGGCCCGAGGGCTGGATACGGTCCTCCAAGATCATTTGCCCAGCCCTCACTCAGGTTCAACTTAAGTTTGAAATGACTTGAAAGTACACAACAACAACAATCCTATCTCATCAGCTAAAAGCAGGCCCACACTTCCCATTGAAATACTAATAAGTTTATATTTGTTAAAATTGTTCTTCATTTTAATTATGGTATCGTTTTTGCACTATACTTAAGATATGTGCAGTGTACATAGGAATTCATTCATTCCCCCCCCCCCCCCCCCCAAATTATGATCCAACCCTCCAACAGTTTGAAAGACTGTGACCTGGCCCTCTGTTTAAAAAGTTTGAGGACCCCTGGGTTAGAGCTTATCATACCTTAAATGTTTGTAGAAATCAAAAACTTCACTATGTCGGTCTGGATCAGTATGCAAAAGGAACTAGGAGCAACTTTGAAACTGAAAGAAAGTAATAGCTAGCATAAGCTTTCATAGACTTAAGACCACTTATTTTAATGCATGAATGAGATGGATCTAAAACAGGCATGGGCAAACTTTGGTCCCCCAGGTGTGTTGGACTTCAACTCCCAGAAATCCCAGCCACCTTAGCAGCTGTTAGGATTTGTGGAAGTTTAAGTCCAAAACACCTGGAGGTCCAAAGTTTACCCATGTCTGATCTAAAAGGTGCTGCAAGATCCATTTGCTTGTTGTTGTTTATTCGTTCAGTCGCTTCCGACTCTTCGTGACCTCATGGACCAGCCCACACCAGAGCTCCCTGTCAACCGTTGCCACCCCCAGCTCCTTCATGGTCAAGCCAGTAATTTCAAGGATAACATCTATCCATCTTGCTCTTGGTCTGCCCCTCTTCCTTTTTCCTTCCATTTCCTCCAGCATCATTATCTTCTCCAAGCTTTCCTGTCTTCTTATTATGTGGCCAAAGTACTTCATCTTCATCTCTAATATTCCTCCCTCCAATGAGCAGTCGGGCTTTATTTCCTGGAGTATGGGCTGGTTGGATCTTCTTGTGGTCCAAGACACTCTCAGAATTTTCCTCCAGCACCACAGTTCAAAAGCGTCTATCTTCTTTTGCTCAACTTTCTTTCTGGTCCAGCTCTCACATCCATAAGTTACTTTGGGGAATACAATTGCTTTAACTATACAGATCTTCATTGTCAGTGTGATGTTTCTACTCTTAACTATTTTATCAAGATTGGTCATTGCTCTCCTCCCAAGAAGTAAACGTCTTCTGATTTCCTGGCTGCAGTCTGTGACTGCAGTAATTCTTGCGTCTATTGCTTATGGGTTTGTAATTCAAGAAAAATAACTAGGGTAAAGGTAGGACAGATATGCTGTCTTCAATATGGGTTGTGAATAGAATGAATCAGAGCAGAAGGCAGAGAGAGTACCCGTTTTTAATTTCAAAGCTGTTGTGATGCCTCTGAGAAATATGGCTGCCTGCATCTCCAATTAACATTCTAAAAAGCAAGTGGATTTGGTGTGTACCTTGAAACACAATAAGGGAAAATATGAAGAGTTAAGTGTGTAGATACAAACAGACTGGTGGCCTGTATACTTGTACAATTATTAATCCATAATGTACACTGATTGCTGACCCATTCACCTTATATATAATGAACAAGTATCTATCAGTTCACATATCTATCTCATGTATATTCCTGCGGTCTAGGTACCCTTGCTATGTACTTCAGACTAAGTAGATATCTCTTCAAGTCTGTTACACAAAGGGTTCATACACTGTAAAATTAATGCAGTTTGACCTCACTTTAACTGCCATGGCTCAAGCTATGGAATCCTGGGAGTTGTAGTTTGGGGAGGCACCAGTACCCCTTGACAGAGAAGGCTAAAAACCTTGTAAAACCACAACTCTCATGATTCCTGTCATGGATAGGGTGGGTGAGAGTTTACTGACTGATGGCTTGGCTATAGAACTGGAGTCTCTCCATGAGCAGCAACTCCCTTAGCCATATACAGAAGGAATGACTACTTAGCCTGCTGGCCAAACACAAGAGATTTCTGTTGAGCAGGCTGAGAAAGAATTAACTGTTCCTGTCTCAGCTGAAAAGCTCTTCAGGCTTGCCAACACCAGAGATCACCTGTGAAAGTAGCCTTTAAGGGAGTGGAGTGTTACCCGATTGCTGACTGCAACTTAGTATCCATGCCAAGACATTGGACCCTTGTGCACTCTTGTAATATTGGACTGCGCTTAGATACCAGCTGTGTACTTGTGGACTCAACTTTGTTACTTGGTTTTCTAGCAATGGGCTCTTGACCCTGGACTGGACATTGGGCTTTCCCTCCTGCTTGTTTCCTTGAGTTTGGTACTTCTGTGGATTAATTAGCTAGACCTTGTGCATTTCTGTCTGGATTTTGAGATTGAAGTTAATGACAATTCCACACCATAGAGCAATTGTTGTTGTTGTTGTTTATTCCTTGCTTTTTTCCTTCCACAAAGGAGACTCAAAGCAGTTTACATTAAAAGCATTTCAATACGATTAAAAATCTACAAATATACTAATATTAAAACAAAATCAAATATCAATGGTATTTTAAAAAATCACAGTTAAAATCCATAAAAATAATTTTAAAGTGGAGTCAAATTGCATTAATTGCATTGCAGTTAAAGTGGAGTCAAATTGCATTAATTATCTAGTGTAGATGTACCCAAAGACATATAAACTAGTTTTAACAACCAGCTGAGTAAAATACATTAAAAAATGTTCAGTGTTATTTCTGAATAGTCTTCTGGGCTTCAAAGGCAACTGCATGATAATCTATGTTAGACAGAAAGACTGAAGACAATGAATATAGAAAAGGAAAGTACTGCAGGCATAATTTAGCCTTTGAACCAAGTATTCCTGAAACAGAATGTTCTCATGCAGGATTGTTAAATCCTTCATAGATGAAAACACCTGTTTACAACCAAATCCTCTTTCCTTCCTCCCTAATTATATACTGCTGAGGGCTGTATTTTATCTTCTGTAACATGAAGTAATTTACTTTTTGGGCAGTTCTTGTTCCCCATTGTAAAAAGCAGGAGACAGCCTCCCATTTCTGACTGAATTTATGCTAAAGAAAATTGTTGCACAGTTGCTTGCCATTCGTTTACAATCAGTTTGTCTGGGAAATAGGAAGCTCTAGCACAGTGGTTCTCAACCACGACCCCTTAATACAGTTCTCAACCACGATCCCTTAATACAGTCCTAGATCTAAGGAAGTAATGCTACCCCTCTATTCTGCTTTGGTTAGACCACATCTGGAATATTGTGTCCAATTCTGGGCACCACAATTCAAGAGAGATATTGACAAGCTGGAAAGTGTCCAGAGGAGGGCGACTAAAATGATCAAGGGTCTGGAGAACAAGCCCTATGAGGAGCGGCTTAGGGAACTGGGCATGTTTAGCCTGAAGAAGAGAAGGCTGAGAGGAGATATGATAGCCATGTATAAATATGTGAGAGGAAGCCACAGGGAGGAGGGAGCAAGCTTGTTTTCTGCTTCCTTGGAGACTAGGACACGGAACAATGGCTTCAAACTACAAGAAAGGAGATTCCATCTGAACATTAGGAAGAACTTCCTGACTGTGAGAGCCGTTCAGCAGTGGAACTCTCTGCCCCGGAGTGTGGTGGAGGCTCCTTCCTTGGAAGCTTTTAAACAGAGGCTGGATGGCCATCTGTCAGGGGTGATTTGAATGCAATATTCCTGCTTCTTGGCAGGGGGTTGGACTGGATGGCCCATGAGGTCTCTTCCAACTCTTTGATTCTATGATTCTATGATTCTATGATCATGATGTGGGGACCCCCAACCAGAAAATTATTTTTGTTGCCACTTCATAACTGTCACTTTGATACTGTTACAAATTGTAATGTAAATATTTGATATGCAGGATTTTTCCATTAACTGGACCAGCTTTGGCACAAATACCTGATATGCCCAAATCTGAATGCTGGTGGGGTTGGGAGAGGGGTGTTGATTTTGTCATTTGGGGGTTGTAGTTGCTGTCATTTATAGTTAACCTACAAACAAAGAGCATTCTGAACTTCACCAACAATGGAATTGAACTAAACTTGGCAAACAGAACTCCCTTGACCAACAGAAAATACTGGAAGGGTTTGGTGGGCATTGACCTTGAGTTTTGGGGTTGTAGTACACGTACATCCAGAAAGCACTGTGGACTTAAACAGTGATGGATCTAGACCAAACTTGGCACAAATACTCAATATGCTCAAATATGAGCACTGGTGGAGTTTGGGGAAAATAGACTTGACATTTGTAAATTGTAATTGCTGGGATTTGTAGTTCACCTACAATCAAAGAGCATTCTGAACCCCATCAACATTAGAATTGGGCCAAACTTCCCACACAGAACCCTCATGACCAATAGCAAATACTATGCTTTCTGATGGTCTTTGGCGATCCCTCTGACACCCCCTCACAATTCCCAGGTTGAGAAACACTGCTCTAGCAGATGCTGTGGTACCTTAGTGTTCAAATTCAATCTAAACCTCATGAGAAGGAAAGATAAGCTCCTTTTGACAGTGGAACCAATTGCCAAGAATGGTAGCAGACTTTCCCCCTTGTTTGAGGTTTTCAAGCATCAGCTAGACAGTCGTCCCTTCGGGATGCATTAGTTCTGGATTTCCTGCAATGATCAAGGGTGATTTTATGCATAGACATAACAGAGACCAATACAGATACCCAGGGACATAGCCGAAACACCAAGGATGATTATGGATACTTCTGTTAACAACATTTTGAAAATGTATATCTGGAAAGTGCATAAATAGGGACATGGATTTCCTAGGGCTATATCCCAGAAAAAGAGTGCTCGTGACAATTAGAATCCACTGGCATACATATTTTCTTTTCTCCATTATTCTTTGAAGTGCTTGAGAAAGTATGTTAACCACGCCTCCGTCCCTCTCTCCCCCGCTCTCTCTCCCATTGCTTTTGGAGGAGGGGGCGAGACCGATCTTGAGTCATTTCAGAAGTGCCATTCTAAGAACTCTGTAGGCTACCACCAGCAAAAGACTAAACAATTGTGGCTTAATAAGAGCCTGGGCTCTTGGAAACCATTTTTCTATTTATAGAGCATCAGTTGCTATGGGACAAAACAGCTCCAAGTAGTTCTGAATAACTTATATTTATGTGGCACTTTTATAAAGGAGCAGATTTGTAGAAATCCTTGGCTGCATAAACAAAGTTTCCTGGTTTGAATCACACAAGTGTCACTTCTTTATTATTATATATTTGAGTCACTAGGGAATATCTTGCTTGTCAGGGCTTGGATTTTAAAAGATCATGCTTATCTTATAGTCATCACAATCCAGGCACTCTTAACAATTCACTTGGAATGCAGTTATTTGGACCTTAATCCAGTTCAACACACCTTGCCTTTTACACCACAGCTTTCCAGAAAATCTTGATTTATTTATTTTTTTTCTCATTTGACTGTCCATCCGAAAGAGTCTTGCATTGCTGTGGAGTTGGGGGAAGATGATAGTGGTGGCCAAAAAGGTTGGTGGGAGGTGAGCTGGGGAAAGAGGGAATTGGATTTCCCAGTGTGAATTATAAATTTCGAGTTTGCCAGCATGGTTGACTTTCTATTTTATTTTATTGTATTTTATTGTATTTTATTTAGGAGATGTATGTGTGTGGATTCTTGCATATCAGTATATCAGGATTAACACCACCACCCACCATCTCATACAGGAGTGGCCAAGGTTGTGTGGCCAAAAATAATGTGAAGGATTGGAGATTGTTAACCACCTCCTTACACCAGGATGAGTTTGCCAAGGGGAAATGTATGGCAATGTCACTGGATGTGTTTGATGTTTGTGGCATTAATTGAGGTACTGTGAGATTAATGTGGATTGGAAAAAATGTGGTTCCAAACAGGATTCCCCCCTAGTGCCCCCATCAATCTAAACATACCCTCAGATAATTATAAGAAAATCTGAGATGAGTGAAGTGTAGCACTTCAGATCACATTGGACTGTTACTCCTGGCAGCTCCAGCCACTATAGCCAATGCCGAGGGATGCCTATATGTTCAGTCCAGCTTCTGAAAGGCCACACTCTACTCACCCTTTCATACTCCTAATGTGCTAATCTCCTGATGGCTGAGAGATCAAAGTGCATCTAGCCAAAGCATATCTGTGCTGAGTATGACGAAACACCCTTCTATGCTGACCTTTTAAGCAGGCTTGATTTGGTGTCCCAGATGCTGGATCTAGCTCGCATAGTAGTCCAAAAGGGGCTCTCTGAGCCACCTTGGTGGCGGCAGGGAAATCCCACTGCCAGTCACAGAAAACACAGTTTGGCACTATTGGGAAGACACTCTAACTGTCACCTCTCCATAATGTATCTTTCTCCAACCATTGATATGACTACCAACAGCAGCAACAACAATAATCTTGTTATGTTTCAAACAACGTCAACAACAACTTTATTTTTATACCCCGCCTCCATCTCCCCAAAGGGACTTGGGGCAGCTTACGCACGGGACAAAATGTCCACAAAGTATTAAAACAAAAACATCAAAGCAAAAACAATCCATTAAAAACAAAAATATAATTAAAATAAAACATAGCAAACCATAGCAAATAGATAAAATACAATTAATTAAAACATCAGGATATAAAAACAGCAACCTTAAAACTATTTGGTTATGTATTTATTTATTTCGTATCAAAAGCATTGCATAAATTAGTATAAAACTGATAAAAATAGAAGGAGTGCAGGCGGCTAAATATCTTTTGACGAAAAACAGGCAACAGCAATGGCATTGTCTGTAGCCTCCAACAATTCTTCCTCTGTACATGAGGCAGGGCATAGTGGACAAGCATACAGATGAGGAGTTGTCTGTTCTGCTCCACAGACATACAAGGTGTAGGATTCTTTTAGGTAGTGCCATAAGGAGCCCCCGGTGGCGCAGTGGGTTAAACCCCTATGTTTAGCTACTCAGAGGAATACTCTTGCTGTTGCTGAGGGAACGTTAAGAGAAGTGGTGATTCTCATGAAGCTTTTCCTTGATTTGAGTCTACTGGGAGGAGGCTGATAGCTGTGCAGTGGGTGGCTTTCACAGTGTTCAACCTTATTAATCCAAAAGCATTGCTTTTAAACTACTTGGTAGGTGGTGCAGAAGACCTCTGGACCTTGCAAAGAAGTCTGGGAGGAAGAGACGGAAATGCTTAGGAACCTACCAACTGCCCCTAGCTTGGGGGTAACCCAAATCCTGCTACAGAATTTGGGTTCTCCCTCAGGTTAACCAGGATCAGCCATGTGCTGTGGGGCTGAATGAACCACACATTGACCTAAGTGGTCAGTGCTGATGTGCCCTAAGAGAATAAATGTTTTGCCAAAGAAAATTCTGTACCTAAAAACACAACTGGACAAATGGGTACACTGTTTTAAGATCAAGTAGTCATTACAATATGTAAAATGTTCAAATAATTGTCTAGCACAAACAGCAGCAATAATTCTGTCAGCAAGTTTGGGCAACATGTTGTTGGAATGCAGCTCTCATTAGTCCTAGTAAATAAGCAATGAAAAGAGGTGATGGGAATTCCAGTTCAATGATATCTGGAGAGCCATGCATACACTGTCTCTTTTGTAGGTAAACGTGGCACATTCTGGCACATTTTATTGTATACTACTAAATTACAACATTTATATAAATATTATGAAAATTCAGCACAAAAATTGTGGGTTTTTTTTTTAGTACCAATAGGTTTCATTCCTGTGAGTTGACTGCTGCAAGCTTATTCTCCAGAGGTGTCAAACTGCAACTTCTATCACTTCCAGATGTGTGAGATTTCAGTTCCTACCACCTCAAGTCAATCTGGATGGGGAGGGTGAAAGTTGTATTCTCACACAACTGTGTGGAGCAAGGTTGGGGAAGTCTAGTGTAAGGAAATGTTTTATTTCCCAGTTGTCACTCAACACTGACAGCTTATGTTTGTGACCTTCACTTCAGAGTTCCTCTGTTTCACTTCCATAAGAGAATGCTTAAATATAACATGTGATTATATTACTAGCTATGCTTGGCCAAGTGCTACATTAACGAGAGGAGAAAACGGTTATGATAAGACCAGGACAGCTGGGGTTCATATTAACTCAACGCATTCTCACTGCTTTGTGTCTTCTCTGTGAGTTGCTTGTTGCACCATTTTCTCATCCTGGCACCTGCTATTAATATGCTGTTTCAACTCAGACTGAGTTGTGAAACAAAATCTGAAGTGGTACATGAACCCACTGTATTCTGCTTATTCTGGATGTGAACGACTATTGCAGTGGTGCTACCGCAAAGTGTGGCCCTGAAGTGTGAAATATCTATCTATCTGCATAACTCCACCTCATGTATAAGTCAAAGGCAGGGTTTGTGAGTAAAATCATGGATTTTTATATAAGCCGTAGATGAATTGAGGGCAATCCCACAGAAAGGAAAAAATGCTAGTACTGCTTCAGTGGCCAAATGCCCCTGGTTGCCACCACCAGCATTTTCCTGCCCAGACATTTAAAAAGTCCAGAAGCAGTACAATGGCAAAGAGAGTAGAAGGGGTCAGTGCTTCTTTTAGGTTCTCCCAGGAAGGACTAAGCTCATACCTTTTGCCACTCTACTCAGAGTTAAAGTATTGGTATTTACATTGAGCTGTTCATAAGTAGACTCAGTTTATTTGGTTCCAAGTTTTCTTCTAAAATTGCTAGACTTATACAGTACATGAGTATACATAGTCAGTGGCTTCATTTTAGCTCACTTTCTGGAAAAATGCATGCTATTTTTCAAATAATTTTCCACTCCAAATCCACTTGTGTGAAGGAACATATTGGGGACCCATCCAGACAGTACCCTTATCCTAGGAGCTTCTGCGGCAAACAGGAGTGTGGCCAGACAACATTCCCCGTAAACACGAAAGCAATCACTACAAAAGGCAAAAATACCATGAGATTTCCAGATGTAAGTAATGACAAAGTTCAGTTCCTGACTTGAAAGTGTGTGTTCCTGTTTGATTGTGCAGTGTTGACTTGAGCAGAAGTGGTCCTACCCAGTAAATTTTGTTTGTGTGGCAGATACTTCAAGAAATGTCTGGAGGGCACCGTTTCTCTGGCCAGTAATTTGCTGCAGTGATTCTCCGCATATCTATATATCCACATCGTTGGTGGGACTTCTGCTAAAGTTTCAGGTGGATGTCCTGTGGCGACCATCTTGGGAGCCTCTAAATCTTGCAACAAAGCATCAAGTGTGGACAACGGAGGTAGAAATCCCAGGACCAACTGGTCTGTATGTGGACATCTTCTGAAGTCTCCGGATTTTTTGCCCTTGTTTAAAACCCATGGTTTAGTGTTGCCTGGAAGCACCCGGGGAAATCTCTCTGTGGGTGAAAATCTAGGTGACTCAGTAAAACACAAGATGAAATGGTTTTGTGAGATACCTGAACGGCAGTATTTTCTTTCTTTGTTCTCCAATTGTCATGTAGGACTTAAAACTGAGCTTGTGTCAGGGCCAGAGGAATGTCACTTCTTTTTATGACACTTGAGATGGTAAAAAGACTCACTCGTGAATTCATTGGCACTTTGGAGGAGTTTCTGTCATCCTTTGAGAGCTCCCCAGAATGTCACTTCTTAAATCAGCCTCTGTGAGTCACAACCTACATGTAGAGACAAAAGATATCTGTGTTTCAATCTGGGCCTCTGTCCTAATGACACATTAAGGTAGGATGGGGAGGTCTGGTTTAATTTTGTTTTTCCTATAGCAGAGGGAAGCATTGTAGAAGGAAGTTGAACCTTCTCCATCACGATGCCAAGATATGACTTCCATGATCCCCACCTCAACCAATTTGATCACTTCTGGAGTCACAGCTTAACTGAGGAGAAAAATATTAGAAATGCAGGGAATGTGGAGGCTGTTGGGAAATAAGATTTAGGCAGTGGGAGACTTTGACAACCACACTTTTTTGCTTCACAAATTAGGGCAGGAAAAAATTTCTCAGTTAAATGCCACATTCTGGGAGTTGTTGGGGTAAACATTTTCCTTAAATGTTAGGTATAACCTGAGCCAAATGTGGGCTGTTGTTGTTGTTGTTCATTCGTTCAGTCATTTCCGACTCTTCGTGACCTCATGGACCAGCCCACACCAGAGCTCCCTGTTGGCCGTCTCCACTACAACAGGCAGAAGTAGGTCTCTGTAACAATTTCCCCTTGGTCTGTAAACCAGTTGTCTTGGGACCATGAGGGAGACTGGGAGCTGCTCAGTAAGTGAGTTCTGGGGACTTTTGCAAGCTATAGTCATCACCTAAACTGGGAGCGACCTAGGGATTATGAATACAAAGCAGTCACAAGTTTAGGAGATGGCTAAGATGATAGTCATTAAAACTGTAATAGTATTGCTGAGAGCAGAAACAAAACAGAAATAATATTTCCACTAGTAATCACCTCCCAACAAAGGATTCCCCCAGGCAGTAAGAGGCCAGACCTTGAAACTGCTAGGCCATTAAATGCTAATCAAGGTGGCCAATTGAAACATCCACAGTTGCCTCAAGCAGACAAGAGTTCTTTCTCCCATCCGGGACACTCTACAGATATATAAACCCCATTTTCCTAGTTTCCAACAGACCTCACAACCTCTGAGGATGCCTGCCATAGATGCAGGCAAAATGACAGAAGAGAATGCTTCTGGAACATAGCCATACAGCCTGGAAAACTCACAACAATCCAGCCATGAAAGCTTTGGACATTCCACTGGTAGCGGAAAATTCTTATAAAAACCAGACTAGATAACTACTCTGCTGAAAGCCACTGGTTTGGATGACTACATCAGGGTACTGTAAAAAAAAAAATCCAATTTAATATGATTTAAGTACTTCCTTGAGGGGCATCAGAATTAAATGGACTATGGGTCCATTTAATATATCAACAGCAGCTTTCCAGGTTTTCGGTTGGAAAACTTCCCCATAGCATAGATGCCAGAGATAGAACCAGTGAACTGCAGTGTGCAAAGCACCTGCTTCAGCATTTGAGTTATGACCGTTCCCTTAAGGTTATTTTCCATTTCCATAAATCATGGCGAATAGAAACCAAAGTACCCTCTAATGTGACTGCTTCAGCAACTAAGAAGATAAGGTTAAAGGGTTATGGCCAGCTCTTTGGACTTCATCAGACACATTGAAGAAAGTGTGCGCGCGTGTGCACGCGTGTGTAGGGGGTTGTCTTCTTAGCAAAGCATATCATCCCCTTATGTTTCAAAAGACATTCTGAACCATCGCATGACTGAGTACAATCCTCGCCCACTCCACATATTATTTTTTTTAATCAGGGAAAACTTCAGTATTGAAAGATTACTATGAACCTCATCCCATTTGGGGGAAGGGAATATTAAACCCCTGACTTTCCCATGCCTGTCTTCCCTCCATTAGACTAGTATTATTATAAACTACTTTGCCATGATCCCCTTCTCCCAGTGCCCTTCCACACAGCCACATAACGCAGAATATCAAGGCAGAAAATCCCACAATATCTGGGTTGTTGTAGGTTTTTGGGGCTATATGGCCATGTTCTAGAAGCATTCTCTTCTGACATTTCGCCTGCATCTATGGCAGGCATCCTCAGAGGTTGTAAGGTCTGTTGGAAACTAGGAAAATGGGGAATGTCCAGAGTGAGAGAAAGAACTCTTGTCTGTTGGAGGCAAGTGTGAATGTTACAATTGGCCACCTTGTTTAGCATTTGATTGCCTGATAGCATTTGATGGCCTTTCAGGTGTGGCTTGTTACTGCCTGGGGGGATCCTTTGTTGAGAGGTGATTAGCTGTCCCTGATTATTTCTTGTCTGGAGTTCCCCTGTGTTTGTGTGTTGTTCTTTATTTATTGTTATGATTTTAGAGACTTTTAACACATATTTTGTTCATTTTCATGGTTTCTTCCTTTCTTTTGAAATTGTCCACATGCTTGTGGATCTCAATGGCTTCTCTGTGTAGCCTGACATGGTAGGCGTTAGAGTGGTCCAGAAGTTTTATGTTCTCAAATAATAAGCTGTGTCCAGGTTGGTTCATCTGCTGCTCTGCTATGGCTGACTTCTCTGGTTGAATTAGTCTGCAGTGCCTTTCATGTTCCTTGATTCGTGTTTTGCAATGATGCATTTTGAGCCCCCTATGAAGACTTGTCCACAGTTGCATGGTGTACGGTAGACTCCTTCAGTGGTGAGGGGATCCCTCTTGTCCTTAGTTGAACTTAGCATTTGTTAGATTTTCTTAGTGGGTCTGTAAATTGTAGATTCTTGATATTGTAGGTACATTCCACAATATGCTGTAGATTTGAGAATACATCCCACAATATCTGCTTTGAACTAGGTTATCTGAGTCTACACTGCCATATATTCCAGTTCAAAGCAGAGAATGTGGGATTTTATTCAGCTGTGTGGAATGGGCCCCAGGCTTTGCTTCCCAGTGTTACGTTAAAAATCTAGCAATAGCACAGTTTTGAAAATACAGTGAAAGTAAAGTGGTGATGCGTATCTTACAATACTATTCCAAAAGGATTACATTAATTTTTAAAAAATTACTCTTCCAGGCTGATGCAGAAGAATTTTGTAAAAGAAGTGGAGCATAGGAGATTGTCCATAGGAACACCCATTCCTCCACGTCACTGAAATGAATCTGACAGTTCCCATTCCATGTGTTTTTGATCATTTTATCTCCTTTCCAGGTGCATCAGGAGCTCAAAAGATGGTTTCTCTTCTCTCCCCCCCCCCCCATCTATACTTTTACTACATTTCAGGGATGAAGTACAACTGATGACAACCAGAAGTAGTTTTACGTTGTATGAAGGTACCCAAGCAAGCAACAACAACAACAACAACAACAGGGTTTTCCTATCATTGCCACTTCCAAGCAAATGGCTTTCAGGGCAGAAAACCCCGAAATTTTCAAAAGGGACAGGTAGAATGAATTGTGGAAAGAAGGAGACAAATCAGATTTTGAACTGGATTCCACTGGTGGATGTAATTGTGCTTAATTTCATCTTTCTCTTTCAACGATATTGACATTTGTGTCACTTTGGTGCATAACCCTGTGTTTTCTACATATGGTTTCTTTTTCAACTGTGGAATCAGGACTACGTGCCTATTAATATTTTATACAATTGAGAAAAGATTACACAGAGAAACATTGACTTAGACAGAAACTAATACTTGGTGAAATTCTGTCTTATCTCTAAAAGGTTAGCATCATAATTAGATTCTATATTTCACTTAATGATATCTTTGCATAATCCAAGCAATGCTATTTTTACTGTCGGGTAAGACTAATTAAATGTGTTATAACATCTTCTCTCTTCTCTGTAATATATGAAGGCATTTTAAATACCCACATTTTATTGAAGATAATTTTATTATTCAACTTCCAGACAAGATGATTAAGTTGGGTAATTTCCAGCAAACTTAGAGGAGAGGAGAGATGAATGTCAGAGTCACGTTTGGTGTTATTTCAAAATAATGTTTGCTCTTCTTATTGTTGTAGTTCTGCTATTCTCTGTGAAATTTTAACTTGTGCTCCTTTTATTTAGCAAGCTTGTGAATGCACATGGGTGCAAGGATGAACCCTTCAGAAAACCCTTGTACACTCAGGGTGTTACGAGTGTTACAAGGATGCTCATAAGAAATGCTGTAAGGTGCAAAGGCATTGCCAAAATTATTAACCACCAGCTTATGTACCCAGCAATGCTATGTGTAAGAAATACTGATTGCTCACTATGTATAATACTGTTTGCATTTGTTTTTATGAATGGTCCCACTAGAAAATGCATAAGGATATGGGTGAACTACAATTTCCAACATTCTTGGTCAATTCCACTCAAATTCTGTCAGTATTAAAAGTTGGTCATTTTGAGCATGTGTGCCAAGTTTGGTCCAGATCCATTAGTGGTTGGGTTCAGAGTGGCATTTGATTGTGCGTGAAATGCAACTCCCAATATCGTGGATCAATTCCTCCCAAGCCCTGCCAGTATTCATAGTTGGCCATGTTGGGCATGTGTGCAAAAGTTTGGTCAAGATGCATTGTTGGCGGGAGTCACAGGGCTTTCTGGATGTGGGGTGAACTGTAACTCCCAAAATCCAGGGACAACCTTCCTCAAACTCCTCCAGTATTTTCTGTTGTTCATTGCAGGGGGAGGGGTCTGTGTGCCAAGTGTGGTCCAGATTCATCATTGGTTGGGTTCATAGTACTCTCTGGATGTGGATGAACTCTAAGAGCAATTCTCCCCAAACCCCACCATCATTTAAAATTGGTCATGTTGGTTTTGTGTGCCCAATTTGGATGGAATCTGTCATTGGTGGGAATCACAGATCTATCTGGATGTGGGGTGAACAGTAACTCCCCCAAACCAGGGCCAACTCCCCCCCCCAACCCCTTCATTATTTTCTGTTGATCATGAGGGGTGCATGCCAAGTTAGATCCAGATCCATTGTCACAGCACTCCTGGAAGGGGGAGCCTGTTGCACTCCAGGACAGGAAAAGCCCTCTGACTTTAAATACCACTCCATTGAGAAACAATCCTTTTATTGAAGATAATTAAAAAGCAGTAAAGTTAAAAAAGCACTTTAAAAAAAGGTAATTCCAATTAGGTAGGAAGATAAGCAGGAACAAAGTAGTCCAGGGTAATAGTCCAGCAAAGTCCATAAAAACAAAGTCAAAACTTCCCAAATAAAATGCAAGAAAACAGGAAACATGAATCCAAGGCATGAATATAAAAGCATAGAATCTAAGAATCAAACCCATGAAACAAAGGTACTTAATTTTCCAAGCAAAGCTTCCATGAAACAAGGACGAGACCTTGACTTGATTCCAAACGATGCTTCATCTGACTACATATCCTGTACTTGGGACTTTTATCTCCTTGTTAGCTATGTCTCTAGCACTCAGAAATTAGTTTTGCTTTAGATGAGAATTTCTTATCTTTTTCTCTTGGAGCCTGGCAGAACGCCGAAGCCACTATTCTGCTCTCCTGTTTTGACTGATCTCCTCCCATCTATCTATATGCTAATTATTTTCTGCAGCTGGGTCAAGTGCCGAGCTGTTTTCATGTTCCCTATCATGGGAACTCTCTGGTAACAATTCAGAGAGCACACCATCATCCCCACACCCCTCAGGGACATTCTCATGGGAAACTACACTTTGAACAAAGATCTCCAGGTCATTCACTGCATCAATATCATTGACCAAACCATTGCCATCTTGAAACTCATTGCCATCACGCCCCACATCCAAAGCACCTGATCCTGAAACACAATCACATGCTGAGCTCCAACAGAGCCATCTGTTGGAGATGCTTTAATTGTGTTTTCACTGCATGGCAGGGGGGTTGGACTAGATGGCCCATGTGGTGTCTTCCAACTCTATGATTCTATGAGCCATATCATAAATTGCCCATAAACATAGATACACTGCCACATACAAGTAAATTGCAATGCCTTTATTTACATGCCCACTTCTACTTTCATGGGGGTTATCTGCCCTCAACCTCAATGAATATGAAAATATGACTGTACTTCATATCATTTTTACACAAACTCCCCTCCACACATACACATTCTTTGCTTGCTTGGGTAGAGTGGTGGAGTAGTACTGGTTGTTGTTCACCCTTTGTTTGCTAATTCTAATTACTCTGCTTTTGAGATCTTACATTTCCCAACAGTTAGAAAGTTATGGGGATAAGTGGGAATAAGAAGAGTAAGATGCATAAACACAGCTGCCACCTCTGACCGTAAGGAATTTGAATTAGTGAGAGAGTATCCTTCGGAGAAATTACATTGGAGAAATGACATTGGATGGGCAGACAATGAAGCAATGTGAATATGCATCCCTAATGTTAAGATGCCAGCACAGAATGAAAAATAAGAAGTTGCAAGTGTCGCAACTCAGAGTAATTTTCACCTTGCTCAAGACACCACCACACACCAAGGCTGTAGGTTTTGTAGTTTATTGAGAAAAAGCAAAATCAAAACAGAGAAATAAAGATGCAAAAGTTCAATAGGCAAAACAGAGTCTTAAATGCAAAGGAAAAGTTCCCAAGATCCAAAGGCAAATAACATGAAGCATAATCCCTTAGCAATGGTCAAACAAGAGTCTATGGTAGACAGGTAACATCAGGATCAAAATCCAAGTCTCAAAGGAGCCGGAAACGTTCCGCAAAAGCCAAGGTGATTCCACAGAAGTTAACCAAGAAAGAGCAGCATTGGACTGACAGAAAATACCTCTTGGCTACATTATCAAATAAGTTTCCCTGACATGAAAGCATTGCGTTGACCTTTGGCTTCACGTTTGCTGGCAAGGTGCATGCTTCTGCGAACTCTTAACTGTAAACGATTCTGTCTACTCATTAATTCACTATTATCTTCAAGGCTAGACAACTCGTTATCTTGGGCCAGCTGGGCCTGATCACCCTGGGAACCAAAAGGAGTCTCCACCTGCAGTTGTGGAGTTTCACTATCTTTATCTAAAGGCACATTCCTTTCTCCTGGGAACAGACTTGCTGTTTCTTCCTCAGAAACCACACTATCAGCCCCGTCTGGAACATGTATAGAAATCTGTAACCCATCAGCCTCCTCATCATCTTGCAGAAAGTCAGGCTCAGAAGGCCCAGCAGGTGTAGAAGGCCCAGCATAAGGCCCAGACAGTTCAATATCAGACTCAGGCTCAGACTGAGCCACAACAGCAAGATACATAGAGCAGCTGTTAATCTTGCTCTCCTTCTAAGATCTGCTTGACCGCAAGGCATGTTATGATCAGCCCTGGCTCAGTCTACATCCAGTGATGAAGAAGCACTAATACATGAGAGACTGGGGATATAGCCAAGAAAGGAGATTCCTCCTTTAATATTATTTTAAGCAATGACAGTTTATTATTTTAAGCTTAAGTTTACATGCAGTTGGTTAGCTAACAAGCACTCTGAAACATCTATGCCCATCAGTCAGAAACAGAACATCTCTAGCAATTTAAGCAATTAATGTCACACTGCAAAAACAATACCTTCCAGAGATAGCTTTGAGGGTTTTTTTTCCTATTTGTTTGTTAGTTAGTAAGAATATAGAAGGCTTTTCAGGACAGTGACATATTCCAGAAAAGTTTTGTTTTGCTATTCCTGTTTCTTGAGAGAGAATGGCAAAGAGCAGTTTACAGGGCCAGTCACACCATAGGGATCATTTAACTGAACAATGATTGTGTAAAAAAACAGGAATCATTCCCCTTTCTTTCTCTTTCCCTACTTGTTTGAGTTCAGACAGTTTTGGAAGACATTTAATAATAATAATAAGTACTACTACTACTACTACTACTACTACTATGTGGCCCAAATGATTCATTGAAACTTATGTCACAAGTAACACCTGCCAGTAGTAAAGAACTGGTGGGATCATAAACCTGCAAAGGTAGTGGAAAATGAACACGCAAAAATACTGTGGGACTTTCAAATCGAAACTGACAAAATTTTGGAACACAATACACCAGACATTACAATTGTGGAAAAGAAAAAAGTTTGGATTATTGATGTTGCCATACCAGGTGACAGCCAAACTGATGAAAAACAATAGGAAAAACTCCGCCATTTTCAAGACCTCAAAACTGAACTGCAAAGGCTCTGGCATAAACAGGTGGTCCCAGTGGTAATTTTCACACTGGGTGCCATGCCAAAAGATCTCAGCCAGCATTTGGAAACTATAAACATTGACAAAATCTCAGTCTGTCAACTGTAAAAGGCCACCTTACTTGGATCTGCACGCATTATTCGAAAATATATCACACAGTCCTAAACGCTTGGGAAGTTTTTGGCTTGTGATATGAAATCCAGCATATATATCTCGTTTGCTGTGTTTTTGTATCAGCAAAATAATACTTACTTCAATGACTGGAAATTAAGGGTGCATCTTCATTGTAGAATTAATGCAGTTTGACACCACTTTAATTATTGTGGTTCAATGCTGTGGAATCATGGGAGCTGTAGTTTTACAAGCATTCTCTGCCAGTATGCTGGTGTTTCACCAAACAACTCCCTGGATTCCATAACATTGAGCCATACCAGTTAAAGTGGTGTCGAATAACATTAATTTTAAGGTGTACAATTCAAACTAACAGGCTACTTACCAGAGCCAGCACACTATGCAGCTCCATGAGAATAAAATTATTATTATTAGTATTACTATTAAAGTGAAAATGTAGTTTGCACTCCATTTACTCAACAAGGAGGAGAAGGTTCCCGGTAGGTGCAATTAAACTGAGATGGAAAAAAGGCTTGGTAGATTTGGCCCCATTTTCATCTGTGGAAACTTTGGAGGGTATGTATATATCCCACAGACCTTTTTTCAGGGACTCTCAAATCAAGTAAATGATTTGAGAATCCTTGGTTCTTGGTCCTTAAATTTCTAAAAGTTGATTCTACATAATATCTGAGGAAGGTCTTGGGAATGTACACAGGCCAAAATGCATAAGACTTATTTTTTTAAACTGACAGAACTGCTAGCTTTTGAACACCTTGAGGCATGTGTTCCAGTTTTATCTGTGGATTCCATTTCCTGCTCCACTATTTCTTCTTCTATGTCTCTCCGCAAAGCCACTTCTTAGTCATTCTTCAGGTTTCCTTTCACGTTAAAGAAATGGGGGGAAGCTCTGCAAAAGCAATGTGTCGATCTGTTAAGAGAAGCTGCTTTCTCCCTTGCATACTATTAATGACTTGGGCCCACTCAGCACTTTGGCTAAGTAAGGGGTATTGATTTCATTCCCTGTTGATGCACATATGAGAACTCTCTTCTGTTGAAAGCAATGAGTCAGCTAGTTTGCACATAGTAGATAGTGGGGGGGGGGGGGATATATCAAGTGGGTCTCTTTACGTTAGAGATCCTTTGAAAATGGAAGGTACTGAAACAATCTTTTCAAGTGGGTCTTTTTTAATGAGAGTTCCTTTGAAAATGGAAGGTATTGGGATAATCTTTCCCATGATCCGAATCTAAACTCTATTTTAGAATAATGCCTTCATGACGACAAAATAACAAACAAGAAAGCACAACATTACATTCAAGCTTTTCAAATATTGCAAAAGGCAGGGGGAGAGGGGCACACCAAAAAAGGAAAGACAAAAGTGTGGGTAGTGGTTAGAGCAAGCATGGAGAAACTTTGGCCCTCAATTTATCCTTCCACTTTTTGACAAATTTTATGCATATCTCTGCCCTCTTTTTTGGTGATTATTTTTATTATTATTATCTGAGACAATTAGGGGATTATCTTCTCATTGGGCCAGGGGATGTACTATTTGGGTTTCTAATCTTCAGTCTCAATAGAGAATTCAACTTCTTCTAAGTTTAGATTAGATTTAGAATGTCATCTTGAGGGCAGGAAACTGTTTTGATGTTCAAATCACAGAATCGTGTTCTTTTACTTATAAAGCACCATGTACAAGTGATGCCATTACATAAATAAATTATAATAATAAATTATTATGTGCCTTCAAGCCATTTCTGACTTACAGAGATTCTGAAGCTGGTTTTCTTGGTAAGTTTTGTTTGGAGGGGGTTTGACTTTGTCTTCCTCTGAGGCTGAGAAAGTGTGTCTTGTTCAAGGACAAATAGTTGGTTTCCATGACTGAACAAGGATTCGAACTCATGTCTCCTGGGTCATAGTCAAGCACTCAACCACTGCACCATGCTGGCTCCATAATAACCATATACTGGAGAAAACGCAGTTTTCTGGCTTTCAGTTCAATGGCATTGAACTCCATGATAAAGCTTTTGCGGTTTTTTGTTTTTACAGAAGAGTTGACAATCTTATCATCCTGGATCCAAGCTGGGACAATGGGGAATGGTCTATTAGTCCTTTCAGACAGCTATTTCAAAAAATACATAAATATATACACTGCAGCTGCTGACAAAGATTTTGTCACACTTCCCCCCCCCCCCTTAAATAGATACCAGTTGCCTTCAGCCTTGAAAACCAATTCAAAAAAATAATTAGTGCAGTTTGACATCACTTCAACTGCCATGGCTCAATACTATCGAATCCTGGGGCTTGTAATTTGGTGAGGCATCAGTAGTCTTTAGCAGAAGAAACGAAAAACCTTTGTGAAACAGCGACTCCCATGATTCTATAGCACTGAGCCAGGGCAGTTAAAATGGTATCAAACCGCATTAATTATTCTGTGCAGATGCACACATGGAGACAGTGTCGGAACACAGACGCCTTAAAGGGCCAGACTCAAAATTAGTTCCAAAACAGAGTTTATTAAACAAAGGAAAAAGACTCAGAGACACTTAACAAAATGCCTCTGGTCAAAACTCAGTCCTGATTTCAAAAGGTTAACCAAAGCAATAATCCAGATTATCCGGAGAAAAGAACCGGATTAAACAAAGTACTCCGAAAGTCACACAAAACGGCACAGCATGCAAATGGTTAACAAAACAGAGAAGCCGCAGGGAAGAAAGCGTAGTCAAGCGAAGTCCAGGGTCGTAACAAGCAGAATCCGAAATAGCGAAGTTCCAAAGTTCACGGAAGCAACGTCGTAGTCAAACCGGTCCAAGGTCAAGGAAGAGAAAAATCCACACTCACGAGAATCCAAGCCGAGTTAAAAGCACACACGAACAGGAGCAGCAACCTGCAGATCCCAAACCCAATGCTCAACACGGAACAGCAGCGACAAGTCCAGACAGTACCCAATGCACAAATGTATACAGTGTGCATAGGAATTCATTCATGTTTTTTTTCTTCAAATTATAATCCAGCTCTCCACCAGTTTGAGGGACTGTTCTAGAGAATATAGACTGACTTTCATTTTCATTTCATTAGGCTAGAAAGGCACCATAAATTTAGACTGCTTCAGAAAGTTCCAGACTGAAATCCTTGCAAGCCACAATGGGGAAGATCTATTCACCTTAAAAGCAGCTGACTGAAGTTGGAGCAATTCCTTCCCTTGTTCCTATGGCCAAAGATTTTTTCCACTCTTCTGTAGAGGCCAGTATTGTCCTAGAAACAATCTCTGCTCGAGACTGTATGTCTGAAAGATATTATAGCCTTCCCATGAATCAGACCACTGGGTCCATTTAGCTCAATATGGACTGACAGAAGGTTCTCCAGGATTTTCAGAGAAACATAGAAATGGAAGGGACCACAAATGACATCTAGTTCAACCCCCTGTCATGCAAAAAACACAACCAAAGCATCCCTGAAAGATGATCATCCAACTCTGTTTTAAAATTTCCAATGAAGGAGAATCCAGACTCCTCTGAGGCAATCTTAATCCACTGTTGAAACATTCTTACAAATGTAGACAAAACTTCAGTCCCTTCTGAAGCTCCCTGGTTGTCTCTCATCCAGCTGGTCACCACATTTGACTCTTCCTAGATCAGATTCCTGTCAGCCTTCCACATTTGCTGAAGTTAGAGGCACAGGACTTCCTTAAAAAGTGGAAATACTGTAGATAAAAAAACCTTTTTAAACTTCAGGGACCACCCTTCTAGAAGCTTGAGGATCTCTAGTGCAACTTTATGGTCAATATCTGACAGAAGTTGACTACAGAAGTGCTTCAGCAAAATGGTATGGTCAACATCTGGCAGAAGTCAGCCGTGGAGTCACAATGGAGGACCTAGAGATTATTAGAGAGAATATGTTAATCAAATCAATTGAAAATTAAATCTGCGAAAGTAAAAGTAGCAAATGTAGAAAGCCAACCGTGGATTAGATGAGTTCAGGGTTGTGTGTCAGCATAGTTGTAGAGTATATCTATGTCATCACATGTCTGGGCATGTGTATTGGAATTAGGGTGGAAAGCTTTATCTTAAAAGATAAGGTTTCCAGGAATATTTTAGATTAGCACTCCCTAAAAGGAAATTTCCCAATTTCTGCTGTCTGGAGATTATGCTAATTGTAATCCAGAATGGTTTTTTTTTTTTTTTTTTTGTGAAGAGCCCAAGGCTCAATTTAAGCTACCCTAAAGTACCATGTCTTTATTACATCGGTGAATATGATAAACTGAAGCAACCACAATTCTAAAACGATCCATCAGAAACAGTGAGAACAAAGCATAACAGAAGCTTTGCCGTGCTTCACAGGGCACAGCAAAAGAGACAATTATTCTTGCAGTCTTTCTGAACAAGAGTAAACAAAAAATTACTTCTCATTCATGGCACATACACAGTTCCAGGCAAATAAAAAAACAATCCCAATATTAGTATGTGTTTACACCAATTAAAATAGGATTTTGTCATTTTTAGAATACAAAATGTGAGAAGCAGAAAAACAATATGCGGGCTGACCTCAAACATGAATAAGAAAAACCAAAGAGCCCGAATCATCTGTGTTTCAGGTTTGTAGGTTCTGGTTTGATACTCCAAGAAAAATAATAATGATGTAGCATAATTGCTAAAGAAAAAAATGGATCTGAGAAATCCCTGTTTCAGCTTTCATTCCTTTCTTGCATACGCTAAGAATGGAATCTTAGGGTACATCTACACTGTAGAGATAATGCAATTTGGCACAATTTTAACAGTAATTGATCAATGCTTGGAATCCTGGGAATTGTGGTTTGGTGAGGCACCAACACCCTTTGGCAGAGAAGACTTTTGTCCCATAGCTTTGAGCCATGGTAGTTAAAGTGGTATCAAACTCTATTAATTGTATAGTGTAGATGCACTCAGTGCCTTGTCAAAACCCCACTAAAATCCAATGTCAAACCAGCTCAATGTTGGGGTGTCTACAAAACATACATTTCCAATGCACACTGCAATACTCATTCTGCCAGAAACAGTGTGTTTAAAAAACTACCGAAAATTCTGGTTTGAGCCATAAAATCCACTGCAGCCAGCCAGCAAATATCCCATGGAGAACTAGAACCCAAGACCAAAATTCAGAGTGCTTGTGAGGACAGGGCTAGCACTAAAACATTCAGGGGAATAAACTGGGTACACAGTTCAGAGCGAAGGTAAATGAAACAAACACTTCCCACTGGAGAGGAAGCCACAGTGGAATGCTCATTTTTCCTTTCTCAATGGACAGGCTGCTTCTTATTAGTGTATCCTACTGGACAAGGTAAAAAGAAATGTTCCTTGGATCTGCAGATCTTGTGGCCATCATCCCAACTTCCAGGCCTACCTGTGTAGGTGCTCCGCAGGAAAATGGGTTTCTTTAATCCACATCCTGACTCGGTTTAAATGACTGTGTAGAAGCAGCCTAAGTGGTTATCCTTAGACCCTGGAACTCCCTTCTTAGGTCAGCTAGAATGGCATACTTATTGGTCTTTCATTGGCTGACAAAGACATTTTTATAATGACAACATTTTGGAAGTAAAAGTTTGTCATTGTTTCTTTTAAGGGTTTGTAAGAGTGTGCTTTACTGTTCTATAAGAGCAGTTATTTACACTTCTGTTTCTTCATCGTTTCAAAATGTTATAGTTAATGCAACTCCATGTTAATGTTGATCTTATGTATGTTATAATTGTATTTCAATTTGGAAGGAGTCTTGAATGGTGAGGAACAAATAAAGCTTACGATAACAATCATGTTGGAGGACTCAGCTTTCTCAAGCCTCCTCTATATGATGTTTGTCTGTTTTATAATGTGACGTTTATGTATGTCTTATTTGATTTGCAGTTTCCTTAACTCTATATACCTAAAGCAGTGGGAGGGGCTGTAGGTCACGTGACTGACTCAGTGACAGTTCAATGTTCAGGTTTAAACAGGATGACAGTTAGAAATGTCAGTTGAGCTTTGAGCCTGTTAAGAGAATATCTGGAGTTTGTTAGAGTGCAGAAGCTCATGTTAGGAAGTTAGAAACTGTTGAGGCTTGTGTTTTATTTGAAAGTATACTCTTATTAAAGAGAGCTGTACAAAGCAACATAATTTATGAAGAAACTGTTAAAGATTATAAACTCAAAATACAAACTCTCTGAAACATTACTGAAGATTTTAACCCTTGACAAGAAGTGTGCCTGTATCTTTAAATACATGAAGTTATTCATAAACAAAACTTGTTACTTGCTTGCACCATTGGCCCCTTCCACACAGCTGAATAAAATCCCACATTTTCTACTCTGAACTGGAATGTATGGCAGTGTGGACTCAGATAACCTAGTTCAAAGCAGATATTGTGGGATTTTCTTCCTAGATATTCTGAGTTATATGGTTGTGTGGAAGGGCCCGGCATCTGCTGAAAGCACCAAACAGAAACAAAGTATCGACATGCTCAGCAATTAAACCCTGCTACTCCAATTAGATTGTGATCCTAACAGTATGATATATACCCCGATAGTCAGTGATCTGAACAGGTCATGATCAATTATCCCCAATAAATCATATGTGGCCGAGTCCCCTTCCACACAGTTGTATAAAATCCACATTGAACTGGATTATATGGCAGTGTGGACTCAGATAATCCAGTTCAAAGCAGATATTGTGGATTATCTGCCCTGATATTCTGGGTTATATGGCTGTGTGGAAGGGCACTGAAAAGCCACCATGGGGACCTATTAAACAGTAGTTTATTCTTCTAAATTTATGTTGTGGGATGCAGAACAACTATACAATCCCTACTACTATTAAAATTTTAAAAGAAAACTAGGGGGAAAGAAATCTTATTATGCACCAAAATATTTTCTCACATGTAGGAATTTCTCTATCCTCTTTGCCTGGCTTTTTTTGCTACCAATGTACAGCTAAGTCATGTAAATAAAGAAGAGAACATGAGTCTTGAAACTGTACTTCTGTAGACAGCATAATTTGTTGTATTAGTCTCTCCCTTACTTCCTGTTCAGTGACATTTTATATCATATGTGATTTGCAGACAACTAATCAAATATAAGGGGAAATTGTTGGCAGATTTTAACTAATGTTCAGTGTCCCTGAGTGCAATGTAACTTCTTTTGATATGATAATTGTATGTTCTAGTGAAAAATTAAATGATAATTTAGTTTTAGAACATTTGGGCTTTGAATGAATGAATGAGAACATTTGGGAACATTGGCATTTGAGATGATAAACAGAATATCATCTTCATTAATTGTGGCTGAAATCTGTGTTTCCTTCATCTTTTATGTTAATAGAAGATAGGCATTTTCTCATTTAATAGTCTCACAGATGCAGCAGATTTCCCCTGATAAAATTTGAAATATAAGTCAAACATTCCTGATCCCTAATTCCAAAATCTGAAGTTCTCCAAAATAAAAATTGTCCACATGGATGCCCAAGATAGAGATACCGTTGCTTTCTGATGACTCCATTGTACACAAACTCTATTTCATGTACAAAAAATATTTAATTTATAAATTACACTCAGGCTAAGTGTGTAAGGTGTATATTAAACCAAAATGATTCTATGCTTAGACTTCGATCCAATCTCTAAGACATCTCATTATGTACCTATATGCAAGTACAGGTATTATGAAAAACAAAATCCTATTCTGTAGAATCCTGGAATTTGCAGTTTCGTTTAGGGAGGGCTACTGCATTTCATCACATAATAGTCACACTTTTTAATCCCCCTTTTGGATGAATAAAGGAGTATAACTATCATGTGGTGGAAAAATTCCAGCTACAGGGCTTTACTGGTCTGGCCCTACTGTTGATGTTATGTGCCTTCAAGATTGCTCCCATTTATGGTGAAGTTCTCATAGAGTTTATTTGGCAAGATTTATTCAGTTTCCTTTGGTTCCTTTTCCATTTTTTTCTGTTGATTTCCACTTCAACCTTAGAACAGTGGAAGTGCTAGCCCCGAGATGACGATACTACTGAAACTACAGCAGCATGCCTTATTTGTTCCTGTGTGCCTTCAAGTTGTTTCTGATCTATGGCAATCCTAAGGCAAACTTATATTGGGGTCTTCTGGTAGCAATTTGTGAGGGGTCCAGTATCCCATCCCACTGACTGCCTTCCCAACACTTTCCAAATGTGGCTATGCAGTCACACTCTACCTCATCATACTAGAACATGGATCCACTTTAAATCCAGTTTCTGCCTCCTGCAGAATTCTGGGGCTTGTAGTTTAGGAAGAGGGCTTTAAACCGCTCAACCAGGCAGGTCCTGGGCCTCACTATACTACAAACCCCAGAATTCTGCAGGAGGCAACAACCGGATGTAAAGTGGATACAGGCTTTAGTGTGATGAGGCACAGAGCTGGGGCTACAACACTTTGAACTTTCCAGCCAGAAAGACCAGCAAGTCACAGTTTGCAATCAAAACAGTAACATTCCCAAGTTTTGCACCAGATAGCTTCCACCTAGCCTTGTAATTCTGCAGTTTTTGATTTGCATAATCGGTTTCAGCTACTTGCTGAACAATCCTAAGTCAGTTTTAATAGCTGCTCAAAATTCACAAGTCTTTTGCTTATTGTAGGAAACATAAATAGAAGCAGGGCTTTGTTGAAGAGGGTTTGCTGCACATATAAAGTGCCAGATGTTGATATCTTGTTCAATAAATGCTGCAATACAGACATTCAATTGTAAAGGGACAACATGAATAATCTCCTTCAAAAAGGCAGTTAGAATGGTTTATCACAAGACTATTTGTGAACCAGTCGTGAAGACAATTTTGCCTTCAGAATTATTCATTTGTTCATTCATTCATTTTGATTGAATACCTTCCCCCACTTTTTTTCTGAAAAGCAAGGTATAAAACCAGCCACCTCTTCTGGGTTGAATTTTCCGGGCTCTATGGCCATGTTCCAGAAGCATTATTTTCTGGAGTTTCACCCACATATATGGCAGGCAACCTCAGAGGTTGTGACGTATAATGGAAACTAGACAAGGGAGGTTTGTATATCTGTTGAAGGTCCAGGGAGGGAGAAAGAACTCTTGTCTGTTGGAGGCAAGTGTGAATGTTGCAATTAATCACTTTGATTAGCATTGCAAAGCCTTGCAGCTTCAAGGCCTGGCTGATTCCTGTCTGGGAGAATCCTTTATTAGGAGGTGTTAGCTGGCTCTGATTGATTCTTGTCTGGAATCCCCCTGTTAGAAAACAGGGGGATTGTTGTTGAGTGTTGCGCTTTATTTATTGTCCTAATTTTAGAGTTTTTCTTCGTTTCACCCCTCAGTTCAAACAAAGATCCGACTGTGTCCAGTTTCTGATGGCTCCTTTTGAAGATTGCCCAGGAGCAGGAGAAACAGGGTTGCAGCTGGTGCAGGCAGTCTTCCTTTTGCCAAAGAGGAGAAGAAGGCCTGATTAAACTGGTTTCATGACTCTGCAAAAACAAAACAGAGCACTGTATTGTCCAAGGCTTTCATGCCAGAATCACTGGGTTGTTGTGAGTTTTCTGGGCTGTATGGCCATGTTCCAGAAGCATTCTTTTCTGACATTTCACCTGCAACTATGGCAGGCATCCTCAGAGGTTGTGAGGTCACAGCCTCTGAGACCCCACAACCTCTGAGGATGCCTGCCATAGTTGCAGGTGAAACGTCAGGAGAGAATGCTTCTTGAACATGGTCATACAGCCCGGAAAACTCAAAACAGCACAAAGCAGAGTACCACCAGAGATTTTGAATATTCACAAACTAAAGTAACTTAGCTATTCCATACTTGGTAGTTCTCTCTCTCTGATTTCTTATTCTACAAGAGAAGCCCCATGAGGATTTTCTGTATTTTGAATTTCAGAGTTTTGAGCCCTCTTACCTTGGGGACTCTTGTCACTTTTATGCATTGAATAATGAGGCTCTTATGTCTACAGAAGAACCAGCAAGGATTGGATTAGTACTCCTTTGTGTCGTGCTTTACCTTCTTTTGCTTTCCTTCTGCTATCCCTCCCAGTCTTGTTTAATTTCTCATTTATTCTCTCTTGCGTACCCTCCACCACTGTGCTCATTTTCAATATTCTTCACCCATGTATCACACAGAAAGAAATTTCTTTCTGTCCAAACAAGTCGAACTGAGGGGTGCATTAGGAAAACATAATGTTTGCAATGTGTTGTTGAACACATCATGGCCAGAATTGCTGGGCTGCTGTGAGTTTTCTGGGCTGTAGTATGGCCATGTTCCAGAAGCATTCTCTCCTGATGTTTTGCCCACAACTATGGCAGGCGTCCTCAGAGGTTGTAAGGTCTATTGGAAACTAGGCAAGTGAGTTTCCTATATCTGTGGAATGTCCAGGGTGGAAGAAAGAACTCTTGTTTGTTTGAGGCAAGTGTGAATGTTGCAATTGGCCACCTTGATTAGCATTGAATAGCCTTGCAGCCTCAGAGTCTGGCTGCTTCCTACGTGGAGGAATCCTTTGTTGGGAGGTATTAGCTGGCCATGATTGTTTTGATAATGTTTACAGACAGTTCTGCATTGTGGAGAAACAACAGGTTTTAAGTAATGGAACATGTTCATTACAATTAACTAATTAAGTGGCATCCAGAAACATTTTGGCTGTCATATGCTTGTTGCTTGTTGTTGTATGCCTTCAGGTTGTTTCCAACTTCCAGCAATCGGAGGGGAATTTAGCATCTGTTTTCTTAGTAAGCTTTATTCAGAGGGGATTTTGGCTTTGCCTCCCAGTGTGTTTTCATGGCTGAGCAGGGATCCAAACACTGGTCTCCAGTACTTTGGTCCAATGCTAAAATCACTGCATTACACTTGCTTTTATACTTGATCTAAATTCTATTGTTAGTCCCAACCAGCATAAACAGCTTCGAATAAATGGGAATTTGGTGCATCAACAAATACAGGTAAGTTACATTTATTAAGCAGATCTATTCTAATTGGGCTGAATAATTGGATTTGGGCCTTTCTGAAATTGTTTGAAATGCCTTCCTGTTTGGCTACTTAATAAGTGAAAGGAATATTGACAGGAGAAATCAATGGCTACAAAAATAAAATTGTATCAGATTTCAGATGGTAAGATGAAATTGTTTATGCTTCTGCTTAAGACTTTGTCAGCGGATGAGTAGAATTAATTATACATCTTGGAAGGCTCACTGCGAAACATTATTTCATGGACATCTGTTTAATTATCATTCCTGGAAGGAAATATTGCCTAGGTGGAGGCATCCAGCAGACCTCTGCTAATGCCTTCAGGTTTTAATTTAGCTCTGTTTTTCAGGCGTCTTCCACCTTACTCTGCAGTGGGAATATCACAAACTGATTCTACTGCCCAGTACTCTGACTAGTGCAGTAATTTTATCCCCAGATTACTGGAGAGGAAATTGAATATCCAAGAAGGGAGGCTTCTGGGGGGAGGAAGTGAACTCTATGTTACTGAATTAATGGATACAGTGGGCTCTCCATATTCACTGGGTCTCAGGGCACAGGGCCCTGAAGAGGTGGGAAATTCTACAAATACCACCCCCTTTCTTTTTTCCCTGAGATAACACTTCTCGAGGAATCCCTATTTTCTCCAGCATGACTCTGTGGTCAACTTCTGACAGACACTGAACACAGAGTTGTGCTGGAGAAGATAGATATTCCTAGAGGATACATATTGATCAAACCCATTAATAAAACTGTTGTTGTAGTATTGCATTTTAAGTTTTGTATTATGTATTTTAATATACGTATTTTCTGTGTTTTTATACAGTGATACCTTGAGTTAAGAGTTTAATTTGTTCCATGACGGAACTCTTAACTCAAACTGTTCTTATCTCTCTGCAAATTTTCCCATTGAACAGCAGGACAAATCCTGCATCTTCACACCAAACAATAAAAAAAGAAAGATCAACTTTAAAATGGTGGAAGCACAAAGTTGTGGCAAAGAAACACGTTTTGTTCCTACTGTACTCATTCTATGAATGATTTGAGCCGGGTATTGGACTTAATGGTCCATTAGGTTCCTTCCAAATCTATACATCTACAATTCTTTTCAAAGCCATGGTATTCCCTGTAGTAACCTACGAATGTGAGAGCAGGACCTTAGGGAAGGCTGAGCGAAGGAAGATAGATGCTTTTGAGCTGTGGTGTTGGAGGAAAGTTCTGAGAGTGCCTTGGACTGCGAGAAGATCCAACCAGTCCATCCTCCAGGAAATAAAGCCCGACTGATCATTGGAGGGAAGGATACTAGAGACAAAGTTGAAGTACTTTGGCCACACCATGAGAAGACAGCAAAGCCTAGAGAAGACAATGATGCTGGGGATAGTAGAAGGTAAAAGGAAGAGGGGCCGACCAAGGGCAAGATGGATGGATGGCATCCTTGAAGTGACTGGACTGACCTTGAAGGAGCTGGGGGTGGTGACGGCTGACAGGGAGCTCTGTCGCGGGCTGGTCCATGAGGTCACGAAGAGTCGGAGACAACTGAACGAATGAACAACAACAACAATTCTTTTCTCTTTCCTTTGCTGAGTGCAAACTATTTTGTACTTTGAACTCATATTGAACAAAGAGAGGAAAGGAACAAGGGGAAAACCAGAAACTGGGACTGTCAAGAAACTGGGACTGTCAAAATGGTTTTGATTTTTGTAGATTTGATTCCCCACAGATTTTCTCTTTAGGGATCTCTAGGTCCTCCAATGTGATTCTATGGTAAAATTCCTCCAGTTATGGTGGAGAGACTGTAGAGTGCTGACTGTGCTTATATTGGCGTGAATGAAAGAAAATCGGCTGTGTTGAACACTACTGTACTTGTCATTGTGATTTTTAGATGACACCTGCTGGTCAGTTCCCTGCAAAGCAATTTTAAACCAGTTTTGTTTGCATGCATTTCCCCAGTCACTGTAAATTATATAGTACGTTATACACAAAAGCAATCTTGTTTCTTTCACTTTCTGTTTTCTACCTACCAGGGAACCTGTGCTTCACCCATGAGAGGAGATCATTCTGGATTATAACCAAATTTTACTTTTTTAAAATGGAAGCTCAAACACTATTGATTTCTTCATCCCTGCAACCCTTGGAGCAGCTCCAGTTACAATCTGAAACCATCACAAACCTGGAACACTCAACTCCTCATATTTGCAGACATGTCCTACATTTCGTCTTAAGGTTGTGACTAAATGCCCATGGCTTCAACATCAACAATTTTTTACCCCTTTCCTTTGTTGGCTTTGTTCACAATCTGCCTGGTTAAGAAGCCTGATAAACTCAAAAGCTTGCACACTGATTTGTGGCTTTGGCATTGGACTAATCAAGTATAACCCATACTAACACAGACTATGAAAATAAAATGTTTTTACACTTAAATCATGCTGAAATTTATTATTTTCCTGGCTTCTTTGCCTTTTTTTGCTTCTTTACCATTGACTTGTTCTTATTTTAGCAAAATGAATTTTACTTATATATCAATTTTTCCTAAAAACATTCTGATTATCATTAAATCAGGAGATTATGAGGTTTTCCATCTGAGGAACTGGAGAATCTAGAGCAGTGTTTCTCAACCTTCCTAATGCCACGACCCCTTAATCCAGTTTCTCATGTTGTGGTGACCCCCAACCATGACGTTATTTTTGTTGCTACTTCATAACAGTAATTTTGCTATTGTTATTAATTGTAATGTAAATATCTGATATGCAGATTTTTTTTTCATTCACTAGACCAAATTTGGCACAAATACCTGAAACACCCCAATTTGAATACTGGTGGGGTTGGGGGGATTGGTTTTGTCAATTGAGAGTTGTAGTTGCTGGGATTTATAGTTAATTTTCAATCAAAGAGCACTCTGAACTCCACCAATGAGAGAATTGAACCAAACGTGGCACACAGAACTTCAATGACCAACAGAAAAAAATACTGTAAGGATTTGGTGGGCATTGACCTTGAGTTTGGAAGTTATAGTTCACCTACATCCAGAGAGCACTGTGGACTCAAACAATGATGGATCAGGGCCAAACTTGGCACAAATACTCAATATGTCCAAATGTGAACACTGGCAGAGTTTGGGGAAAATAGACCTTGACATTTGGGAGTTGTAGTTGCTGGGATTTATAGTTCACCTACAATCAAAGAGCACTCTGAGCCCACCAACAGAATTGGGCCAAACTTCCCACACAGAAACCCCATGACTGAAAGGCTGAGAAAAGCGGTATACAAATACAGTAAATAAAATAAATAAAATACTGCGTTTTCTGATGGTCTTCGGCGACCCCTCTGACACCCCCTCGTGACCCCTCCAGGGGTCCTGACCCCCCAGGTTGAGAAACACTGACCTAGACCATACTTGAGAAAATTCTGACTTACATACAGATTCAGCCTAAGAACAAACCAACAGAACCTATCTTGTTTGTAACTTGTGCATTGCCTGTACTTGGAAAGAAGGGGAGGCGCAGAGTCCATATAGGGCAGAAGTGAGTAACTTGGCTACACCTGCCATTTGTATGAAGAAATATGGCCCTTTGAGGGATTGTTCCACTCCCTCCTCCATGTGCATGGATTACTTATGTTATTAATTAGATAATGGAGCATTGACAGAAATCATTATATAAAGATAAATCTCTCCTTTTCATATTTCTTGATGGCAACCAGTGAGCTTCAACTGGACTACAAAACTATCGTCCTCCAAAACACATGGTTTGTGAATGCAAAGGATGGGAATAACTCTTCTCAAGTATGGTCTTTTTTCTAATTCTTGCAAGTACAGAGATACTTGCAAGAACACCTCAGCAAGCAAGAGTCCAAAAATGGCAGGCAAAACCCCGGAACCTCAATCAGTGACTGATACCGAATGAGAGACTCCCCCCTGGGTACACAAAAGACGGGGCAACCTGAAAAGCACTGAACAGGCTACACTCTAGGACCACGAGATGCAGAGCCAATCTTATGAAATGGGGCTAAAGAGCCCTGCCACAATCACAGTGGAGGACCTTCTCACAGTGACACCAAAAGCACTACAAGTGGCCAGCTTCTGGTCAAATGACATTTAGTATAATGCCAAGTTTTTATCTTGGTTGTGTTTTTAAATACATTATAACTGCATTTTGCTTCTGACACAATAAACATATAAATAATAACCCCCAATCTTAGCTGTGTGTCGTTTGTAAGTCAGATGTCTGTAAGCCAGGGACTGCCTGTATATATAAACCATGTCTGCACTCCTCATTTCAAGCAAATCAACTATTTGGATGAGGCCTAAGACAAAGTTTGAAACACCTTGCAACCCTGTTCTAACTTGAGAACAAAATGACAGGCAACTCGGTAGAAAAACAACAACCCTGAAGCAAATCTTGTGTAGAGAGAACAACATGTTCCCTTGGAATAACAGTGGTGCAACTTGAGACAAAGGATTAAACAGCACTGCAAGTGACACAACAAAAAGGAATTTCCAATCTACTTGGTGAAATAATCAATAAGAACAATTCTCTTTAATGTGCGCTGATGACTATTTTCAGGCATTCAAATGATTCCCACCACTTGCTAATTACCATTCAATGTGAACTACATAAAAAATCTCCAGGACAAAGGCATCAAATGTAATTGCAGCTGTGCCAAGGATAGGGTAAAAAATACAGCCAGAAAGTGCTCTAAAAACATCAATTAGACAGCATGAACCATTTGGTTTGTACCTATGAACAATCTTTGTGTGCTACAGTAGGAGGGGAACACTAAAGAACAGAGGTGGGGTTCCTGCGGCTGTGCATTTCTATACTCCAACTTCTGTTATCTGACTGATAGAAGCTGGAGTCTAGCAAAATGCACAGGTATAGGATGGGTGACCCTTGGCTTGGAAACAGTCCATGTGAAAGGGATCAAGGAGGCTTAGTAGCCCACAAGTTGAACATGAGTCAATAGTGTGATGCAGCAGCTAAAAAGGCCAATGTGATTGTAGGCTACATTAATGGGCATATAGTGTTGAATTTGACACTTTGGTCAGAGCTCAGCTAAAATGCAGTGTCCAGTTCAGGGCAGCACAATTCAAGACGGATATTGACAAGCTAGAACATGTCCAGAGAGAAAGGTGACCAAAAGGTTTGGAAAAGTATTGTCGAAGGCTTTCATGGCCGGAATCACTGGGTTGTTGTAGGTTTTTCCGGGCTATATGGCCATGTTCTAGAGGCATTTTCTCCTGATGTTTCGCCTGCATCTATGGCAAGCATCCTCAGAGGTAGTGAGGTCTGTTTTTGTCCTACTTCCAACAGACCTCACTACCTCTGAGGATGCTTGCCATAGATGCAGGCGAAACGTCAGGAGAAAATGCCTCTAGAACATGGTCATGTAGCCCGGAAAAACCTACAACAACCTGGTTTGGAAAAGCCCTATGAGGAATTGCTTAAGGAGCTGGGCATGTTAAGCTTGGAGAAAAGAGGGCTGAGAGGTGACATGATGGCCATGTTTAACTATCTGAAAGGATGGCACATTAAGGAGGGGGTGCATTTTTGGAGATTAGGACATGGAGTAAATGGATTCAAATTGTGGAAAAAATGATTTTACCTAAACATCAGGAGGAATTTCCTAATGGTAAATGTTGTTCAACTGTGGAATTTGCTGCTGCCTCAAAGTGTGGTGGCATCTCCTTCTCTGGAGGTTTTGAAGCAGAGGCTGGATGGCCATCTGTCAGGGATGCTTTGATTGTGTTCCTAGTTAGACTAGATGGCCTTTGGGGTCTCTTTTTACTCTACAATTCCACAATAGCCATCATCAACTGCATCCCCCTTGAAATTCCCAATATAAATTTCCCAAAAATTGCACGTCTCCCAGCATGTAAAAATGACACACCAGGAAGGGGGGGGGAGGGAGAGAAAAATTGCTTCCCTCCCCCCCTGCTCTCCTGGCACGTCATTTCTACGTGCCGGGAGAGCTGCTCCAAGCCTGTAATGGAGGCCAGGTAAGTTTTAATTACTTTTCAAAGGGGTCTGGGGGCTTCGGGGAAGGACGCTAGGGCCTCCAGACGTTCTTCCAGGCTAGTCCGGGCAGAACTTCTGGACACTCACCCCAGAAAGCGCGCACTTTCTGGGGTGTGTGTGAACAGCCCACCAGATAAATCCACGAATTTTAAACACGGATTCGCTTGAGATAAAGGCCTGTCTGGATCCACCCTCAGATAACCCAGTTCAAAGCAGATACTGTGAGATTTTCTGCATTGATATTCTGGGATATAGGTCTGTGTGGAATATCAATATCCCACAATATTGTCGAAGGCTTTCATGGTCGGAATCACTGGGTTGCTGTGAGTTTTCCGGGCTGTATGGCCATATTCCAGAAGCATTCTCTCCTGACGTTTCGCCTACATCTATGGCAGGCATCCTCAGAGGTTGTGAGTTCTGTTGGAAAATAAGCAAGTGGGGTTTATATATCTGTGGAAATAACTTGTTTGTTTGAGGCAGGTGTGAATGTTGCAATTGGACACCTTGATTAGTATTTAATGCCCCCCCCCCTCCTGTTGCAAGACGTGTTCCAAGCCTGTAATGGAGGCCAGGTAAGTTTTCATTACTTTTCAAAGGGGTCTGGGGGCTTCAGGGGAGGGGGGTGGGTATTGTTATTGGCCCTGGTTTTTTCTTGTCTGGAATTCCTGTTTTGAGTGTTGTTCTTTATTTACTTTTAAGGACATTCCCCTTCCAGCTGTGATCCGAACTGAATTGAATCACTTTCCCTGTGCTCTATCTAGGAACGATTGCACATTTCTTGATCCCTCCGCACTCAGCACCTAATCACTCAGCCATTATACTGTTTTTAAAATGTTGTACTTGTGGTTGTAACTGTTTTTCTGATGTTGCCGTGATTTTAATTTGTTTTCATTTTATTTTATTGTGTATGTTTTTACTCTGTATTTCCAGGCTTGTCCCCTTTTAAACTGCCCTGATTCTCTTCGGGGAGACGGTGGCGAGGTATAAAAATAAAGTTATTATTATTATTTTACCGACACAAAAACATAGTATGTCACAGCAAATGAGATCTATATGCTGGAAGCCGAACACTTCCCAAGCATCTAGGACTGTGTGATGTATTTTCAAATGATGTGTGCAGATGCAAGTAAGGTGGCCTTTTGCAGTTGACAGACCGTGATTTTGTCGATGTTTATTGTTTCCAAATGCCGGCTGAGATCTTTTGACAAGGCACCCAGTGTGCCAATGACCACTGGGTCCACCTGTACTGGTTTACGCCAAGGCCTTTACAGTTTGATTTTGAGGTCTTGATAACGGTTGTGTTTTTCCTGTTGTTTTTCCTTAATATGACTGTCACCTGGTATGGCGACATCAATAACCCAATTTTTCTTTTCCATAATCATGATATCTGGTGTATTGTGTTCCAAAACTTTGTCAGTCTGGATTCAGAAGTCCCACAGTATTTTTGCGTGTTCATTTTCCACTACCTTTGAAGGTTTATGATCCCACCAATTCTTTACTGCTGGCAGATGGTACTTGTGACATAAGCTCTAGTGCAGTGGTTCTCAACCTACCTAATGTCGCGACCCCTTAATACAGTTCCTTATGTTGTGGTGAACCCCAACCATAACATTATTTTTGTTGCTTCTTCTTAACTGTAATTTTGCTATGGTTCTGAATCGTAATGTAAATATCTGATATGCAGGATGGATTTTCATTCACTGGACCAAATTTGGCCCAAACACCCAATACGCCCAAATTTGAATACTGGTGGGGTTGGAGGAGATTGATATTGTCATTTGGGAGTTGTAGTTGCTGGATTTATAGTTCGCCTACAATCAGAGAGCTTTCTGAACTCCATCAACAATGGAATTGAATCAGACCTGGCCACACAGAAATCTCATGACCAACAGAAAATGCTAGAACGGCTTGGTGGGCATTGACCTTGAGTTTGGGAGTTGTAGTTCACCTAAATCCAGAGAGCACTGTGGACTCAAACTATGATCAATGTGGAACAACTTGGCACGAACACTCAATATGTCCAAATGTGGACTCTGGTGGAGTTTGGGGAAAATAGACCTTGACATTTGGGAGTTGTAGTTGCTGGGATTTATAGTTCACCTACAATCAAAGAGCATTCTGAACCCCACCAATGATAGAATTAGGCCAAACTTCCCACACAGAACCCCCATGATCAACACAGAATATGGTATATTCTGATAGTCTTCGGGGACCCCTCTGACACCTCCTCGCGACCCCCCCCCCGGGGTCTCGACCCCCAGGTTGAGAAACACTGCTCTAGTGAATCATTTGGGCCACAGAGTTGTGCCTTTGTTTGTAGTCTGTCTGTGCGATTTTCTAGCAATAGCTGAGGAGATGATCCATGGTTTCATCAGCTTCCTTGCACAGTCGGCATTTTGGGTCATCAGCTGATTTTTCAATCCTGGCCTTAATTGCATTAATTATTTGCAATTGATTAATTGATTAATTAATGGGTGCCACCTTGTCGTGGTGGGGGGCTTAACTGCTCCAAGGACGCTGAGAGCTGTGCTGGCGGTAGTGTAACTACCAGCAGGCCCAACCAAGCCAGAGAGGTCTCAGCTAAGGATCTCAACCTGGGGTCCCCAGATGTTTTTGGTCTTCAATTCCCAGAAATCCTAACAGCTGGTAAACTGGCAAGGATCTCTGGGAGTTGTAGGCCAAAAACATCTGGGGACCCCAGGTTGAGAACCATTGCATTAGCAGTATGGAGAAGCAAACCAAAACAAAGTCTATACTGGCTCGGTCAATGCCCAGGATAAAAAGGACCACAGTGGATGCTGCTGATTCAGGACATCCATCGACAAGTGGGCTACAGAATCAAAATATAAATGAACAATCACAAAAGTGGCAGAAATATACAAATTCCAGAAAAAGTTGCTGTTGTTATTATTATTACTGTTTTGATTTCAATATCTGCCTTGAACTGGGTTATGTGAGTCCACACTGCCATATAGCCCAGTTCAAAGCAGAAACTGTGGGATTTTATTCAGTTGCGTGGAAGGAGCCTCAGTGCCCTTCCACACAGCCCTATATCCCCAAATTATGAGCCCTTCCACACATCCCTATATCCCCAAATTATGGGCCCCTCCACACAGCCCTATATCCCCAAATTATGAGCCCTTCCACACAGCCCTATATCCCCAAATTATGGGTCCCTCCACACAGCCCTATATCCCCAAATTATGGGCCCCTCCACACAGCCCTATATCCCCAAATTATGATCCCTTCCACACAGCCCTATATCCCCAAATTATGGGCCCCTCCACACAGCCCTATATCCCCAAATTATGGGCCCCTCCACACAGCCCTATATCCCCAAATTATGAGCCCCTCCACACAGCCCTATATCCCCAAATTATGGGCCCCTCCACACAGCCCTATATCCCCAAATTATGAGCCCTTCCACACATCCCTATATCCCCAAATTATGGGCCCCTCCACACAGCCCTATATCCCCAAATTATGAGCCCTCCACACAGCCCTATATTCCCAAATTATGGGCCCCTCCACACAGCCCTAAATCCCCAAATCATGAGCCCTTCCACACAGCCCTATATCCCCAAATTATGAGCCCTTCCACACAGCCCTATATCCCCAAATTATGAGCCCTTCCACACAGCCCTATATCCTCAAATTATGAGCCCTTCCACACAGCCCTATATCCCCAAATTATGGGCCCCTCCACACAGCCCTATATCCCCAAATTATGAGCCCTTCCACACAGCCCTATATCCCCAAATTATGAGCCCTTCCACACAGCCCTATATCCCCAAATTATGAGCCCTTCCACACAGCCCTATATCCCCAAATTATGAGCCCTTCCACACAGCCCTATATCCCCAAATTATGAGCCCTTCCACACAGCCCTATATCCCCAAATTATGAGCCCTTCCACACAGCCCTATATCCCCAAATTATGAGCCCTTCCACACAGCCCTATATCCCCAAATTATGAGCCCTTCCACACAGCCCTATATCCCCAAATTATGAGCCCTTCCACACAGCCCTATATCCCCAAATTATGAGCCCTTCCACACAGCCCTATATCCCCAAATTATGAGCCCTTCCACACAGCCCTATATCCCCAAATTATGAGCCCTTCCACACAGCCCTATATCCCCAAATTATGGGCCCCTCCACACAGCCATAACCCAGACTATCAAGGCAGGAAATCCCACAATATCTGCTTTGAATGGGAATATATGACAGTGTGGACTCAGATAACCCAGTTCAAAGCAGATATTGTGGGATTTCCTGCCTTAATATTCTGCATTATATTGCTGTGCGGAAGGGCCCATCAAGGCAGAAAATCCTACAATATCTGCTTTGAACTGGGTTATCTGAGTCCACACTCAGATAATGCGGGATTTCCTGTCTTGATATTCTGGAAGGGTCCTTAGATAACCCAGAGCCCTTCCCCACAGCCCAATATCCCAGCATATCAAGGCCAACAATCCCCCAATATCTGCTTTGAAATGGGATATCTGAGCCCACACTGCCAAAACAGATCATGTGGGATTTCCTGTCTTGATATTCTGGGATATAGGGGTGTGTGGAAGGGCACCCAGTTCAAAGCAGATACTGTGGGGTTTCCTGCCTGGCTATTCTGGGCGACAGGGCCCTGAGAAGAAAGTCCTTGGAAGAAAAAGGCAAAAGGAGCAGAAGAGGCCCCAAGGCTGCCCCTCCCCTCCCCGCTGTGACGTCACTCTGTCGTCGCCCCGCCCCTTCGCTCGGCTTCCAAAATGGCCGCCCTAGCAACGAGGAGCCGCGGAGCGGTCGCTAAGGGCCGCCAGGTAAAAAGAGAAGGCCGCCGACCCCGGCCCTTCCTTCCTTCCTTCCTTCCTTCCGCCCCCCTCCGCTTGTCTTTATTCAGCCTCTTTCCCAAGTGGTTCAGAGTGAATGAATGCCCGTTGGTTAGATCGCGGTGGCCTTTTGTGTGTGTGTGTGTGTGTGTGTGTGCCTTTCCTTTTGCGCGGGAAAGTTAAATTGGACTCTCGGACTTCACTGGTGTCTTAGGCCCCTTCCACACACCTGTTTAAAATCCCACGTTATCTGCTTTGAACTGGGTGGTTTGAGTCCACACTCAGATAATGTGGGATTTTATGCCTTGATATTCTGGGATATAGGGCTATGTGGAAGGCCCCCAAGTTGCCTGAAAGACCACATTCTGCCATATGGGTCTTACCATGTTTTATGGACTTTGGAGGAGGCCTTTCTCTGAGCCCAGCAACCATCAGAGGTACATTAACGTAAAGATACAGTAGACTCTCAGGGCACTTCCAGATAGGCCCTATATTCCAGGATCTGATTCAAGGTTTTCTGCTTTTAACTGGATTATATGAGTCTGCACTGCCAGATATTCTGGTTTAAACAGAAAACCTGGGGTTATATCCTGGGATATAGAGCCTGTCAGGAAGGGCCCCCAGGCCCCATGTACACTGTCATATAAAATAAAGGTTATCTGCTTTGAACTGGATTATATGTGTAGACTCATATAATCCAGTTCAAAAGAGATAATGTGGATTATTGGCTTTGATAATTTGGATTATATGACAGTGTAGAAGGGCCCACAGGTAACCGGCACTCAGGGGGATTGGTAAGTGCTGGATAAATGTAGTTTCTAGTTGCTTGATAGTTAATATAACAATTTTACTGTTTTATTGTATTATAAAACAGTTTAAAAAAATTATAGTGCCAATAATTTGATTTTCATGCTGGAGTTTTGTGTTTTTGTTTTTGTTTTTGTTTTTGTTTTTTTTTTGTTTTTTTTTTTGAGAATTCTGGTTGTTTGAGTTCCGGTTAACTGAGGGCACTTCCACACAGCCATATAACCCAAAATATCAAGTCAAATAATCCACAATATCTGCATTGAACTGGGTTATATCTGAATCCACACTGCCATATAATCCAGTTCAATGTGAATTTTAATCAGCTGTGTGGAAGGGGCCTGAAACCACTTCCACACTGCCATATAAAATGCAGATTATCTGCTTTGAACTGGATTATATGGCAGTGTAATCCAGTTCAAATCAGACGTGAATTATCTCTTTTGATAATCTGGATTATCTGGCAGTGTAGAAGTATATGAGGATCTGTTGTATTAAAGAGGGTCATCCTAGTGGCTGCTCATAGGTGCATGAAATCTTTCTGAGGGAAGCTGGACCCCTGTACTTCTCTTTTGCTTTCAGGCAAAATACCTTTTTTGGAGGCAAGCCTTTTGACTTGTTACATGGATCTGCTTTGAAGAGAATTGAATTTTGGTGGGTTTGGGTTGTGTATTCAGTGAGCTTCATTTTCTGGCAGAAAGGTGAGCTGTATATTTACGTAACATATAAGAGGGTTCTTATTTGTTTGTGGCAAGGGACGTTCTATATTTGCATTCCTGTTGTGTACATAAACTGTGAAGATGTAAATACTGCAAAAGAATATTTGACTCATCAAACCCTCTGATAGCTCTGAATTTTCTGCTGTTATGTTTCTTTTTGCCTCGCTCTGCTGAAGCACCTTGGGGATCTAATATTGTAATAAATTGTCATGCTAGAATTGAGAATGATTGCCACCCTATCCTAGGTGATGAACTTCTGTTAAAATGAACTGTTGACCATGCTGGTTGTGACCGATGGGAATTGTAGTCGAGCACATCTTGGGAAGGAGGGCGCTAGGCTGGGAAAGGCTGGCCTGTATAAACTGGTCTAGTGTTATTAAAGTTATCAATATTTTTGAGATTGAATACTTTTCAGGCCAGAATTATCGTTTCAAGAAAAATATAACATGTTTCATTACAATCGTTCTTGCCACTGTTTTGTTCCCTAGAATGCTAGCAATTTCAGTGGTCAAGGTGATGTTCAGCATTTTCAGAACCACAAGATGAAAGCTGACCAACTTAGGAAAGCTGAATATTTCAGAACAGGAGATAAGCTAAAGAATCTGTAAGTTCTGTAGTAGGTTCATTTTTATTTGTTTATTTATTTTATATATTTATACTCTGCTTTTAGCTAGAAAGGCTCCCTAGGTGTCTTGCATAAAATTAATTTGACAGTTCCCTGCCCTCAGGCTTAGAGTCTAAATGAGATACAACACATAAGGAAAAGGGAATGGTAGTGGGGCAGTCTGGCAGATGATGGCTGCTCATTCCGCCCTCAGAAACAAAACAAAATGGCACTTGTAGCATGAAGGAAGGGGCTTTCATCAGGTGCTCTTCTACAGCAAAATAGACCAGTGTCAGAGCCAGAGCAACGATAGAAGGAAGTTTCAGAATGAAGTTAACTTTTCTAAAACAAGTAAGGCTGCAGAGGAACAAACACATTAGAGCAACATTAACTTTAGCTAGGCATTGTAAGAAAGAATAGAGTTCTCAGTACATGAAGCTTAATATTCTTAAATACTAAAAGCTTGTGAACCTTTACAGAGATCTATCCAGAATTATGGGCGTAACCTTCCCATAGCATTTACTGTATATACTCGAGTATAATCCTAGATTTTCAGCACATTTTTAATGCTGAAAAGGGCCCCCTTGGCTTATACTTGAGTGAGGGTCCTGGCGGGAAGACATGGAGCTGAAAGGGTTTCTACCAGCTGTGTGCCTCCTTCCCCTTTCTGTACACAGCTGATCTCTGTGCCTAGAGAGGAGGAGAGGAAGACGCACGGCCTCTCCTCTTGGCATAGCAATCCAGCTGGGTTGCTGTGCCAAGAGGAGAGGAGAAGCTGTATGGCTCAATTAATGTAATTTTATTGCTATCTATTTTTATTTTGAAATTTACCAGTTTACCTGCTGCATTTCTCACCCTTGGCTTATACTGGAATCAGTAAGTTTTCCCAGTTTTTTTGTGGTAAAATTAGGTGCCTCAATTTATATTTGGGTCAGCTTATACTCGAGTATATATGGTATATATGTTTTAGAAAATGTGTGACCTATCCCATGAATGTTTTCTCAGAAAGAATTATAAGGCTCACACACCAGTAAATAGGCATAAGGTTGTAGTAAACTTTTAGCAAAGATCGGTCAAAGCAAACAAGGTTCGTGAAATATTATAATTAGATAACAAAATATCAATTCTTAAGGTTTGTTTTACTGGTGAATGTCTTGCTTCGGTGTTTATATGTGTTCCTACTGATAAAAAATATTCTGCAAAATATCATTTTTTCTAAGATTTTAATCAGTTCAATATTTGTTCATAAATGGCATTTTTAAAGACTTCTTACTGAAGCTGTTCTAGAGAACCCTGACTGTATTATCCTTATATAATATTTCAAGAAAATTATCCTCCAAAGCATTTTAATTATGAAAAGATTACAAGAAGGAAATCCCCTCTCCTAGATATCTCTCCTACACCTACTTTTTAATTTAAAGAGTATTTTAAATGTTAGCAATTCTAATTGCATCATCTTTGCCTATCAGTGAGTGATGACTGGTATTTATTTATTAATGTTTTATATATTGCTAGAATAATTTGCACATTAGATGGATTAATTAAAAGCATTCACTATGTTTGTTTTCTTTGAGTGAATGCTTTTAATTCAAAATGATGAGTAGTAATTTGGAATTTTGTTAGAAAAAGACCTGTGTGGGCAGAACTTTCAAAGTCTGCTTTAAGTGGTATTAATATTTAGCATGTAATTCATCAAATATATGTTTCTCCCTCAGGCTGGTGAACACTGAAAAAGATAAAAACATCCTTCTCTTCAATAAGAAGAGTGAATTTAGAACAGAATATTGCACACTGGAAGAACTGGAACACAAATTGAGCAAAAACCGGAAAGAAGAAAGTAAAATAATGTTTCTTTTTATTTTTATGCATTTTTACTATTTTGTTAATAACAGGAAAAAGTTTCCTGTGGCTTTTATAGCCTTTGAATAATATATATCTAAAAATTTGTTTTGCAAGATGGTTTAAAACTTCTGCTCCCAAAAGATACATATGCACATGTTTTAGTACATTTAAAATGTACAAAGTATTTTCATAAAATCATATTTTGGAAGCATTTTAAAATGGTATCATGTATTAAACTAATGATAACTTAGTCATGAGCACGTTTTAACAGCATACGTATGTTTGATTTTAAGTTCGAATTCTTATTAGCTTCTAATGTTTTTAAAGGTAGATGTGGACTTTTCATTAAAAATGAAATATTTATTTATTTATTTATTTCACTTGTATATTGCTTTTCCCACCCTGGGGGATGGGGGTGGGGTGGGGAGGACTCAAAGCGGTTTCCAACGTATTTATGGCAAAATTTAATGCCTCACATACTTATAAAACCTAACATAGAACAACTATAATATATAACTATCAATTAGATCATAAAAACATCACAATATTTAGACAATTAAAACGTAGAGTTAAATATATATCAATATAAATGTTAACATCACAAGTCATGCTTGGTCGGATGGTTGGTCTTCAAGCAAACATGCATGAGCAAGCCTTTGCAGAAGGGTCATTTGCAATCTCTACACGACTCTGCACTGGCCTGGGGAAGAATTAAAAAAACTCAGTCTCCACTGCTACCTTATACCAGTTTTAATGGGGACTTGAGTATGCACATTTCCTGCTATCTGCAGGAGTTCTGGGACCAATATGCTGCCAATATTATTATACGTTTATTCAACTTAAACATACAAGAAAGAAATAACATGCTCAGTCCACACACACTATTGTCATTTTGACTGGCTTTATATGGAGGACTTTCTGAACCAGAGCCATTGCTACCCATATTTGAAATCTGAAATTCTAAATTTGGAAAGTGTCCCTGGATGGTGGTTGCTGCCCTTCACGGGTTAGTTCTATATTCCTCTTCTGTATGCCATACTTCTTTATTGCTAAGCTAAAAACTGGTTCCAAATTCTTGTTCAGGACCAAAATAAATTTAATCCCATCTATTATAAAGCATTCCCTCTGTCCTAATCAGAAATAGGAGTGATTATGACATTGAAAAAGGCATCATCCACATCTGGCACAGAAGAGCCATGGACATATTTCTTAACAGGACAATTTTGTGTAGCATGTAAGTTCCACAGTGTTCAGCAAGGGTAAGGCTCAGGAAAATGTTCACAAGATTGTAACCTATGAAACTATCTGGAGCAAACCTTACTGAGCACAGCGGGACAAATTTGAATGTAAGTATTCATAAGATCAGGTTGTCTGTATTAACGAATGCTGTTGCCATTGAGGGAGCAATCTGGAAAAGAGAATGGAATGAATATTCAAAGAGCCAGAAACATGAGGTGTATATTGCATGAAAAGCTATAAAAAGAAGTTTGTCTAAAGAAAAGGTAATGGAATAGTCTTGCAGTAAAAAAGTAATGGGATTTTATGGGTTTTGCTTGTTTGTGCAGAAGCTAAAATCCAGCAGAAACTAGCCAGAATTTATAACAATGTCAAGGGACTTCAGCGACAGTTAAAGGATGTGAAACCAACCCCGGAATGTAAGTCTTTACTGATGTTTTTCCTAAGCGAGCAAGATCTTTGCATTGCTATCATCTGAACTCTCTGCCTTTGTAAAATTTCAATATCTTTACATCTGAAAGGAATTTGATTGTGTCCCTTTTTTGGCCTAGGGGGTGGTAATTTATTTATTTATTTACAACATTTCTACCCTGCCCTTCTCAACCCCCGAGGGGGGACTCAGAGCGGCTAACACTTCGATGCCGCAGTATCACAGTATAACAACAGTATAAAACCATAAATACACAGTAAATTAAAAACAATAACATTACTTATACAGACATAAGGGTAGGTAAGGGTAGGTGTGATGAGAGTTGCATTAAATCTTCAAAGATGACCCTGAGCCTAAGGAGTGGCAGGCAAGAAATAAAACTATTACTACTACTACTACTACTACTACTATTGGCCCACCCATGTGTGCTCACATGAAAGCAGTGTCTGTGAAATCACTGAGAATTTCTTCTCAGAGATTATATGGTGGCTTGGTTCAATATACAAACGAGGACGTTTCTTAGCTTGCTTTCTTTCAGTTTCAATTAATTCCAGTTTAGCAGTCATGGATGGAAATGTTATTTCTTCAATAGAAGACAAGTCAATGTAGCCAGATGGACATGAGAGCAATCCCCTGCCCCTTTATTAGTTGCCTAGAAGGAGAAATTTCAGTCAGAAAAAGTTACACAGTTTTTCTTGGGACGAATTCAGATAGCTTGAGAAAGGCATTAGGAAGCTAGAGTCATATGTTTTCCTCAATTTCCCTGTTTATTAAATGTTTAAAATCTATTAATATTCTCTAGAGAATTTACTCTAAATAAATAATATTCCGTTTATTTCGTAGTTGTTGACAAACTCAGAGAAATGATGGAGGAAGCCGAAATGGCAATAAATGCTTTTAAAGAAGAACAACGACCAATGTGTGTATTTATGTTTGTCGAAGTATTACTAACAGCTTTTTCAGAGTTCAGAGTGACTAACAACAAAAAGAAATCTAAAAATAATGAAAAGAAAATATCTTTTAAAAAAGAACGGAAACAGCAACTATAAACCTGATTTCATTCAAACATTGTTATTTATTATTATTATATATTCATTTACATTTTGCTTTTCTCCTAATAATGAGATTCAAGGCTGCTTACTGGTGCAGTATTCTTTGGGCTCTGGTTTTAAAGCTAGCCACTTCACTCTAGAACAGAGCTTTCCAAACTCTGTGTCACAACACGTTAGTGTGTTGGCTACAGTGTATAGCATGAATGTGACATATGAGTCTATGTGAAATAAACAATATATATATATATATATATATATATATATATATATCTTAAAAATATAAATTAAAGGTTTTTATGAGATACTTTGTGTCCACATACATTTCATTATATATAATTTATGGATGTGTCTGTATCTCTTATAAGGGGTTGATTTAACCTCTTGAGTTGCTTGTGAAACTAAATTCCTGTACCACAAAATGATGCATGCCTAAAAAGGTGTCACCAACACCAAATGTTTGGAAAGCTCTGCTCTAGAACATAGCAGTACCTTGCAAAATATTCTGAACCTACAGGTGTTATGTCCAGCAATATTTCTCTATTCTTTCCTTTTTAATTTTATTGTTTTAATGTGAAATCAACATTTAAGAAGAGACAAATTTGATTTTGCATTGTTTATTTTAAAAAGTTTTGTTGCACATGAAAGAAAGCCGTCTATTTAGCTTCATAAACAGGTTTAACTATTTCCAAGACATGGGTATGCAAAGGGATTCGTAGACCTAAAGAGTAAGATATAGAAATTGGTGACATAAACTTATGCTACCAACTTTGTTCTCTAATTTAGTCTCTAAAATGCTATAAGATCTAATGTATATTTACATCAGCAGACTTAGTGAGGGCATAATTTCCCCTCCCGTTCCCTCTTATAAATACATATTTTCTCCCATAATAATGCTTGACCCTGAGAAACATACCCCATGCCAGATCATGAACGGCTTCTTGAATGTCCTGTATTTCAAAACTAAATCACATAATTCTTTGTTGTTGTTATTGTTTTGTATTGTTGGATAATAATTTTGCGGATAGCAAACAGTTAACAGTTACTTTTATCATCATAATAGCTATGAGGAGCTTATGCGAGAGGAAAAGTCTGCCACTAATGAACTTAATGCCATGGAGAAAAAAATGGAGAGGTGGGCATTAGGTACTTCATCAAGGGGAAGGATATTCAAACAAGGCTTACTTCCTTCGGAGAAAGATGTCCAGAGCCATCTGCCTGAAGAAGTACTTGAGCTTGAAAGATTCCTTCAGCAAACAGGAGGGAAACAAGGTGGCTGGGATGAATATGATCATCAAACTTTTTTGAAGATATTTATAAAGCATAAAGGAAAACCATCATATATGAATGAAGCCCTTGATTGCCTTCCTGACAGAACAAGGGAGAACATTCAACAGCATGAGAAATGGTATCAAGAATTTCAGGTTTTAGAGGCTCGAAAAAAAGAGGTAAAGGTGATTTCTAATGAAGCTTGTTTTTTAGTTCTTAAGATTGTGAATATCAGCGCTAATGCAAACAGTTCATCTTTTTTCTCATTTCTACCTCTTTATGGTGCAGTGATTTCTTCTTCAGCTAGTAAACAAGACCTATTATCTGCTAAATGTTTAGTAGGTACACATGAAGGGCCCCTAGTGGTGCAGCAGGTTAAACCACTGAGCTGCCGAATTTGCTGACTGAGAGGTTGGCAGTTCGAATCTGGGGAGTGGGGTGAGCTCCCGCTGTTAGGCCTAGCTTTTGCCAACCTAGCATTCGAAAACATTCAAATGTGAGTAGATCAATAGGTACCACTTCTGTGGGAAGGTAATGGTGCTTCATGCAGTCATGTTGGCCTCATGACCTTGGAGGTGTCTACAGATAATGCCGGCTCTTCGGCTTAGAAATGGAGATGAGTACCACCCCCACAACGAGACTTAATGTCAAGGGGAAACTTTTATCTTTTACTTACATGTGAAGGTGTTCTTTCAGTATGTATATGTTGCGTCCTTGCAGTCACAAAGAGGATGAGTTCTTGCATTGGTTATAGGTAGAACCACACATTTCTCCTGCTAACTATTTCCCTTTTATTACATGTGTCCAGTGCTTGTACCCTCAGAGAGCATTGTCACTTAGCTGTCCACCAGATAACGAATTCTTCCCAATTTTCTTGATCTTTAACTAGATTAGTAATTTGTCCCTGGCGAGCAGCTTAGCCATAACTGAGGATACTTTCCTGCTTCGCTATACAATTCCCTGAAGTTACAACTGGGAAATTGGGAGGTTCCAGCCTCTGAACTTTAACTTGGTGCTGCTCCGATAGTTCCAACAACTGCCCTTTTCATAGCCTTTTGTATCCTTAGCTCTCCTTGCGCACTGAATTAGCTGTTTAGATGCCTCTTGTCTACAGCTTGGTGTCTACTGATTACTGCTAAAGGCTCCTGTCTCCTTTGACCTCCTCCACTGCAGGAAACATTTCTATGAAGTCATCTATATCATGGATTAATGTACTGACAGGGCTGTTTTGATCTTGCCTGGACAAGACTTTACTTTCTGAATTGTGCTGGGTGATGTCATTTTGATTAACATAATACCTTTTTTTATTTCAATGCAATTTATTTCAAAGCATTCTGTTGAATTTGGCAACCTAATTGCAGAACTACACATTCTTCTCCAAACATGTCTCTCTAAATTCAAGTTGCTAATCCCCATATGGACCTGGAATAATATGATGTGCTGTGTGTAAGGTCTAAAACTGTGGATGGAATCTACAGGATAAAAATACCTATATCTTTTTAAAAAATCAACTTGATATAGAACTGCAGGAAAAACATGCCACCCAAATACTGTTTGGCTGCAGTTCCCAACTATGATGAGTGTTGCAAAATTTGGTCCAACAGCTGGAGGGCCACAACTTCCTAACATTTGGTTTAGAAACAATTAGTGGGAAAAAGTGGGTTTTCATAAATGAAACTTGGCAACTGGTGAAAGGGTTAATTATGTCCTGTGTCCAAAATTCTGCACTGCAAATTGCATTTTTCTGCTCGATTTGTGTATGAAAAGCCATGACCATCATGACAAGATTTGTTCAGAGGGGGCTTGCCTTTCCCTTTCTCTGAGGCTGCTAGAGTGACTTGCCCAAGGTCACTCAGTGAGTTTCCATGGCTGAACAGGGATTTGAACCTGGGTCCCCACAATTGTAGTCCAACACTCAAACCATTACACCACACTGGCTCTTTTGATCACTGAATAAATAAATGAATTACTAGGTTTTTGTTTATTTAATGGGCCTACTTTAATTGAGATTAACAACTGAGTTTGGACAATAATTCGTTCTTACTATTACCCCCTAGTCCATTCAGAAATGGAAGATGAAAAAGCAAGAAGAGAGAGAGAATGTCTTAGCCCAAAAAGAGAAACCAGAGCAGTCTCTCAGTGCAATTCAACTTCACCATGAAGAAGTTCAGAAGCAGAAAGCCGAAGAAGAAAGAAAGAAACGACTGGCAGAACTTGAAGCATGGAAAAGACAAAAAGCAATTGAACATGCAATGAAACAAGCCACTCAGCTACAAGAGGAAGAAGAGAAAGAGAAGAAAAAACAGTGGGAACGTCGGCGGCAGTTTCAGATCAAGTTGCTGCTGGAAAATTACACCAGACAGAAAAAGGCAGAGGAAGAGCTATTGAGAATTGAGAAGGAGAAAAGGGAGGAAGCTGAAAGGGAAGAGAGGAAAAAAATTGCAGCAGAAGAAATTCTTAAGTTCCAAGAACGAGTGAGTGTTCCCATTTGTTTCTGCTATTATTTACTTTAGGTTTAGGTTCATTGTGGAATACAATTTTCCCCAACCTATTGGCTTACAAATACGTTGGATTGTATTTTTATGCAAGGCTGGAAACGAAGAGAGCTGTGCTGAATACTGCAGATGAGTGCCAGAAATTATTGCTGAATATTGTAGCTGAGTGCCAGAAATTATTTGCTTATTATCTTTAGTGATCTGGTGACAATTTTCAACTGGGGAGAAAATATCACTCATGTCCCCAAATATCTCTTTCATTGTTTTCTTTAGACACATGACTAACAGAAGTTTAAATAAATAAAGGAGTGATTGAATAAAAAATGAACTGATATAACACAAAATAGCCCATTCAGTTTTCCTGTAATTCTGAAGCAGAATGTTAGGCTGCGTTCCTTCTCTTGTTAGGAAGGAGAGGGACTCACCCATTGCTCCTCCTCCTCCACCACAACTCAAGATGTGGCCTTCAAGTCAAAGATATCTTCTGAAGGCAGCAAATATATTTTATTTGATATAAAAAAGGACAGTCCCGTGTGGTCAAATCCTAATGATATGGTGCATAAAGTATAAGCACAAGCACTTTCAACTGAGCCCACAAAATAAATGAGTTATTAGGGTTGTGGATAAAACAAACCTGATCTGTTTGGCTCCTTCCTCCCTGTTCGAGTTGGAGAAGGAAGTGTGCATGTATGTTGTAAAAGAAGAATTATGCTTTAAGCTGTGGCTATTTTGTGTAGATATTTTACTAAAAGTTACTCTTAGAAAATAAAACAGCTGTCACAGGACACCACTATAAAGTACATCGATATTTGAAGTGCTTTCGTACTACATTAGAGTTATTTTTTATTATTCCTACAAATACTTGTATTTTTATTTAGGATTTGCATAAACTTGAGCTAAAGATTCAAGAAAAACAAGCAAAAGAAAATGAGAAGACAGAGAAAGAAAAAAGACTGTCAAAACTGAGAGAGAAGGTAATGCATTCATTTGTTAGGCGCCTCAGAGGTATTCCACTTTGTTCTGTTACTCTCTGTGTACACATCTAATAAAAATCCAAGTCCTAATGAGTTCAGTGACGCTTTCTCCTTTGTACTGCAGTCTTGGGAAGCAACTCTATAAGCTCAGTTTGCCAATGTTTGAATATACAAAGGGATCTTGTAGCAGCTTTGAGATTGGTTGAGAAAAGCATTGTGTAGATTGATCATGCCCTTGGATAGAGAGAAGTGCCAGGAAGACAGCTCCACCTTGTCTTCTGTGCTATGCTAATAATATAATATAAGATGGGGTACAGATACTAGAAATAATAATAATAATAATAATAATAATAATAATAGTACACTATAGTAATATATAATAATACTGTTAGAATGCTATGCCAATAATATAATATATTGTATGTGTGTGTGTGTATGTGTGTGTGTGGAGATATATATATATATATATATTTCCAAAACATTAGATGGGTGGTATATAAACGGTTCTGGCCCAATTTAACTGTCCGAACATATCTCCTCCTATGAACCAGCTAGGACGTTAAGATTGTCTGGGGAGGCCCTGCTCAGTCCCGCCTGCATCACAAGTATGGTTGGTGGGGACGAGAGACAGGGCTTTCTCAGTGGTGGCCCCTCGGCTGTGGAACGCCCTTCCTACAGAAATTAGATCGGCCCCCTCCCTGTTCACATTTCGGAGGAAAGTGAAGACCTGGTTGTTTGAGCAGGCATTTGAATAGGCAATGTAACTAATATAGAAATATGGAACATTTGGATGAAGAGACTAGATCTTGATTTTAACTATGAGATGAGATGTTATGATGTTTATTGATTGTTATAATGTTATTCTTTAAACTTGTTTTTAACTGTTTTTATCATGTTTAAGTATTGTATTTGCTTTGTTAACCGCTCTGAGTCGCCCTGAGGGCTGAGAAGAGCGGTATACAAATATAGTAAATAAATAAATAATAAATATATTTGTCCATGGATGAACAGTTGAAACGAAGGTTAAAGAAAATTGAAGATAATGGCATCACTATTAAAAGCTGGTGTGAATTATTTAGGGAATGGTTTTGTTCATTATTCATCAAGCTATTTTTGGAAATCTGTCAGACAATTCATATGTTAGATTATTATAGTGTATTTAAGTTTCTTCACTCAATATCTGTAAAAAAGAAATATATTAAAATGACAAAAGTTTTTCTGGCAGTCATTTTTCTCCAGTGTACCAGGGACTGGCACTATATTTGTACCCATTGGCTACATTTTTTTTCCTGGAAACTTACCAAGCATTGACAGCCAAAACTTGGGGATCAGCGTTGGCCCAGGGGCCAACATTTTGAGTAACACTGTTGTCAATCTTTTTAAAGGACTATCTCTTAACAGCTTATTTTTATTACTTTAAAAAATCCAATTTAATAGGTGGAAATTAATGTAACCCGGGACCCATATCGGTTGTATAGACCTACAAAAGTTTGGGAAGAACGGATCAAAGAGATTGGACCAGAGGGTTCAGGACCAGTCCTGCATATTCCACACAGGTAAGCGGGAAAAGACATTGAAATGTTTTATAAAACTCATTACAATATACTTTAATTGGTATTTTTTTTCTTTATAGGGCTGTCCCGAGCTGGCGACAAGGGCTATAACTGGGTATCTGCTCAAAGAAATATTAGAAAACATGTACATGTGTACAATTACTGGCTATTTTATGGTTTTATAAGGATTATCATGAGATTTAAACATGTTCATTTTGAGTTGAGGGTGAAGTTATATGAATTTTATTTAATGTCTATAAAAGAGCAAATATAAACTGTATCTTTATAAATCACGTTATTGTTGTTTTTATTGTTAATAATTCCATACTTTTCCACAAAAGGTCCTAATTTTGGTGAATGGTAATTCCTACAAATAGCAGAATGACTTTCTTTGATTTCCTTCTCCCTTTGCTAGAGCCTGAATCTAACGATGTGGGTTTTGTCCTATCTTTGGAACACAAATTAGTGGCCTTCGTTTGTTATAAATTTCATAACACATTCTTAGTTAATCTTAAATATGGTTAATTTATTGACATTCTAATGTGCCTCATTACCTTGGGAATACAAGCAGGGGAAAGATACAAGTATTTGTTTTCAGGCTTCCAGAAGTCCCTTACACAACAATAAGAAATTCTTCTGTTCCAAATCATACAATTAAACACATGGAGCTGCAGTAGAGCAATGCGTTAAACCTTTGTGCCAGCTGGACTGATGACCTGAAGGATGATCTCCCTCTGTCAGCCCCAGCTCACCATGCAGGGACATGAGGGAATTTATTTTATTTATTATTTATTTCAAAGTTTTGTATACCAACCTTCTCACCTCTCTTGAGGGACTCAAACCGGTTTCCAACCATAATATCACAATCAATAAAACATCATAATACATATTACAGTAAAACATTAAAACAGCAATTACAATCAATAACTATAATGGTCAGTCGTCATACTAAAATCGTTGCCTATCATCCTCCATCCATATCTCAGGGTGTTGGCTCACTCATCGAATGCCTGTCTCCATAACCAAGTCTTCATCTGTTTCCTAAATGTCAGGATAGAAGGGGCGGTTCTGATCTCCAGTGGGAGAGAGTTCCAGAGTCGAGGGGCCACCACCGAGAAGGCCCTGTCCCTCGTTCCCACCAGACGCGCTTGCGAGGCCGGTGGGACCGAGAGCAGGCTCTCTCCAGACGATCTTAATAATCTTGATGGTTCATAGGGGAGAATACGTTCGGAGAGGTAAACAGGGCCGGAGTCGTTTAAGGCTTTATAGATTAACACCAGCACTTTGAATTGTGCTCAGAAGCTAATTGGCAGCCAGTGGAGCTGGTGTAACAGCGGAGTGGTGTGCTCCCTGTACCCAGCACCCGTTAGTAGTCTGGCTGCCAAGCGTTGGACTAGCTGCAGCTTCCGGGCAGTCTTCAGAGACAACCCCACGTAGAGAAGCCTCCCACAGGATAACACATCCAGGTGTCCCCTTGGCAACGTCCTTGCAGACGGCCAATTCTCTCACATCAGAAGCAACTTGTTTCTCAAGTCGCTCCTGACACGATAAAAAAACCCACAAGAAGCAAGCGTGCGTTTGCTTGTTCCTGCTATATTCCATATAATATACGGTCTATGCCAGGTAGGTTTTTGCCCAATTCGGGACAGCAGGAAATGCACAGAAGTAAACGAGAATAGAATTGGATTGCATAGGTAGAAGAACCAGGTACAGAAAGTAACGTTTGTTTGAGGAAGCATTCAGTCATGTTATCACACACTTGAATTCTGAAATGGTTACAGTTAAAAGTTTTCAGACTGGTAAAATTAATTCTGAAACACATAACTTAGCAGAAGTTTTTCAAAACAAAACAGCATCTAATAATTTTTTTAAAACTTTTTTTTTTTTACAAAAGTCCCACTTAAAATTATGAAAATCAAAGTTATGAAATGAGATAAGAAATACTTTCATTGGAGAGCAGAGGTTCTTGGGTTGCCTCAACAGTGTTGAACTAATGCAATTTGGCACGATTTTAACTGCCATGGCTCGATGCTGTGGAAGCTTGGGATCTGTAGTTTGATGAGACACCAGCACTTTGGCAGAGGAGGCTGAAGACGAGAACTCCCAGGGTTCCGTAGCATTGCGCCATGTCAGCTAGGGCCTTCCAGACAGGCCTCATATCCCAGTATCTGATCCCAGGTTTTCTATTTGTCCCAGATTATCTGGCAGTGCGAACTCATTTAATCCAGTTTAAAGCAGAAAACCTGAGATCAGATTCTGGGATATAGGGCCTTTAGTGGTGCCAAACTGCATTATATCATTCTACAGTGTAGATCAGACATGGGTAAATTTGGGCCCTCCAGTTATTTTGGACTTCAACTCCCACAATTCCTAACAGACTTCTGGAGGGCCCAAGTTTGCCCGTGCCTGATGTAGAAGCAGAGTCATGCTTAGAGAGCCCCTACTGGGCTTTCTGACAGTTGCATTGCTCATTATTTCTAACAATGCACCATGGTAACCTTTCAACCCTGGTATTTCTAATTATGTTTTTGGCACGCACACACACACAGATGGAAACTGGTAAAGTGATGCCCAGCATTATTTTTTAACTTAATTACATTTGGCCCAGCCATAGTTTTTTAAATGGGTTTTATGCCACTGTTCAATGTTTATGCTATTTGTGTATGAGATTTATTTTAATTGCTTTGTATTAGTATTTGTATTTTGCTTCGTATTGTAATTGTTATTGCTTGTATTGATGTATTGTGGGCTCAGCCTCATGTAAGCCGCACCAAGTCCCTTGGGAGATGGTAGCGGGGTATAAATAAAGTATTATTATTATTATTATTATTATTATTTATAATCCAACAACCTACAGTAGAAAGTTTCATTATTATTTAAAGAACAACTTAGGGTACATCACTTTTTTTCGTTGAGAAACGGCAAGTTGCTACTGGTGTGAGAGCATTGGCCGTCTGCGAGGACATTGCCCAGGGGATGCCCGGATGCTTTGATGTTTTACCATCCTTGTTTTACCAAGGTCTTTAACCTACTCTGATGAGTAGGTTATATTGCTGAGGCCTCACCAAACCACAAATCTGGTAGGCTGTTAGGAATTGTGGGAGTTGAAGTCCAAAAGCACCGGGAGGGTCCAAGTTTGTCCATGCCTGATCTACACTGTAGAACAGGCGTCCTCAAACTAAGGCCCAAGGGCCGCATATGGCCCTCCAAGATCATTTACCCAGCCCTCGCTCAGGGTTAACCTAAGTCTGAAACGACTTGAAAGCACCCAATAACCACAACAATCTTATCAGCCAAAAGCAGGCCCACTCAACCACTGAAATACTAATAAATTTATATTTATTAAAATTCTTCATCTCAATTATTGTATTGTTTTAAAGTGTTTTTGCACTACAAATAAGATATGTGCAGTGTGCATAGGAATTCATTCATGTTTTTTCAAATTATAATCCGGCCCTCCAACAGTTTGAGGGACTGCGACCTGGCCCTCTTGTTTAAAAAGCTTGAGGATCTCTGTTGTAGAATGATATAATGCAGTTGGACACCACTAAAGGCCCTTCCAGACAGGAAGCCTGTTGTAAAACTTGGACCCTCCAGGTGTTTTGGACTTCAAGTCCCTCAATTCCTAACAGTCGGTAGGCTGTGAAGAATTGTGGGAGTTGAAGTCCAAAACACCTGGAGGGCCCAAGTTTGCCCATGCCTGGTTAAGATGAAGTCTGACCTCACTTTAATAGTATGGATGCACAGTATAAGAAAGCTGCCTTGAAAGAGTTGCTGTAAAAATTTCGGGCTGTATGGCCATGTTCCAGAAGCATTCTCTACTCCTGATGTTTCTCCTCTAGAGAGGGAAAGCAAAAGCAGTGTGCTGCCTGGCTCCTCCCCCTTGAGCCGCAGAAGGGGCGGGGCCGAGCGCCCTTCCTTTATTCCCCGCCCACTTCATTAGCATAGCACGTGAACGGAGTGCACCCGGCGACAGGAAGGACGCTGCGCGCGAGGGCGGGGGGAGAGAGGAGCAGAGCTTCGGGCCAACATGGCGGCGGTGATGGCGGATGCGGCAGCGAGCAGGACGCCGGCGGCCCCTGAGGAGGAAGACGGGGGCTTCGGGGACGGAGAGCGGCTGGATTTCCTCAAAGAGAGGCACGTCCGCTTCTTCCAGCGCTGCCTTCAGATTCTGCCGGAGCGGTATTCGTCCCTGGAGACCAGCAGGTACCCTCTTTGACAGGCGAGAGAGAGAGAGAGAGAGAGAAGTCCCTTCCCTCTGGAAGTCTGGTGGGCCTGGCTTCCTCAGGGGCGCCACGGGAGTGAGCTCTTCCCCGCAGTTGGAACCAGAAGGGACCCCCCCCCCCCCAAGCCCTCCCAAAGCGTGACCTTCCACCTTCTGCTATAAAACCTCCAGAGGAGGAGACCCCATTACACCCCGTGTTGACATGCTCCACTTTTGAGCAGTTCCTATCGTCAGGAACGTCTTAACGTTTGAGGTTGTGTGCCTTCCTAGTCGGTTCCAATTTAGGGCTTTTCTGGGCTGCATCTTCACTGTGGGATTCATGCAGTTTGATGCTGCTATAACTGCCTGTCCTCAATGTTTTGGGATTTGTAGTTTAGTGAGGCACCCCTCACCCCCAACCACTGCTTGCCAGAGCAGTCTAAAGACATTGCAAAACAAGGATGAGCAAACTTGGGACCTCCAGGTGTTTTGCACTTCAACCTCCACAATTCCTAACAGCCCATAAGCATTGCACAACAAGGATGAGCAAACTTGGGCCCGCCAGGTGTTTTGGATTTCAACTCCCACAATTCCTAACAGCCTACCGGCTGTTAGGAATTGTGGGAGTTGAAATCCAAAACACCTGGCAGGCCCAAGTTTGCCCAAGCCTGTTGTAAAACTCCCAGTAATTCCATAGCATTACACCATGACAGTTAAAGTAGTGTCAGACTGCACTAATTCTGCACTGTATGTGACCTGCCCAAATTGGAGCCTTTTTTCCTGCAGTTTGGCTCTACTGCTCCGTGTCCTAGTTTCTGGAGCAGCACAAAACAAGCTTGTTCTATTTTCAGTATGACATCCTTTCTAGTATTTGAACACGGCTATCACATCCCCTTCTAACCTTTTCTATTCCAGGCCGAACATACCCAGCGTCTTAAGGCTGATGCCTTCCAGACCTTTAACCACTCTGGTCACCCTCAGTGTGTAATCTTGAGCCCATTGTGGCTGCATATTATGGGAAGTCGCGACCCCTCACGCCGAAGAAAACTTTCTCCCCTGAGCCTTGTGTCTGCAGTAGCTCACGTACTCAGGGAGCTCGCTTTACACGGACTCAGGGATAATCTGATTCCTGTGTTTCGAGCCCTTAATCCTACTAACTCCAACCAGCTTTGGTTCAGCAACACAATCTAATCACCTGAAATTGCGATGGATACTTTCTGGTCTGTTTTCAGTTTTTTTTGCACATTTGTTACAGTTTGTGCCTGTTCATATGGCCACTGATTGAAACTACTTACAGGGATTCCGTGATCATAGCAGAAAGAGTTTAGATGTTGAAATGTCTAGAATCATAGAGACCTTAAGGGCCATCTAGTCCAACTCACTGCCATGCAGGTACACACAATTAAAATTCCCCCAACAGATGGTCATTCAGCCTCTGCTTAAAACCTCTCAAGAAAGTGACTCCACCACACTTTGAGGTGACATATTCCACTGCCCAGCTCTTACTGTCAGGAAGTTCTTACCAATGTTTTGATGGAATCTCTTTTCCTGCAATTTGAATCTATTGTTCAGTGTCCTAAACTCTGGAGCAGCAGAAAACAAGCTGGCCTCCTCTTTAAGATAACATCATTTCACATATTTAAACATGGCTGTCATATTGCTTCTCAGACTTTTCTCCAGCAAAGCATACCCAGCTCTTAACCCACTCCTCATAGGGATGAACGTACTGAAAATATTTGTTTTTCCTCCTTCAATTTTAGCCCAGATAGGAGCCACATTACACCTTCCTCATGTAGACATAAAGTTTTTAGTGTTCCCTGTATCCAAGCAATTGAATTTATCTGCCACATTTCCTTCCTGATCCAAATTTCAGTGATGCAAGGGGTGACTATTGCAAGCAAGCTTCTGGTAAAAATAGCTTCATGAACTGAAGATTATAAGCAATTTCTATTTTTCTGATCAGATTAAAGTAAAGTGCTCGCAGGAGGTCTTAAGAAAGCACGACTAACCAAGAAATAAGTACTGTCTATCACTTTCTGTTTCACTTTAAGCGAATACAGGTCTTTGGCAACCTTTCCTCAGCACTCTCTGGGTCTGGACATAGAAGTCCCCAGTTTGGGAAAGGGTGCCTTTAAGTATCAATCAGCAGGGAGTGAGGCCAGTGTGGTATAGTGGTTTGTTGGACAAGAACTCTGGAAAGCGGGATTTGATTCCCTGCTTCTCTGTCAAAATTCACAGTGTTACCATGGGTGAGAGACACACTGCCAGCCCAGAATATCCCATAATAGGTTGTCTTAGGGCCACCATAAATCAGAAATGACTTTCAGGCACACAACAACAGTGGAGTGAGGTACTTGCAGTTTTTCTTTACAGTTGCCTTAAAACAGTGTTTTTCAAACCATGCTCCTTCAGATTCTTTGGACTTCAGCTCCCACAATTCCCACCAGCTGGTAAGCCGGCTGGGATTTCTGGGAGCTGAAGTCTAAAGTTTGAGAAGCACAGTTTGAGAAGCACTGCCTTAAAAAGTGTTGTATTTTACGAGTAAAACGCCAGATCCTTCCTGATCTTGGAAGCCAAGCAAGGTCAGCTCTGGTAAATACTTTGACTGCCAGTGAATACCATATGCCATAGGCTATATGTCAGAGGAGGGAACTGGCAAAACCACCTCTGAGGTTTCCTTACCTAATGTATCTTCAGTCATATGACCTGGGAAGATTACTTAATAATGAGCAACCTATGGCATGGAGCTGATCTGTGTTTCTTTGGGAACCGGATTTGAAGGCCTTTTAAGGGATGTAGGTTTATGTACCTGCTTGCTTCTTAGTCCTTACAATTATAAGCAAAGTGAGATTGATGCATTAGAGGGGGAGGAGTTATACAGTATATAGGTTGTTGCTGTTGTGTGGATCTATGTTGATTTGTGCCTTCATAGTTGTCTCAGATTTATAATATCCCAGACCTAGACTTTTCTCGGCAAGATTTGTTCAGAGGAGGTTTCTCAATTCCTTCTTCTTAGACTGAGGGAGTATGACTAGTTCCGCGTCATCCTGCAGGTATGGGGAGTCCAGAGTCCCAAAGCTTCTAATCCAGCACTCAAAGCACTGTACTATGGTAACTCTCAACAATTTATCTACTGCGAAAGAACATATATGATAAGGACAAGTTGCATTCTTAACATCTCTTTAATCCTCCATATTTTCCAGGACTTCCAGAACCACAAAACAGTGTCAAACAGTTGTAAGAAGCGCAGACCTTCAGTGCCAAGTCTGGCACTAAAGGTCTGTGCTTCTACAGCATGTCTGTAGTAAACAATACAGTAAAGCTTGAGCTAATAAAGGATGGGATTCTATTTGAACTGATCCTGTGTAGCTCCTTGCATAAGTAACAGTTTCATCCAGAATCCCTGACACAGCATTTGTAAAGAGCAAAACAGAAAGGGTAAAACGGATCTGCCTGCTACCTCCACATTTTAAAAAGCATAGCTCTATATGTTTGGCTCACTAAAATAAGTCACAAGAAAAGTGGATATATTATGAAAGAAACTTTAAATGGTGTCTGAATGGTTCAAAATGCTGTTTTTAAAACTTATTCAAGGTTTGTTTGCCCTGTTTTTTTATTTTAACATAGTGTTAGTTTTGGTTAAATGTTTGCCAAAATTTTGCCAAAATGTTCTTTTTTTGATAATAGAAAGCTATTCCTAGTTTTTCATGTTATTTTTTTTTCCTCTGGCACCAAATTTTTTGTTAACTGAGATATGCTGTGTGTGAAAAGATGTAATTCAAGCAACAAGAATAAGGGCTGTGCCTCTTACTAAAGGACTGAAGTAGTTCTATTTATGAAGGGACTTAACTTGAAAATAAGGACCTTTTCTCTGCTAATTACTTTAAAAGATTTATTTGCTTAAACTAAATACTTTTTAACTTGGGGAATCTGTCTAAATAATGGGAATGAAAGCTGTAATTCATTGTCTTCTTAACAGAATAAGCTCCAGGTGACTGAAGAGTAGTGAGTATAATATTTATGGTGGAGCACTTTGTTGGGGCATCTATAGAGGCAGTACAACACATGTTCACCACTTCCAGAGCAACCCTCATGCTAATGGTTGAAAAATGCTTGCCCGTTTAATATTTCATGTAAACACTTCCTCATCAGGTTTTGTACACTTACTATTCTTGTGTCATGGTTATTAATAAGTAAGGGTGTAAGAAGTATAATTAATGAGGAATCTTGTCTAAGCCTTGAAATAAAACAGGTTGAAATGGGTGTAATAGAAATTAGTCTCCATGTGGTTATTTATTACTTGATGACAATTATATTGCAAAACCTGGATAGATATAGAGTATCCTTTTAAGCAAAGCTGTAAGCAAAAGTGTATCTTGCACAATTAATGGGCTGTTATGTGGAGATCCTATAAAATGTGAATGTGTCCTAGACAAATACTCGTAGCACACTGCTGATTATCTCTTTCTACACAACATTCAGAATAAAGTTAGATGGAACCTAGGTTCCTAAAGAAAAACAATCACACACACATTCAGTAGTGTTCTTAGTATTCTACAACTTGTGTGTAGGAATGCTATTGTATTGAGAAATCACTTGCTCAACCTGTTGTGTCATACTTTGAAATAATCTTATCAGATATAGGTTTGACTTGCTTACTGTGCAAAAGACTCTGAAGTAATACGTTTTTTCACTTAACTCTAATACATGGAACAGTATATAGAATACATGTTAATAGAGGCATACTAGAGTTAGCAAAGCGCTACACAAGGATGTTCCTTTTTGCAGATCTAAAACACTTTGTGCTTTGCCAGGAAACTAATTGGTAGCCAGTAGAGTAATTTTCATAAAGGTGTGATATGCTCGCTGGAGCCATTCTAGCAACCATATTTTGGACTAATTGGAGTTTTGAACTTGGTTTCAGAGGTAGCCCAGTGTAGGGCAACTTACAGAAGCCTAATCTTGAGGTTACCAGCACGTACACTATCATTTTAGGTCCTCCAGTTCTAGGAAAGTCAGCCAAAACTGGTAATAACCAGTCCTGATCATCACATCTACCTAGGCTTATATTTGGAGAGAGGGATCTAGGTGCAGTCCCAAGCTGTGAACACATTCTTTCAAGAGAAGTGTAACCCTTTCCAGAATTGATTGACACATCTCCATATGTAGGTTAGGACCCTTAATAGAAACCACTTTGGTCTTATCTGGATTCAGTATCAGTTTGTTATTTTTCATCCAGCCCATTACTTCCTCCAAGCATTAATTCAAATACATCCTTAGCTAAGGCTGTTTTTGAGGGCATTAAGAAATATATTTGGGTGTCATCAGCTTACTGATACTGCCCGCATCTTCTGGAATGCCACATAACAGCTCCTTTGATGAGGAGTGGCTGTCCCCAAGCACCACCATTAGGAACCTGCCTGAGAGGTATGACCGGAACCACTACAAGACAGTGCCTCCGATTTCCAACTCACTTCCTGGTGTTCCAGTAGGATACCATGGCTGATGGTATCAACTGCTGTTGAGAGATCTTAAAACACTGACAGAGACACACTACCCCTGTTAGTGTTAAAATGGAGATTAACCACTAAAGTTTCAACTCCATAATTTGTTCTGAAGCAGTTTTGAAGTAGTTCATGGATGTGTGTCATCCAAGACTACCTAGAGTTGGAAAGTAATTGTCTTCTCAATCACCTAGCCCAAAAATGAAAATTAAGGTAGTTATCCAGGGAGGGATTTTTCAGAACTGGTCTGATTACTGCTTGTTTAAAACAGGTTGAAAATTTCTCCTTCCTAAGAGATACATTAATAATGTAGGATATTTGCATCTTCACCTTGGATGACTAAGTAAGAGAGGTAAGGATCGAGAAAACATCTTGTCCATATCAGCAATACTCACTAATTTAAAGTAATCTAGTGTAATCCCCACTCAGTCATTGGACACCCTATTACCAACTTCTGTTCCATTGATTACATCTAAGACAGTTCTTATGCAAGATGTTTTGCCTGCAAAATGGTTATTAAAGACATTACAGTTCTAAAAGTAAATTAATAACTCTAACTAGTGCAGCTGGGTATGAATTTGGAGATGCAATACATTCAGAGAAGCAAAATTTATTTGCTGCCCATATTCCTACCTTATAGGAACAAAGATGCCCTCTATATTGTGTCTTGTAGTATAGAAGTTAAAGGACAACTAGACCCATCTGTTTTGTAGGTATCCTGCCCATTTCAGCTCCTTGAGGGTCTTGGTATACCAAGAAGTCTGATCAATATTGTTTTGGAGAGTATGTTTGGGAGCAGCCGTGTCAGTAGCCCAGGTTAGATTTAGATTCCACTTTTTGACCAGGTCTTCAACAGGACCATCAATGATACCAGCTATACAAATTTCTAAGGCCTTCTAGAATCTCTTTTAAAAATAATTTTATACTAAGAAACAAACCTACAAGCATACAAACAAAAAAACAGACATATACAGAAAAACAAATTATACCAAACAAGCATCTCTGTAGTAATAATAAACTTTTATTTATACCCCACTACCATCTCCCCAAAGGGTCTCAGGATGGCAGTCTCCCATCCAAATACTAACCAGAGCTGTTGCTGCTTAAGCTTCCAAGATCATATAGAATCTGGTGCTTTTATGGTATTTAGACCATTGCTGAAAAAGTTGCCCTTCCTTGATTTTGTTGTTAATAAATCATTCATTGCACAGCTTTTAAAAGACATGTTGCTGTGCATTCTCTGTGTGTGGCCTTCACTTTTTGCCTTCCAAGTGGAATTGGCAAGCTAAGTTTGACAGCCATGCAGCTACCTTGCTTGCAGAGTTGTTATGCCAGCAAGTCCCCTGCAGCTGATTGTCAGATTATAGCATCCACATCTGCTTCAGTTTATGCTAGAGGTTTAGAAATATGAGTTTTGTGTGGTTTGAAGTATGAATTTTCATGCTTGCAGCCAGTTTGATACTCTTGATGAGGAATAAAATACTGTTGGGTTTTTTTTCCTTTTCAGGTTAACAGTTGCCTTTTTTGCACTTTCTGGTCTGGATATGTTGGATTCCTTAGATCTGGTGAACAAAGAAGATATAATAGAGTGGATTTATTCTCTGCAGGTCCTTCCGACAGAAGATAGTGAGTGAGTTTTTAGCTTTTCTCATATTTTTAAAATACATTTTTATTAAAAATGTTTAACTAGATTAAGAGTATACCCCCCCCAAAAAAAAGAAGAGAAAAAGGCAGAATAAGCTCAATGAAACAACCAGCAATGAATTCAAACTTACTTTAGAATCGTTACAAATCTTAAGATAAAATCTTTAACTAATAAAAATACTTCATACAATTCTACTAACTATAAAAACTGATGCCTCACAAAGCTGCCAATAGTCCCACAATTCCATAGCATGCTGGCATGGCAGTTAAAGTGGCAAACTACATTAATTCTCCAGTGTAAATGCACCCTATGTCATCTCTTTGACAAACATTGTGGGGTAAAGTGCTGGACTGGAAGCACTTTTCTCTTTCTCCACAGTTTCTAACATCAAGAGTTAATGGTGGGTGCAAACAGTTTGAAGACATACATATGCATGCTTGTGTGTGTGTGTGTGTGTGTGTGTGTGTGTGTATACTTCAATGTGATATGTATGTTGAACCTCAGTATTATGGTCAGCCTTCCACATTTGCAGATTTAACTTTTGTGGATTCAATTATTCATGAGTTTATTATTAATAATTAAATGGGGATAATTAAATGGGAGAAAAGAGTGGTGGTGGTGGATGTCAGACTACGTCTGGCACAAGATCATCTCTGCAGAGTTATAGGATTGGTGGTAGCAAACCAGAGAACAAGCCAGTCACTTGAATTTGCTCCCATTAGTCCCTGCAGATCTGGAGGACCTACTGTATTTTATTTTTGGCTGCTAAATGCAACTGAAATACTTCAATATCTAAAGCTACTTTTTGATCTGACCTAACCCAGGGCTTGGGAATATTCCTGAGAGAATATTATTCCCCAATTCTGTTTAAATTGGTTTTTATATTGTTGCAACTTCCTTTGTAGTTATATCAATGTGGCCATGGCAGAAATACTGTACACTTTAAGAAGAAACAACAAGAAAATATTAAAAAAGCATCCCTTGTTTGTAACTTGAACAGATTTCTTTTTGAGGTTTCTTCAGATGATTGACTTTAATGCCAGTGCTTTGTAAATTTAAACATTGAAGCATTATTTAACATTAAACATTAAAAGTTTAGCAAAAGATCAGGTACAATATCAATTTTTCATGGGCTCACATTATAATTGTACTATTTATTTTTTGTCAAAACCATTGCATAAATAAGTATAAAACTTATAAAAAATAGAAAGAGCACAAGCAGCGAAATAATTTTTGACCGAAAATGGGCAAAAGTGACCGCATTGTCTGTAGCCTTAAACAATTCTTCCTCTGTGCATGAAGCATACAGATGTGGAGTTGTCTGTTCTGCTCCACAATCGCACATGGTGGAGGATTCCTCTGGGTAGTGCCATTTTGCCAGGTTGTTTTTTGATCTGCCCACTCTGCTTCTGAGTCTGTTCAGGGTCTTCCAAGTTGCCCATTCTTGGTTTGCCTTGGAGTTGCCCATTCTTGGTTTGCCTCCAGCCAAGTTGCCCATTCTTGGGGGGGTGGGGGCATCCAATTGGGAATTCCTGGGATACCCCTGCTGTTGCTGAGGCAACATTAAGAGAAGTGGTGACTCTCATGAAGCTTTTCCTTGATTTGAGTCTACTGGGTGGAGGCTGATAACCATGCATGCAGTGGGTGTTTTTCACAGTGTTCAGCCTTATTTCTCTCCCAGTTAGCAGTAACTTTGGGGGGGGGGGGGGAATCCCAGCTATCTTGTAGAGTTTATTAATAGGTGTAGGCTTGAGACTTCCTGTGATTATTCTGCACGTTTTGTTCAGTGCTATGTTCACCTGCTTCATGTGAACACACTTGTGCCAAACAGGGCAGAAATACTCAGCAGTAGAGTAAGACAAGGTCAGGGCTGATGTTCTTCTTAATTTTGGATCTGTACCCCATACGCTGCCAGTAAGTTTCCACTGGATGTTATTGCGTGCAGCTACTTTGTGCTTGGTGCTCATGCAGTGTTTCCTAAATGTTAGTGTTCAATCTAAAGTGACACTGAGTTATTTAGATTTGAGCTCTTGGCCTTCCCAAGTCACTTTCAAATTTTCTATTGACTTTACGGTTACGTGGGTGGAAAGCACACACTTGTGTCTTGTCAGGGTTAGGCTTCTGGTGGGGTTATCATTGTAGTAGCTGGAGAGATCTTTCAGAGCATTAGTAAGTTGGTTTTCCACTGTTTCAAAGTCTTTTACTTGTGTTGTTAGGACAAGGTCATCAGCATATATATGAGAAAAACTGCATTATGGGAACCGTTTTTGTGGACTTTACAGCAGCCTATGACATTGTGCAACATAGAAAAATGCTGCATAAAGTCTACCATATTACCCAGGACTATGATTTTACAAAAACTGTCCAGACCCTCCTAGAAAACCTCAGCTTATATAGTTTCAAGGCATGAAAAGTAGATAGAGGAGGCAAAAGAATGGTTTACCCCAAGGCAGAGTTCTTGCATTGACCTTGTTTTACATCTTTACTAATGATCAGCCTCAGCCACCCCTCACAAAGAGCTTTATATATGCTGATAATTGCATTGATACTTTATGGAATGTATTGAGGTCATTTAACAAAGTTTAGTGTAAGGAAATCCATAGTCATGTTTCATTTTCATTGTGTTCAGGCCTAATGGAGGATATGATATTTTGCATTTTGGCAATAGTTTTCAGCCTCTCTTGGAGGTCTGATTTTAGCTAACCTTCAAACATGTTATTTTACAGTTAGCACAAAATCGGCTTTGTGGCACTTTACTGGCAGATGTCTATCCTTACAGTGATATAAATCTTTTTTCTTCTTCAAATAATGGTAATGTAGGCTATATTTCAGAGGAAGAAACTGGCAAAGTCATTTCTAAATATTTCTTGACATAAGAAAATACTATAAAGTTCATGCGACTTGAAGACTCATGTTTATATACATATTGGTGTGTCTTCCAACCTATTGCAGGTGCTTTAGTTTTTTTCAGGTACTACTACCATAAACAATAAAAGCAACAAAAACTTTTTCCTAGCTCAAAGTTCACTATGGATTAAGGACAAGGAACATCATATATCAGTGGAAAGATTGTAGGCAGAGAACATACACTAGATGGTGCTATATCACAATCGTCTGTCTAAAATTTACAATTATGAGAGTGATTTTCTTCTGCATAGAAGCAACAAAATTTTGTAGCACCTTCATCATGAAAATATGCATTGTGGTATATGAACATGCCATTTAATGGTTATATACAGTAAATCTTCTACTGTTATGAATAGAACCTTATGAATTATATTCAGCATTTTTCTAGACTGAACTATAAGAATTAGGTGGTGCTAGAATTCTTTTGTGCATTTGGACATTGCATTGAAATATAAAGATGTACTACTTACTTGGTATTTTATCTCATTTTGCCCCATCAGTTAAAATAAATTCTGTAAACGTTTTTCAATCTAAACACTTCATACATCTGCTAATTGGGTCTCGATAAAAACTTATGCCGAAATTAATCTGATGTCTTCCTGTGATAAGCGACAGATTTTGGTTCACTTTGGTACAGCTGTTCAATCCCAGATAAATAAAATATTTGGTAATGTGTGTGATGTGTAGTATTCATATTGAAGAAACATGTTCTTGGTTCTTTTTGTGGAGCTAGACAAAAATGCAACTAATGATGATTAACAAATGATTTCTGAACTTCTGCTGATCTTTGCCAAACATTCACTATTTAGTTACATATGTCATGTTTTGTTCTGTTGAGATGTGTCTTCAAACACAAATGTGTTGACATCATCACTGTATTTTTATGATGATGTTTATTAGGTCAGTTGTCTCTTGCAGCAAAAAAATATCAGAAAGTACAGTCCTATACATTAAGTCAGAATTAATCCTATCTAAATAGAGTTCTTATATATATGAAGGACAAAGTCTGGCATCAAAAGTGATTTTAGAATGCCTTTAGATCTAAGTTGAACTGTAATCTTAAATTTATTTATTTATTTACACCATTTCTACCCCGCCCTTCTCACCCCCAAGAGGGGACTCAGGGCGGCTAACACAGGCAACAATTCAATGCCACAATATCAATACAACAATGTAAGATCAAATACATAGCAAATTAAAACAGTAACATTAATTAAAATCACATACTCATATAATAACATAGTCGCCTAATCACAAAGTCACATAGCCATTTCCAATTGTCATAACAATCTTATGGTCCGGGTTCAGTGTCTAAAGTGCTGCTGTGCCCACTAGCCAAAGGCCTGGCTCCAAAACCACGACTTTAGTTTTTTCCTAAAAGTAAGGAGGGAGGACGCCGATCTAATCTCGCTGGGGAGCGAATTCCATAAGCTGCTAATTTGTGGATGTTTCTTGCTGCACAAATGAATGTGCAAAGTTAATTTGTTTTTTTTTTTCTTCCTTAGGATCCAACATGCATCGCTGTGGATTCCGTGGTTCTTCATATTTAGGAATGCCATTCAATCCATCCAAGGTTTGTGAAAGCTTGTTTTCTTTTTTCCACTTTTGTCTAATGTTCATGAAATAAGTCTCTGATATGGGCATAGTTCTCAAAACATTTTAGAAACTTTACAATGGGAATTGGAATAGGGAGAGAAAAAACATGTATTATGTTTTCTTTGCTGAAAACCGTAGCATTTTCTAAACGGAAATACTTTAGAGTTTACATAAGAAATTGAGAACAGGTATAAAAGTAATATTTTAATAAAATTAAAAATTATTGCAACTTTAATTTTCTTTCTTACATTATAAAACCAGTGAGATCAAGAATTAGAAGTTGTAAGAGCAGCTTTTTACCACTCAGTAAGTAATTCCAAACTGTGGTTTGGTGGCACGGGGCCTGTGCTTGTCCCTCTTGTCTTGGTATATTCTAGTCACTTCCTTATTGACTGAAAACTGTAATTCCATTACGTTTGATTCAGAATATTATCAGTCACTTTGGATTTTGAAAAAAGCCTCCTCTAACCCTAAAAGAGTTGGGTAGAAGACGTTGCAAGTGACATTCCTAGACAACAGGAACACAGAGGAGCCCTGTTTAGGCCTATGTAGTCTGTCATTCCTTTTGTGCAATGGCCAACCTAATGCCTTTTAAAAATCTAAACAATTCCAAATATTGTAAGCTTTCCTGATTCCATCTGAACATTAGGAAGAACTTCCTGACTGTGAGAGTTGTTCAGCAGTGGAACTCTCTGCCCCGGAGTGTGGTGGAGGCTCCTTCTTTGGAGGCTTTTAAACAGAGGCTGTATGGCCATCTGTCAGGAGTGCTTTGAATGCAATTTGCCTGCTTCTTGGTGGGGGGTTGGACTGGATGGCCCATGAGGTCTCTTCCAATTCTACGGTTCTGTGATTCTAACAGTTGTTCCAGCCCTTTGGCCATGTTGCTTGCCTCCTTCATCAATGTTTTCAGTTTCTTAAGTGTGTTGTCTAGAACTGTACAAGTGCAAGACTCAAGGAATCTGCGTTCATGGTGTCACTCTGCTCACAGTTTGGATCCGTAGCCAGACATTCCATTCCTAACATTTCTTCTTACTGTACAGCATCAGTTTATGTCTTGTGCACAAGGCCCAAAATAGATGGTCTCCTGATTAAAAATAGTATGAGCGGCAGACAAACCCCAACATATGATCACACTTTTTTTTAGTTGTGAGGGATAGAAGGGTGTTTGAAAGAAATGTGGTAGGTTTGCAGAACCATTGATTCCATATAGGCCATCTGAGTTGTAATATATCCATCTTGAAGTGTTTGGCTCTTTAAAAAATAACTCCCATAGAATGATATAGAATTAGATATGAATTTTTATTTATTTTTGTCGAACACATTTCAAGATATATTGAGATTATGTATAACCTTTTAGACTAATTTCTCTGGATGTATTCCTTCTGATCATTTCCCATAAAGATAGTTCAAGGAAACATCCTTATTTTTCTTCTAAAATAAATGCTTGTATCTTATGAGTGTATAATTATGATTTTGTTTCAAAAACTTACTTTCTTGTGTTTCAGGGGCCTGGTGTTTCTCATCCCTATGATAGTGGGCACATAGCAATGACTTACACTGGCCTTTGCTGCTTAGTTATTCTTGGCGATGACTTAAGCCGAGTAAATAAAGAAGCCTGCTTGGCAGGACTCAGAGCACTCCAGCTGGAAGATGGAAGGTACAGTGAATTCAGTGTTACATAGTGTTTCATATTTTTAGAAGGGAAAAACTGAGTCCAAATACATAATGCACTGTATTGTAAAGTAGGAATTAGCCAGGCTGAGTCCAGCTTGGAGAATGAAAAGCAAGAAAAAGGCACTTTCTCTTGCTTTCATGTTTTTGTACTCTCCTCTGTGGAAAAGGCAAATTTAGACAAGGACCTGCCAGTGAATGGAGTGTTTTTTCATCAGTTTACATAGTGTAGAGAGGACAAGCATATGTTCTTGTTTTTAATGATGCCAATCACTGGTGGTTTGAAAGTTCAATCTTTACCAACCAGCTTTTGATTCCTTATGTGCTTTACCATTCACCAGTGGATGACAAGGCTGGAACTGAGAGATTTTAGGCTAATAATAACTGCTTCTAGAAAAGTACAACTAAAAACTTGGAGATTCAAGTGTAGCATTTTGATACTGAGTGCTTTGAAACAGGCATAGGCAAACTTCAGCCTTCCAGGTGTTAAGAAATATTGGCTGTTAGAAATTGTGAGAGTTAAAGTCCAAACACTTGGAGGGCTGAAGTTTTCCCATCCCTGCTTTAAAAGCTGCATTAAAAATACTACCAGCATTTAATGTGCTATCCACTTCTCATCCTCTTACTTCCTGTAGAATGAATCCCTTATTTCACTTGGATTTCCCTCAACTTTCATTGGCTATGTTAAATTGAGATCATCTTTATTTCTTCATATTTTGTTAGAACAGTGGAAGCAGAACTTATTTTTCTGCCTTCCATTAATTGCTGTTTGAAGAAAAAATCCAAATAGGTTGGTTAATCACTTCATAATTCTGGTACCATGACTATCAAAGCAACTTGGAAAAGTATGCTGTACCTATGTATGTGTATGCTATACAAAATATTCCTTTCCCCCCACCCACCCTTCCCGCCCAAAAAAACATTCTTGATTTTGCCATTTTATATAAGGGACACCCTTTAATATATCATTATATAGAATGGGACTTGAGCATTCATAGATTTTGTCCTTTCTCTTTCCTCTTGAACTGATCCAAATGTGCAACCTTATCCTTGTATTCTAAAGAAGCACAGGACCTATCTTTGGGGTGAGCTCACAAATCTCATGGCTGAATATTGGATAATCTGGTTTGTCAAACTGGTCCAAGGCTGAAGAGTATTGTGGCTTTGTACTGAACAGAGCACGCAGAGGTCTTACAGTCCCAAGTCAGGTTGCTGCCTTGCAGTGTGTGAGTTGATCATTACCCCATAGAAATGAATGTTTTGTGGAGAATGTAAGTTTTTCTTTAGCTTTGAAATGAACTGGTGATGACTTGTTTTTATAGTTATTGTTGACTATTACTTAAACCTGTTTCAGTTTTTGTGCGGTCCTTGAAGGAAGTGAAAATGACATGAGATTTATATACTGCGCTGCTTGTATATGCTACATGCTGAATGACTGGTCAGGGATGGATACGAAGAAAGCCATAGATTATATTAGAAGAAGCATGGTGAGTTTTTCCCAAGTGGCACTTTTGAAAGATTTCTCATTTTCAGCTTAGTTTGGTGGTATTTAATGGCCCAATAAATAGGCAGAGATATAGCTGTCTTGTGTGACTAGAGTTTTATCAAGTTTGTCAATAAATCATTCAAAACAATATGATCATTCATATTTATGCTGACACACTATATTACTATGATTGCACTAGTGCAGCACTCCTCTTAATATGAAGATATGTATTCTTTGTCAGCTTTATTTAATCTGTGAGATTGGCTTAAATTCAAACCGATTTATGAACAGTTAAAATTTAAAGTTTGGCTTTGCATAACATGGAACACAGAATCATGAAGTAGCTTTTCTAACATAGTTGCATTCTTGGTGTACATTTACAAATAATTACCTACATTCTCTATTTCTTCTGTCCTTTTGTCTGATTCAGCAAATGTGAAATTCACATTAGTTGTTTAAAATGTGGAGGTAGAAATAATGCACCATCTCAAATATGTCCTTACGTCACTTTTTTATCAAATTAAGAACCCATAACAGTGCAAAACAAACATTTAAATCATAGAAAATAAAGCTTTCCTCCTCTTTGTGCTTCTTTCAGCAAATCAGGAAATTCAGTTGGTCCATCTGTCTGCATCATCTGTCCTCTGTAGTTCAAGAATCTGGCAGGAAGTATTTTAGTCCTGGTGTGATATGGAGAAAACACTTATGTCACTAGAGTAGCATTGACAGTGAGGTAGCAGAGTTCAAGAGCACTTGAGTACATACTTCAAAAATCAACTGTCCGCCAAAACAGTAGTCTTGAAAAAGCAAATCAGCCACTCTACGTCTTCCCTCCAGTTAAAATTCTATCAGAGTGCAGAGAGCATATCAATTTCTGTACAAAAATAAATAGTTAAAACTGTATCTGAACATAATATAAAATGCTGTTGAAACAAAGATTACTGCACTTAGTTTGACTTCCCACTTGTACTTCCATCAAGATTAGTTTTGGCAAATGGCAGATTTCTTTTTAAATTAAAAATTAGGATTGGAACAGCTCAATTGTATTTTAGGTTTAGTTGGTGAATTTCCGTACTTCAGTATTAAATTTATAGGCACATTACAAATAAAATGATTTGAAGTGTGAATCAGTACAAAAACAGATAATCAAACACAATAGTTAAAAGCGGCATAACATTTAAAACATTGGGAAGTCATATAGTTTTAATAATGTCCTTTTCATATATTTTGTAATTTTATATGTGTTAATGAGGAAAATTTTGTCACTAGTAATTTTATTAAATTTTCAAAGGGTAATACAAATCTACAAGTTCAATCTTTGCATGGACAATACTATAACACTTACTTACAGAAACCTGAACACATTCTGTACGGAAAAGATCTGACACCATGACTGACATTCTTATGGGCTTGGTTAATCTAATAGGATGGACCAAGGATTTTACTCAGCTTTTTCCCTGCCATGCATTCCTTACCAGGAATCTTACATTTTATCTTCTGAGACGGTTTGGAGCATTGCCAGATTCCTTTTTACCTGATTTAGAAGTAGTTCCACTTATTAGCTGTACTTGAGAGAGGAGAGCAAGGTCCAAATTCATACCTGAGAAATGCACGTGGTTTCTTGTCCCAGAGCTTATTGATAGGTTGGATTTAAAATGTGTCCAATTTTATTCAAATGAAATTTGAGCGAAAAAGTGAAAAATCATCATCAGTTACCATTCTTTCCTGACCCCTACAGTATTGTTATTCCACAAAAATGTGTAAGGTAGTGTTCATGGAGAAAATGTAATTTGAAAGCTGAAACATTGAAGGCCTGCTAGAGAGGTTGCTGGAAAAAACAAATATGCAAATAGAAGATGAAAATGTTGTGCTCGTATGTGTGTGAGTGAAAATGGGAGATAGAACTATGTATGTATTTGGTGCATTAATTGCCTTGCCCTATATTTATGCAATATAGAGCAATGCAGTTCGCTGTAATGATTGTGTACGAGGACAGCTTAGCCTTTGGCAACAAATAAAGGATTTCCCACCCCATATCTTGCTCCCAGCATGAAAGTAGAGGCAAAGGTCATTTGGGGAGAGGTGGAAGATAGCGTTCTCTTTATCCTCCTACTAACAAGCACCTTTTGGAAAAAGCCCATCCCTCTTTAGTACAGGTTTAGAACCCTGTTTACTTAACAAAGTTATTCATTATGATGCATTCTAACTTCATAGGCAAATTGCTCTGATAATCATCATTTTAATTTTTCCCTCTTTGGATTACTGAGTTATTTTACAATAATATCCTTCCTTTCCAGTAATGGGTTTTGCATTGAGATCAGTTCAGATATATTTATGATACAGGTGTTTACTTGATATCTCTCACATTTCCCATCACAACTTTGATGGAAGTTGGTTTTTCATGGCAGGAACTCATATAGTAAAAGTATTGCATAATTAATTTAAGAAAATAATATTCCATACTCAAGTTAGTGTATAATAATACTTCCATTGTCCAGCATTCAGAATAGCAGCATCTTGTAGCCTGACGCTTTCTCAAAAACGATACTGTGTATAATAGAAAGTGAGAATATTTCTCCTCAACACTGCATTTACATGGAGAAGTATCTCATTGTAATGGAGAATAACTATCATGGATGCAAATGATTTTGTTGGCTCTAATACAATTCTAATTTGTTCTGATATGGTCATCTTCACTATACACAAAATAGATGCCCTTGTTTGGGAGAACACTACATAGATATGGCATTGTTTCACCAAGAAAATGAGGCTTGTTAACAGTTTTTAAACTTAATTATCTGCAATGCAAATTAGCATACTGTTGAGGTTTATGTAGTTCGTTTAGGCAACCATTTTTGACCTGTCAAATATTTCAAGCCATTGGATACAATGTTGCTCTTAGACAAACAGAAGGCACCTCTGCTTGTGCAGTATTCCCCTCTTGTACAAATTTTCCTTCTTTTATGCAGATTGCCCATAACTTACTGCGGAGGATTCCTTGATTTACTAATGGTTTTTCAAGCAGATAAGTCATCATGAAAACAGAGTAGCCCCTGAAGAAGGCTGTTCCATTCAGTTCAGTGTATAGGCCAAAATTGGGCTTTTCACATAATACAATACTGTAGTCATTAAGGCTTGTCCTAAAATAAAATATAGACCATATAATATAGCTTTTAATGTTTGATTGTGTTGTTTTTAAATTGTTTTAAATTGCTTTTAAATTTTGTTAGATTTTAGCTATTCTTGTAAGCCGCTCTGAGCCTCAGGGGAGTGGCGGCATATAAGTTTAAATAAATAAATAAACAAGCCCATGGAAATTCCTTTCTTCCTTTGCTTACGGGTTTACTGTACTGCCTTCCTAACTATTTTGGACTGAATTCCCCTTTTTTGAAGCAAACGTCTTTACAGTTCAGTAATGGAATTAGGATTGTGTAATTAGGCTATAAATTACATTCTAATTGAACAGTAAAATGAAAACTGCTACTTTGGCTCTCTGCATTTCCTGTCTTGCAGCAGTTTAAAATACGATTACAATCTCCATTGGAAAGTGGAGGCTTGCACTTCCCCCTTTTTAAAAGGGCAACATTATTAGTTATTTTACTCACAACATGTAGATAAACCAACATCAAGCAATTAGTTTTGTAGTCGTTCATATAACTGAGTACCTCCCCTTGGCTAAGTCTATTGTACAGAGTTTGTCCTCAACTTGGCATAGTGTTTTGCTCTCATTGTATGCTTTGTGCATCATGATTTTATTCCAACTTTCCCTTTCACAAATCAAAAGGCTCTCTCTGTTTGCAGAACTGACTGAGATCCGACCAGTGCTTTTGCTGGATGGAATTCGGGAGAGTTCTCTCTCCCCCCATTCATTTCCCCCTTTGCAGTCACCAGTATTCGTACTTGGTCTTTCAGGAGCACATTTACAAGAGACATAGGATAAAAGAGAAACTAGCCAGAATTTCCCCCACTTTCTTTAAAAGGCGCATCCTGTGAGTGGAAGTTTGCTTGCAGAAAGTATGGACCCTACTCCATATTTGCAACTAAATTTTTCTAAAGTTACTGGTAGAAAAGTAGTCCTGATGTGTTCCCCATTTATCGTTCTCACTACCCTGACCATAATTAATGCACATAAGTGCATTTAAGTAAGTTCTTTGTGTACACTTTTTAAAATGTCATCCTTATAATTGCAAGAACTATTTTTGAACTCCCTTTAAAAAAAGTGATATCTAACCTAACTGTTTTTATAAAGTGGAATTATAAGATACATACTTCTGTATATTCATTCATAGCATTGGCAGATGAGGCATTTCACATTCAACTAGCTAGAGGATTTTTGGTATTTCAACCTTCTAGGAACTACAGTAGAGTCTCACTTATCCAACTTTCACTCATCTAACATTCTGTGTTATCCAATGCAGTCCAGGGTGGGAGAAAGAAAGAACCCTTGTCTGTTTTGGTGCTAAATTCGTAAATACAGTGATTACTACATAATGTTACTGTGTATTGAACTGCTTTTTCTGTCAATTTGTTGTAAAACATGATGTTTTGGTGCCTAATTTGTTAAATCATAATGTAATTTGACATTTAATAGGCTTTCCCTCCTTATTATCCAACATTTTCTCTTATCCAACGTTCTGCCAGCCCTTTTATGTTGAATAAACAAGACTCTACTGCACACAAAAACTTCTTCCAAAATGCATCCATGAATCAATTTTTCTTCCTTTCACCAACCTCCTTTTTATGATTTACATTTTGCTTGCCAAACATATAGATCTATCTTTCTTTAACATGCTGGTGAGAGGTGATAAGACAGAGTTATCTGCTTCCTCTTTCTTTTGGTTTTATTCTTCCTACACACAGAACAAAGATCCCTGAAAGCACCTTCAGTTTATTTTCCTTCTTGCAGACAGGCTGATACAACTACAGTATTTCCCGGAGAGCACAGTCCTGTTTTTTGTGCTATTTACTGTGAAAATACCACTGCACTCTAGGACTCAAAGTCTGTGCTTCTCCAGCCCTCCTTCACAATCCTCCCAATGTCAGTGCTGTCTTTAAACAAAAACAAAAGCAAACAACTTCCAGTGGCAAGCCAGAAAAAAGAGTGGGGAAGCACATTAAAAGACTTTGGGCTCTGCCAGAGATTTTGTGAATTGAGGTAGTCTTGTAACTGAAAAATAGGATAAAACTATCCAAGGATGATCTTTTTTCATTGCAGAAAGTGAATGTGTCACATTATGTTTTCAGTGTTCCTGATAAGACTTCGTTTATAATTAGTTGAAATTAGATTCCGGGCAAATACTTCATTCAAATACTTCAAAAATGAGTATTAATATTTGTATTAATGTTTATATTTGTCTCACTTTTATTGCTTTTTTTGTTTTCCAGTCCTATGATAATGGACTTGCCCAAGGAGCTGGACTTGAATCTCATGGTAAGAATGTTATTTACATTATCAGCTACTTTAAAATAAGCCAAATTTAATAGTACTGTTAATTAGAGTAGTATGTGTGTTTAAGTGATTGGGATGCCTATGAATTATATAATTTCTATGTGTTTACTTGTAAGTAAATCTAACATTAGTTGTAATCCAACAGCATTCAAATTGCATGTACTCAGTGTACTCAAATAGAGCACATACTGTGTCCGGTTTGAAAATGAGATTTCACGTTCAAATAATCTCATTTGTTGAGCTTGGCTTTGACACAAGTTCTACAAAATTTGGAAATTGTGAATCATGTGTTCAGAGTCCCCTTCATGGAAACAACAGCTTCATTGCTCTTCTAATATTGACAAGAAGAGCAACTTCTTCCTACATTTTGGAACTTTTCTGTCCTCTTCCTTGCTAAACAGTTCTTACCCCACATAAACAAATACAGTCCTGCTTTTTCCAGCGAAAGAAATTAGAGTTTAAGACAACTAAAAGTCCAGCGTTTTTTGGTGAGCTTAATATGCCATTGCATTGGAACTGATTTCACAAATAAGTATTTAGGCTCCTGATCTCACAATATTAAACAGTAGTTAAGTGAGTTCTGGGTTGTACAGGTATGCCTTTAGCTGCCATAAACTAAACCTTCTGAAAAGAATAATGGCTTGATTTGACTAAATAACTGCCATGATGGAGCAGTAGCAACAGGATCCTACTGAGTTTATTTTCTGTGTTGTTGTAGAAATGCTAATGCTTTACTGCTGAGAGATTTTTTTGACAACCAGGTATCAGAACAGTGATGTCTATGTAGCAAAAGAACAGAACTTTATCTGACCCAACGAGAGTTACCATAACATTTTTATTGGAAAATTGTTTCTCAAGCTACATGTGTACCTCCCCATTCTGTCCAAATGAATGCCTTTGGATCATCAAAAATGATCTCATCCTTCGAGGTGGTACAGTGTTTATCAATAGCCCCTAAGAGGCTGAACATCATATTGAACTAATTCTTCATATTATAGGTGGCTCTACATTTTGTGGTATTGCATCATTGTGCCTGATGGGTAAACTTGAGGAAGTCTTCTCTGAGAAGGAACTTGACAGGATAAGGAGATGGTGCATCATGAGGCAACAAAATGGCTATCATGGTCGGCCAAACAAACCTGTGGATACATGTTACTCATTTTGGGTTGGAGCAACTCTTAAGGTAATTGAAAAATACAAACAGCAGGGCCAAGGTGCTCCATTTCTTGGGTGGAAACTTTAGCATATGTCAGACTGTCAGTTCTGTAACAAATGCTTTATTTTCTGTTGTCAACTCTAGTAATATATTTTGCCTTTAAAATGTAAGAGTAAACAGATGTCTTTAAAACACTTTGCATGTATATAATGTTTTCATAGCATGTTTAAAATGGCTTATTTATTTTTTCAGCTTCTGAAAATATTTCAGTATACAAATTATGAAAAGAACAGAAATTATATTTTATCAACCCAAGATCGCCTTGTTGGTGGATTTGCTAAATGGCCAGATAGTCATCCAGGTAAATTCATTTTCTAATTTGTCTATGGAATGTGGGTCATTGTTTGTGAGAAAAATGCCTCCAGATACTCCTAAATTGACAAAAAATACTTCATTTTTTTAATGGGATGTACAGAAATGGAGCAACAAGAAACTAAGGAAGATATATGGAACTAATGTGGCTATTCTAGCACAGTGGGATTCTTTTCTTACAACTCTCTTCACGTTTCACAAAAAATGCTCCATAGGATACTTTCAAAGGTAGTTTTGCATGTGTGGAACAGAAGCAGTGCCATCAACTGAAGGACTGGATTGGTTATTAAACCATTCTTTACCTGTTTATACAAGAATTCTTCATTGTTTAATTGATTGAACTTCAAGTCACTGTTAAAAGTTATCATTTTTTAAAAGCAGAATGATGCAAAGGTTAAAAGACAATAAGGAGAAAGTGATATGTGCAGAAGAAGATAGTCTATTTCTTACATTTGAAGAGCTTTGTCAACAAATACAGTAGATAAAACTTGGGTTTCCATAAAGATTTTGGCACAATCTCTCACTCAAGGTTCCTGAAGATTCATAGGCAAACTTTTCATCCTCCTAGGGGTCAGAAACAGTTTATAAAAACAGAACCAAGCATTGAATGAATGGGCAGTTGTCATAATAAAGGGAAGTGGGCAGTGGGCATCACCTCTAAGGACTTGAAATGGGAACAATGTGTGAATAAGTTCTGCTCATTTGATTCTAGATATTCATGAATACATTATGTAACAAAGTTTACAGATGATTCAAGGCGGTGACTCAAATGGGCCATAAAGGGTACCAGAAGATTCTTGGCAAACCCTATGTAAATTTAATATTCCCCAGAAGCCTGTTTTCATAGATGACAAATATGGCTGAAAAGTTTGGGAAAAGCCTGAAATCTGGAAGCTGAAACAAAAAGCATCTTGTGTGAATGAAAAGGCAGTAATTCCCATTCAAGACATAACCCTTCACTTTTCATTCTGTGTTTGTGAAAGTTTGTTCAGGAGTTGCTATCGCTTGAAACACTTGTGTGTCAGTGAGAGCAAGTAAAAAGAGGACATAATCATAGAATGATAGAATCAAAGAGTTGGAAGAAACCTCATGGACCATCGAGTCCAACCCCCTGCCAAGAAGCAGGAATATTGCATTCAAATCACCCCTGACAGATGGCCATCCAGCCTCTGTTTAAAAGCTGTCAAATGAAAATGGTGCACTGGTACATATCTGTCCTGTTCATATAGCCTTTGCTTATTTGTGGAGTGTTTCAAAACACTCTGTAGACTTTAACTATTTTAATGTCCATTTCTTGACTATTATACATTCATGGTTTGGCCTTTCAGAATCAATGTCATATACTGAGTATGTATTCTACTCACATAGCAATAAAATTGGTTTGTGCCTTCAAAACATTTCAAATTTATGGTGACTCTAAGGTGAACACATCACAATTGGGGGGGGGGGTTGCCTTCCTTTTAGGCTGAGAGTGTGTGACTTCTCAAATTAAAGATTTGGGTAAGGTTATCAGATAAATGAAACTATGTACCTTATATGTTTTAATTTGTATACTGTTTTATGTGTTTTATTGATTAACTGTGAATGGTTTTAACTGCAAGATATGTTTTTACTATTTATTGTTGGGTTTTACCGGCATTGAATTTTTGCTGTAAGCCACCTTGAGTCCCCTCAGGTGAGAAAGGCGGGTAAAAATGATGTAAATAAATGAAATAAATTCTCCAACATCACCCAGTGGATTTCCATAGCAGAGCAGAGATTGAAACCCTGGCCTCCAGAGTTAAAGTCCAATTCTTAAAACGACTGCCATGTTGGCTCTTGAGTGGTTTAGTTACTTCGCTAGAATAGATGAGTAATGTTTGAAATGAAATTGACTTCAAAGATGTGTTGCAATTGAAGTGGTTTTGGGATGTTGGTATGGAGTGCAAATAGTAATGTAGCATTGGGATTGTACATATAAGCACACGCACACACATATCTATATGATAGATAATTATATGCTCAGAAGTGGTAAAATAAAGGAGATAAAAGAGCCGTGTGGTACTTTCTTGGATTACATAGAACCATCCTGGTGTTCAGGTGCTTTCTAGCAGTAATTAAGAGTCTGCAAAGATTTAAGTTGGGTTTATTTCTTGTTTGAGGCTATAAAGCAAATCCATAGATTTTCATTGATTTGGGACTTTCTAGAGCTTATGGGTGTCAAATGTTTAAGACACCTGTTTCCGTGATACCTTTTTTTTCTTACAAAGTTTGAAAATAAATTTGCAGTTTTCTGCAGGATTGTATTGATTATAAGCTTACATGTGCAAAATGTATTTATGTTAGTAGTATGGGGAAAAGAAGAGCTTGCTAGCAATTTAGAAGCCTACTCCATTAAGTTAGCTATTTAGATTCAGCACTTGCAAATATGTATTGTTTCATCAAAAATACTTCAAAAATGTACACAACAATTTGCTCACTTGAATGACTTGATCTAAGTTGAAGATATTCAGATTCAGCTCTCTTGGTTTGTCCCTTCTCTTCTTTCTACATGCCCAAACTTAGCACCTCTTCACACAGCCCTTTTGGACTGTGCCATTTCACCAGCAATCACTGTTGAAAGAGAAGACGTTCAGGGCAGCTTGTGGTGCCCCACATGCTCTCCCTTCTTCCTCCATCATGTGGTGGGGATGGGACAGGGTGCATTGGCATCCAGTCCCCATCTGATGGAGAAGGGGGGGGGGCACTTGGCAACGTATGTTGCTCTGTCAGCCTTTCCCCCATCATATGGGGAAAAGGGGAGGAAAGTGCGGATAGCTCCATCAGACTACCCAAAAACACTTTCCTCCCTGTAGTGGTGGAGGAAGCGCCTTTCGGCACTTCCCCTCCACTTTGAGAGGAATGTGGGCAGGACCTACCGTGAGTTGTTGGATGGCGTATGGCAGGCCCCATCCAAGCTGCAAATAAAAGTGGCAAAACAGGGCTAAAATGCTCATGTGAAGAGGTCCTTATTGTCATCTGCAAAATATAACCCCTATAGGTATTTTTCAGACAGGGGCCTCTGATGTAGGTTATATTTATGGAAAGATGGCAAATCAAGAAATTCCTTGGTACTACTGCACAGTTGACACCATGACTTCTCATTCATTTTCCCAGATGCTCTTCATGCCTACTTTGGGATCTGTGGCCTGTCATTAATGGATGAGTCTGGTATTCGCAAGGTTCACCCTGCCCTGAATGTAAGCACAAGGACCTCAGAGCGCCTTCAGCACCTTCATCAGACCTGGACAACTAAAGACTCTAAATACTGTTCAGAGGAGCTACCCAGTGCCACATGACTGACTGACACACCAGTTGAGCTTGGTAGCATAATTGTAGCCCAAGGTTAAAAGCCATGTATAACCAATGTGCTCTTTTCTAAAGCGCTGGACTCATACAATCAGATTCATGTTACTGTCAGCATTTTGACAGCAAATGGCCTTCAGTCAATTCTGGATTGGGAGTGAAAAGAAATAGCTTCCCACTCTCGGCAGAGTAACAAACTCGGTTTCAGAGAATCCCTTCCGAGCAAAATTAATCATGTAGTTCTATTGTATTACCTTAAACAGTGCAATGGTGGAGTGTAACAATAGTAAAAAAGCTCTTCAAAATGTATTTACATATTTTCATACTTAGTCGCTTGAATCTAGAGACACCTATTTGACATATACTTCATATAAAATCTTATAAATTAAATCTTGATTGCTAAAAGGTGTTCTTCTAAATTAGAAAAGTCTATAACCTTTGTAAAAAAATAAAATTATTTTATTGATTCTATACGGAACTTTTGTGTGGTGGTGTATTTGTGGGGCATCTTGATTGTTGCCACTTGGGCAGCGGTGGAAGGCTGGGTGGCAGGGTGCAGGATATACATTTTGCCCCATAATGCCTCTGGCAGATGTGGAGCCTTTTGACTATGTTTTAGATTTCAAAAAAGGCTTTCCCTGGACCGAATATCACGTTTATTGTTTGTTTATTTACTTGATTGCTTTACTTGTATACCGTATTTCTCACTCCAGCGGGGGACTCAAAGCAGACTCAAATTGTGGTACAATGGTACATGGACACCACCATTACCACTTGGGGTCACAAAATGGGCCAGCAGCTCACACTTACTCATCCCTTACTTAGATGACCTTGAGAACAGTTGTATTAAAGTACTATAGTCTAGGACCCCCTGGTGACACAGTGGGTCCGCTGAGCTTCTGAACTTGCTGACTGAAAGTTTTTGAATCTGGGGAGTGGGGTGAGCTCCTGTTAGCCCCTGCTTCTGCATGCAAATATGAGTAGATCAATAGGTACTGCTAATACAGGAAGATAACAGTGCTCCATGTAGTCATGCTACTAGACTTAATGTCAGGGGAAACTTTTACCTTTACTAATATAGTCTTAATTGAGATTCACTTTAAAAAAAATTAGCTAGCATGAAAAACAAAAGAAGAAATTATAATCATAAATCATCTTTGAAAAAACAAGTGATCAAATAGTTCTGACCTAAGTTGGCAAATTTTAAAGCAATGAGAAAGTTACAATTCCTTTCTAAATTGTAATGTATAGTGGATGCTGCCTTTTTTCCCTTTCCTTTTTATTTTTGTTGCTGTAAAAATGAAGCAAAGGATTCTTTTCCCTTCTAGGAAAAACTTGTGGATAATTTGTCAGGTATCCATTTGCCAATGAGTGACACCCTTTACAGAGTCATGGCTTTATTTAAGTCTAGAAGCTCACTTAGGATGTAGGGATGTGGGAAGTAAGTTTCTCCCTCCCAGTCATTCTTTATATGGCTAGGTACCAAAGAATGGGCATAGTGCTTGTCTCTTGTGAGCCTCAGCCAATTTCTTCTTATCCTTCGTGATCTCAAAATGCACTGAGCCATGATAAAGTTGAGGTAATTCTGGCTTCACCCAGCAATTAACTTTATTATGAAACACATATTTTGGCTTTTTTGTTATTTGTTGAGCACAGCACTTCCCTACAAGCTCTCAGCGTTCACTTGAAAGAAAATAACACAGAACATGACTGAACTTAGAAAAATTCTTGGAACATTTCCTATTTCTGTTCATCCCAATGAGTCCAGCCAGATCGCAATACAAAAGACAACATACTTTAATTGATGTTTGGTAAATATAATGCAGACTTTGTAGTATTTGAAAATTAGATTAGTAGTAGAAGTAACGGGCATTGAAGATATTCTATAACAAAATGAAAACTTTATAACCTCTATAACCATTAGTAGGAATTTTTCTCCATCCCCCAATCTTCTTTGACAGTCTGTTATATCTTATGTTTAAGTTTATTATTTTTATGTATTTGCTCTCTTCTTTATTATATGGTATTTTTTAGTGTAGTTGTAATATCTTAAATTTAAAAACAAGAAAAAGGAATAAAGACAAGCCCTATGATAAACTTTTAAAAGTGGGCATCAGTAGGAAAGTTAATAGCCTTTTTTCTGTTTCATTCTTATGTATACCATATATACTTGAGTATAAGCCAATTTTTTCAGCCCCCTTTTAGGGCTGAAAAAGCCACCTTCTGCTTATACTCAAGTGAGTATACTTATGCTCGAGTATATACGGTAATCAGAATTGGACAGTCTTATCTTGAATTACAGTTTTATGTAAAATTTCAAAAACATTTAACCTACTGATGCCTCAGTTAATGTAATTTTATTGATACCTATTTTTAATTCTATTTTTGAAATTTACCAGTAGCTGCTGCATTTCCCACCCTCGTCGTATACTCGGGTCAATAAGTTTTTCCAGTTTTTTGTGGTAAAATTAGGTGCCTTGGCTTATATTCAGGTCAGCTTATACTGGAATATATATGTTATTTGTTTTTTATTGTATCTTCTTAAGCTGATATTATCTATTTAAAAAAATGTATGAAAGGACCTGAACCAAGTCCCACAAAGTATTCAGTTGATATTAGTTATTTTTAAGAAAGTTTTTTTCTTTAAAGTAACTAGTTACTTTTAGTTACTTTAGAAAAATCTTACAGGCCATTCACCTGTGGTTTAAAATTTCTGGAAAAAGGAATTACAGTTTCTTAAAGCAACAAATTATTATGAACTATGGTTATTTCCAAGCTCTGGAAAGGGTGACGTAATGTCTGCTGCAGGGAGTTATGAGATCTAAGGTATTGCGTCAATAGAAAGAGTTTATTTTTAAGCTGTTAAAAAATAATTATGGAAAAGCAAACAGATGGCTCTTAATACATCATTTGGCTGCCTGGACGATTGACTGAACTAGCCTTTTTAAGCAAGTGTTCCTTTTTTAATTGAAATAGCATTCTTCTTTGCCAATTGTCAACACACTATACACGTTTTAGTACTTGTCTGCTGGTTTTGTTCTCTTCTACATTTATTGCAGATGGTTAAAATTCCATGTTCATAATAATAATAATCAGTGTTTAAGGTGACTCATTATTTTCTGGCTTCATTGCTATTGCTTGTAGATAGAACAGAACTTGAGAGGCAAGGATATCGTCATCACAACTGTAAGAGGATTCATCTAGGCAAATCACATATACCAAAAGTTCACACAATGTCAATTCAGTCATTGATCCGTCAGCGTAATGTCCTCTCACATTTCTGCTACAGGAATCCCAACTGTGTTGCCTCTATTCAACCTCTTTAGTCTCTAAAATAACACAGGCACAGAAGAAATATCAAATAAGGCCAAATATTACTATAAGATTTTTTTTCCCCAGTGGAGGATTGCGCCATTGCCTTCCTCAAAGGATAAGGGAGGGTGACTTTGCCCAAAATTACCCTCTGGATTTCCACAGCTGAGAAGGGATTTCATGCTTGTTTTCCCTCAGTCTCACTCCACCACTCAAACCACTGCACTACACAGGCACTCTTTTTAAAACTAATTCAGCTTGCCCATTCAGATGCATATCAAATCTTATGTTGGAATAAATTGTCTTAAGAACGTCATAAGACTACATTGTTGTGTTTCTCTTTTTCTAATTTACTGAAACTTTTGTATGCAATCAGCCACCATCTCCATGGATTCTGCACCCACAGGTTCTAGCATCCACAACCTGAAAATGTCCCCCTTCTCCCCCTCCACAAAAAAATTCCAAAAAGCTAACGATTTTCCATTTTAGATCAAGAACACCATGTTACAGGGCCTCAATGGGTTAAACCCCTGTGCTGCTGAACTGCTGACCTGAAGATTGGTAGTTTGAATCCACGGGACAGGGTGAGCTCCTGCTGTTAGCCCTAGCTCCTGCCAACCTAGCAGTTCGAAAAAATGGGAGTAGATCAATAGGTACCACTTTGGCCGGAAAAGGCAAAAGGATGCTCCAAGAAGTCACGCTGGCCACATGACCAGGAGGTGTCTATGGATGGAGGCTCCTCAGCTTGGAAATGGAGAAAAAGTACCTCCCCAAAGGTGGAGATGAGCACTGCCTTCAGAGCCAGAAATTAAAGGAGAAGCCTTTGCCTTTGTCTCTGTGTTTGTTTCTCATTGTATGTCATTGTAATGCATTGGATGTTTGCCTATGTCTGGTTATATACTGTAATTTGCTCTGAGTCTCCTCAGGGAGAAGGGCGGAATATAAATAAAATAATAATAATAATAATAATTATTATTATTATTATTATTATTATTTTCACTATTATATATAACAGGACTTGAACATTTACAGATGTCTATATCCACAGATGGTGGTGGTCCTGGAACCAACTCCAGTGGATACCAAGGGCCCACCGTATAGTGGTAGACTATAGCTTGGAAGCAAATAATTAAAAATAACTAGTTACTTGGGGTTCAGTTGCTTTTCCAGCTACAGAGACAGAAGGGATTTAGGAACATGCTGTATGAACCAGGATGTTTAACAGATTTATTATAGGGTTGTTGTAGGTTTTTCGGGCTATATGGCCATGTTCTAGAAGTATTTTCTCCTGACGTTTCACCTGCATCTATGGCAGGCATCCTCAGAGGTTGTGAGGTCACAACCTCTGAGGATGCCTGCCATAGATGCAGGTGAAACGTCAGGAGAGAATACTTCTAGAACATGGCCATGCATCCCGAAAATCCTACAACAACCCTGTGGTTCTGGTCATGAAAGCCTTCAACAATAGATTATAACTTTCTAATGTTTGTTATACATATTTACATATTTAGCTCCTCTTTGGTGAGTCATGTGCTATCGTAGGTAAAGGTTTTCCTCTGACATTAAGTCCAATATTGTCCGACTCTGGCTTTGGTGCTCATTTCTATTTCTAAGCCAAAGAGCTGGCGTTGTCTGTAGACACCTCAAGGTCATGTGGCCAGCATGACTGCATACCTTCCCGCCAGAGCAGTTCCTCTTGATCTACTCACATTTGCATGTTTTCAAAGTGCTAGGATGGCAGAAGCTGAGGCTAACAGTGGGAGCTCACCCCACTCCTCGGATTTGAACTGGAGACCTTTCTGTCAGCAAGTTCAGCGGTTTAACCTACTGCGGACTCCATCATGTGATATACCTCTTCCTATTATTTCTTGGAGTCTTTAACCGAACAGAGACAGAAATCTACTTATAGTATAGGATGTCAAGTCTACTATTTGAAGCTTCCTTAAATATGTTATAGGTCCTTAAATTAGTTTTCCACACCTCATATAATTTTACAGTTGAAAAATAGCAAGTTTTTCTATGCCAGAAATTGTAGTTCTGTCAGTTTAGCTCTGGAGTGTAATGGTACTATGGAATTTGGATGCATGTCGTGTGGGCCCCTTGTATGTTGATCTCAAGAGCACATGCAGACTGAGGAATGCCATCAGGACGGAAGAGTTCCCATGGTTTTTGTTCTAAAAAAGGCAACGAAATTCTGCTGCAGCTGTCGGTCTGATCCCAAAGTTGGATTGGGCTCTCTTGCTTTGCTTTCCCGTTCTCCCTCTACCTCCCTGTCCCCTTCTCGGCAGCTGCAACACTTTTACTACTAATGAATGAAATCTCTTTTTTGAGGGTGAAGCAAAGAATCTCTTTCTCTCCTTGTGTTTAGACAGAAAGGGGAGGCAAGATGAAGAAGGAAGGTTTGCCTGTGTGTGGTGCATGTTGAGCAAAACACTTCGGGCAGGCTATAAATAATTCCTTTTACTAGCAAGACTGCCTTCCGCTCCTATAATGCGCATCTTAGCATTTCTTTTAAATCCCACCTCATCTAAAACATTTATAATGCATAAGTGGTGTGTTTAAACTTTGGTAAGGTGTTACCTCGGATTAAAAATCAAGGCAATAATTGTATCCACACCCATCCTATCATTTATTCATTCATCCATGTTTATACCTGCCCTTAAGTCAGAAAGGCTCCCAGGGCTGCTTACAAGGTCAGTAACCTGCTCTCATGTTAACCATCTAATTTTGAGATAAAACACAGAAGGAAAAGGGGATGGGGGGGGGGAGGTGGGAGAGAATTAAATTCAGGGCTTATAATGCCCACCTGAATGGAAACAGTTTAGATAGGCTGGACAAGCTGTTGCTCACATTCAGCAGAAGGAAGGAAGCAGCCAAGTTTTCCTCTGCTTGCTCTTCTCTTGCACTTCTTTCACTTGAGTAGTTGAGATGTTTTCCCGAACTGTTGTAAAGTACACTTGGGTCTGCACAATTGCAGGTTTAACTTTTACAGATGTGATTACTTAATAAGTTCTCTCTAGGAATCCTTAGGTCTTCCAGGGTGACTCTATAAAACTTTGTGGTGGAATGAAATCACGCGTAGTTCACGTCTTTACCAATCCACACACTGTCTTGCTAGAGAAAAGATATGCCATGCAGATGATCAGTAAAGAATAAGGTGTTTATTCTTTGTTATGCAGAGCAACATATATACCGTCATGTGAACAGTTGTATTGACTCACACTATGTCCTTTGAGAGAGATTCAAATGGTCCTTAAGTGTTCATGTGAAGGATCATCTTCCAGCAACCAAGAAGCAAAAATACAAACATGTCTTGGCAAGCTCCTACACAGAAAACTTAAACATGTAACTGTTGCCAAAATTCTCAAGCTCAGCTAGCTTCTGGGCATGGCTCAATCAATCAGCTTCATGCTTTGCATTTTTCACTTAACACACTCACAAACTGATTTTTACATGCTTCAAAAAACTTCTGCTGGAAATAGACCATAGAATCACACTGGAGGACCTAGAGATTTCTATTGAGGTGTTTTGTCAGGTTTTCTATTTGCATGTCTCCACTTCCACAGGGGTCTTGCAGTTGCAGCCCCAGTTGATCTTGATGACTTTGCATTATATCCTTTGGCTGCTTTTGCTGCATCTTTCCTCACTACTAATGCCACCAAATTTCTTATTAGATTATGCTTTCTGAGTAAAACACTGACTCAGAACATCCCGTTCCTGTCCAGTTTAGTTTGCTCACTCCCATTTCTTGTTTTGCTATGCCCAGCTTCCCCTGATTCATGCTTCTCACATCCCATGTTCATATGGCATGTACTGTGCTCAAGGGTGATTTTCATTCACCCTTGAGCACATCAACAGCTGGATCTCTTTTTGGCTTGAGTCCAGTTGCATCATTATCCACAATTCTACGTGTTTGTATTTAACTTCTGCTGTATGCCAGTAGCTCATTGACTGACCTGGGAGTTTTGTCTTCTGGCACTATCTATTGCTTCATTTTGGACTGTCTCATCATAGGGGTTTCATGATAAAAGATATTTAACAGAAATTCACGGTGCCTCCTTCTGCATAGCACTAACATGCATTAATCACACTGTCACTGCTTTTGTATCTGAAAGATCCTCTTGTAGCATCATTCCCCACTACTGTTGCTGCCCAGTAGCTGTTTGGCACATTTAGTCTGGCTCCTTGGCAAAAGCATGTCTGGAATAGGAGACCCTACCAGCAGTATTGCTACTATCAACATAGCCTGTTCCCTCTCACCACCACGGAAAGGGAGTGCCATTAGTTCAAGGAGTTCCTTAGGCAAGGAATACTCAGAGTTGGTTTTCCAAGTTCCTTCCTCTGAAAGATAGCCTACAGCCTACAGGACTCATTGGTGGTTTCTCATCCAAGTATTCCCAGGGTTGATCCTTCAAAGCTATAGCTGACAGGCACCCCAGCTTTCCCTGTGCATGCTCAAAGAATTTGAAAATATTATCTCTATTACTGGTACAGAAACTAATGTAAGAAGAGATGCAACATTTGTTATTCCTAAGATCTGTACATGCTACTAATCCTGTGTTCCCAAGCTTTTCTCCTTTCTGTTTTGCTTAATTTCATTGCACAGGTATTTGGTCAGAGCCTATAAATTCACCTTTGCACACTACACCTCTCCAAATTCCTCTGGACTTTGATAAATATAGAGAAGTAATACTTCAATTTTACAATTTCCTTAGTAATACCTCTTGCCCTTACTGCTTCTTGAATAGCACCATGATTGTGCTTAGAGAGTGAGATGACATATAGTTGCACAAATTGTTCTAGAATCATAGAATCATAGTTGTAAGAGACCTCGTGGGCCATCCAGTCCAACCCCCTGCTAAGAAGCAGGAAAATAGCATTCAAAGCACTCCAGACAGATGGCTATCCAGCCTCTGCTTAAAAGCCTCCAAAGAAGGAGCCTCCACCACATTCCAGGGCAGAGGGTTCCACTGCTGGACAGCTCTCAGAGTCAGGAAGTCCTTCCTAATGTTAAGGTGGAAAATCTTTTCCAGTAGTTTGAAGCCATTGTTCCATGTCCTAGTCTCCAAGTCAGCAGAAAATAAGCTTGCTCCCTCCTCCCTTTGACTTCCCCTCATATATTTATACATGGCCATTATGTCTCCTTTCAGCCTTCTCTTCTTCAGGCTAAACATGCCCAGATCTTTAAACTGCTCCTCATAGGGCTTGTTCTCCAGATCCTTGATCATTTTAGTTGCCCTCCTATGGACACTTTCCAGCTTGTCAACATCTCCCTTCAATTGTGGTGCTCAGAATTGGACACGGTATTCCAGGTGTGGTCTGACCAAGGCAGAATAGAAGGGTAGCAGGACTTCCCTGCATCTAGACGGACACTATACTCCTATATATGCAGGCCCAAAACCCATTGGTATTTTTAGCTGCCACATCACATTGTTTGCTAATGTTCATCTTCCTGTCCACGAGAACTCCAAGATATTTTCCACATGTACTGCTCTCGAGCCAGGCGTCACTCATTCTGTATCTTTGCATTTCATTTTTTTCTGCCTAAGTGGAGCAAAAAGAAATCATCTTTTTGTTTAGTGCAGGGCAAACAAAGAAGATGCCAAGAACCAATAATGGATAGGAGATGGATATAAACGGGGTGATAAAAGAAAGACCTAGAAAAGTGGACAGTGATCCCAACCCTCTCCTCTGTACATTTATTTGTGGAAGAACCAGAGGTGTCCTGCTGTTTGATACATTTCAAAGCACAACTGATTATGCGGAAAATTCTTCTGAGAGATGCTGCCTTGGGCCTGGGTTACTTTTAATTGTCCCAGAAGTCTCCTTTCCTCCTATTTCCATAAATCTTTAATATCATGTTTGCTTCTTGAGCACAATTAGCACACTCAACCAACACTTCTAAAGCTAATTAATATAATATTTTTAACCCTCGATGCACCTGCAGTTGTCTCAGATGCAACATCATTTCTATACATGATTAATTCGAAATAAATCCCACTAATTCAGCGGCCTTCTTTCAAGATGAGTAGTTAGACCTGCAGTGGGCATTATCTGCCAAGAAAGGCTTTAGTTTGGTTTTGAGTTGCTTTTCCTCCCCAACCTGCTGCGTATTTATTGCATGTGTGGCTATGTGCTTGGGACTGCTCCTTATAAATATGTAATAGCAGGTTGGACATTATGCATGAAATATTTATATTGGTCTACATACTTGACCCATATTTCTGACGTGAACTTTCTCTTGCATGGTACATGGAATAGGATCTTTCAGTAGAGTTGCTGAAAGGATAAGCCATGCAATAGACATTGTTTTCAGCTCTAGAAATATAACAGCATTTTTCTTCATTGTGAGAACTGTTTCCAAAGGGTTGCTGTGAGTTTTCCGGGCTGTATGGACATGTTCCTGAAGTATTCTTTTCTGAAGTTTTGCCCACATCTATGGTAGGCATCTTCAGAGGTTGAGGATGCCTGCCATAGATGTGGGTGAAACATCAGGAGAGAATGCTTCTGGAACATGGCCATACAGCCTGGAAAACACACAGCAATCCATTGATTCTAGCCATGGAAGACTTCGACAACACACTGTTTCCAAAGCTTTGATTACAAACTCCTGTGAAGCATATTCCTAATTTGCATTTGGGTGGCCTATCATGAATACAAAAGTTGAATTGACAATCAGTAGAAATTGCATTATGTATTGTTTTCCTTAAATGTATATTTCGGTTTCCCATAAAACGGAGGACGGAGAGATGGGTAGGATGAATCTTGCTTTATTGTTGCTGCTACTCCAAGTGTCTTCCAAATGCCTTTCCACTGAAGCAGGAATAGTTTATGTAAAATTAATAAACTGCTAATGCAAAAGCACTTCGATACCAAATGATCTGGACACAGAAGCATAAAATGTTTTCTCTTAATGCAAGTGGCAGAATAAAAGCCCATTCCATTTCTCCATTTTCACCCCCAGGCAGATAATGTAATTAATAAGATTTACCGTTTTTTAAAAGATTGGCTCTGCTGGATCAGAACGTAATAGGTTTATGAAAATGAGATGCATATGGGATACTTTATAGTCTTGCCTGATGTATTCTCAGATGCCTTTTATTTTGGCCATAGCTTTTAAAATGAGGATTTCCAGAAGGGCAACTGCATTAGACTGTTGTGGAACAAATGTGTTGTGGAGATACAATTGTGGGAGGGCCAGTGGCCACTTTTCAGGTTGGTTAAATGCTTGAGATGATGATGATGACGACGACAATGACAACAACAATTATTATTATGTTTATTTATATCCGGCTTTTTCTCTCCACAAGGAGACTCAGAGCCACACGGACTCAGAGCCACACCTATTTTATCTAAGTTTTTTAAAGCTTTGTTATTTAATACTTTTCTTAGCAGGAGGCATAACTGGGACACATCGCACAACAACAGAAATGTTGAGCCTTAGACCTTGCTTACTTTTCCGAATGTTAGCAAAACAAAGTGCTCCACCATTCACAAATAATCAAATTAATTATTTTTGTTAATTTAGAGTTCATCAAATTGATTATTTCTTAGTATAAGAATGACTCTGATATAGCTGTTATAATAAAATTTCTTGGTATTAAAAATTAATTTGCTTTTTGAAAATCGTTTGTAGTCATATTTAATTTAGTATTCAACATAACTTTAATTTGTAATGATGATTAGAGTGACTATGGAAAGTGGTCTGTGATGATTACTATGCACTTTACCATCGACTATAATGCCTTTAATGATATGCTGGTGGATACCTCAACAACAGGTCATTCGGAATAAATTTCTGTAGCATTAGGGGTTTGCAAATTATGTCTTGTAACCTGATTGTACAGTGTTCCCGTGATTCCACAGCACTGAACCATGGCAGTTGAAGTGTGCTGTTTAATTCTACAATGTAGTTAGTTACACCTTTAGTGTCCCTCTTAGGGAGGGAAGCATATAGATCAGTGGTGGGCAACCTTTTGAGCTTGGTGTGTCAAAATTCCCCCAAAACCTGAGCATAACTTGCGTGGGGTGTCACTTCGAGAGAGAAAAACACACCATAATTTTGCAATATTTATAGATTAAATAAGAAAAATATATAATCCATGCTGAGTTATGGAGTGAACAATGCTCAGATGTGCAGATGTTAAATTTGTAGAGCCTTTTACAAATTTAAGGATGGAATTAGATTGGCTCTTATAAGGTGTACTTCTCTGTATGCGGCTGCATGTGTCTGCGTGTCATCAAAAATAGCCATGCGTGTCAGTGCTGACACGTGTGTCATAGGTTCACCATCACAGATATAGATAGATGAATACAGGTCTTGTCCTGCTAGTAGTTACACCAAATGACCTTCCTCAGATTTAGGATTATATGAAAGGGCTTCGATATTTTCTTTGCTATTATAGGCAGTCCCCAAGTTACAAACAAGATAAGTTCCATAGGTTTGCTTTTAAGATGAATTTGCCTGCAAGTCAGAACAGGTACATTTTTAAGTGTAACTGCAGATGATTGATTGATTGATTTAGATAGATAGAATGGGGAATGGGGGATGCCTGGCTCGAGAGCAGTACGTGTGAAAAAGATCTTGGAGTCCTCATGGACAACAAGTTAAACATGAGCCAACAATGTGATGTGGCGGCAAAAAAAGCCAATGGGATTTTGGCCTGCATCAATAGGAGCATAGTGTCTAGATCTAGGGAAGTAATGCTACCCCTCTATTCTGTTTTGGTTAGACCACATCTGGAATATTGTGTCCAGTTCTGGGCACCACAATTCAAGAGAGATATTGACAAGCTGGAATGTGTCCAGAGGAGAGCGACTAAAATGATCAAGGGTCTGGAGAACAAGCCCTATGAGGAGCGGCTTAAGAAGCTGGGCATGTTTAGCCTGAAGAAGAGAAGGCTGAGAGGGGATATGATAGCCATGTATAAATATGTGAGAGGAAGCCACAGGGAGGAGGGAGCAAGCTTGTTTTCTGCTTCCCTGGAGACTAGGACGCAGAACAATGGCTTCAAACTACAAGAGAGGAGATTCCATCTGAACATGAGGAAGAACTTCCTGACTGTGAGAGCCGTTCAGCAGTGGAACTCTCTGCCCCAGAGTGTGGTGGAGGCTCCTTCTTTGGAAGCTTTTAAACAGAGGTTGGATGGCCATCTGTCAGGGGTGATTTGAATACAATAGTCCTGCTTTTTGGCAGGGGCTTGGACTGGATGGCCCATGAGGTCTCTTCCAACTCTTTGATTCTATGATTCTATGATAGATGATAGATAGATAGATATAGATTTACTGTATTTGTATACCGCCTTTCTGAGCCCACAGGTGACTCAAAGTGGTTTGCGATAGATAGATAGATAGATAGATAGATAGATAGATAGATAGATAGATAGATAGATAGGGTAACGGTTTTCCCTTGACATTAAGTCTAGTTATGTCTGACTCTGGGCGGGGTGGTGGTGGTACTCATCTCCATTTCTAAGCCGAAGAGCCTACAAAAGCTGGGTCACAGTTAAACATTAAAAAAAACCCAAGATTATGGCAACAAGATGGATTGATAGCTAGCAAATAGAGGGAGAAAACATGGAGACAGTGACAGACTTTGTATTTCTAGGTGCAAAGATTACTGCAGATGCAGACTGCAGCCAGGAAATCAGGAGACGCTTACTTCTTGGGAGGAGAGCAATGACCAATCTCGATAAAATAGTGAAGAGTAGACACATCACACTGGCAACGAATATCCACATAGTCAAAGCAATGATATTCCCCGTAGTAACCTATGGATGTGACAGCTGGACCATAGGGAAGGCTGAGCAAAGAAAGATAGACGCTTTTGAACTGTGGTGCTGGAGGAAAATTCTGAGAGTGCCTAGGACTGCAAGAAGATCCAACCAGTCCATGCTTCAGGAAATAAAGCCCAACTACTCACAGGAGGGAAGGATATTAGAGGCAAATATGAACTACTTTGGTCACATCATGAGAAGACAGGAAAGCTTAGAGAAGACAATGATGCTGGGGAAAGTGGAAGGAAAAAAGGAAGAGAGGCTGACCAAGGGCAAGATGGATGGATGGTATCCTGGCTTGACCTTAAAGGAGCTGAGGGTGGTGATGGCTGACAGGGAGCTCTGGCATGGGCTGGCCCATGAGGTCATAAAGAGTCGGAAGCAACTGAATGAATAAACAACAACAAGAGCCTGTAAATGCCTCCAAGGTCATGTGGCCAGCATGACTGCATGGAGCACCATTTCCTTCCCGCCGGAGCGGTACTATTGAACTCACATTTTCATGTTTTCAAACTGTTCGGTAGGCAGAAGTTGGGGATAACAGCAGGAGCTCACCCTGCTCGGATTTCAACCTCTGACCTTTTGGTCAGCAAGTACAGCAGCTCAGTGGTTTAACTCGCTGCACCACTGGGGGCTCATACACACACACACACATACACACATCTTTTCAACACCATAGTGAAAGGTTAACACCCCAGTGGTGTTTGTTTTTCTGTCTGTGCTCCTCTTCAGAAAATTTCACCTCACCTTCTGTTCCTATAATGATCGGATTTTGAAAAATGTGGCTTGTTGTGGAAACAAGAATTGATGATAAAGCTTCAGTGGGGACACCTTTCCCCCATGATAATTCTTCCAAGAGTGATTTTCTCTTCCCAAGGGTAGATTTATTTCACTTCCTGTTGTTTCACCCCCGTTCTTAACTATGAATCATTTGTAAGTCAGATGTTTGTAACTCGGGGACTGCCTGTATTTTACTTTTACTATCACAGACAGGGACAGGTATTTTCTGCCTCATGTATCAAACGGACATGGGGGATTATCAAACCTGAAGTGGGTAAATTGGAAAGGGGATATTCCCTGCACAGGCATGAGATGTCAACACGAGGCTACTAAGGCAAGAAGAACCAAGGAACAGTTGAACAGGGAGGACTTAGCCAGGAGGAGCAAACCATCCTAAAGTTATTATGCTATAAGTTCTAGCATAATTTGCATAAGTTCCTTTTTTAAAACTACAACTCCAGATCCCCCAATCAGCATTGACATGAGGGGATCGTAGTCCAAAAATAGTCTCTTTCAGTGCCTGGTGCCCACCACAGCTGCTGCCTCGTTCTAATGCTGTGGCCAACTATTCCTCCTTCTTGCTCTGCCAGAGGCACAGCAGGGGCTATTTTTGGAAAAGAGAGTAATTTGCCTTTCTGCATGAAGCTCTAGGATGTCTATTGACCTGCAACTCAGAAAGAGGTGACAGGACTTTGGCAGAACTTCGGAAAGGTCTCATCTGCCATGAATAGAAAAGTTTATCTGTTTTGCTGTCTAGATCCAAACAAAGCCAACAGTATAACATTACCACCTTTATGAAGGCCTTCTCCTCTGCACTGGTTGATGGCTGTTCTGGCTTCTCCTTAGAATAATACTGTTAGCCTGCATCCTTTGTGACAAGAGGAGAAGAGAGTGCTGAAAAAGGCACTGGAGATGTGCCGAGAGGGCTGAAAAGCAAGCTATTTAGCTAATGCATGTTCGATTGGAACTGCAAAGTATCTGGTAACAAATGAGCCTGATATCTATTCATGCTCTCAGTTTCCTGTGAAATAAAAGAGTATATTATGTCAGAGACAACCTGTAGAATGGAAATGGAGTAGCATTACGAGAGTAAGCTAAACCGCGGAGCCATTGAAAGGAGCCATTCTGCAGTTCTGAAGAGGAAGAAAATAAATTCAACAGGCAGATTTAATAAAGTTAAATGACATGCTGGACAGAGGGAAGGTTCCTACCAAATTAGCTCCCAATCTCTAAGGATGTTGTGTTCTGCTGAAAATCTAGGACTATCTAAACCAGTGGTTCCCAACCTGTGGTCCGTAGACCACTAGTGGTCCCCAAGAACGAAAATATAGTCTGCGGCCTCACCATTACTACATTGTTGCCTCAAAACCATGCGGCAATGAGAGTGACTGGTCTTGCAAAACCCTTTTATAGTGCTGAGACAACGTGGCTGTTGAGAGGGGAGAGGCTGACTACTCACGAAAGATTACTACTACCACATCGGCTCTAGAAGGCGATTAATGGATGGCATATATTCTGTATCAGAATCTAGAGTGGACGTGGTCTATCCAATACAATTTTCTGAATCAGCACCCCAAATAACCAAACTGAATCTAAAGTTGACCAAAAACTGATTTGTAACCCCTTTGGTACTAATGTTGGAAAGTAGTCCCTGGTAAAATGGTCCCTGGTCAAAAAAAGGTTGGAAACCACTGATCTAAACAGTCAAATGTTTAGATATCAAGAAAGTGTAACATAACTGCAGGACAAGCCAGCTGAACCTGCAGAAGAAGGAAGCAATCTATATTCTTCCAACACGAAACACTAGAACTTACTGCTCTTTAGAACATTAAACCAACCAAGACTGAATCTACATGAGAGTTGTATCCCAGCTCCATTGCACATTATCCCTGCCCTGGTTTGACCCCTTTAATGCCAAGCATACCTGTTTTAATCTAACTTAAAATCAGTTGGGGAAGCCACACAAGATCTGTATTATGTACAAGAGGGAGTTTCTACTATGTGTAGGTGCTGTTTTTTTAAACTCCCACGATACATGGACATATTTGCTTAATTTTCATTGTTCTGATTGGTTACCTGCACTTCTATAAAATGAAGTCGGCATTGCTGGTGGAGATGAAATGCTGACCTGCAAAATTGTGCAGCAGTATTTATTCAAAAGATCATATTCAACACAAAATCCTTCCCAAAAGGGGTGACATTAACTTTTCCAGACACTCATACAGAGCTACACTTCAGTGGTGGGAGTGATGAGGTGACCTAAGTCAAGGCTTCTTAAACTTTTTCCACTTGTGACTCCTTTCCACCCCATAATTTTTAACATGACCCCGAAAATGATGGTATGTAAAATAGTTACTAAAATTAAACATTTAGTGATAATAAATCAACATTTCCAAGCTATGCTAAGCAGACTGATTTTCCTTTTTATGAAGTTTGGCTGAAGCATTTTCTGCAGAGTCCTCTGTAAATATTGCATGTTGTTGCTAACAGATTTGTGAAAATGCCTAGGTAGCACTCAGAAACCTTTTACTGTTGCCAAATTTTTCATGACTCCAACATTGAGGTAAAGAGACCCCATTTGGGGTCTGGACCCATAATTTAAGTCGCAGTGACCTAGGCATTCACCTGACTGAAGTGACCACCCCAAAACCTTCCCCCCACTCCAGATTTCACTGGGATTCCAATTTGTTCAATTAAGTCACATTTGCCAAATTGCAGTTCTCACCACAAACAACAATAAATGGGAGGCTTAAAAAAAAATAGCCAAAAGCCCCTCGAGCATAAAAAAAGTTGTCTTTTCAATGAAATATCATTTGCATATAAGAGGATGGCTTCAATAAAATTATATTTCTTTAATGAATCTGCTTTCCTATGAACATATCAAAAACATTTCATTAAAAACAACAACACAATTGGCAGAAGGTCAACTGAATTAGAGAAAGAACAGGTCCATAGAGAAATGCAGGGATGGTGTCAGCATACTTGGGTGAATCCTAAGATAAACAGCATTGTCTTGGACCTCTGAAAGCTTCTATGTATTCCTGATCAGAGGTTGGAACAGTTACTTTTGAATACTACAGTTTCTAGACTTCTCCAGTCAACATAGCTACTAGTTATTATACATAGTTGAGTGGTTGTTGCAGTCAAAAGGTGACTTTTTCAAAATTTGCCCTTGAGTAATTTCTTTGCCAGCAATTTGCATGGCACACATTATATCTGACTATTTCCTGAACAAAACAACTGCTGGTTATTTGATTTGCAAATCAGAAAGGCACCATTTCAATTCCAGGATCTCTAAATGCAAAAGGAGATGCACAGCTTCCTCCAGAATAGGGAACCAGGCAACCTAGCATTCAAATGCTACTGAAACAATTATGTTGGACCTACATTTCAAAGATTTGAATGCTTCAACCACAACATTATGGCCATGGAATCATCCTCATTGTTTAGTATCAGCATATGTATTTACTTTAAAGTAAGTACCACAGCATCCAGTGGGACCTATTTCTTGGAACATAAACATGGAACACCGGAGGGATTTCCTCAAGTAGAGTGCTGCAGATACCTTTCTCTTCATCAGTCGTCCAAAATGCCGGTCCTCCAGGTGTTTAGGACTTCAACTCCCAGCAACCCCAGTCAACCTTGCCAGTGGTCATAAATTTGAAGTCCAAAACATCTGGAACACTGATGTTTGGGAATCATTGTGAAGATTGATTGAAGTCGTGAACTGAAAAACAGTACCATCGTTCAGTATTATTTAACTGAATGGTGCAAGCATAGACAATCACATGAATCACAGCTCAGAAAAGTTACTTTTTAATTACAATTCCTAGTCTTGGGTGGTCAGTAGTCATGCTGGCTAAAAGATTGTGAGAGTTTCAGTTCAAAAAAGTAACTCTCCCAGCCTCTGCATTTTTATGTATGTATGTATTTATTAATTTTGCTGAGGCTGCTTAACACCCTGGGTGGCCTAAGATATTTTGCTGCCTGAGCTAGAATTATCAATCTCAATCAGGATGGGGTTAAGGGTGCAGGATGCCCACAAAAGTGAAAAAAACCCCACAAATTTAAACATGACTTTTAAAAAATCAGATAACTTAGGTATGTCTACATTCTCTTGCAAGCTCACACAGAGACACACTAGAGGACTTCCAGGTGCCTTGAGAAGTATACTCTCTAGGAATCTCTGGATCAATAGTTCTCAACCTGTGGGTCTTCAAGTATTTTGGCCTACAACTCCCAGAAATCCCAGCCTATTTAACAGCTGTTAGGATTTCTGAGAGTTGAAGGGCAAAACATCTGGGAACCGACAGGTTGAGAACCAGTGCTCTAGATCCTCCAGTGGAACTCTATCGCGTAACTTGTGATGTTGGAGGATCTACAAATCTACTTAGAATGAAGGCAGAACAGAAATCAGCTATAGTTGAAACAACCATCATTTATGATATGGGAAAGTGTGTGTATGGTGGGGGGGGGGCAGAGGGAATAACTACCACCTCGCGTTGCCTCTGGGCTGAGTGGGGCGGTGTACAAATATAGTAAATAAATAGTAAATAAACTAGCGAAAATTGGCCCCCTTTTGGAGTCTGCCGGATAATGGAACAGTACAGAAAATTTGTTTTAAGTAATACTGAAAGATGTTTTGGGCCCCATGTTGAAAAACAAAAGTTGAGATATAAATAAAATAAATAAATATAAGCTTTTGTGTGTGCACAAAGACAAATGCATAAAGTAGCTTCAAAATGGTTGTAAGTTGATGAAGTTTCATAAGAATCAGCACTCAGATTTATTGAAATGTAAACAGAGAAGGTGATTCTCATACCATCTGGTTTCTTGATGTTGCCCCTTGCCTATGGCTCATTGATTCATGCACAGCTGATACCATTTGCAACATGATTTGCACATTGTTGTAAATCTGCATGCTGGAGTGTTAGCAATGACCTGGGAAAAAAGGCAAAAGAAATACAGGTATTCTGAACATTGCCGGCAGAGAGCATAACATATCCAGCAGTCTCAGGCCACCCGTATGAGCCTTATGATGGGGGCAAAATATCGTGAAGACAACACATCCTGCCTGATCTTGAAAACAAAGCAAAGTCACCCCTAATTAGTATTGGAATAAGAGCCCAATGAAGAATACCAGGTACTGTAAGTTTCAGGCGGAGGCATTTCTTGCCTAAGAAAATTCTGGGGAATTCATGGGGTCGCCCTAGGTTGACAGGTGATTTAGAGACACATGTACTCATGAACTTTATGAAATGTATTCACACATATTAGTTAAGGATGTTTTCAGAATATTAGATATTTTTCTACGATAGTGTTTATTACACATTTTATTTGATACATCCCAACAATTAACAAACTTTTGCCATGCAGAACTTATTTCAGTATATATTATTCCAAAAGTAAATATTTCTTAAATGACACTTTATACAATCCTTAGTTATGTATCACCCTTCCCCCACACCCTTTTTCTACTATAGCTTGGAATGTAAAGAACTAGTACGTCCCAGGACTGGAGTTGTTGCTAACGGGGACAACTAAATAGACTATATATAAGCATAACTTTTGTTTATAATGATGTTGGTGAGAAATCATCTTTAAGTTTGAATTTTATTAGGGTTTAAAGGTAAAGGTTTCCCCTTGATAATAAGTCGTTTTCTCCAACTCTGGGGTGTGTGTGTGTGTGTTCATCTCCATTTCTAAACCAAATACTTGGGTTTCAGCTCTCACCAGCTTTAGCTCCAACTCTGGTGTGTGTGTGTGTGTGCTCATCTCCATTTCTAAGCCGAATATAATTGGGTAGAGGAACAAATACTGTGTAATATCTACATAATGGCAGAAACAAGTTGGTCTAACTCTTCAGAGAAGAGTTGAGAAATGTATGTTCCTCCAGACATACTTGGGTTTCAGCTCTCACCAGCTTTAGCTGACAACTCTGGTGTGTTTGTGTGTGTGTGTTCCTCTCCATTTCTAAGCTGAATAGCCAGCTTTTTCTACAGACACCTCCTAGGTCATGTGGACAGCATGACTGCATGGAGTGCCATTCCCTTCCCACAGAAGCGGTACCTATTGATCTACTCACATTTGCATGTTTTTGAACTGCTGATTGGAAGAAGCTGGGGCTAACAGTGGGAGCTCATCCCGATCCCTGGATTCGAACCACCAACCTTTTGGCCAGGAAGTTCAGCAGCTCAGCAGTTTAACCTGTTGTGCTACCAGGGCCTCCTATCAGATAGTTGTTGTTCATTTGTTCAGTCATTTCCGACTCTTCGTGATCTCATGGACCAGTCCGCGCCAGAGCTCCCTGTTGGCCGTCATCACCCCCAGCTCCTTCAAGGTCAATCCAGTCACTTCAAGGATGCCATCCATCCATCTTGCCCTTGGTCGGCCCCTCTTCCTTTTTCCTTCCATTTTCCCCAGCATAATTCTCTAAGCTTTCCTTTCTTCTCATGATGTGGTTTACTGCAAAAACAAACAAACAAACAAACAAACCTGATAGTGCGATATCTTTATGTATCTCTTTTTGGAAGATCCTACACCACAGATAGACTCTAGCCAAAATTATATTTACCTATCTACTTACTGTATTGGGTAGAGGAACAAATACTGTGTAACATCTACATAATGGCAGAAACAAGTTGGTCTAACTCTTCAGAGAAGAGTTGAGAAATGTATGTTCCTACATTTTTGTTCTATGTCATTATAGATACTTGTGCATTGTTTGCTGTTTGCTTGCATGTATGTTCCTCCAGACATACTTGGGTTTCAGCTCTCACCAGCTTTAGCTGACATGATCAATGGGAAACAATGATGGAGATTGTAGTCCAACAAAGTCATAAGGCTCACATGTTTCCCCATCCCTGCTTTAGGGTATTGGGCAAAGGTTATTCTGTCCCTGATATCTTCTTAGCAGTGCAAACAAATATGAATCTGAGGCTACATCTGTATGCAAACATACTTGGGAGTAACTCTTATGATCCAAGAGATTTGCTCCTCAGCAAAATTGATAGAACAGGCTTTGTAAGGGGATTCTTCGTCTCCAATCTGCTGAGGTGTATAAACAAACCCATTATGCCTGGGAGCAGATATTTGGAACATGACACCCATTACACCCTTTGTGTATTTTAACAAAGATGAAACGCTTTCAGCTCCCAAACATGAAAAGGCCAGATCTATCCAATCAATACTGTGCTAGTTTAATTGCAGTTAAGTACCCAGTCATTTGCAGTGACCTGGTTGTTATTAACTGGCCCCTTGTCTCTCAATTGGCCTTGAAAGAGAACGGAGCAAAATGGACTGCGAAGGTCTCTCGGCTTTATAGTGGGCCCTGGTAACTCACATTAAGGGCTGCTATTTGGATTTCCCAGATTATTCCAGACTTACATTACCACTGAGGCATTGAAGAAATACAAAATCACAACAAGGATCAGCAATCTGGTACGACTGAACGGACTGGGTGACAATCAAAACAAAACCACTATTTTGTATGGGATTGTGCTGTAAGACTGCACTGTTGTACACATTTGCATGGGAGGAAGACATTGAACTCAATGGCTTGTACTTCTGAATAGAAATGTTTAGACATGACAAGCTTGGGAGTGATCCTGGACTCATAGCTGAGCCTGGAAACCCAGGTCTTGGCGGTGGACGGGAGAGTTTATGCACAACTAAAACTTGTCCGCCAGCTGCGCCCGTACCTTGGGAAGTCTGACTTGGCCACAGTGGTCCATGCTCTTGTTACATCCTGAACAGACTACTGCAGGGGTCCTCGAACTAAGGCCCGGGGCCTGGATGCGGCCCTTCAATGTCATTTACCCGGCCCTCACTCAGGGTCAACCTAAGTCTGAAACGACTTGAAAGCACACAACAACAATCCTATCTCATCAGCCAAAAGCAAGCCCACATTTCCCATTGAAATACTAATAAGTTTATATTTGTTAAAATTGTTCATTTTAATTATTGTATTGTTTTTAAGTGTATTTTGCACTACAAATAAGATATGTGCAGTGTGCATAGGAATTCATTCATGTTTTTTTTTTCAAATTATTAATTAATTAATTAATTGAACTTATATGCCGCCACTCCCCTGGGGCTCGGAGCGGCTTACAAGAATGGCTAAAATCTAACAAAATTTAAAAGCAATTTAAAACAATTTAAAAACAGCAGTATCAAACATTAAAAGCCTGTCGAAACAGGTATGTCTTACATGCCCTGCGGAAAGCTGGTAAGTCCCGCAAGGCACGGACTTCAGGTGGCAGAGTATTCCAGAGTGATGGTGCCACTGCTGTGAAGGCTCTGCGTCTGGTTGCCGTTAGATGCAAGGTCTTGACAGTGGGAACTTCCAATAGATCTTGGTCCTCAGAACGGAGGGATCTCTGGGGTTGGTAGGGGGTGAGGCGGTCCCTCGGGTACATCGGCCTCAGACCATGCAAGGCCTTAAAGGTGAGTACCATCCCTTTGAAAGTGATCCGGTGCTCAATTGGTAACCAATGCAGCTGTAGTAAGATTGGGGTTATGTGGCATCTCATTGGAATTTCCGCAAGAAGCCGAGCAGCTGCATTTTGTACCAACTTGAGCTTCCGGATCACCGACAGAGGAAGGCCAATGTAGAGGGTGTTACAGTAGTCCAGTCTTGAGATGATCGTAGCCTGGATCACCGTAGCTAGGTCATCCCTGGACAGGCAGGGGGCCAGCCGTCTAGCCTGCCGCAGATGAAAGAAGGCGGTTCTGCTAACGGTGGAGACCTGGGCCTCCATCGTCAGCAGAGGGTCCAAAAGGACTCCCAGACTCTTTACCAATGATGACGGGCATAGCGCCTCGCCATCCAGGGTAGGCAGCTGGATGTCCCCACTGCCCGGTCCACCCAGCCATAGGATCTCCATCTTTGCTGGATTCACCCTCAACCTGCTGGCACGCAGCCATCCAGTAATGGCCTCGAGGCACTGATGGAAACAATCGGGTACAGAGTCCGGTCGGCCTTCCATCTTCAGCACCGGCCCTCCAACAGTTTGAATGACTGTGACCTGGCCCTCTGTTTAAAAAGTCTGAGGACGCCTGGACTACTGCAACCTTGAAACTGCTAGGCCATTCAATGCTAATCAAGGTGGCCACCTACCTCAAACAGACAAGAGTTCTTTCTCCCACCCAGGACTTTCCACAGATATATAAACCCCATTTTCCTAGTTTCCAACAGACCTCACAACCTCTGAGGATGCCTATAATAGATGCAGCAAAATGTCAGGAGAGAATGCTTCTAGAACATGGCCATACAGCCCAGAATACTCAGAACAACCCAATGTAGATGCACCCTATGAGTCTCTGAACGTAATGTAAAGGGTGGGGGGTGGGGGGTGGGGGAGAGAAAGAGAAGGAGCCAGGCTCCTCTAGGCGGAGCTTAAGCGTCCCGAGATGGAGTTCAGCTAATGAACAATTAATATCTCTTCTCTCTGTCCGTGCCCCCCCCCCCCCTCCGCGCTCTTTCCGTTGGCTCCTCTTCGCCTCCTCCTCCTCCTCCCCCCTCTCTTTGCTTTCTTTCTCCTTGTTCGCCTCTTCCTTTGGCAAAGCCATTGCCTTCCAGGGAGCCCCGCAAAGTGGGCAGGGAGGCGGTCTTGGTCTTATTATTGGTATTATTCTTCCCTTCCCTTCCCTTTGGAGGAGAGGGCTTTGCCCCTCTTGCTCTCCCTCCTCTCTTGTCCTCCAAGGATGATGCCGGAGGCGGAGGAAGGCAGCAAGTTCGGCTACTTGGTGGAGTTGCTGGAGAAAGGCAAGGTAAGGCTTCCCTCCTTCCCCTTCTCTCTAACTGGTGGAACTCATTGCAGATGCAAACAAGGGGGAAACCAAGGTGTGCCGCGTTTGTTTGAACCGGGTTCTGGGCTGTTTTAATCTCTCTTCCACGCCGAAGGGGGCGGGGAGGCTCACCATGATGATGATGATGATGATGATGATGACCATCATCATCCTACTGCTATGAGCCCCTGTGGCGCAGTGGGTTAAACCCTTGTGCTGGCAGGACTGAAGACCGACAGGTCAGAGGTTCGAATCCGGGGAGAGCGTGGGTGAGCTCCCTCCGTCAGCTCCAGCTCCCCATGTAGGGGCATGAGAGAGGTTTCCCACAAGGATGGTAAAACATCAAAACATCCGGGTGTCCCCTTAATAACATCCTTGAAGACAGAAGTGACTTAGAATCATAGAATCATAGAGTTGGAAGAGATCTCATGGGCCATCCAGGCCAACCCCCTGCCAAGAAGCAGGGATATTGCATTCAAAGCACCCCTGACAGATGGCCATCCAGCCTCTGTTTAAAAGCTTCCAAAGAAGGAACCTCCACCACACTCCAGGGCAGAGAGTTCCACTGCTGAACGGCTTTCACAGTCAGGAAGTTCTTCCTCATGTTCAGATGGAATCTCCTTTCCATCTGAACATGAGGAAGAACTTCTTGACTGTGACTTGCAGTTTCTCAAGTTGCTCCTGACATACACAAAAATCCTATACTGAATGAATACAGTGTTTCCTCACTTATCACTGGTGTTACGTTCCAGGACCACCCACAAAAAGCGAAAATCCACAAAGTAGGCACGCTATATTTATTTCAATATTTACACATTATTTTAGTAGTTATACACTATTTTTAGTCTTCATGAACCCTCCCCACTCACTTACACACTACATAACCCTCCTTAAATGTGTGGTTCACATAATCCTCAGCCCCAGCATTACCCGCAGTGGCAGCCTCTCCATACGGACAAATACTCTTAAGTCCATATTGAAAAACCACGAAACTGCGAGTCTGCGAAAAGCAAACCGCAAAGTAGCAAGGGACCATTGTACTCATTTATAAGTTTACATTTTTAAATAAAAATCGGTCCAAACAACCTAGCCTGCTTATCCATGGGTCAATGTGAGGTTTCTCAAGTTGCTCCTGACACACACAAAAAAATCCTACCACTAAGAGGAGTGAGGAACTAGCTATCCTCCGGGATACTGTATTGTCGAAAGGTTGTGACCTCTGAGGATGCCTGCCATAGATGCAGGCGAAACGTCAGGAGAGAATGCTTCTAGAACATGGCCGTAGAGCCCGAAAAACCTACAACAATCCTCTGGGATATTAAAAGCCAAGGGTGTGTCTAGGCAGTAGAATGAATACAGTTTGACTCATACTGCTTTGGAATCCTGAGAGTTGCAGTTTTGCAAAGTCTTCCCCCATCTCTTCCCAAGAGGGCTGGGTCTCGCCAAACTGTCACTCCCGGGTTTCAGTTTGACACCTCCATTTAACTGCCATGGCCAGTGCTATGACATCATGGAAGTTTTAGTTTTACAAACTTAAGTTCTCAATAGCAGTGTTTCTCAACCTTCCCAATGCCGTGAACCCTTAATACAGTTCCTCATGCTGTGGTGACCCTCAACCATAACATTATTTTCGTTGCTACTTCATAACTGTCATTTTACTGCTGTTATGAATCGTAATGTAAATATCCGATATGCAGGATGTATTTTCATTCACTGGACCAAATTTGGCACAAATACCCGATACACCCAAATTTGAATACTGGCAGGGTTGAGGTAGGATTGGTTTTGTCATTTGGGAGTTGTAGTTGCTGGGATTTATTGTTAATCTACAATCAAAGAGCATTCTGAACTCCACCAACATTCTGAACTCCACCAACAAATAGAACTCCCATGCTCAACAGAAAGTACTGGAAGCATTTGGTGGGCATTGACCTTGAGTTTGGGAGTTGTAGTTCACCTATATCCAGAGAGCACTGTGGACTCAAACAACGATGAATCTGGACCAAACTTGGCGTAGATACTCAATATGCCCAAATGTGAACATCGGTGGAGTTTGAGGGGAATAGGCCTTGATATTTGGGAGTTGTAGTTGCTGGGATTTATAGTTCACCTACAATCATTCTGAACCCCACCAACAATAGAATTGGGCCAAAGTTCTCACACAGAACCCCCATGACCAACAGAAAACACTGTGTTTTCTGATGGCCTTTAGCAACCCCCCTGACACCCTCTCGTGACCCTCACCAGCGGTCCTGAGCCCCAGGTTGAGAAACACTGCTCTATAGCCTTCTCTGCTGAAGAGGGCTGTTGTATCTCTGAACTGCAAATCCCAGAATTCCATAGCATTGATTGAGCCCTACAACTGGAAACTCTCTCCTCTGCTGAATCCTCCTTTCCGGCCCCTTGGTGTGAGATGCTTAAACTCTGTCTCCAAACGGAGGTTTTAAGTTACCCAGCTGCAATGGCAGAAATTTATGGAAGGGAAATGTCATGCCGGGGACAGAATTCTTATTTGGAAGGCATTGGTGCTCTTACTGGCCTATTATAGGGAAACCTAGCTGATTCCTAATCCTTCTAAAATGCAGACATGTGCTTTTCACCTTAAGAACAGACAAGCATCTTGAGCTCTGAGGATTACCTGGGAAGGAATCCCACTTAGGGCCATAGCCAGAAAATTTTTTTGGGAGGGGTTGAAATTTTGGGGGGGGGGGTGAAACCTGCCTCCTAGCTCACGCTGAAGCAAAGAGCACAGCAGGGGGCAGAGCAGCCTTCAATAGCCTGCAGCTCCACCCCTGTCAACCACCTCCACCAAGTCTGGCCTCCAGCATACTTTGCACAGAAAGTGAAAGACCTGTGAAACAACAACTCCCATGGCTTCAGCGTGAGCTAGGAGGCAGGTTTCAACCCCCCTCCCCCCCAAAATTTCAACCCCTCCCAAATTTTTTTTCTGGCTATGGCCCTAAGTGGGATTCCTTCCCAGGTAATCCTCAGAGCTCAAGATGCTTGTCTGTTCTTAAGGTGAAAAGCACATGTCTGCATTTTAGAAGGATTAGGAACAACTCCCATGGTACTATGGCAGTTAAGGTGGTGTCAAACTGCATTAATTCTACAGTGTAAATTAACTCTGTGACTCATCCAAGGTCCTCCAGTGGGTTTCCATAATTGAGCAGGGATTCAAACTCCAGTCTCTAGAGCCCTAGTCTGGCTCTCGAAGCACTATGCCATGCTGGCTCTCATTCAGCAACTTCAGAGTCTTCTATATTTTGATTGCATGTATAGGTCAGATGCCCCTGTGTCAAAAATGACAGCCATAACAGCTGTTCCCAGCAAAGGAAAGGCTTTGGTGAATCCAGCTGGCTTTCCCCTCTTTGGCTTTTCAAGCAGCGCAAAACCCAAGAGCAGTCACTCATTGCATGGCTGTTGGCAAGAATAGTCTAAGATCAAGTTTCAAATCCCTGCTCCCAAGGTGGTTTTGGTCAAGACACACTTTCTCAGCCTCAAAGAAAAGCAACAAATAATAATAATAATAATAATAATAATAATAATAATAATAATAACAACAACTTTGAAAAAGGAGACGGAGGGCCTGATTCTGGCCACCCAAGAACAAGCCATTAGAACAAATGCCATCAGAGACAGAATTGAAAAGTCGACAACAGACCCCAAATGTAGACTCTGCAAGGAAGCAAATGAAACAATAGATCATATCCTCAGCAGCTGCAAGAAGATTGTGCAGACAGATTATAAGCAGAGGCATAACACCGTTGCTCAGATGATTCATTGGAACTTGTGCCACAAATACCACCTGCCTGCGACAAAGAACTGGTGGGATCACAAGCCTGAAAAAGGTATAGAAAATGAACACGTCAAACTACTCTGGGACTTCCGAATTCAGACTGACAGAGTTTTGGAGCACAATACCCCTAGTCTCACAACTGTGTTAAAAAACCAAGTATGGATCATCAATGTTGCAATCCCAGGTGACAGCAGGATGGAAGAGAACTGGAAAAGCTGACGCGATGTGAGGATTTAAAGATCGAACTGCAAAGACTCTGGCACAAGCCAGTCAAGGTGGTCCCAGTGGTGATCGGCACTCTGGGTGCAGTACCTAAAGACCTTGGCCTGCACTTAAACACAATCGGCGCTGACAAAATCACCATCTGTCAGCTGCAGAAGGCCACCCTACTGGGATCTGCATGCATTATTTGCCGATACATCACACAGTCCTAGACACTTGGGAATTGTCCAATGTGTGATCCAATACAACAACCACATAGGGATCTTGTTTGCTGTGTACTAATCTTTTTGGGTTTCAAATAATAATAATAATAATAATAATAATAATAATAATACTTTATTTATAACCCTCTCTCCCTGAAGGGACTCAGGGTGGTTATTATTATTCAGATGATTACAGTGTGCTTAGTTGACATTCACCCTGAAATAAACTGTTTTGTCTTAAAAGTGCTACAAGACCACTTTATTGCTCTTCCATTTTCCAAAGTCTGTATAATTTCCATCTGCATTTTAAATATATTGTTATCTATCCTCATTCTCATTAGAGAAAGGCATAATAATAATAATAATAATAATAATAATAATAATACTAAAACCAATGCATTGGTTTTTTTAAAGGATTGTTTTGGTAATGCATAAGCATGTTTTTGGTGCTTCTCTTGGGCGGTGCACCTTGCTGTCAACCAAGAAAGTCTGGTATGGTGCCACCCTGTTTACCTTCAACCTCATAAAAGGATCTTTTTATCCAAAGGGACTTTAAGGAGCTGTTGAGAAAATGGTGCTATGCTTACACATGTTTTAAAAGTGTTTTTAGTAATAATATTAGTAGTAGCACTATTGATTAATTGGAACTTTGTGTTTTAACTTTCTGTTTGTTTTTATTTTTCCCTGTTTAATTTTGGGTGTGTGCGCACATGCATTTGACCATTGCTTTCATGCTTATTTTTTTAAGGTGGTCTGTAAGAATTAAAGTTTTAGTATGCATCCAAGGGCCCTTCAACACAGCCATATAACTCAGAATCTCAAGCCAGAAAATCTCACAATATCTGCTTTGAACTGGGTTATCTGAGTCCACACTGCCATATATTCCAGTTCAAAGCCGAAAAGGTGGGATTTTATTCAGCTGTGTGGAAGGGGGCCTTAGTAACATAAGGTGCATCTACATTCTACACTGTAGAATTAACACCACTTTTATTGCCACTGCTCAAAGCTGTGAAGTCAGGAAAATGTAGTTTTATAAGGTTTCCAGCCTTCTCTGTCAGAGTGCGGTGCCATCACTAAACTACAAATCCCAAGATTTGATAGCATTAAGCCATGGCAGTTAAAGTGACATAAAACTGCATTAATTCTACTGTGTAGATGCACCTTTATCTATGAAATCATATACTACAAGCGTCATTCTCAGACTCAAAGGTGCTACAGGATTGCTTTACATACTAATATTCCACAATGTGTCTTTGATTTCAGGTTTCAGTTTGTTTTTTTAATTTTAACTTTATTTTGGGACCTCCTTCAGTGAACTCAAGAAGGGGCTATATGAAAAAAACATAAAACCCACATTAACCTGGGTGTCAATAACACAATCACATGCATTTTTGAGTAGCTATGTCTTAGTATTGTACTCAGTGAGTCGAGAAGCAGAAGCCCTATATTAGGGATCTCCCTTGCCATTTATTTGACCCTGGGTTTTTTATAACTGACTTCTATGCGTGTATGTGTGTATGGCAGACCCCGCTGCCTTAGCCAATGTTCTCTTTTGGCTTTGTGCCACAGAATAATGGAATTGATGGGAATATTTTCATAAACAGTTTTTAAAATGTCTTCCAGTCTCCTCGACAGAGTCATGGTTTGTATGCACTCTGTTTATGTGTTAGCTAGAAGTTCATTTAAAAGTCAAATGAGGGCCTGCCATAGCTGGAGGATGGGTTCACATTGGCATTCATTGCTTGATGAGCTTTTCAGTCCCCTGAGAATTATGTGCTTAATAGGCTTGAAATATTTACCATAGAACTGTATGCTCTTGTACCAGGAGGAGCAGTCTTCATTTGGCAAATAATGTGGTCCTGCTAGGCAATAACAGCTGAAGGAGGTTGGTAGACTGGTGTACCATTTAACCAGCGATATGGACAATAGGTATTGCATGTAGAGTTTTTGAAGCCTTGGTGCTGAAGGCTGAAATCTATATATATAAATTTGTTAGGGGCATCCAACGAGGAAACAAAACTCAAAAACCCCCCAACGAAACTTAACCAAAATTCCCATGCCCATAACACAACCCACAAGGTACAAACATACCTACTCAAAATGAAAAACAACACAACAACACATTCGGAAAACGGCAAAACAACAAAACTCAAAAATCCCCCAACGAAACTTAACTAAAATCCCCGTGCCCATAACATAACCCACAAGAAACAAACATACCTACTCAAAATGAAAAACAACACAGCAACACACTCACAAAACGGAAAAACAACAAAACTCAAAAATCCCCCAACGAAACTTAACCAAAATCCCCGTGCCCATAACACAACCCACAAGGTACAAACATATCTACTCAAAATGAAAAACAACACAACAACACACTCACAAAACGGCAAAAGAACAAAACTCAAAAATCCCCCAAAGAAACTTAACCAAAATTCCCGTGCCCATAACACAACCCACAAGGTACAAACATATCTACTCAAAATGAAAAACAACACAACACACTCACAAAACGGCAAAACAACTGAGCATGCGCATTGGTGCCCAGCCGCAAGTTCCATCGCGCGCGCACATGGCCTTCCGGCCAACGTTCCCTTTGGGGAAACCATGCCCACTCCAAGCCCCACCGCGCCGCTTCCCGCACACACACACCCCCTGCCGCACACACACACGCAACCCCACGCTCCATCACTCCCCCCGCCACCGCACACACACACGCAACCCCACACTCCATCACTCCCCCCACCGCCGCACACACATGCAACCCCACTCCCCCCGCCGCCGCACACACACACGCAACCCCAGGCTCCATCACTCCCCCCGCCGCCGTACACACACACGCAACCCCACGCTCCATCACTCCCCTGCTCCAATCTTACCTCCTTTTACTTCAGGCCACCTCCAAACCCCACCCCGCCCCTTCCCGCCCTGTCAAAATCTAGGAAAGACAGGAAGGAAGGAAAGAAGGAAGAAAGAGAAAGGGAGGTAAAGAAACAGGGGGAAGGAAGGAAAGTTAGAGGAAGAAGAAAAGGAAAGAAAAGGAAAGATGGAAGGAAAGAAAAGAGAGACAGCAGAAGAGAAAGAAAAAGGGGGAAGGAAGGAAAGAGATAGAGAAAGAAGAGGAGAAGGAAAGATGGGAAGGAAGGAAGGAAGGAAGGAAGGAAGGAAGGAAGGAGGGAGGGAGAGAGGGAGGGAGGGAGGGAGGGAGGGAGGGAAAGAAGGAGAGAAAGAGGGAAGATTGACCACAGCAACACGTGGCGGGTAAAAGTTGCTATTTCTATTATTATTATTATTATTATTATGCTATTGTTCCTCTGAGACCCTTTTAGGGGGAATGGGAGAGGTGTCAGGTCCCAGAGGCAATGCATTGCATTATTGTTATTGTTATGATGGTGGTGAAATAAAAGGAAATAAAAAGTGAAAGAAGGAAGCAAACAGGGAGGGAAGAAAGGCAAAGGAAGAAAGGGGGAGGGAATGAAGGAAAGAGAGAAGGATGAAACCAAGTAGTGAAAGAAAGAAAGAGGTAGAGAAGGAAGAAAGGAGAGAAAGGGGGAGGAAAAGGGGGAAGGAATAGGTAGGGACCTCTCTTTCATAATAGTCCAGATATCTACCTCAACTTTGATAAGTTTTACTATAGGCCACAGCAACGCGTGGCAGGGCACAGCTAGTAGCTCATATTTTAGCCACACGTTGTGTAGCAAACTATCAAAAATGATTGGGATTTTATATATGCCTCCATCCCTCAATGCAATTTAGATGGCCCTTAACTTGCCCAGAGGCTCAGAGCACAAGATATCAACAGAAGTGGAAAAATGTAATTATTTTAATTCTTTCTTCCAATATGCATGCTCCTGTCTCCTCTCTTGCCAGCAGCCCCAGCCCATACCTTCGTTTCCTGTCCTGACACAATGATGCCTCTGTCTCACTAAGGGTCCTTCCAAACAGCTATATAGCCCAGAATATCAAGGCAGAATATTATATATTTATTTATTTATTTAAAACATTTATATTCCACCCTTCTCACCTTGAAGGGGACTCAGGGTGGAGTACAGCAAACATTCAATGCTGGGACATGAATTCATTATATGCATACATAAACATTAAAAACATTTGTCTCGATATTAAAATAGACTGTTTCTACTTTGAACTGGATGATCTGAGTCCACACTGCCAAATATTCCAGTTCAAAGCAGAAAATGTAGGATTTTATTCAGCTGTGTGGAAAGGGCATTAGAGGTCCCTTCTACTGCACATCCATCGTGTCTATGGGTCTCTAAGCCTCTTTACTTCCAAGGCCTTGAAGGCAATTTTTGCAGCAGCAGGACCTGGTTGTGGCAGCAGTGGCCATCGTTCATCCACGTCTCTTTTCCTTACCATGGCTCGTACCATCCTTTCCTGCCTTGGTGCCATGACATCTCTGACTTGTTCAGAGGCTGCCTCTCTCTGCTCACCCCTCCCCTCTCCCTTCCCATTTCCTATTTCATTTCAGAACCCATCACAACATTGTGAGGACTATGATAGAATCATAGAAACACAGAATTTTAGAGCTGAAAGCAGTTGCAAAGAAAGCAGATTTATTTCCTCCCATGTGTACAAACCCCAAATTGGACAGCTCTCTGTGATCCCCCTACTTCTGGAAAGCAATTGAGGGCCAGATGGAGTTCAATTGACTTAGGGCACATCAACAAACTAAAATTCAGTGCAACACCACTAATTGTCATGACTCAATGCCTCCCTTTCCCTGCTTCCCTTCTCTGACTGGCCTTTGCTTCTCTTTCCCTCAGCCATTCCATAAAGGTCCTGTCCTTGTTCTTCTACACCGGGCATGGGCAAACTTGGGCCCTCCCTCCAGGTGTTTTGGACTTCAACTCCTACAATTCCTAACAGTCTACCAACTGTTAGGAATTGTGGGAGTTGAAATCCAAAACACTTGGAGGGTTGAAGTTTGCCCATGCCTGGGCTAAAAACTTTGTAAAACTATAGCTCCCATGATTGCTATGTCTTTGCTATGGCTGGTGAAGCACAATATGTGTGAGACTTTCCAACATTTAAAGTGATTTGATGAGCTGTACCCAAATACACTTTAGCTGATACCTGAATATACTTTAATAAATTTCATAAACCTTAAGGACAAATTACATGCATATCTTTTGGAAGGCAAAAAGGAAGTCCAGAAACTTTTTCTCCAGATTTTTGTGTTGAGTTCCATGTGTAGTTACTAACCATGACCAAGAACCTTCAGTTTATTTTATGTTTTCAATTTTTCACTTCTATCAGGAGATGACTGGTATGATCAAGAAAGTGAAATAAGTGGCTAAGGCAGAATTCTGTCTGCTAGGTTGTATTACTTTGATTTCAAATATTTACAAATGGAACACTCTGTCTTTCTCTCTAGTTTGTTGGCGTACTTTGTCATATTTAAAGTGTCTGTTGTTGTCATGAAACTAAGCTGTTTTTTTTTCCATAATGGTATTGTGAATGAAATTGATATCTCAGTGAGAACATTTCCTCTCTCTGGCCAGGGGTTTGGTATATTAAAGATCTGTCACTTGAACAATTAAGGCATCGCACAACTGCCAGTTTTCAGGATCACTGAGCAGCCTTCCTTGGAAGGACACTGTCCTTGTGCAGTTTAGTTCTGTCCATTAGAATTTGCTTGGCTGCTCACCTGAAGAGAATGCAGGGAGGTTGCTCTAATTTAAATGAATGGGAGAGGTGCTTTAATGACCTGTGCACAGCACTAGGCCAATCTATGCTATATAGGTCTTCCAGCTGATATCTGCATTTCTTTGTACTGACTTCTGGAAGTCCCTTGGCCACCTCTTCAGATATTTTATTTTTGCATCAGTATATAGACCTGGAGGGAGCCCCTGGTGGCACAGCGGGTTAAAGCACTGAGCTGCAGAACTTGTTCGAATCCAGGGAGTGGGGTGACCTCCTGCTGTTAGCCCCAGCTTCTGTCAACCTTGCAGTTTGAAATCATGCAAATGTGAGTAGATCAATAGGTACCACTTTGGTGGGAAGGTAATGGCACATCATGCAGTCATGCCAGCCACATGACCTAGAAGGTGTCTACAGACAACACTGACTCTTTGGCTTAGAAATGGAGATGAGTGCCACCACCCAGAGTTGGACATGACTAGACTTAATGTCAAGGGAAAACCTTTACCTATAGACCTCAAGAGGTAAAAATTCAATTTTGGAAACCTAATGTTTGAGAAGCTTTGCATCAATGAACAAAGGCCTCTTAGTTATTCCCTCAAATGAGTTTCTTTTTTGCTACAGACAAAAAGTCATTGCACCCTGACTATTTGACTCAGATGGCACCTTGCTCAGGTTAGCATCATTCGTTGCTCTGAAACTGAAGTAAAATTTATCCTTGTTTTACTTCAATGAGAGCATCAAATGCCTTTTTTTTGTAAACTTCAGTAACGTTTTTAGCCTATAGAGAGGATGAAGCCTCCAGATTTCTAGACTTTAAAAGAATTTGTGTTATGCATCGTTAAAATTTGTGGACTGAAAGAGTTGTTATTTGCAGTTATAGGTGCTGTCTGCATAAACCTCACATACAAAAAGTAATAGTTATGGGGTAAATTCTCCACACAGTTCCACAAGGATAGGTACCGGTGGACTCTTACAAGGAGAATATATAAAGTTCTTTTTAGAGGGCTGTTCACCTTTAATTTCAAAGTATTTTGGAATGTTCATATGTGAATTGCTTTCTATAGTGATAGAAGACAGCTTGGAAGTTTGCTGTTTTGTGTCTTCAAGTTGTTTTCGGCTTATGCTGACCATAAGGTGTGTTTGTGGCAAGATCTGTCCAGCTGCAGTTTGCCTTTACCCTTTTCTGATTTGCCCAAGGTCACTCAGTGGGTTGCAAGTCAGCAAGTGAGAGTCTAAAAGTGACAGGCTAAAATCCAGAACCTCAATCAGTTGCTGATACCAGATGAGAGACACCCTTCTGGGCACATAGAAGATTGGATGACCTGGAAGACGCTGAACAGGCTGCGCTCTGGCACCACGAGATGCAGAGCTAACTTTAAGAATTGGTTCTACAAAGTGGTGTCCATGACATGCAAGTGTGTAGAAGAGCAAACCACAGACCACCTACTACAATGCAACCTGAGCCCTGCCACATGTACAGTGGAGGATCTTCTCATAGCGATATCAGAGGCACTCCAAGTGGCCAGCTTCTGGTCAAAGGACATTTAGCATAATGCCAAGTGTTTTAAACTTTATTGTGTTTTTAAATACATTATAACTGTACCCTCAATTCGCTTCTGACATAGATAAATAAATACTCAATGGGTTTCTATGGCCAAGTGATGATTCAAACCCTGGTATCCAGAGTCATTTCCCTGTTTTTTGCAGAGTTCAGCAGGCCAGCTCATCCATTTGGCTTTACTTTAAGTAGTGAAAAAGAGACAGCAGACAGGGCAAAAGCATTATAAAGTACACCTCTTCCTCCAGCTATGCTACTTTGATGGATGCTTGGAACGGTCAGCCATGTATTATAAGTTGGCAGTGCATATCTTTTTTTTTTTTTTTTAGAAAGAAGGGAGTACTCTATACTAACAGCCAGGGGAAAGCACTACAGGGGTTTTATCAGGTTGTGGTTGGATATTAGGTGCTAGGTAGATACCAGCAGAACATGAAAGTGTTGGCTCTTTGAAGCACTAGCCAGAATTTGGAAGTAACTTGTAAATAAACAACCTAAAGCTAGGGGTTTTTTTTGTGACAACGAGGGTGTAATGAGGTTACATTTCAAAAGAAATTAAGTAAGAGTGAAGCTACTTTACTGCTGCAAGGAGTAAAAATGTCTAAAATAATATAAAAGTTCCTTTTAAGTCACCTTAGAGGCACACTGTAAGAAGATTTTCAAGTTTTATGCCATTTTTTCCCCAAATCTGAGGGATTTCCCATCAGAAAAAGAATACAATGAAAACTGGGGGGGGGGGGGGGGGCAGCAAGCAAAGTAACAACTAACATAAGATACTTTTCTTTCATTATCATAATGAATAATGGCAACAATTTATTTTTAAAGCAATGTAATAAATCATGGGGACAAAGACCTAACTTTTCAAGCTTTGGCCATGAGCACTGGCCATCTTTGTCACAAGATAACAATGAAATGGCTTCTCATAAATTCCTTCTGTGTTTCTAATTTTGATTAGAAGTATATACAAGATCTCTAATACATCATAACTTGATTGGAAGCTGGAGTTGTCAGCCACAAACTACAGGTATTTCTTTGAGCTCACACTTTCCATTTATTGAGAGTTTGTTAGAGGTTCAAAAATGAAATGAGGTAGGACAGAAAAATTTAAAAACAAACTTATGAATTTTGTCTTAAAGGTTTCAAAGCTTTGGAACAAATGCTCTTCACAATGGACTTTGTAACTGAAAGTTATGGAATTGCCTCCAAAGTGAAGCTATTCGCTAGGTTTGTGCCTCGGCCAAGGTACCTAGCTAGCCACTCTTTTCCTTTCCCTGTATTTTAAAGAGTTGACAGTTCACCATTGGCATTAAAAAGGACTAGATGTAAATCAGGAGTACAATCTAATTTCAGCATATCTGGGGTAGAGAGAGGGAGAGAATATTGTTTTGCCTAAAGCATAGTGTTTTTATAGATCGTGGCTGGCTGAAATTTGATTAGGTTACAGCAGCCTGGAGGATGAGAAATTAGATCTCTCGGGTTTATTCTCAGTCATTTGATCATGGCAGCTCAAGGCCCGCTCTGGAGAGCTGATGGTCAAGGGACAAAGGTCCTCAGCAGGGAAGGATTGTATCCTGTGTACATGCTTATCCATTCTACCTTGCTGTGTTATCTTAGGATGCTCAAGACTGCTCTAATTGCAGGGTTTGGAAATGCTTTCCTTTTGGACCTTCTAAATTTTGTAGCCCATACTTGTAGAGATTTTTGGCACACACTGGCCCCTTGATGGTGTGATGAACACAAAACATGGTATAGTTTACACGACTTGCTTTCCTGGCTCACCTCAAAGAGTGTTCCAGTCTGACAAAAATGCCCAGAGAAGGTATAAAGAGGCTTCAGCAACAGGAGTGTGATAGTATTACAGAACAGATTGTAGTCTTCGAAGTAGAAAAAAAGGACTTGGAGTATTATCATGATGCAGAGTAAAGTCATCCTTCTGAAAGTAGGTTATACCAAAGAGATATACTGGCTCTAATCTCCACCTCTAGGTGGTATGGAAGCTGCTCCGTACTGAATCTACATGTTCAACTTTCTAAATGTATAGCAATTAGAATATGATACCTTGGACGTGGGTAGCTTTGTCATAGCAAGTCCCTGTCTAAGGGCTCTTCTGCACTCCATTGCATGTTTTAAGATGTTCAGGGAATTAAGATATGCAATCCCTCAGTCCCAATATATCTTAAGGCTTACACTCCCAGTTAGAATTAAACAACAACAATAACAAATACTTTGTATCTTCACAGTGTTGAATAGTTTGTGTCCTTCAAATGGTAACAATAAAATTCAATTTTTATTGCAGGTTGCAACATAATTATATAGAACATTTAAAGAGAATGCAAATACAGTCAGCCCTACATATCCACAGATCCAACCATCCACATTTTGAAATTAAAAAAACAAACAAAACAATTCCCAGAGCAAGCCTTGACTTTGCCATTTTATATAAGGGGCAACATTTTACTACATCATTGTATACAGTAGGAAATCCTGCGGGCAAAATGAGTTAAATCCTTGTGCTGGCAGGATTGAAGACTGACAGGTCAGAGGTTCAAATATGGGGAGAGCGTGGATGAGCTCCTTCTGTCAGCTCCAGCTCCCCATGCAGGGACATAAGAGAAGCCTCCCACAAGGATGGTAAAACATCAAAACATCTGGGCGTCTCCTGGGCAATGTCCTTGCAGACGACCAATTCTCTCACACCAGAAGTGACTGCAGTTTCTCAAGTTGCTCCTGACACGGAAAAAAATGCATACAGTGAGACAAGAGCATCCACAGATTTTGGAATTCATGGAGGATCCTAGAGCAAATTCCAGCAGATATTTCTTAAAGGCACTGAAAATAGGATAAGCCATGTCACACATTGCATGTATGTACAGAGGCAACCATATGTTTGTGTTACACAATGTATGAAGTGACTTCAGGGATTGTTATGTATTAAGATGATGTTAATAGAATGTCAACTCAATTGGCAATGTTGACTCAAGATTTTAAACTTTTCTATTTAATTACCATTTTGAAAACCTTTTTTCCCATTTTAATTATACAAGTCTTTATAGCAAATAAAGAGACTCCACAGAAAAACCTGTGAAGAAATTAATTTGGTACAGAATTTGGAGCATTTTTGGCTGGCTATATTTGCCTTTTAGCACATTGCTCTCAGCGTGGAGAGAGGGGTGCATATGAATTGTGTTTCTCACGCCTACTAGGAGTTAATTATGATTCCTGAGGATTCACTGATGCCAAAGCAATGGTCCCATGTTGCTAAGTGAAACTCCTAAAAATACTTGCATTTTTTACAATAACAGATAGAGGGTATAATAGGAAAAGGCTGTAATCTTTCAAGGAAATGATTCAGGGCTGTAAATGTAGTTTAGGAGGGGAAACCAATAACTGTCACATCTTTCTGAAACCCTGAAAACCAAATCCCATTTGTGGTGATGTCTCTTGTCCATTCCTATTATTTCTTCTCTCTTCTGTCACCTGAAATGTGAAGTCTGTGTTTTATAACTTAGAGATTGAAAGTTAAGGTGCTGTCAAGTTGTATTAATTCTACAGTGTATATACACCTTTAGCCTTTGCTGTCAATTGTAGTGTAATGTATGTCCTTGGACTTAAAATGAGCATTTGGATGAAGGGGTTGTAACAGATGTATGGCTAGGTTAACCCCACTGAACCCAAAAGACAAACATGATCTTGAGCATCTTAACATGTCTCGGTGGCTGCTTTGAAGCCTCCTCTTTTTGCTCTTAGTGGGCCCAAATCCTTTCCAGTAGGATTTGGGCTTAAAGGGGGAAACCACTTCCTCCTCTTATGCATACCCTTTATTTACAGGAAGAAAGTTTCCTTGTCTGGAATGCTGCTTGTTGTCTGACAATAGAAGTTTGAAATACACAACTTATGATAGTTCCTGTCTTGCTAAACAACAGCTCTGGTTTTGTTTCCTTCAGGATAGGGTTTTAACACTAGAGAGCATAAGAAAATTGTTGTATAAATATTATGTGCTAGTTAAAGAAAGTATCTGAGATTTTTCATATTGTGTAGTATCCATTTGTAAGAGGATCAGATATCATTAACTAAAGCATCCCTCCCTTGCCCTCAACATTGCTCTGGAAAATAGGGTTTAGAGGAACAAGAGGAAGGAAAGAAAGTCCATTGGGGTGAATGGGAATATGGTTGTACATAAGTGGCAGCCACCCATTATTTTGATGCCAGTTAGGGTTTTTGATTTTTTAGGCTTACAACTTTTCTTACAATCCCTGAAGGCATACAGTGCTTGCCTTTGATCATAATCAGATTATTTGTATGCTATTTTCTCATAATAAATCTTGCTCATATCAGCCTACAGATTCATAATTGCCCCTGGTGGTGCAATGGGTTAAACCCTTGTGCCAGCAGGACTGCTGTCTAAAAGGTTGGCAGTTCGAATCTGGGGAGAGGGGTGAGCTCCTGTCTGTTAGCTCCAGCTTCTCATGCATGGACATGAGAGAAGTCTCCCACAGGATGGTAAAAGATCCGGGCGTCTCCTGGGCAATGTTCTTGCAGATGACCAATTCCCTTACACCAGAAGCAACTTGTAGTTTCTTGTCACTCCTGACATGAAAAAAAAAATACCTTCATAATTCACAAAAAGGGGAGGGGATTTCCTGGTAAGAAAAAAAAAGATGGAACATGTAGAAAATAGAGGGCAACATTTTGTTGCCCTGCTGCAAAGTTGTATAAATGAGAGAAAGCAATTGTACCAAAAAGTCTTGCCTGGAACTGTCCATACTTTAAGGCAGGGGTCCCCAAACTAAGGCCCGAAGGCCGGATAAGGCCCTCCAAGGTCATTTACCCGGCCCTCGCTCAGGGTCAACCTAAGTCTGAAACGACTTTAAAACACACAAGAACAACAATCTTATCAGCCAAAAGTGGGGCCACACTTCCCATTGAAATACTATTAAGTTTATATTTCTTAAAATTGTTCATTTTAATTATTGTATTGTTTTTAAGTGTTTTTGCACTACAAATAAGGCATTGCAGTGTTCATAGGAATTATTCATGTTTTTTCAAATTATAATCCGGCCCTCCAACAGTTTGAGGGACTGTGACCTGGCCCCCTGTTTAAAAAGTTTGAGGACCCCTGCTTTAAGGCTATAGAAAAGAAAGAAACAGTCACATATGAGGCAGGTTATAGAGATGCAATGTCTTTTGACTTGTGTGGTCCTTAATTCTAACTGATCAAACCCAGAATGGGGAATATGCCAACTTCTTGATGTTTTGGATGTAACTTTTCCAACTCTTATAATTATTGGATATGCAGACAAGTGCTGATGGGGTAGTAAATAGAAGACCATATATTATTCATCCTTGCTACACAATAAGATTTGTGTGACCTTGGGGAATAGTGACAAATCCAGGGAGCATGACTTGTCCTTTTAGTAAAATTGTATCCCATCTTGCTTTCCTTACTAGGTAATTTAAAGGCAGAAATGAACCTTGGTTCAGTTTATGGACTCTTGGTTAGAAAAAGACTGTTGCTCTTGGCTTTGTATTTTCCTTGATGTTTCAAACATGACTCTTTATTCTACATCAGCAATGAACAAACAGTTTTCATGTTGCTGAATTGCATCTCCCAGCATTCCCCATCAGGATACAACTGATTCTAGTTGCAGTCCAATAACATCTGAAGAGCTGTACTTTGTCTATACCTAGTCTTATGTGCTGCTAATCTGCCCTGTTAAGTTTCCCAGTCTGACTTCAGAAAGAAACAGAATAGATTCCCCCTCCAAATTAGCATTCTTCTTTAATTAGAAATATCCTGTAACATGTGAAGTGTCAAAGATAAATCCACTCTCAGATTGTGAATTATGAGAAACTGTTTTCTCATGTAAGTGTCTTTTTTCACGCTTGTTTCATGTTACTGTGGCCTATCAATATTTGACAGGTGCAGTCCTATCCAAAAGTAAATGTCATTGTGTTCAGTGACATTTACAGTGCTCGCATGTAACAAGCACGGGTACATTAGGAGGTAAGCATCATTATAGACTTAATGGGGGAAAAGCTCCATTAAGCACGGGAAACTTACTTTTGAGAAAACAGGGGCAGATGTCGATGTATCTGTCCTGGAAACAGCTCACAATCTGTCATTTCCAGGGTCTATGAGGTCAGGAGAGCATTCAAGCCCCTTCTTCTCCCAACAGGCAGCAGTGTAATTATGTCAGCAAAGCAATTAATCTGTCTGTCCTGGAGCCCTTGTGAACTAGAATTGTTTTATTCAATCCTAACAGAAGTCATCAGAAGATGGAAAGAGCTGGTTTTAGGCTGTAACTCTATAATGCTTATTTGGGAATACTCCCTATAAAACTCAATGAGACTTATTTTTAAATAACTGAGGACCTCACCACATGGGGGAATTTCCTTGTCACAGAACACTTTGCTCATACAGATAGCCTGCCAGATCTCATCACATGACACACATCTACTTCCGATGGGGCTTCATGCCAATTGCTCTGGCAAAGTGTTCTGGGATGGTGGGATCTGGACATGGGAGACTACCTGTGTTCAGAAAGAAAATAATGGGGACAGCGTGGGTGCACACTGGAAAGTTACGCTTTCTGGCGTGTGTTGTGCAGAGTGATGGATTTGCCCCACTGCCTCATGATTTGCCCTGCTTCTGTATGGATTCCCTCAGTGTCCCCTGCATCAAGGACTTCCATATGATGAGGTCCATTGTGTCCTACTATTGTTTGGGCTTTCTTATGCTTTCTGCTAGATTGTTCGAAGATCTTGAATAATTATTTTATTCTGTTTCTTTTATTATTTTAAATACCTTTCCCTAGTTTCTCGTCTTGAAAGGCAGTTTATAAATTTATGCATTCATAATAAATGCAATAGTAAGTATTGATTTTCGTTGTTGTTATGTGCCTACAAGTTGCCTCAAACTTACAAGAACCTGATTGTAGGGTTTTCTTGGAAAATTTATTTAGAAGAGGTATGCCATTCTTGTTTTTAGTCTCAGAAAATATTGTTCTTTAAGTTTCTGTGTCTGAGCAGGAACCGGAAGTCAGGTCTCACAGAATCCTATTCAGCATTCAGACCATTGCACCACACTGGCTTTAATGTGGGTAACTGCTATTCAGATGTAATCACTGGTATATAATATTTTTTATTAAAAACCTGATATGATTGGAATAACATAGTAAAGAAATAAGAAAAACACACAATGTCAAAGTGTAGCCCAAGACTGTGCGATGGGCAAGAACTTTGTTCTGTTTAGAGCAGTGGTTCTCAACCTGGGGTCCCTAGATGTTTTTGGCCTTCAGTTCCCAGAAACCCTAACAGCTGGTAAACTGGTTGGGATTTCTGGGAGTTGTAGGCCAAAAACATCTGGCAACCCCAGGTTGAGAACCACTGGTTTAAGGCATTCTGTACCTCTTCTATTATGGAGCAAAATAGGATAACTGACTAGGGACCTTATCATATTGGCATATCAATTTGCCACACATTGTGGTGAATCTGTGGAGTCCTGGCAGGGGTCGTGGGGAACCCGTTGCCCCATATCACCCAATTCACAGTTAGGTTCATCCCACCGGGAAGAAGGGGGGGAGGGGGGGTGACGTTTCTGCTGCCCAGCTTCCCCTCATTGTTTTAAAGGCTACACAACAACAACAGCAGCAACAACAAACCTTTATTTATACCCTACCCCATCTCCCCATGGTGACTCAATGCAGCTCACAGACATAAAAAGGCAAATATCCAGTACCTTGTAATGTAATAAATAAGTAATACAGTTTAAATAGTGTAAAACAAATACCATAGTTATAAAAGCAATAATAACCACCCTATAAAACCCATTTAAACAACATTAGTAAGGGGGAAATTTGAAACCCACCCATGTTGCTGAATCATTGGTGTATGCCATTTTCCCCTTTCACCATGGAGCCGAGCTGAAGTACATGTGTAATGGGCTCCGTGGCAAAAGGGGAGAGCAAGCAGCATACGATAGGCAAATTGCCCTGTTTGATGAGGTCGTATCTGGTTCCTCACTACCGGGCCCGTAGCCAGGATTTCAATTCGGGGGGGGGGGGGGGGCTGAGTTTGTTTCTGGGGGGGGGGGGGGCTGAGTCTGAGTGAAAGAGGGTCTACGCTAGCAAACCTTTTGTATCGTTACCCCAATACCCCCATGCATATGGGATATATTGAGTATGATGATCAGATCATGATATGAATAAACATAACAGTTTAAATAATGCACCAGTAAGGCCTTTTCGTGAACCACCATGAGAATTTCGGGGGGGGGGGGGGGGGCTGAAGCCCCTCTAGCCCCCCCCCCTCCCCCCAGCTACATGCCTGTTCACCACACAGGATAAGAACTTGTGCTTACTTAGTCTTTCCACTGAAATAATGGATTGCCTCTTTGAACATGCAATGTTGATGCATCTTAAAGAACATCTAGGACAAGTGATGGATTATGAAACTGCACACAATTATGCAACTATCTAGATTAAAGTGGTGCTTTGAAATATGCAGGCATGTCCACCCATCTATGCATCACTTTATTTATATTCCATCTTTCTCCTAGACTGAGATCCAAGGCAGCTTACAAATAGAAAACAACAAACCAGAATGCACAATAAAAATGTGTAAAATACAAAATCAAGATCCAGTATTAAATAAGAACAGAAATGAGATTAATTAAAATCTTACTTTATTTTATATCAGCTAGGTGAAATGCATTCTTGACCTTTTGATCCATGGCAGTTTTAATATTCCTGGTAAACAAGCATGATAGTTCAAACTTACTTAAAAAGTACCTTAAAGCCCAAACAAACAGGTATATCAACAGGTTAATCCCTTTGATCTTTCAAAAATAGAACTCCCAGAGCAATCCATCACAAGAATTATTGACAATAACAAAACTGGGATAGGCAACAAAGCAATTTATAATGGATCTACCTTGTGTACACAAAATAACCTATTGTTGTCGAATGCTTAGTGAATACATGCCAATTGTGTTAACTTAGTCTTCATAAGGCTTTGTTTATTCTGAAACGGGGGCAGTCCAAGGTTATCTTTTTACTGTCCACAACAATTGCACAATGATTGCACGATATTAATTAATGGTTGCTGTTAATCATGAATATTATTGAAAACAGAGAAAACTGGGGGGTATCTACTTACTCTGGAAAAAAAATCTCTGGGGGATGAACAGATTATAACAGATTATCTATTTATCTCTGTTCTAAAACCAGCATGGTGTAATGGTTTGAGTGTTAGACTACAACTCTAGAGACCAGAATTTGCATCCCCACTCAGCTGTGGTAGCCCACTTTGGCCAAGTTAATACCCTCAGCCTCAGAGCACAACAAAAGCAAATTTACAAAACAAATCTTGACAAGAAAAACACTATGATAGGGTCACCTTAGGTGTGCCATAAGAAACAACTTGAATTAATATAACAACAACAAAAGATCTACATCTTGGAATGCCTTGGAGGTTTACAGGTAAGGTTAAGATGTATGGCAAAATTGGCTCTATCATGTCAAAGTGCAAATGTGTCATGGAACTTCAAAACCTATAGAAAAGTAGAGGTTCTGGCCCAGTACCCTGCTGTATTGATTTCCTATCTATAACAGAGCTTTTAAAATGAGGAAACTTTTGATTCAAGTAACATTTCTTTTTATTGCATAATATAAAAGTGATATTAGTAATAGGCAGGGCTGTAGGCAGAGAAATTTTTTGGAGGGGGGGAGGTGAAAATTTGGGGGGGGGGGTGTTTAAACCTGCCTCCTAGCTCACGTTGAAGCAAAGAGCACAGCAGGGGGCAGAACAGCCTTCCATAGCCTGCAGCTCCGCCCCTGTCAACCACCTCCACCAAGTCTGGCCTCCTTAATGAGAACCAGGTTTTTTTTAACCTGAAAAATTTTGGGGGGGGGGGGGTTGAACCTACAGGCCTGGCAATAGATGAATAGCCAGTTTTTAAAAATTAATTTTGAATCTAGACTTGGAAAACTATTTTCTTGCCACCAAGAAAATAGTTCAGCTCCGAGCCTAATTCAGACTCCATCAAGCTCCCGAAGTTATTACGATACTAATGCTATGACTTTGTGTGCCTCTCACCCAACCCCCTTGGCTCCCAAGTTTCTCTTGTTATCTTTCTGATTGTTTGGCCTGATGGGCACCTACTTATCACTGGCGCTGGTTGAAAAAATAGTAATGATAAGGGAAATGTTACTGAAACATGGCCATACAGCCTGGAAAACTCAAAGCAACCCAGCTGTATTCAGATGTGAAAGAAGGTGGAAAATGTAATGTTTTCCAAGGCACTAGACCAGTGGTTCTTAACCTGTGGGTCCCCAGATATTTTGGCCTTCAACTCTCAGAAATTCTAACTGCTGGTTAACTGGCTGGGATATCTGGGTGTTGTAGACCAAAATACCTGGGGACTCACAGATTGAGAACCACCGTACTAGACAATTGTGTAAAAGAAATAAAGTGCTAAAGAAAATTACACTTTCTAGGCACAACAAAGCCTAAAAATCTGCAATTGCAATGTTTTAAAATGTCAAGAAAGGAGGGCCCTTGTTCTTGTCACCAAAGTCATGCCAGGTGCCAGGCAAATAGATGAATGGGAGTGAATTCTTCTCTGGTTCAGATAACAGTTCAAACCAGAAAAGAATTATTTTGTTGCACTGCTTGCCTCAGTTCAGAAGTGTTCTGTCTCATCATGGTTTCTATTCTAGTTTCAAGAATAATCACTAATTGGGACATAACTCAACATCCAGATTATAAACTGTCAGGATAACTTGCTCATATTAAAACCACTTGAAAAAGTTCAGATTTGGACTATAGCCAGTATGCATGCCAGCGGCCATGGCAGCCAACAGGTTTAGGCAGTTGCAGTCCAAAAATAAGTTTTCCAGGCTCAGGGTAAAATTAACCATAGGCATATTAATGTTTGCAGAAGAACTGTAGAAACCCGAACACTTGGAAGCCTAACAAAGAAGCACTTCTTCCCAATCTTTCCTTCCATTTTTAAGACGTTAATTTTATTTTAAGAAGCTAGCATTTAAAGATGTTAATTTTATTCAAAGGTGCTGAGAATAATAGTGAACCTCTTTACATTTTCAAATTTAAGCATCGGATAGGCTGCTAAGTAGGCAAAATGTAAATAATAACAATTATTACCAGAATATTAATATTGTAGTTGTGGTAGTGGAGATATACTACACAAATGGATGCTGTGTTGATGATTGTGGTTGCATCCACACTGTAGAATGAATGCAGTTTGACACCACTTTCACTGCAATGGCTCCATGTTACGGAATCCTGTTTGGTGAGGCACTAGCACTCCTTGGCAGAGAAGGCTAAAGACATCAAACTGCAACACTATTCCATTGAGCCATGGCAGTTAAAGTGGTGTCAAACTGCATTCATTCTGCAGTGTACCCTGTTTTCCAAATCTTCCCACTGCCCCTAGTGATCCCCTCTACCCAGCTGGTCTCATTTCCATGTGTGAATTGTAAACAATTTTGAGAATAAAACTTGAAGTTTTAGTCGTTTGGTGAGCATGAAGATCTCAGTAGTTGCAGAAGAAAAAAACCCCATATGATCATGAAAAATAAATGCTACATAGACCATCAACTTTATAAAAATATGTAGACCAGATTGAGCAGTCCTTTACGTTTTTGAAAGATTCTTTAATTCCTTTTAAATATTTTTAAAATGCGAGAGAGAGCACTAAGGACACTGTTAGTCTAAATGTGTAGGTGGTGTGTTTCTAGGAGCTTAACTTTACCTAACTCCAGGTAGCATTTCAACACCCTCCCCTCCCCTCCATTCCTCGTGATGGATTGTTTGCTGAAGGTAGATAAAGATGTCTGCTGCTTCGTTCTGGAGATACTTGTCTGAATTGAATTGTGTTTTTAGAATTATTATAACTTCATGTTAATCAAATGGAATTCAGGAGCAGCAATAACAAGTATCTCCTGTTCTACCTCTCCTTTCCTTTTTACCTTTAAGTAAGTTAATACAGAAGAAAGCATAAGCAGCTTCTGGATCAAGTGGAAGTGGGGCTCATCGCTCCACAGGACATGGCAAGATTGATTCCCAGCAAATGCTTTAAGCATTATAGCCTTAGAAATCACTAAAGGCAATACAGTGGGCCCTTGTAGTCTACTTGGATTTGGTTCTGAAATTTGTGGAGGCTCAAGTCCCCTTATGTACAGTGGAATAGTAAAAGGGTGTCACTTATGTAAACTGGCAAAATCAAGGTTTGCTTTTGAGACTTTTATTTATTTTTGGAATGTTTTCAAGATGTTGAATCCATGGGTGTATAATCTGTAGACGCAGAGGGGTGAACTCTGCTATAATTGTTGTTCAGACATGATCTAAATTTTAGTAACACTATCTTAAGAGACTTCATATGCCCCCTCCCAAAGCTGTTTTCTTTCCCATATAGAAAAAATAGTATCAGAAGAATTATAGAATAATGGAGTTGGAAGAGACCGCATGGGCCATGTAGTCCAATCCCCTGCCATGCAGGAAAAGCACAATCAAAGCACCCCCAACAGATGGCCACCTAACTTATGTTTAAAAGCTTTCAAGGAAGGAGCTTCCACCACACTCCGAGGCAGAGAGTTTCACTGTTGAACAGATAGTACAGTCAGGAAGCTCTTCCTAATGTTCAGGTGGAATCTCCTTTCCTGTAATTTGAACCCATTACTCCAAGTTCTAGTCTTCATAGCAGCAGAAAACAAGCCCACTCTTTATTTCTTATGACATCTTCATAGAATCATAATCATAGAATCATAGAGTTTGAAGAGACCTCTTGAGCCATCCAGTCCAACCCCCTTCCAAGAAGCAGGAAAATCACATTCAAAGCACCTTAGACAGATGGTCATCCAGCCTTTTTTTAAAGCCTCCAAAGAAGGAGCCTCCACCACACTGGGCAGAGTCCCACTGCTGAACCCCTCCCACAGTTAGGAAGTTCTTCCTAATGTTCAGGTGGAATCTTCTTTCCTGTGGTTTGAAACCATTGATGTACATCCTAGTCTCCAGGGCAGCACAAAACAAGCTTGCTCCCTCTTTCCTATTACTTCCTCTCATATATTTATACATGGCCATCATGTCTCCTTTCAGCCTTCTCTTCTGCAAACTAAACATGCCCAGCTCTTTAAGCCATTCCTCATATGACTTGTTCTCCAGATCATTTTAGTTGCCCTTCTCTCGATACATTCCAGCTTGTCAACATCTCCCTTAAATTGTGGAGCCCAGAATTGGACACAGTATTCCAGGTGGGGTCTGACCAAGGCAGTATAGAGGGGTTCCCTGGATCTTGACACCATGACCATGTTGGTGAGTCATGGTGCACAGCATGATATTTTGCACCCCTCAACGTTTTCTGCTAATGGAGTTCGTGCCTTCCAAATAGGATGTTTAGCCTCACAACTCTGTGTGTTTTATGAGTTCCATATAAACGTCCTGCTTCTATTTTATCTCATCATAGTTTGTTAACTGTTTTTATCCTGAATATGTGGCCCGCCCATTGTCATCACTACTATGATTGTGTTTATTGGAATGTTTATTTTATGATTTTTTTCTCTTTTAATGTTATTTTGATAATGATGTTGTTTGTTGTATATGCTTTGATTTTATTGCTGTATTATATTGTCCGGGCTTGGCCCCATGTAAGCCGCTCTGAGTCCCCATTGGGGAGATGGTGGCGGGGTAGAAATAAATATGATGATGATGATGATGACGATGATGATGATGATGATGATGATGATTATTCCAGAGAGCACGGTGGACTCAAACAATGATGGATCTGGACCAAACTTGGCAGGAATACTCAACATGCCCAAATGTGAACACTGGTGGAGTTTGAGGGAAATAGACCTTGACATTTGGGAGTTGGTAGTTGCTGGGATTTATAGTTCACCTACAATCAAAGAGCATTCTGAATTCCACCTATGATGGAATTGAACCAAACTTGGCACACAGAACTCCCATGACCAACAGAAAATACTAGAAGGTGGGCATTGACCTTGAGTTTGGGAGTTGTAGTTCACCTACATCCAGAGAGCACTGTGGACTCAAACAATGATGGATCTGGACCAAACTTGGCATAGATACTCAATATGCCCAAATGTGAACAATGGTGGAGTTTGAGGGAAATAGACCTTGATATTTGGGAGTTGCTGGGATTTATAGTTCCCCTACAATCAAAGAGCATTCTGAATTCCACCGACGATGTAATTGAACCAAACTTGGCGCACAGAACTCCCATGACCAACAGAAAATACTAGAAGGGTTTGGTGGGCATTGACCTTGAGTTTTGGAGTCGTAGTTCACCTATTTCCAGAGAGCACGGTGGACTCAAACAATGATGGATCTGGACCAAACTTGGCAGGAATACTCAATATTCCCAAATGTGAACACTGGTAGAGTTTGTGGGAAATAGACCTTGATATTTGGGAGTTGCTGGGATTTATAGTTCATCTACAATCAAAGAACATTCTGAACTCCACCAATGACAGAATTGGGGCAAACTTCGCACACAGAACTCCTATGACCAACAGAAAATACTAGAAGGGTTTGGTGGACATTGAGCTTGAGTTTTGAAGTTGTTGTTCACCTACTTCCAGAGAGGATGCTGGACTCAAACAATGATGGATCTGGACCAAACTTGGCAGGAATACTCAATATGCCCAAATGTGAACACTGGTGGAGTTTGGGGGAAATAGACCTTGACATTTGGGAGTCGGTAGTTGCTGGGATTTATAGTTCACCTACAATCAAAGAACATTCTGAACCCCACCAACGATGGAAATGGGGCAAACTTGGCCAACAGAAAAGACTGTTTTCTGATGGTCTTTGGCGACCCCTCTGACACCCCCTCATGACCCCCATCTTGAGAAACACTGAATTAGGGGATTATGTAGTTAGAATCAAACAGGATTAAAAGTACAAAAATCAAAGCGGTGCCAAAGTGCATTAATTCCTCAGTGAAGAAGAGGCAGGCATCCTTTGAGAGAAACCACTGGGCAATGTCCTCCTCCTCCTCCTCCTCAGTGAGGGAGCCTGGCCTAGTCCCAAAGGTGCCAGGTGGCCGCTTCCGCCTATTGTGGCGTGGGCGTCGTTGCCAGGCGACGCCCACGCCCGGCCCCGCCCCCTCCCCGGAGGCCCCGCCCCCTCCGCGGCTTTGGCTTTCCTTGAGGCCAGTGAGTGGCAACGGCAGCAGCCACAAGCAGCTGCTGGGCGCCTGGGAGCCGCTTCTCGCGCGCGCCCGCCGGCCCGCCCTCTCCTTTCCCCTCGCTCGCGCGCGCGCTCTCCAAGGCGGGCTCTCGCGCTCCGACAGCGCGCGAGCCAGCGAGGGAGTGAACGAAAGAGAGAGCGAGAAGCAGGCACGAGGCACTCAACCGCCCGGGAGGACAACAACCAAGACCGACTCCAGGATGGAAGGGGACCGGCTGGAACCCGCCGTGAGTGGCAGGAGGAGGGGAGGGGTGCGGAGGGGAACTCTCAACAGACCGTGGAGGCAAAAGGCTGCTCTCTCTGTATGTTCCCTTTAAGTCTCAAGACACTTTGGGGGAAAGGAGTGGAGCCTGTAGTGTCAGGAGAGCCATCGAGGCGCCAGATTGCCTTTTCTCTCCCACTGAGGGAGCGTCTACACTGCAGAATCAACGCAGTTTGGCACTTCTTTCACTGCTCTGGCTCAGTGCTATAGAATTAGGAGGGTTGTGAGCTGTCAGGGTGCTCTTCAAAGAAGCTACTAGTCTCAAGGGCCCCTTCCACACAGCTAAATAAAATCGCACATTATCTGCTTTGAACTGGGATATATGGCAGTGTGGACTCAAGGTCCTTCCACACAACCCAATATCCCAGAGTATCAAGGCAGAAAACCCCACAATATCTGTTTTGAACTGGGATATATGGCAGTATAGACTCAGGACCCTTCCACACAACCCAATATCGCAGAGTATCAAGGCAGAAAACCGCACAATATCTGTTTTGAACTGGGATATATGGCAGTGTGGACTCAGGACCCTTCCACACTGCCCTATATCCCAGAATATCAAGGCAGAAAATCCCACAATATCTGCTTTGCACTGGGAGATATGGCAGTGTGGACTCAGGACCCTTCCACACAACCCTATATCCCAGAATATCAAGGCAGAAAACCCCACAATATCTGCTTTGCACTGGGAGATATGGCAGTGTGGACTCAGGACCCTTCCACACAACCCTATATCCCAGAATATCAAGGCAGAAAACCCCACAATATCTGCTTTGGACTGGGATATATGGCAGTGTAGACTCAGGACCCTTCCACACAACCCTATATCCCAGAATATCAAGGCAGAAAACCCCACAATATCTGCTTTGAACTGGGATATATGGCAGTGTAGACTCAGGGCCCCTCCACACTGCCCTATATCGCAGAGTATCAAGGTAGAAAATCCCACAATATCTGCTTTGAACTGGGTTATCTGAGTCCACACTCAAGAGTGAAGAGAGAGGGGGGCAGAAGACAGTTCCACCTTGTCTCCTGTGCTTTACTAATAATATAATATATTGTATATACATATATTTATAATATTGTAATATAATATAATACTACTACCATCAATACAATATTATAATTATATATGTTATATTACATGTAGTATTACTCATAATATTACAGTATAATGGTGTAAACAATATAGTAATATATAATACTGATATTGTACTATGCTAATAATATAATATATTGTATGTGTGTGTGTGTGTATAAGTATAAGTAAAGGTAAAGGTTGTCCCCTGACATTAAGTCCAGTCATGTCCGACTCTGGGGTGTGGTGCTCATCTTCATTTCTAAGCCGAAGAGCCAGCATTGTCCGTAGACACCTCTGAGGTCATGTGGCCAGCATGACTGCATGGAGCATCGCTACCTATTGATCTACTCACATTTACATGTTTTCGAACTGCTAGGTTGGCAGAAGCTGGGGCTGACAGCGGAAGCTTACGTCGCTCCCCGGGTGTGTGTGTGTGTATATATATATATATAGATAGATAGATAGATAGATAGCAAGCCGCTCTGAGTCCCCTTCGGGGTGAGAAGGGCAGCATATAAATGTCGTAAATAAATAAATAATGTGGGATTTTCTGCCTTGATATTCTGGAATATCAGGCTGTGTGGAAGGGCCCTTAGATAACCCAGTTCAAAGCAGATATTGTGGGTTATACTGCGTTATATGGCTGTGTGAAAGGTCCAGGATTATGTGACATTGAGGGTGCATCTACTCTGGGGAATAGAAGCAGTTGGACACCACCTTAACTTCAGTGGCTCAGTGTTAGGGAATTAAATAGATTTTTAGTTTTGTGAGGTGTTTGTCCTTCTCTTGTCAGAGAGCTTTGGTGCTCCAAGAAGCATCAGATCGCAGGATTATGTGCATTGAGGGCACATCTACACTGTAAAACAGGCACGGGCAAACTTTGGCCCTCCAAGGGGGTTTGGACTTCAGTTCCCACCATTCCTGGCAGCCTCAGGCGCCTTCCTTTTCCTGAGGCTGTTAGGAATGGTGAGAACCGAAGTCCAAAACCCCTGGAGGGCCTAAGATTGCCCATGCTTGCTGTAGAAGGAATGCAGTTTGACACTATTTTAACTGCCATGGCAAGTGCTATAGAATTCGTATTTTTGCGAGGCGTGCATCCTCCTCTGTTGTAGGGCCCTGGTGCCACAAAAAGCCACAAATCTCAGGCTTGTGTGGCATTGAGGACACATCTACACTGCATAATAACTCATGCTGGGATTCAGTGTGAAGGAATTGTTGTCGTTGTAGTTTTACAAGGTCCTTCCGCCTTCTCTGCCAAAGAAACAATAATGGCAATGATTCCACAGCATTGAGCCATGGGAGTTAGAGTGATGTCAAACTGCATTAATGCTACAGACTAGTGTATGAACCCTATGTCTTGTATAGATTTCTATTTAGTCTGGAGTACACAGCAAGGGTACCTAGATTGAAGGAATATACATGTGTTTCTGAGAACTGATAGATACTTGTTCATTATACATAAGGTGTACGGGGTCAGTAATCACTGTACATTATGGATGAAGTTCTGCAGTGTAAATGCACCCTGAGAAAGCCTTTCCCAGCTCCTTCCGGGGGCGGGGGGGGGGGGGTTGTAGTTGTCTCCTTCAGAGTCTGACTTTCCTCCCTCCCTGAAGGCTGATTCCTCTTTCTTCTGTTTGCTTAACACACGCAAGGCAAGGGCTGGGTGGGTTGAGCCTTCCTTGCGCCAGAGTTTTTGTGCAGACTCATGGTGCTGCAAAGGACCGCTTGGTGGACTCTTACATCAAAGAGGATTTCTGTAAGTTGCTTCCCTCTGACTGGGGATGGGGAGGGGTTGACTGGGATCTGCTAAGATCCGCAGAGGGTGGGGCAGGACAAACGCAGTGTGGTTTATGTGTATCTGGGAGAGCTAGAGCTGTTTTTCCCATGTGCTGGGAAGATGCTGAACATGGAGAAACTATCACAGAGCAGTGAATTTACATCTCACCTTTTGTCCAAAATGGGACTTATTGCTGACTAATTTTACACTGGCCCACACACATTTTGTTGCCTCAAATGTTAGCCCTGTTTCTGGATATATTTGACCTGATTCTGAAAAAATGGCACCAGTTTCCCCCTATCAGCTCTAGTTTCTGAGGGTTTTTTTCATGTCAGGAGCGACTTGTGTTACTGCAAGTTGCTTCTGATGTGAGAGAATTGGCTATCTGCAAGGGCGTTGCCCAGAGAACGCCCAGATGTTTTACCATCTAATGGGAAGCTTCTCTCATGTCCCTGCATGGGAAGCTGGAGCTGACAAATGCGAGCTCACCCTGCTCCCCAGATTTGAATCATTGTCCTTTTGGTCAACAGTTCTGCTGACACAAGGGTTTAGCCCACTGCGCCACTGGGGGCTCCTAGTTTCTGAGTTACATAGAGCATATGCCATGCACCAGTCATAGAATCATAGAGTTGGAAGAGACCTCATGGGCAATCCAGTACAACCCCCTGACAAGAAGCAGGAATATTGCATTCAAAGCATCCCTGACAGATGGCCATCCAGCCTCTGTTTAAAAGCTTCAAAAGAAGAAGCCTCCACCATACTCTGGGGCAGAGTTCCACTGCTGAATGGCTCTCACAGGAAGTTCTTCCTGATGTTCAGGTCAAGCAATCTTCATCTGCTTGACCATTAAAAAGTGTTATAACCATATCTAAAAAACTAGAGCTGATGTGGTCTATCCAATGCACTTTTCTGAACCAGTGTCCTAAGTAATTCTAGGAACAGGTCTAAAAGCCAAGGCACCAAATTTGTTTTTTAGTTGGGCTGTGTTAAAATTTAAAGAGAAAAAGAAAGGAAATGCGGGTAAGTAGCCACAAGATCTTCATGTGAGATATGACTAGTGGGATGCCTCACGGTTCTGTCCTAGGCCTAGTTTTATTTAATTTTTTTAAATAAATGACTGTGGCCCCATCTACACTGACCATTTAATGCAGTTTGAAGGTAGTTTCAAACTGTAGCAGCCACACACCAAACTCCTACATAAGCGCATGAAAGAAAACCCTTAATGCATATCAGTACTCTGTGGTTTTTGTAATGACCATCCGGGCCTGAGTTTGGTTCCAAGATTTCCTATGTGATCATCTGTATAGTGAAAACCACTTTCTTCAAAACTGGATTAAATGGTCAGTGTAGATGTGCCATGTGATAATGAAATAAAATGAAAAATTATCAAATTTGGGATGGATGAATTAGGCAATACTGGAATGTTTCTGACAGACTAAAGACATGGGCCATCAGACTGGCAACAAAGATCCGCCTAGTCAAAGCCATGGTATTCCCTGTAGTCACCTACGGAGGTGAGAGCTGGACCTTAGGGAAGGCTGAGCGAAGGAAGATCGATGCTTTTGAGCTGTGGTGCTGGAGGAAAGTGCTGAGAGTGCCTTGGACTGCGAGAAGATCCAACCAGTCCATCCTCCAGGAAATAAAACCCGACTGCTCACTGGAGGGAAAGATACTAGAGACAAAGTTGAAGTATTTTGGCCACATCATGAGGAGACAGGAAAGCCTAGAGAAGACAATTATGCTGGGGAAAGTGGAAGGCAAAAGGAAGAGGGGCCGACCAAAGGCAAGATGGATGGATGGCATCCTTGAAGTGACCGGACTGACCTTGAGGGAGCTGGGGGTGGTAACGGCCGACAGGGAGCTCTGGCGTGGGCTGGTCCATGAGGTCACGAAGAGTCGGAGACGACTGAACGAATGAACAACAAAGACATGGGCGAAGCCTAGCAAATGTTGCAAAATAGATATGCAAGTGATATATATGGAAATTTATAAGAATGAGAGAAAATATCGACATCTAGTTCTAGAGACCTGATGCCGATACTTAATATTAGTTTAAAATATTACACAACAACAAAGTGGGCAATTGTCTGTTGTTGATTTATAAATTAGAAATGTGTTACCAAAAATAGAAGCATGGTTATATAATATCATTTAAAGGGCGTAAAGGGGGAAAAAACCATGTGATCGTGAATGTGATATTTGCAGAACTGTTTTCTTGTATCTCTTAGTTTGTGTATATAGGGATGTGTTTCGTTTTGTGATAAATTGAATTTTCAGCATGGAAACTTATAAGAATGATTTATGATGGGTTGAAGAAAAAAACTACTAATCTGTTTCTAGAGATGTGATGCCAATACTTAATATTCATTTGAAATGTTATTTAATATTTTCACTATTTGAGGTAAAACCCACCACAGATCACCTTTGGTACTATGTGAGAATAAAATGTGTTGTACAAACAAAGCATGACAACCAACAAGGCAAATTGGTTACAGTAATCAACTGAACTCCAGTTGGAATAAAAAGGTTGTTTTTTTTTAATTAAAAAAATCCTGTTCAACATGTAACAAATATGTTTAAAGTGCAGTGAGGGGCTACATGCCTTTTCTGAGGTGGGTATAGTGAAGAGATGGGGCTGCCATTGAACAGGGTCTGTTTGCAAGAACTGCAGCTATATTCCCATCTGCATAGCTGGCTCTTCAGGAAGAATGCAGTTCCATCTATTATTGATTTTAAATCTACATACAGATTTCTTGTGTTGGCCAACGCTATTGCCTGAATTAAGCTTCGTCTGTCCTGGAACTACATGCACTTATTCTAAATTTCTGCTGTCTCCCTAGGATTATTAGATGGAAAGGAGGTATATTGCCATCCCTCAAACCTCTCAATAACATCTTACAAAATGTCATATAAATGTGTATGGAGATAGAAGACCAATGGTCTTTGGATGAGATAGAACCTTCACAATCAAAAAAGTTCTGTAGAAAAAAATATCTAGAGCCTGTGTTAAACTTATAAGTTGTGTCCCAAAGGAGCAGACTAAAAAGATACCACAGTCAATTGCAGCAAGAGTCTACAGCAGGAATGGGCAAACATTGGCCCTCCAGGTGTTTTGGATTTCAACTCCCAAAAATCCCAGCTAGTTAACTGGCTATTCGGAATTATGGGAATTGAAGTCCAAAACATCTGGAGGGCTGAAGTTTGCTCATGCCTGGTCTGCAGGGTATCAAGAAGGTTATCTTTTCCCTAGCCATTCCCTATGACTTCCTCATCAGATGAAAAAGATGATTTCCATGCTCAAAACAGGTCTAAAGAGGGATGAAATCGATCTAAATAACCAGTGTCATCAATGACTATCTGGAATCCCAGAGAATAAAAGGAAACTTCCCAAAATATAAAGTAATAAGCAAGGCTACAAGTGGCATCTTTTCCCCATCTAAGCATTGTGTATAGAATGCTAAACCAGCTGAGGTATTTTGATATGAGAGACACAAAATTTCCAGAAGTATCTTTTCCCCATTATGGCTGTCAAAATACAATAATGGCACCCTGTCCTTTTGTTACATCCAAAGAAAGTCTTCTTGCCTGAAATGGTCCCAACATTCTGCTTCGTGATAGAACTAGCATAAGATATACCAGTTTAAAAAATGTGAAATATCTTCAGTTCATTTGAATAAGTGTCTTGAATGTACAGATGGTTTCATACCCACAAGAAATTGTCTTTGAAATGATCTCTGTGTTGCTAGTGGTGCTCAAAACTCCTCTGATAAAACAATGGGACAACAACAACAAAACAGAGTGTGTAATCACAGGACATGATGATAAATTTCATAATGTTTTCAGTCAGTTTAGAACATTTTGTATTCTCTTACAAATATATTATGGGCTAACATATAAAGCCACCTTTTCCCTTTTCCCTTTGAATGAATGGGAGGTGAAACTTTTGCTTCTGGAAAATTATCATCACTCACTGAACTAATGGCAGTACAATTCACAAAGTGCGATTCCCAAAAGGCAAAGACTTGAGCATTACAGAGCCTGGTTCCTAATCTATTCAACCAGGCTATAACTTATTCTGACTGAATTGTAACAGGGACAAACATCTCTCTCATAACAATGTGTTTTCTTGTTCCTCGGGGTTCTTTTGGAAGAGAGGCAAAGCATACTGCTGTAATGCACACTAGAGTACGTTAATTTAAAGGGAGAACAATATATTTTTGTATGCAGCTTTTCTAACCAGTACTAGGAAATAAAATTAATGATATACAGTAGTTGCTTGGAGCTCCAGGTATCAGTGGATTGTTTTTACTTATACCTTAAAGTAGCTATATAAATACATTAAAATTGTTTCCACATCTAACAATGTATTTGTAAAATGTGTTGCTGATGTTTACTGCCATACTATGGAATCTCTGTGAAAGTGCAGCCTCCAAAGCAGAACTTAAATAGAAATTTGTAATACTCCTTTTTGTTAGTATTGGCATTGTATTTGTTTTCTAACTTCACAGTGGAGACAGGATGTAATTTCTAATTGTATATACTGTTATGGCTATGGTTACCATTTTAGTTGTCAGGGTCCTATCTTCAGAACCTGAGATTTATAGTTTGGTGAGGTGTTTAGAATTCTCAGAGTGCTGTCATGCTGCAGTCCAATAAATATCTCCTTATTAGAAAATTTCAAATATCTCATTGATTATAAATCCTTGGATTTTTAGGTTAGGATTCTTTATGCCAAAGTAAGATGAAATTGTCATTAACCGTATAGCATGTGTGTGTGTGTGTGCACGTGTGTATGGATGTGTGTGTGTGTATTGTATGTATGTGTGTGTGTGCTAGTCCTCCTAAAAGTTTAATATGTGCCCAGAAGCTGAGTGGAGCAAATATAAAAGGAGGAAGTTTTCCGTTTACTTTGGTTTTGAATATTTGGTTAGAGCAGTGGTCCCCAACCTTCTTTTGACCAGTGACCACTTTGATGAGGGACCACTTTCCAAAAGGGTTACAAATCAATTTTTGGTCAACTTTAGATTCAGTTTGGGGTGCTGATTCAGAAAATTGCATTGGATAGACCACAACAGCTCTAGTTTCTGATACAGAACATATGCTGAGGTCAGCAACAGGGGAGAAGTTGCAGCAGTGCAAAAGGAGTGGAAATTAAATAAATAAATAAAGAGGAAGGAGGCTTGCAGACCAGGTTTTCATCCTTGCAACCCACTGGTGGTCTATGGCCCACAGGTTAAGAACCACTGGGTTAGAGGCTTTTGGGTAAAAGACTGGTATTGTTTTAACAGAGAATACGTTTCAAAGATCCCTAAACAAAAGAAAGCAGGAACAATAACTTTGATAATCATGACAATTGTTTGTAAAATTCAGACCATCCAGTTTTTTAAAAAAAATATTATCAGTATGTTGATACTCTCATAATAGCACTAAATCTTATGATTGTACAGATTGAGTCTCCTTTATCCAAAATGCTTGGACAAGCAGCTTCATACATAGTCTGAATATAATTTTATAGGCAATATTTATTAGTAATTTTGTCCATGAAACAAAGTTTGTGTATGTCAAACCATCAGAAAACAAAATTGTCACTACCTCAGCTACCCACATGGAAATTTTGGAATTCCAGAGAAAAGATGCTCAACCTATAGTTCGTTCTTAACTTAATTTACTCGTCTTCATTATTACTTACAAGATTGAATTAGAATATCAGTGCAGTCCTTGGATATTATAAAAAATCTACAGTGCAATTCACACGATCTTTCTGGGTACTGAAATAAAACAGGAAAAATTAAGACATAAAAATCTAATATTTCAGGTTTTTAAAGAACTGATTGAAATAATATGTAATATGTAATTTTTGTTTCTATAGGTTGCCTCATTGCTAGTTTTTACAATAACAGTAAAAAGTCTGTCTTATTTGTTTACAGGTTACCATTAAGAATATTGAACGAGAACTCATCTGCCCAGCATGCAAGGAGTTATTTACCCATCCAGTTATTCTCCCTTGTCAACACAGCATCTGCCACAAATGTGTAAAAGAAATCCTCTACTTCTCACTTGAAGATTCGTTCAATGATTCTGCCTCAGAGACTTCCAATCAAAGTAGCCCTCGCAACCGAATGCATTCCCCTAGCTTGGATAAAATTGACAGGGTTAATAGATCAGGTATGTGATTATGACAACACAGGTCATTAGCACAACATCTGAATAGCAAAGTTTATTTTTAAGTTTTCAAACATTTTCAGTTGTTAACGTGTAAAGGTTAAACATTAATTACTCTTATTTCCAGGATTCCTTACAATATTATAATCCCAACCAAACAGATTTTAGAAAAAAATGCACATGAATCAGTTAGTGCTATATATCTTCATCAAACTTAATGGGTGAGCTTGATTGGTTTATGCTACATAGATTGCACTTTCCTAAGAATATATCATACCTTTTTGCTGATTTAATTTCCAGGCTCTCAGAGCTCTTTCCAGTCCAAATCTGTCTGCATTCTCTATTCTTAATACATTTTATTAGAAATAAGCACCACACCGTAATGCAATTTACTGCAAGAAAGAGTGGCTAGTGTCATAGGTTTGATTTCTCCACTCACTTCTCTCCTTAGCTATCACTAGTTTGGGTACTGTTCCATTATCCGGACGGAGATCACTTGGGGGCGCTAGAGAGGGAATAGTAGTCCATTTTATTGCGGGGGAGGGGGGGAGGGGGGAGGGAGTTGAAGGAGGAAAACCATTTTCCCCAGTTTTGCTAGTTATTCTTCCTCTCCCTTCCCATATCATATACAAGGGTTGTTTCCATGACGGGGACATGGGTGGGGGAAATAACAGGAAAACAGGAGGAAATGATTTGCCTCCTTCAATCTATCCTCCACCCCCATAAAATGGACTATCCTCTTCTCTTTAGCATCCCCTAGTGGCCTCCGTCTAGATAATGGAACAGTAACCTAGTTTCTATTGCACAAAGTGATATCTCATACATGATACATAATCACCTGTGATATTTTATAAGTCAGACTGTTTTTCCATCTTATTTACTCTCCTTAGTGTTTATATGTTAACGTTTCAAGAGTAGAAAGCCTCTATTCTCCTGAGAGCCGAACTAAATGAATGGTAGTTGATCCTATCCCCCAGCACTTTTGAATATGGGGGTTCTAATAAACAAAAACAATGAAATAAAAATTAACGAAATCCCCAGTCTGAAACTTGCTCCACCAAAATTTAATACAGTCATACCTTATGTTTTCAAAATAATTTCTGTGACTATCTGCATATGTGAAATGTCTTTTAAATAAATACAATACATTTATAGAAATGCTGTTGGATAAGCACCAAAATAGGGTTGTAAGCCTATGTGGAATGCATAAACTGAATATATATGTTTGTGTGAGAGAGTGTTGGAATGTAAAGGTATTGGTAACCTTTTTTGCTGGAAATAAAAAAAAATACATTGTTGGTAGAAATCATAACAACAATGATTAAAACTTACATTACTATATCCTGTAGTTAAAAGCATTTTTTCTTTCAAATAATTATAGTCTATCAATAAGAGATATTGATGTCTTTTTGTTAGTAAATCAACATTTTTTTCCTTATTTCAAGCCTCCTCTAAGAATTGTGCAGCCCAATCTGATGCTTGTCTATAAAAATGAAAATCAGAAAGTGTGATGGGGTTTATGTCTAAATTCATGAGGTTACCACCTAAGCCAAATTTTGTAAATCAGAGGTGGATAGTTGTGGGTGCCTATATCTTTCCACTTCAACTCTAACAATTACTCACCATTGGCTATGTTAGTTACAATGAATGGCACCAAAAGCCAAAGACATCGTGAAGGCCATAGTTGCTCATTTGTGCTTAATTTAATGGAAAGGAGAACGGTTGATATATATCTTGCATATACAGTAATAAACCAATAGAAATTCCTTTCTTTTCAGCTTCTAAAAACAATTCTCTGTTCATTGTTTACAGCCTCACAGAGGAGGTCACTTGGGTGGAGAGGTAGAAATTCTTCACTTTTGTATTGCTGTAGATAGCTCTTATTAGTACTTGGGTCTTATCTTTAGATTAGACTTCTCTTAAGATCAGTGGTCAAGTCCAAGCTTAGCGGGTTGATAGAAATACATTACTCAGGAAATACTGCTTTCAGTTTTGTGCAACAGCTACAAAGGTCAACTGGATTCAAAAGTGAAACGTAAAGCCTCTTTTTTTGAAAAGGATTTTAAAATTACCATGCAAATAAGACTCTTATAAATAGCTAGTTTTTAAAAATCAGATCTTGGTATGCTTCTGTTACCCACAAAGCAACAAATTAGACTCTCAAATGTACATTATCATGTAACATACAGTGCTGTTATTAGTTGTCATGTTCAAAAGTGCATATGTGACCCATAGAATTAAATAAATGATCGATAAAGTAATATATCCTGATATAATGCACCCTAATTTAGAGCAAAATAATTTCTAAAAAAAGTTATGTGGAAGACTCCAAGAATTAGTTTTGTGGTGCTGAAGTTGCATCTTAACCCTGGCACGTAGGGTAGTTTCCTTTAACATGCCTTCGCTTGGAAGGAGTGCCACAATACTGTTTCTGGTTTATTGGAAATAAATAACCCTTAAGTCGTTTAAAAAGCTTTTGCTTAATACTTTCTAGTCTTCTATACATTTCAACCCATAAAACCCCTTGATCATAATGCTGAATCAGTCCATTACAATCTGCCTAAATCTCTCATAGTTAGGTGTTTCATCTCCTCTTTCACTGTGTGAGGAGGAATTGAGAAGTTTTGACTACATTTTATGATCAGCTTGCTCTGCCATCGAATCCTGTACAGTGGTGGTTCTTACCTATTATGTGGTAAGGTGGGTAGGTCTTTTTAGGTTCCTATCATAGCACAGCTCTTTGCATGATCTTCCTCTCTTCCAAGAATAGGGTACTCTATGTATGAGAGCTGTAAGCTGGGCTCATTTGGCCAGTCATTGAAAGACCTCACAACCTCTGATGATGCTTGCCATAGATGCAGGCGAAGCGTCAGGAGAGAATGCCTCGCATGGCCATACAGCCTGAAAAAACCTACAACAATCCAGTGATTCCAGCCACGAAAGCCTTCAACAATACATTAAAAGATAGCTTAGAAATATGGAGATGTAGAGACAATAATACTTATGCCACAATGTTTGGGGATTTTACCAATTTTTCTTGGTTTTGCTGAAGATCTTGAGTCCATTTTGGCTTATATACGAAGATATGTTCTCCAAGTACCGTGAACTTGAGCCATTATAAACAGCATTGTGCTGGTACTAATTATGACTTCTTATGAAAGAGATGTATAAAAGCTTGTTTTTCAATAATATCAAAAGTTACATTTAAAAATGCAGACAGATGGAAGAGGGTTTGCACTGCTTCTAACTTCAGGGTTTTTTTTTTTAAAGCAATTATAGGAGGATGAATGATGTCAAAAAGTTTGTATATTTAATTGTAAGCTGTATTTGCCTTGAATAAAAGCAACATACATGGATATAATTCACATAAAGGATTTTAGCTACTTAATTCACTCAGTCTTACTATCAAGATGTGATCCAAAGGATTTTTCAAAAAGCATTTTTTCCTGAGAAGAGCAAATATTAATATTTAATACATGAGTCCAGTTGACTATTTAACAAAGTCTTAAAATCTGCCCCAGAAATATATGTTTAAATCTTAATTTTGTTGATGACATTGCTGTATTCAAAAGCTTAAGCTGAATTAAAGACGTGTTATCCCTTTTCTGGTTCCTTTGGCATTTTTTGTGATACATTATGTTTTTAAATAATGCTCATTTCATCTTTTGAACAAAAAAATCTTTTGAGTTGGGAGAGGAAAATTTGCAACCCATGTGCAATTTGCTGCATATGTGTAAAAGGGCTTACTGGATTGCAGCAACTGATGCTACTTTTATCAGTTGTGGAAAGCAGAAGAAGACAGATGGCAGGGATTTATTTTTTACCAGAAGTCTGGAACATTTTTGGCAATGTCTGTGTGTGAAAAAAATAGATAGAAACAAATTTTGATTTATTTCAACAATTGCATACTATCTTTTTATTGTAATATCCAAAGCAGTTTACAGAAAAGCTATATTTTAATAAAACTATATTAAGATAGTTAAAGGCCTGTTCCAAAAATATTTAATAAACATTTAGAAAATAGACAAACCAAGAGAAGAAAAACAGCAGCCACTAATGATTTAGACAAAAAAAGTTGTAACTTCTTGCCTAAATTATAAAATAATTGATAACAAGTCAAACCTGTCCATGGAGGACACACATTATAAGACTTCCTCCCTGGATAGTTTCTGCCTAGCCTTTATGAAGGTATTGTCGAAGGCTTTCATGGCCGGAATCACTGGGTTGTTGTAAGTTTTTTGGGCTATATGGCCATGTTCTAAAAGCATTCCCTCCTGACGTTTCACCTGCATCTATGGCAAGCATCCTCAGAGGTTGTGAGGTCTCTGACAACCTCACAACCTCTAAGGATACTTGCCATAGATGCAGGCAAAACGTCAGGAGAAAATGTTTCTACAACATGGCCATATAGCCCGAAAAACCTACAACCACTTTATGAAGGTAGTAGCACCTGAGAATATTTAGCATAGCTCTTAAAGTCAAGATGAGGCCCATATGGGGATATGGTGTTCTTCAATAACCCATGTCCTGTGCCTTTTAGGGCCAGCATCTCAAATTTGGTCTGAAAATGCTGAATGGGCTAATGAAGGTTTTTAACACAAATGTCACATGAATAGAGGATGTTGACATTAAAAATGAGAAACCAGTCTTGAGGACAAGATGAAATTTAAAACATAAAGCCTGTTTTGGTTATAAAGTGTAATTGTTGACAAAGAAGATAAATTTAAAAACAAACTGTTAATCCTTTAAAACTTTGTAATGGTTTTATTATCAAAAGCAAATAATTGACGCAAATAGCTATTTGCTTCCATGCTTAATAATGGATTGTCAGATCTCAGTGCTTGCACTTTTAAAATACATTTTAAAACCTTGGATTTTTACATCATTGTGCATGATAGTAGAAACCCATGTGCTTTAATAGGTTGGCTTAAGCCAAGATAACTAGACTCTGAAAAGGGATGGGACATCTTAGATCATCTGGCGTATTGGTCATGAGCATGGTGTCACCAGTATGCACATAATAACTGTCATTCATTATCATGCTTCCCATTTTTAACTAATTGAAATGAAGTTCTGAGGTGCCTAATTTCATATTTTGGCTTGAAATAATAAAGTTCACATTTGCTGACACTTCAGAAGCATGCTACAGGCTAAGCATTTTAGATATATAATCTAAACTTGACCACTGCACACTATTTTGTGGGTTTTGTTTTCAGTGTTTGTCTTCTTGTTGTTTAAATGGCTTCAACTCAGATGTGTTAATTGACTGGTGTAGCAGTCAGTGTAAAACTGTTACTGCCATTTTCTATTAACTGCATGCTGCATGTTGCTTTTTCTTTCTACTTAGACTTTTAATGCTGCGATGTTATAATCACTTACCTGAGGAGTAAGCCCCATTGAACTCAATGGGATTTACTTTTAAATGGAAATGCTTGTGCTTTAAATTAGTCAAAGTCTGCATAGTGTATATTGCATGTATGCCTTGTTGCAATCATGTCATTACCGGGATTAAATTTGCTTTAGGTGTGAAAATACTTCAGGATTCTCTTTTGTAGTCTGGGATTAGGCTATAAAACTTAACATGGACATTAATAATTCATTTTGAATTTAAGTTTAACCATTTTTCTAAAAACTCCTTGGTGTCTTCTATGAGATTACCTGTATTTATTACCTTCCCATTACTCATTCAGAGTGATATAGGTGTAAAAATTAATTTCAACTTAAAAAATCATATTAATTGTATTTAGAAAGTACAGGGTTTGGGTCCAAAGTAAACCATCTTTTTCGGATGTCCAGATGTCTTGAATCCTATAGTATTCAGAAAATACACCTTTTGAATTAAGACAAGATTGTACAGTACTGGCTTACAATGGCATATTTTAAACAGTTGATTTGGTCATGGCAACCTATTTTTAGAATGATGGTGTTATGTGTAGGGAAGGATATTTCTTCCCTCTACAGAGCTGCATGTGCTATTATGTCATAGTTAACATCTTGCGGTCCCAGTTGCATACACACATTTTAAAACTGAGGAAAGGTGCAAGTGAACCCTCTAGTGTAGCTTATTTATTTGTCCCCATTGAAAGCTTTTCCTGTTGTCCACCAAACATGTAATACAATATATATATATATGAGAATTTGTCATACCTATTTGGAATAAATTTTGCTGGAAGTACATGACATCCAAATGGACATCCTTGTGAGCACCTGGCCTTAAAAAAGAGATTGAAAAAGATTATCCCCCCCCCCCCCCCCACAGGCAATACATTCCAAAACACTCACCTCTCCAGCAGTCTACAGAATGATCAAAGAATTGAAAAGAGATTAAATGCCAAGTAATTAATACAGAATCCTATTTGCAAGATGGTGTGGAGTAAGTAAGTGGTATGGCATCCGCATAGTGTTCGTCTGAATGGTACATGTACTGAAAAGTATGAGAGTTCTAAAAAAAGATCTAGTACCTTACCAGTTGTTTCTCTTACAGTTTCCCAAATTATTATTATTATTGAACTGCAATTAAACAAAGTCCTGCCATCCACACAGGTTGGAAACGCAATTCCTTGACTCCTAAGACAACAGTCTTCCCTTGTCCTGGATGTCGCCATGACATAGATCTCGGAGAGCGTGGCATCAGTGGCCTGTTTCGCAACTTTACCTTGGAAACAATTGTAGAACGATACAGACAGGCAGCAAGGGCAGCTACAGCCATTATGTGTGATCTCTGTAAACCCCCACCACAGGAATCCACAAAGAGCTGTATGGATTGTAGTGCAAGTTATTGCAACGAATGCTTCAAAATACATCATCCCTGGGGAACTTTAAAAGCCCAGCATGAATATGTGGGACCAACCACCAACTTCAGGCCTAAAGTAAGTGTTTTTTTTCTCCTTCACTATGTAGCAGAATTGTCTTGTCTTTGAACATATGCAGTTTGCATGTGAACTGATTCTCTAAAACTTATTGAAACTTGTGAACAGTAGCTTTTTAAACTTTTTGCTCAATGAAATAGAATAGAGATGTTGAGAGGAAAATAATAATTTGCAAATACTAAAGATGACAAGGTTGGGCCCTCTACTTGTAAAGTGGAATAACAGCATACGATAGTACTGATCCTGACATCATGGATTTTCTGAGAAAATAATTCAAAGCTATTTTAATAGAACAACAGTTTTCCTGCTTGAGACTGATTTGGGGCTTTTAGATGATGCTGTGTTTTTCCTGCACAATAGTGACTATTCCAGTATTATATTGTATATGTTATTATATAGGACAGCTACAGAGGAAATTAGTTACTGGCATCAGGGCCAATGGAATGCATTACAAAGGAAAACACCTTCTGATTCATTGGGTGGATATGGCAATACTGATATTCAATTGAGCTATGGCTTATCTTGGATAAGCAGTGGGCTATTGCACACTTGACATGATTGCTTCTGCTTCTCAAGGGAAAATGGAATCCACAGTTTGTTTCAGGTTTGTTGATTCCATCTTTGTATCGTTGGTAGAAAAGCTAATCAGGATGATGGCTGCACTTGATTTTATATGACGCTTGCTGTCCCCTGTCACGCGTTGCTGTCTGTGTATATGTGTTTTGTGTGTGTGTGTGTATTTGTGTATATGTGTGTTTGTGTATATATGTGATTTTGTGCATTCATTGTAATGTATTTTTTGTTTTTTTTGTTTTTATGTGTATATATTTTTGTATATGCGTATATGTGTGTTTGTGTATATATGTGGTTTTGCGCATGCATTGTAATGTATTTTTTTTGTTTTTTTAAGTCTCTTCTGTGTTTTTCAGTGTTTGTATGAGTGATGGTCACTTGTTGGCCTCATAGATGTTATTGTGTTCAAATTTGGTGTTTTGGTGATTATTGAGTTATGGTAATCCCACAAATGAACATTACATTTTTATTTATATAGATTATAAAGCTTATGTGCTTTTGCTATGATCAGTCGTGATCTGGCAGTACATACCAGTTTATGGCTTTCAACTGATAAGATTTCTGCTGGTCAGTGTCTTGATGTTTCAAGCATACCTCTCAGCTGCTCAGCATCAGGTTCAAGTAGGTAGGATTTCTTTCCAACCCATAATATCAACACAAAACCACATTTATTATTTACTTCCATTCACTCTAATTGTATCTGTTTTTAAAAGAAAATTCAGAATCCTTATAGCTGCTTCTAGTTAAACTGCTGAGCTGCTGAATTTGCTGACCAAAAGGTCACTATATCAAATCCAGGGAGCTGGGTGAGCTCCTGCTGTTAAAACCAGCTTCTGCCAACCTAGCAATTTGAAAACATGCAAATGTGAGTAGACGCTTTGACGGGAAGGTAACGGCGTTCCATGCAGTCATGCTGGCCACATTACCCAGGAAGTGTCTATGGACAACGCTGGCTCTTCGGCTTAGTGCAATAACCCCCAGAGTCGGACACGACTGGACCTAATATCAGGGGAAAACCTTTACCTTTTACTAGTCTAATATTTAAATTTGGCCACTGAAGTCTCCACTGACTGTAATCTACACAATTGTGAAATATAAATATCTTCATCAGAGACCTAATGCAATATCAAACTTGCCTCATAGGAATGATATCTGAGAATAGTTCTTTCCCTGAGATTTTGTCTAGTGATGCCAGAAATTAAGATTTGCTGTACAGAGTTTTATCAGCCTTTGCAGTTTCATAAAGCAAATAAGGTTATTTGCTATCAACTTTATTGAGCATGTATTCCAGATTTTCATTTCCCAGGTGGGTAGTAACTTCCTCTCAATTTCCAGTTTATAAATCACCCATAATTGCATATATTTACAATGTTTAGATTGAAGCAGAACATTGTTTACCTACTTTTCAAACCCGTGTATAAATATTGGCTCCCCAGAACTATGAATGCCACTGTTTAAATTGGGCTGGGAAATAAGTGGCCCTTCTGATGTTTTTGGATGTGTTCCATTACCTCCAATCCCAATATGACTGAAGGTTAGAAGTGATGTGAGTTGTGGTGCAACGGCCTATTGAATTTGCCAAGTTTGGTATTAAGGCAGTGTTTGTTTTTTTTAATTTTCTGAACCGTAGCTTTTGTAAGAGTAGGGAAACTCCCCATGAAAAATGTGGGACAGGTTAGAGGGGGAAGGGGAAGAAGGTATGTGGAAATTGGCATATCCATGCTAGAGAAGGTGGCGAGACTATACAGAAGATCTATATAGGAAGGATAATAATATTGAGGATAGTTTTGACGGTGTGGTGAATGAATTAGAACCAGACATCCTGAGGAGTGAGGTTGAATGGGCCTTAAGAAGCATTGCTAACAACAAGGCAGCAGGAGACAATCTTAAAAGATGATGCTGTCAAGGTGATGCATGTCATATGCCAGCAAATATGGAAAACACAAGAATGGCCATCACTGGAAAAAATCAACTTATATCCCCATACCAAAAAAGGGAAATGCGAAAGACTGCTCAAATTTCCGTACAGTGGCACTTATTTCTCATGCCAGTAAGGTAATGCTCAAGATCCTGCAAGGAAGACTCCAGCAATACATGGAGCGAGAGTTGCCAGATGTTCAAGCTGGGTTTAGAAAAGGCAGAGGAACGAGAGACCAGATTGCCAATATCTGCTGGATAATGGAGAAAGGCAGGGAGTTTCAGAAAAACATCTATTTCTGCTTCATTGACTATTCTAAAGCCTTTGTCTGTGTGGATCATAATAAATTGTGGCAAGTTCTTGGTGGGATGGGCATACCAAGCCACCTTGTCTCTCTCCTGAGGAATCTGTACAAGGACCAAGTAGCAACAGTAAGAACTGACCACGGAACAACAGACTGGTTCAAGATTGGGAAAGGCCTACGGCAAGGCTGCATACTCTCACCCAACCTTTTTAACTTGTATGCAGAACACATCATACGATGTGTGGGGCTTGATGAATGCAAAGCTGGGGTGAAAATTGCTGGAAGAAACATTAACAACCTCAGATATGCAGATGACACCACTCTGATGGCCGAAAGCGAGGAGGAGCTGAGGAGCCTTCTAATCAAGATGAAAGAAGAAAGCGCAAAAGCTGGGTTGCAGCTAAACATAAAAAAAACCAAGATTATCGCAACAAGAATGATTGACAACTGGAAAATAGAGGGAGAAAATGTGGAGGCCGTGACAGACTTTGTATTTCTAGGTGCAAAGATTACTGCAGATGCAGACTGTGGCCAGGAAATCAGAAGACATTTACTTCTTGGGAGGAGAACAATGTTCAGTCTCGATAAAATCGTAAAGAGTAAAGACATCAGACTGGCAACAAAGATCCTCCTAGTCAAAGCCATGGTATTCCCTGTAGTAACCTACGGATGTGAGAGCTGGACCTTAGGGAAGGCTGAGTGAAGGAAGATCAATGCTTTTGAGCTGTGGTGCTGGAGGAAAGTGCTGAGAGTGCCTTGGACTGCGAGAAGATCCAACCAGTCCATCCTCCAGGAAATAAAGCCCGACTGCTCATTGGAGGGAAGGATACTAGAGACAAAGTTGAAGTACTTTGGCCACATCATGAGGAGACAGCAAAGCCTGGAGAAGACAATTATGCTGCGGAAGGTGGAAGGTAAAAGGAAGAGGGGCCGACCAAGGACAAGATGGATGGATGGCATCCTTGAAGTGACTGGACTGACCTTGAAGGAGCTGGGGGTGGTGACGGCCGACAAGGAGCTCTGGCGTGGGCTGGTCCATGAGGTCACGAAGAGTCGGAGACAACTGAACGAATGAACAACAAGAACAACATGCATGAGATTTCCATTCAGCACACCTTCTGTTTATGGAAGCAGATTTTTCAATATTACCAGTATGGCAATTTTATCAGTTATTTCTTTACTAATTACACCCAAGTTGGAATAAATCCTTTCTTACAGCAGCCATTGATATTTGCACTGTGGTATCCATTATAGTTTCAAGATCACTGTTTTGGCCATTTGTTACCAGCTCTGGTCTCACCAGTATATATGATTAGGTGATAGTTTTATTGTCCCCAAATATGTGCCTTGACATTTGCTTAGACTAAAACATGATATTTTAGTACCACAGTTTGGAGTGATCTTTCTTGGAGCTCTTCTGAATTCATTCTAACCATTGTAGATAATAGGGTTCCATCAGTAAAATCTATTCACACTTAACTCAAACTTATTAAGAAGTTAATAGCATTATATCTTTTCATTATTTGCAGTTCTCTGCTAGCTGTTCATTAACTAGTTCCACGTTCATCAGAAAACTTTTTTCTCTGTAATATCATAGCCAAGAAGGTGATCACATAAAGCCAGTTTCCAATAACGTATGCTATTTTAAATGGTCATTTATGGTTCTATAAAGAGAGAAACAGATGGAACCCTATAATTGGTTGTAATCCTATTTAATTGAGTGAATCTTAAAATGTTAAATTGCAGGCTGACATGAGGTTATACTCAAATCTAGTTATATTGTGTCTCATATTCGCATTTGTGTTATTAAATCTGCAAAACTACTATACGAGTTTAATCAAGTGACATAAAAAATATATTAACAGGTTAAACAAGTAACCGGGTGGAACAACCTGTTTCCATCTGCTGTCCTTTAACCTACATTTCCCAACAAGGAATAACTTTTTTTCATCCCCTTCTGTAGAGCCAGATGGTTTGTTTTTAAAACAATTTTGTGTGAGTTAAAAGTTTCATTGTTTACCAATACTACTTTGCTGTGTCTTAACCAATAAGTATTTGATACCAGTTATCATAGTATAGATTTTAGAAGTACTGCTTCATGGTTCTGGATTTTTCTAGAAAGTCTGTAAGTGGAGAGGTGGGTTTTTAATTGTCCATCAGTTTGTGGAATCTTGCAGGGAAATAATCTCTCTTCTATACCTATTAAACCTGACACAGAGCCACTGGAAAAGGTAGTTCAGAGATGCTGAATGAATTGTTATTAATGTGCTGCTAATATGCACAGCTCTATTCTTTCCATCACATTACAGGCAAGCTGTTGATGTTCTGAATGAGTGTCTGGTGATGATAATAGGCTAAGCCAATAAAATAAAATAAGATTTATGCAGGCCAAGACATAAATAGTCTTCTGTTTTGGTCAGTAGCAGGATTGATCATAGAATAGGATTTAGTTTCTCTGAGATAGAACAACACTCCCATTAAAAATAAATAATATCTCTACAGTTTGGGCATTCTTAGACTTTGCTTTCCATCTAGGTTATCTAAAATGTGGCTATAACCTGTTATCATTTTGTTAATGGTAGATAATAATAATAATAATAATAATAATAATAATAATAATAATACTTTATTTATACCCCGCCACCATCTCCCCAAGGGGACTTGGGGTGGCTTACACGAGGCCAAGCCAAACAAATACATCAGTACAACAACAAAGCAAGCAAGAAAATAAAACAATACAAATAATATAACTAACATATAAGCAGTAACACACAAGAGATTTAAAACACTATGGCAGGGCCAGATGTAATAGATTAATTTTTTTAAAAGACTGGGCATACACAGAGTAGGGTATGTCTAGACAGGGGGGTTTTAGAGAGTGATGCAGGGAGATCAATCCAACGGGTAGATAAAGTGCTTCAGAGAACATATAGTAGAAATTGGTCAGACCAGGGTCTTATTTCCTTTATTCAGGGAAGGCACACTGGATTAAATAATCAGCCATCTGTGTTGATTCTTGCGAGGTCTTACTTAGCCATGATATATCATACAGTTTCTTCCATATTAAATTATTGCAAGGAGTGCACCATAGATCTTTGAATAATGGATTCTCCATTTGGTCCAGAGTTCAGACCAATAATATCTGGATAAATACATGATTATGCCATTACCCATTAATAATATTGATTGCCCATTATAGTGAATTGCTTATTTTTCATTGGCTCTTTAAGAGCGCCAGTACATGTAAGCCTGGGATATAAATAAACAGTGCAGCCAATCACGTGGCTGTCTTAAATTCCTGCATAGTTAAAGATTACATGGCAGGTAGTTACTGCAGTTGGTTCTTGTGTAATAAGTTTGAAACTGGGGAAACTGAGATTTTTTGCAAATTTGGGTTTCAGAGAATAGGTCAATGCCATTCTCAATTAATGAATGAACGTACAAGATACAAAATTAGAGAGACCAATTTAATAACTAGATAGCTGTACTACTAAAATAGACATATTGGCTATTAATTGAAAACTGTTTTCATTTCCTGTATTCATTACACAAGCAACTATTAAGAAAGAAATTCAGGGTGCTTATGTAGTTTATAAGAGCATTCCGTTCCCTGGTGCCTATCAGTTTTGAGCTTCAACTCTCATTGACTGTAGTGATCACAACCTCTGATCGGGAATCTGGGAAGATGCATTCTTCATTTGCATTCTTTATGATAAAACATATCTGTGAGATGTAATCAAGAACAGATCAGACTGTATAAATATTTGGGAGTAACGTTTTCAGTGTCTCGGCTCCTGGAGAGTTCAAGTGTCTTATGTCATAGTGAATGCACATCAGAGGTATCATTCACATCTCAATGTTTATGTCCTTGTGAGGCAGAGAAAGTAAAACATTGTTATTGTATTGTTATTTCTAATGTTAAACTTCAATGTTATTTTATTTAAACAGTTTTTCAAGCTTTACCAAGGAGTTCTGAAGTTGCCTTGCAGCTGACCATTTCATTTAGATTACAGCCAATGTAGCTGGTTTTTGTATGTTATCAATAATATGTTGGCATAGGGTGCTATTTTAATATTAATGGTATTTCCACCATATGTTGTTTTTTTATTACTGTTGCACAAATCTTTTGTGGTTAACAATATTTTAATTTTATATATAATACTGTGTTCTTATTCATTGTATTGTGTTTTATGTGTTCTATTTTATTTCTTTTTTTCTCTACTTGTCATTGACTGAAATAAATGAATATCTATATATGTTTATAACCATCTCTTTTTCCAAAAACTGATAGGAATGAACTGAATTTCAATTGTTATATGAGCTCTTTATCAAAAGTTAAATATACTTGGAAGTATTGAACTTAAGTTGAATTTCCTTTACATAGTTTGCGTAATCCAAAATAGGAGTGTGTGCATGGAAACAATAGAATGTACTTTATAGTATTTTGTGTTTACAAATTATTAAAGTGCATTTTGTGTTCTGATATTTCTTTGTCAGATTCTGATGTGTCCGGAACATGAAATGGAGAGAGTAAACATGTATTGTGAACTATGCAAAAGGCCTGTTTGTCATCTTTGCAAACTGGGTGGCACACATGCAAACCACAGAGTAACTACCATGAGCAGTGCCTACAAAATACTCAAGGTAGGTAGAAATGCTTCAGTTTTTATTTTTTAGAAATAAAGAAGCTTTATATTAGTTTCCTGTACATGTAACACATATATCTTTGATTCGATGCTACATACAGAAGGATTGTTGCAGGTGCAAGTACACAATCTCCTACATTTCATATAAATTTTAGTCTTGAAGGTTTGAGGGTTTTGAGTCAAAGATAGTGTTTTCATACTAGAGCATGGCATTAAAGAAAACTACTAAGCAGTCTGCTTTCATATCATACCATATCGGAGATGGCACCCAGCATTGACATGTAGTACAAAGTATTGCTTCTGGCTGGTGATTAGAAAGAGGAGAGAAACTACAATTTAAATCTTCTAGAGCAGTGGTTCTCAACGTGGGGTAAACTCGCTGGGATTTCTGGGAGTTGTAGGCCAAAAACATCTGGGGACCCCAGGTTGAGAACCACTGTTCTAGAGACTTAGGTCCCCTCTACACAGCCATATAAAATCCAGATTATTTACTTTGAACTGGAGTATATTTTTCTACACCGCCAGTGTATGTCAGTTTAGATGGGGCCTTAGTAGACATTGCTGATAGCATAGGTTGATGGGATTAAAAAAGTGCAGTGTATGTTTATTGGGACAGGCTATGATTGCTGTCTTCCATGTACACAGTGTTGAAAACGTCATGGTAATTCTTTGTGATTACTTTAAATAGAGGCTGATTTCAGCTTTATGCATCAACTTGGTCTACATTTTTTTTTACTGTTGGGCATTTTTAATTAAATTTACCTCATAAAACATAAGACATATAAAATTCTTAATGTTCTTGAAGTGAAGAAATGTAAATTTAATTAATGTTGACTACCATAGTCAAACCATACCAGCTGTTCAAATAGACGTGGTGAAACAAATATCATATTATTTGGCATAGACACACTGGATATATATTTTACCTTACTGTGTATAAAATACTGTCAAACTTCTTTTGGTTATATTGAGTGTAGTTTCATTTTTCAAGCTTGTCTTATGTTTCATGGCAGTTGCTCTTATCCTATGGAAGAAATGCAGATTTATTTCATAATCTAAACTCTTGAATCTTAGTTAATACGGTTTCACTTTGAAACTAATTTTACTAAATAAAGAGGCAGCATGGTGTAGTTGTTTTGAGCGTTGAACTAGGGACAGCAACAGACCAGTATTTTATTCCTTACATGATAATAGAAACCCACTGAATGACCTTCAGAAAAAGACAGTGGCAATAAACCTTTCCTAATTAACACACTGCCATGTGTTAGTTATGCTTTTTTGCCATGCAGTTAATCTCAACTGCTGGCAGTTACCTGTAGTAAGTACAAAAACACTTGTTGTACTGCAGTTGTGCCATATCTGGCAACAAGCCATCTTTTTTTTTCCTGAAATGGACTTGAGATATCTCTGTGGGGCTGCCTTTGAAAAGTACTCAGAAACTTCAGTTGGTCCCAAGAGCATCGGTCAGACTGCAAACTGAGGCTGGCTACTTGGAGCCTACAATTTCTCTGTTGCAGCAGCTCCACTGACTGCTAACATTTCCATGCACAATTCAAAGTGATGGTTTTGCCCTACAAAACTCTATATGGTTCCAGTCTAGGTTATCTGAATGACCATATCTCTTTCTGTGAACCTGTCAGGCATCTATGATCAACTGGGACGGCCTTCTCTCGGTCCCACAATCTGCTCAAGTGCTTTTGGTGGGAACACAGGAGAGGGTTGTCCTATGGAACCCCCTCCCAAGAGAGACCATAGTTGCCCCATCCCTGCTTGACTTCTGCAAGTCTTTGGGGAAGGATAAGGGACATGCTGCTGGGGAGATTGTGTCTGTGATTCTGAAAAGGGATTGTGAGTTTTAAATGTAATTTGAATTATATTTGCTATATTTTAACTGTACTTGAACTTATCCATGACACAAATATTTAATTTTTTTTAAAAAATTGTATTTTCTTTGTTTAAACTATGACTAAAGGCTGTGGCTGTTAGCTGCCTTGATTCCTTATGGGGACTGCTGATTAAAATTTTAATGGAAGCTTGCTTTTTCTTTGTTCTGTACATGCATAAGCTCCTGCTCAGTTATTTTTTATCTTCTGCCAGTGCAATTTATCAGCATATTGTGGCATTTGAAGGTTTTCTGAACAATATTTGCAAGCCTGTAGAGCAGTTCTCTCATATATGGCTTTTGTATTCCAATTCATAATTCACAAATATACTCAAAACATTTTTCTGACCAGTATTTATGTTTTTAATAGGAAAAACTTTCAAAGGACATAGACTACCTCATTAGCAAGGAGAGCCAGGTGAAAAGCCAGATTACGGAACTTGGTCTTTTAATGAAAGAAGCAGAGGTAAGAATCATTCATTTTCTTGGGCCAAGATGGGTTTTTTTTTATGAGACCCTTAATTTCTGTATGACTGGATGCTATGAATTTCTGTACGATTGGGTCATGTTCTGTCTTCTAAGAACAAAATCTTTCTGTGTATGTTAGCCATGTTATTGTTGTTCATTCGTTCAGTCACTTCTGACTCTTTGTGACCTCATGAACCAGCCCACGCCAGAGCTCCCTGTTGGCCGTCACCACCCCCAGCTCCTTCATTGGCATTGTACATAAGTTTTGCTTTTTCTAAAGAGCCAGATTTATGAACTTATAAAGCAAAGTAACTAAATTCAGAAGGTTTTTTAACACTATGCATTAGAAATGTAGTGTTTGAAGTAATTTTAGACATCAAAGAATTACTTCAGGTCAGTCACGCTTTCACCTGGAAGTTGAAAGAAATTTGCATAGATTTTGAGATCTTTGAATTTTCAAAAATAGTTCCTTATTCTGGTGAGAATATTTGTTGTCATTAATATCATCGTGTAGAGCCGTGATTAATTTGAGTAGGCTAGAAATTATTGCTCACCTAACTTGTATGTTATTTGTTGTTGTTCATTCGTTCAGTCATCTCCGACTCTTCGTGACCTCATGGACCAGCCCACGCCAGCGCTCCCTGTCGGTCGTCACCACCCCCAGCTCCTTCAAGGTCAGTCCAGTCACTTCAAGGATGCCATCCATCCATCTTGCCCTTGGTCGGCCCCTCTTCCTTTTACCTTCCACTTTCCCCAGCATAATTGTCTTCTCTAGGCTTTGCTGTCTCCTCATGATGTGGCCAAAAAACTTCAATTTTGTCTCTTTGTATGTTATTACTAACGTGTATTCTGCACCAATATATTTTTTAAAGGCTATAAAGCTTGTTGTTCTTTTAAAAAACAATACATTTGTAATACATCATCAGATATCTTAAATGTTACCTGAAGTTTGTCGGTAAATATCCACAATGACCTAGATACCTACTTTTGTTGCAACACAGCAGTGTAGTTGTATAAAGGGCTCCCAAACAGTTACTTTATTCTCATCTCAAGAACGAAAAACAGAATGTTGGTGGACAGCAAACGAGATTTAAAGTTGAACTTAAAGCCTTGAAAAATGTGGAATAAAGACAGAGAACTGGGAAACCCTGGCTGACCATGGAGGTCAGCTATTACCAACAATGCTATGGATTTTGAAGTCGCACCAATACAGGGTGAAAGGAAAAAAATCTGCCAAGAGGAATTCGTCAAGCAAACCTACCGTGGCTGCTTTCCATCTGGAAATATATGACCTCATTGTGAAAGACCATGCAGATCCAGAATAGGTCTCCATAGTCACTTATGGACTCACTACCAAGACTCTACCCTTGAAAGACAATCATACTCTGCCACGAGTGATAGTCTGTAGTACAGTAATAGTAGCTGTATCTCTTTTAAGTTTTCTAGTAACTGATGAAAACTGTTTTGATTGACTTTCAATATCAATGTAAGTCATGAATCTTAATTGTTTTTTAATAGTGCAATGGTGAAAGAGCCAAGGAAGAAGCTTCTAACAACTTTGACAAGTTGTTTGATGTTTTAGAAGAGAGGAGAGCAACTGCACTCAGGGCTATTGAAGCTTCCAAAAATATGAGACTGGAGAAATTGCAATCCCAAATAGAAGAGTATCAGGGACTTCTAGAAAATAATGGTCTGGTAGGATATGCTCAAGAAGTTCTCAAAGAAACCGACCAATCTTGTTTTGTTCAAACAGCAAAGCAACTTCATGAGAGGTATGCAATTTAATTTCTAAAAATGTTTAGATAATATACTTTGGAGTAAGATTTGTTCTAGACTTTGGGTTGGATATAAAAATACTATTCCCAGTTCTTTCCATGCGCACCTTTGTTTTCTTATTGTTCCCTTGTGACAAAATGTACCACACCAAGAGCTAATATCTCACAGTCGAATCATTTGGAGGAGCCCCAGCATTATTACGAAGTGCTGTGAGTTCAAGAGCAAAAATTAGCACTTTCCTTTTGTATCAGCAAAATAATTTCTACTTAAGGATTGCAGCCCTTGGATCTAAGTCCAGATTGTAAAATCATAGGACTTCCACACAGCTCTCGTACATTTTAATTGGTTTGCATAGGAAAACATCCCAGTGATCTGTGTTTCCACCCTCTTTAATTCTACTTATGTAAATTATACCTCAGAACATTATACATACTCTGTAGCTGCTAGTTTCCATTTCATTGTATCATAGGAAGTTGAATATGAAATAATACTTTTTCAGAGGATTAATATACTGATTCAAGACATTAGTAAGAATTATATAATAATTATTATAAAACAAAATAATAATTATAAACTATAAAAAGTGTATTTTAGTGTGATAGAACTTATAATTAACACTTTTCCCTTTTCTCTTGCTTACAAGAACCTAAAAGCTAATTTGTCATAGAGAATGTATATGTCATTATTAAATCTTTGTACACTTCCAGAATTCAAAGAGCTACTGAATCATTGAGGAGTTTCAGACCTGCAGCCCAAGCTTCTTTTGAAGACTTTGTTGTCGATATAGCAAAACAGCAGGAGGCTCTTGGAGACCTGTCTTTCCAGTCAAGTGGTAAGTTTAATGGAAGGGCCATGTAGTCACTCCCCACTTCATCTTTCTGTTTTCACCTTTCTTCAAAAGTTGGTGTTGTGCTATGTAATTATGCTATCTTCATTGAAATTTCTAATTACATGTTGAAAAAAATTGGAGGAAAAAGCAGATCCTATATATTTGAGAAACAGATCATGGGGTGTTAATGTATTTATTAATGTATATTCTGCCTTTTCCCCAAGACCCAGACTCTGGGCTGAATGCTGAGAGCAAATTACTTTTCAATATCTGCAAGATATGTGTCTGCACATGGAAGCATGTGCTGAAGTTCTTTTTTTCTTTCAGTATTAGTGTATTAAGCATATTCAGTTTGATAATGATGAGTCAAGGAAAGGTATTAGCAGAAGCAGCCAAGGAAAGATGGACGTAAGAGCAGAACTATTGTTGAGTAAGAATGATAGCCCAGATTTGGTAAATTACAATAGATACATTGTATTTGGTAAATTACAAACAAATGAAGTGCTGCACCCTAACTTAAGACTTATTTATTTGAGTGAAATTAAACCGATTTTAAAATCCAAATTATTTTTTGTATGTTTGATTCAGGTGTTGAGATACCAGAAATCAATGAAGAACAGACCAAAATGTATAACAAAGCTTTGATCAGTTGGGATCAGCCACAGAAAATAAGTTCAGCTGATACTTACATCCTTGAATACCGTAAACTTAATCGAGAAGAAACTCCTCCAGTGTGGCAAGAGAGGGAAGTCTTCAGCAAGAGTGAAATAGTCTCTGACCTTGACACAAACAGCAGTTATGCCTTCAGAGTAAGAGGATACAAAGGATCTATCTGTAGCCCATGGAGCAGAGAAGTCATCTTGCACACACCACCGGCTCCAGGTATTTTAGCAGTTTCTCAGTGGTCAGCTAAAGCAAAGCTTCTTAAACTGTGGGTCCCATAACTGAGTGTGTATGCATGTGCATGCGCATGCGACTGGTGCCTACTTTTTTCTTTTACAAAGACCCAGAAGCAAAGTGGTGGGGGAAGTAGCATGCCACCAACCAAAACTTCCATCCCCCCCTCTCTCTTCCCTTTTCTTTCATCTCTCCCTTCTCCATTTTTCTATCTGTAATAGATATCATATGCCAATTCCAGGGAGAGGAGGCAGAACAGGAAACAAGGAGCCAACCTCCCCTACTTCGGGTGCAAAATCACCATTGGCTGTTTCCTCTTCCTATTCTCCCTTTCTGCTTCCCCCCCCCCCCCTTTCTTCTCTTCCTTTTCACCCTTCTCTGGCAAAAAAAGTACCTTCCACACAGGCTTCCTTTTCAGTGGAAAAGGGGCAGCTGTAAAATCAGCCTGCCTTTTAGCAAGCCTTGCAAATGCTGATCTTGCTTCATGGATTTTTTTAGTTTCAGAAATAATTCCCTTCAAATTTTGATTCTGAAAAACTAAGTTGAGTTCAGAAACCACAATAAACTGATTTTTTAAAAAAAATGTCAGTCATCTTCCATTAAGAGTTCAAGATTTTACCTGCAACCTGTGTGGTGAGGGATAGGTAAAGACCACCTATTTGTTTTTGTGGGAAACAAATTGGAGAGGAAAGGATATGGATTGTTCATATGTATGTGAACAAACCATGCTAAGAACAAGAGGGAGATCAACATGAGTCCATTTCAGGTTGCAGCCCCACTCTGCTTTTGAGTTGGAGGTACAGATCCCATTGTGGCTCCCCGATTGAGGGGGGAAAAGGAAAGCCAACAAAGTTGAGGGCGCTTTGTCTTTCAGTATCAAATAATCAGCCAATATTTAATTCTTTTTAAAAAAATATGCATCCATTCCATCAGTATGCAAATTGACTTTAATCTTCAATAAATAGTAAATTTATATATATCCCAAAGGATACATAGAGTGAAGGCTTCTTTATGATTTATTATCAGTAAATGTTTTATTTATATACCTGTTCTATATACCTATATATCCAGGGTCGCATAAAAAGTATAAAAAGGTCATGAATTGATAAAGTTTAAGAGGAACTGAGCTAGAAGAGGTTGAGATCATAGTATATGTACCTGTGCATGTATGTATCTTAAAAATGTACTTGATATAAACTGATAATAAATTTGCATTATGTTAGTTCAGTGCCTTACATTCTAACAGCTACATCTGGAACTCAAAAGGTCACTCATATTGGTAGTTATTATTACCATGACTCCAAATAGGTATCTGAGAATGTATCAATGCTTAGAATAGGACATATGTTTAAAGGGGATTATTAAATAAATGTGAGACAGACATTAGATATATCTCTCTGTTTTTCTGAACAGTGAAAAAACCCAATTACAGTACTAATATACTTGTATACATGTTGGGGGCCAAAACTGTGGATTTTTATGACATGTGGGCAAGCTGAGGATCATTCTGTGGAGAGTGGAACAAAGCAGCATCACTTGCTTACATCCATCACCATTTTCCCACCTAGGCATTCAAAATGTTGGCCTTTCACCACTCTACGCAGATAAAAGTTAAGATAGAATTAACTCTTATCAAAAAAATGAACAATTCCCTTTTCTGAGTAAGGTGCTGAAAGGTGAAAGCTAAATCCACTTTTGCCGCCACTGCCCCCCCCCCCCCAAAAAAAAAAAAAAAAAGCTCTCCTTGGACAGACTAAGCTCTTGCCTTTTGCCAATCTATTCAGAGAATGGGAAAGTTCCTTTAAAAAAATAAGAGTGAAGGTGCAGTGGTCACATTGATCCATGGATAAGTTGAGTTTTTTGGGGGAGTTTTGTGACTATAATTTCTGTCCTTACGCATATATGTATTATGACTGATTAGAAAATACGGAACTAAAATCCAGTATTTATTTTTTAGTTTTTAGTTTTCTTTTCGATGACAAGTGTGGTTACAATGCTGAACATCTCATACTGAATATGAGGAGAAATGCTGTGGAAAACAGGGCTGGATTTCCTCTGCTTTTGGGAGCTGACCGTATCCAGGCAGGCTGCTATACAACCTTAGACTACATCATTGGAGACACCGGTATTGTGAAAGGGAAGCATTTCTGGGCCTTCCACGTGGAGCCATATTCTTATTTTGTGAAAGCAGGAGTTGCATCTGATGTTAAGATCCAAGAATGGTTCCATAATTCTCGAGATTTAACTAGCCCAAGGTAAGTAACCTTTTCTTGATTGTAGAGTGTCTCATTTAGATGCTGTTTCCCAATCAGCTAAAACTTTCCTCTTCCAAATAACAACTCTTTACTCCAGTTATATAATTATCTAGTATTGTGATGGATGATTGTTTCTAGCTGTTCACTTGCATGCAGTCAATTCTTCTGCTTGCTCAAGGAAACTTTGGATCTCTATGTGTCAATCATTAGCTGTCCCTATCCTCTCCCCAGCTAACAGTTCTAAAAACTATCAGCAATAGCATTTGGGTCTGAAGTGGGACTACCATTCAAAGTTAAAAGTAAAATAAAACAAAATAAAACAATCCTATGTGCAAACCGACACAATTGTGTGTAAATTTAACAAAATTGTTAGAGTACTTACGTCAGAAACCTTACATGGTTGACAGACACAGACACACACAACCCCAAATTATTATAAGTGTAAAAATGAGATAATTTCTGAGCTTGGAAAAAAACATCCTGAAATATTTAAAATTATTTCTTAGAAAACAGAAAAGTAATGTTATAAACCCTCAGAAAATCCCTAGAAAATATGCAGTCTATGTTTGAAATCCGAAGTGTCAAGTATATGCCAGACAGTAGAAGCTGCCCCAAAACAAGTCACGTCAGCTGTGGAAAAAATGTCATTGTGTTAGAGTTTATTGTGCCTTCACATCAATAGCTTTTATCTAGAATAAAACAGGAATTTCATTTGTGGTTTTGCCTACCTTATGCCGCAATGATTTCCTAAGGAGTTTGACCTTCATAAAAGTGCCTTGATTTGTTTCTTAAAAGTAGATAATCGCAGAAAGGAGTGTTACTGCAGAAAGTAATATTAAATAGGAGGTGGTCATTGATTCAGAAAACAAACCTCACAAATGAGAACATGCAACAAAACATTGCCATTTGTTCTCCCATTTTACCAAGTCATATTCATGTTTACGAGTCTTACCATCCAGTTGTGCCGTTTTGTGGTCTCATAATTTAACATTGTGAGGCACGCAGGTAGAGCATTCCCTTCCTATCTCCCCAGCTTTTCATGCTTACACAACAATTCAGATTTCTCCCAAACGTGGTGTCCTGTCTAGTTTCCTTGTGGTGTTGTCTGGGCTGCATTTCCATTGAAACACATACCTTTTTTATTAGAGAGATATTTTTAAGTGAGTACATTGAAATAGTAATATACTTTTGTGTTGGTGACTTTTCGGAGTCTTTTGTAATAATTTTCACTTCTGAGTATTGGTCACTCTGAGGTACATCTGCACAATTTATATGAGAAAAGTGAACTAAGTTGGCACTGGTAATGCTGTATCCTTAAACCATTTAATGTAAAGAGTGGGAAATTCTCCCAGAAGGTGATGGGCTTAAAAAGACAGCTTACTTTTTAAATTTTTATGATTGTACAAAAAGCACATTAATGAAGAAGATCCTTGCAGGAGTTGCAGGTCACAATTACCTCAGTTTTTCCCGTTATTATTAACACACTGCAGTCATTGATAGAGACATTTTTTTAAAAAAGTAGATCCAAAGTTGGTAGTTCATTGATTATTACTTTCCTAATTCAATACCAGTGTTTTTTTCTTCTTCATCTGAAGCATTTGGAGGAGCTAGTTAACTGACCATCTCCCACTGGATGATTGTTTTCATATTGTGACTACCATAGCTTTATTCTCTACATATTTTTAATGGTGGCTACCTGAGCTTGCCCCAAAGCAATTAGTTACTTTGTTCATAATCCTTGTTCTCCTATAATAATAGTACTGACAAGTGACATCTTTTTTCCCTTAAGATTTCAGTTACGTGACAGGGGGAGGAAAAACTGTCATCAAGAAGAGAAGGGCCAGAAGGAGGTGGAGGGGGGAAGAATGGAGAAAAGGTGGACAATTTTTAAACATTAATATAGTTTGGTATTTCTTAGTTCTTTACTCTAATGAAGTAAAGTAGTCATTGGAGACATACGTTTCCTGTTAGATCAGTGGTTCTCAACCTGTGGGTCCTCAGATGTTTTGGCCTTCAACTCCCAAAAAATTCTAACAGCTGGCTGGGATTTCTGGGAGTTGTAGGCAAAAACACCTGGGGACCCACAGGTTGGGAAGCACTGTGTTAGATCTATATTCTTTGACTTGGTATAAGCAGTGATAAGTCCTCTCAGCTGTATAGCTGTGTTCCATTAAGCCTTCCTATTTGCATTTTCTTTAACAAAGTAGATTGACATACAGATTTTACAAAGAAATCTTCATAAGAGCCTTCATACAACTAGCTTGTATTTATCATACAGAATACACTCATAGCTGAGCATGAGTTGGCCAAAGTAAGGGTTTAAAGTCACTCATGCAGTATTTTGTTCATTTTCATAATCCCAGGTGATTTCTCTTAGAACTATGTACCAGAGCATGATAACAGCATCACACAAAATGCTAGCCAGTTACTTTGCATTAAGTGCATGTGCAGAACAGAAGCCACAGGAAATGCTTGTCTCAAGTATATTCCCTCAATCATTACCTCCTCCCACATAAAAGTGGAACAGCTAGAATCCAGTTTTGTTGTAGTAGATTTCTAACCTGTTATTCATAAATAGTCGATTAAAAGAAAATAAATCAATTATTAAACCAACCAATGCAGTTGCTTATCTGGTTGGCTCAATAAAACACTCTTATTCTTGATGCCTTGGATTTTAGGCCTATTCCTAGGGTTATCTGGAGCACTTATTCAGAAAATTGCATTGGCTAGACCTCATCAGCTTTATCTTCTCATATATGTTTATTGTGGTTTTCTGTGGGTGAGCAGATGACCACTGATAGATGCCATATGATCTGTATCTCAAAAACTAGAGCTGATAGGGGGAAAAAACTGATGCCATTTTTTGAATCATCAGGTCAAACCCAGAAACAGCTAACATTCATTGAATCATAGAGTTGGAAGAGACTTTGTGGGCCATCCAGTCCAACCCCCTGCCAAGAATCAGGAAAATATTGCACGCAAAGGACCCCTGACAGATGGCCATCCAGCCTCTATTTAAAAGCTTGTGAATAAGGAGCCTCCACAACACTCCGGGCAGAGAGTTCCACTGCTGAACTGCTCTCATAGTTAGGAAGTTCTTCCTAATGTCCAGGTGGAATCTCCTTTCCTATAGTTTGATGCCATTGTTCCACATCCTAGTCTCAAGGGCAGCAGAAAACAAGCTTGCTCCCTCCTCCCTATGACTTCCCCTCACATATTTATACATGGTCCTCATCATGTCTCCTCTCAGCTTTCTCTTCTGCAGGCTAATCATGCCCAACTCTTTAAGCTGTTCCTCATAGGGCTAGTTTTCCAGACCCGTGATCATTTTAGTCACTGTCCTCTGGGCACATTCCTGCTTGTTGACACCTCCCTTAAATTGTGGTGCCTAGAACTGAACACAGTATTCCAGGTGTGGTCTGACCAAGGCAGAATAGAGGAGTAACATGATTTCCTTGGATCTAGACCAGTGGTTCTCAACCTGCTAGTAAACTGGCTCAGATTTCCGGGAGTTGTAGGCCAAAACACCTGGGGACACACAGGTTGAGAACCACTGGTCTAGACACTATACTCTTATTTATGCAGGCCAAAATCCCATTGGCTTTTTTTTTTTGATGCAACAAAAATGTGTGTTAGCTTGTGTATTATTTTAAACCACAATTCCATTACACAGAAAAAAGAAGGATTTTCTCTTTCTTGGTTTCATGGGAGAAAGACATTATAGGGGGGAATACTATGGGCTTCAGGCTTCATATGGGTTCTGTCCACTTGTTTGCATAGCGCAGAATCCAAAATGCAGCATTACATGAAAACATTCCTGTCTCTTCTCTTAGTTATCTCTGGAATCTCTTTCTCGCTTCCAGAATCAAATGTGGTAAAATGAGGTATAAATGTTAGGCAGAGTTTCTTCAACCCATGTGTAGATCCTTTTAAAGTGAAAACTGGCAAGTTGAAAGGAAAGGTTTCCCCTCCCCCCCCCCATCACTTTGCCACTGGTGGGGATCCTACAGTTTTCAAAGTCTTCCCTGAAAGTGCTTTTCCTTCAATTTTCTGAGCTGTTACGTTTTCCTCAACTTTCTTCTTAGAAAATGAAAGTAAGCCTGGTTTGATATAACAATTGCCAGTAGGTGTTTATTTTCTCACCCTCTCTCTCTCTGTCCTCTCTTACAAATATACTCACCCACCAGGTCTTCTCTCTTTCCTCCACACTCCCCATATAGACACTGTCTCAGCAAAGTGAACTGGGTGACATTGGTCTCCTGAAACAACAAGGATCTGAGTATGTTCATACAAGAAAATCAGTGTCACAGAATCTCTTACATTTGTATGTAACTATACATATAACATGTTAATCTTTACTCAGATATGCACTTTGAATACAGCAGTCTCTTTTTTTCTTCCCTCTCAAGATCCAAATATTATACTTATACTATTATTGAAATAGTGGCATAAGATTTATCTGTATCCAAGAATGATGGAAATCATGAAAAGTGTTACAAATTCAATTATGGTAGCATATGTAAAATGCAATATTACATAAAGCATCTAAAACAGTGGTTCTCAACCTGTAGTCCCCAGATGTTTTGGTCTTCAACTCCCAAAAGTCCTAACAGCTGGTAAACTAGTTGGGATTTCTGGGAGTTGTAGCCCAAAACATCTGGGGACTACAGGTTGGGAACCACTCATCTAAAGAAAGAAGCAGTTTTTATAAGCCATGGCAGATATCCACCTTAGAGAGAGCTTTGTTGATTCCAAAGATAATCAGACTTCATCTGTAGTTAATATTGCCATCAGAATATTATTTATAGAAGAGCAGGAGTTTTATGGTTAGAATTATTTTGTTCATTCCCCTACTAGAACAAACATCTCTCCTCTGCCAATATTAAATCAACCTAAATCTCCCCAGTTTTTATGCTGTGATGGGTTCTATTTCCTTTGAATGTTGTCCACTATTAAATTGTACTGTATTGTTCAATTACGTGTCAGATGATCTGGATTTATATAAGGTTTTAAGGTTTGGGGCTTTATTGTCCAAATATTACTGTGCTGTCCTGCACTGGAAATATTAAAAACGTAACAGTACTTCTAATGCATATACATTTTCTTGTAGATACGAACAAGATAGTGGTCATGACAGTGGGAGTGAAGACATCTTTGTTGAATCCCTGCAGCCTTTTACCCTGGTAACCTTAGGTATGAAGAAGTTTTTTATTCCAAAGGCCTCTCCTGCTCCAGTTACGCCTAAAGATGCTGTGAATAGAATTCTTCCCATGCCATCAAGCATTGGCATCTGCCTTGACTGTGACAAAGGCAAAGTTGGATTCTACGATGCAGACCGGATGAAGTGTCTCTACGAACGTCAGGTGGATTGTTCTGGTACAATGTACCCAGCTTTTGCATTGATGGGAAGCGCAGGAATTCATCTGGAAGAAACTATTGCAGCAAAATACTTGCAGTACCAAGATGAAGACATGTAATGCCCAAGACACCATCTTTTGCATTACGTCTTAATTACACCATATCGCCTAAGTGCTTCTGCCGCACCCTTGCTTTTGAGTCTTTCTGTTCTTGTATGTTTTTTTAATTGCAGAGAGAAACATTCATCTCTTTCAACTTTACTGCCCTGAAAATTCTTCCTGAAGCCACTCAGTTGGCATGGAATGATCCTAGGTGCTTTGGCTCAGTAGTCTCACTGCCTTTTGTAGACTGGAAACCTGCCCAATTTTAATCGGTTATATAATCGTCACTGGCATTCACACTCCATTTTTTTAAAAAAGGAAGTAGGCCCCAAGTAATAGTATTTTCTTTTGGCTATGCATTTGGGTACGCTCACTTTTAAAGGAGCTTATTTTGACTACGTTGAGTAGTCAGTTGTCTTAGGAACTATCTTTGCACAGGAACAAAGTAGACTGTAAATCCATGCTGAGGTAGTAAACTGGCAAATAGGAAGGCAAGTCATAATGATTGTATCCAAGACAGATTTAGTCTGACTTTGTACTACTACTTTTCAAACTGATATAGCCGTATCAATGATTAACAGCAAGTTTCTCGTATGTGTCAGTACTGGAGGTAACCTCCTATATACTGTATTTTAAATATATTTAAATAAGTGCAATTTCTCTTGAAACATCAGATCTTGGTGTTGAAAATTCTGCATAAATAACGAAGACTTCTGAGGGGATAAATGCATTCACAAATAATATTTATGAGTTTTTTTTAAATAAAAGAAACACTTTGGTTTGCGCATTTTATATCTTCGTAAAATAAAGGTTTTTAGTGTGTTTAGAATGAATCAACTATTAATTGCATTTGAGACACCTTTGCCTTAAGGTGTCATCTTTGGTCCAAGTCTGTTAGCTAGAATACAATCTATACAAATTGTTCACAGTTCCATGTAGTCTGCTTAATGTGTGAAACATGTTGCTCTGAAAAAAAGGTTTGTGAAATACTGTACTTCTGGTTACAATTTTCTTTTGGTGGAAAATGTATTTAGAATATTTTACTACATTCTCTTGCAAAAAAAAAAAATTGAACATGCAGAAGTTTCCCAAGATTTGGCAAGTGTTTGTCCTTCTGGTTCACTAAAAATAGCCCAAAGCTTTAATTTTAAGCTATGTTTATTTATTCATTGTAATTATGCCATAATTTATTTATTCTGATTATATTCTGTTTAAAAAAATATTTAATCATAATTTATCAACATGTGGATTTTGATGTTTCTGCTGCCTTTATTCACCCTACTGTTTAAATTAAGACTGGGATTAGTGCTAGGAATTAGTAAAATGCTTGGGAACTACTCAAGGAAAGTGATGATTGCTGTTCAGTTTAGGGACCAGAGAAAAATCTATCCGTCTGCCAATATTGAGGTTCTTGCTTTTCACCAAAAGAGAAAATTTCTAAACTGTCAAGAAGGGAAGTGTTGATTCTTTTTAAAAGAGGAGAAAACACAAATTTTCTACCTGAGAGAGGGAGCACTTTACATGCAAACTGAGCTGAAACATGTGTGGATCATTCACAATATAGCTGCTATAACTAACTAACTTGTTAGTAATCACTGTGATCTGCAAGGCTCTATACAAGTGTACATCATGTAGACAGTTTTCTGAAAATATTATTTGAAGCTTTAATGGAAACCATAAGGCCTTGTTTGAAAATATTGTGAATGGAAATGTAACTTTTTCATTTTTTTTCTAATAAAATATGACAAATATAGTTGCTTGCACTTATTTCATTCTGCATTTTTTAAAGTTTCTAATGGATCTAACAGACTTCTGGATTGTAGATTTAAGAGAGCTGATTTTTAAATTGGGCTTTGGAGTTTAACATATCCATCTATTGGTTTTATGCAAAGTGAATGAATTCAGCTGTAAATTTGTAGGTTTCTCTATGTGTTTTTGGCAAAAAATGGAATTGCCAGTTGACATGCATGAATCATCTCAAATTAGAAGCATTCAACATTACTGTTTTTTCTCATATGCACCAGGCTAGATAAATTTAATTGAGCGAGTATAGGAAATGTAGCTTAATCACAGCTTAATCACTGTTTTAGCTATGCTGAAACATGACTTACTATGCATTATTATTATATACATGTATATTTAGACATTCCACTCCATTCAGTGGGGTTACTCCCAGCTAAGTGATTATAAAGATAGGGGATTGAAGGTTTGCTTTTAAGGGACATGAGACTCTTAGCTCCCACATACTCTTGTATTTCCCATTTTGTGCTAAAATAGGCAAGAAAAAAAGATGCTTTAAAATAATGTAAGGCATTCCTACAAAAAAAAAAAAAACCCCACACGATTGCATTCCTACAAAAAAAGTATTGATGGAGGATGTGATGAGGTCTATGTTATTGTTTTCAAGAACATGCAGCAATACTCACAAACGTCTTTCTGTTTCAGTATAACAGGTGGTAATAGAGTCAGAGAAAAAAGTTTTCATTTTCCTTGTAAGATACTTTGAAAAATTGTTTTGATTCATGCTTGTGGGTTTGAAAATGATGTACCAGAAATCATTCATAATTATTTTACTACCTTGCAAATTTGAATCTATAATAACATCAAACCATACTCTGATTTGTCTAGAATTTTATTTTTCTAATGCTCCCAAACACTTTAGTATCTTGATTTTCATGTTTCACTTCTCAATTATTGTTTAAGAATAGAAAGTCAGCAGATCTGATGAAATATTTTTAAATGGATTAACACACTGAGTTCATGCATTATTGAATGGGAAGTATGTAAAAACCAATTTGGGGTAAACCTGTTGTTCATTATTCTTACAAAAAGGCTTAAAAATGAAATAAGTATTGAACAAGCATCCGAAAGCAAAATGAAAAAAAAGGAATCATCAGACAAGCATCTGAAAGTTATGGTATCTCAATCTGCTCTTTTTCCATCTGAAAAACTTTATCAAGAATTAGAAAAACGTGGATTGAATAATATTTTCCAAAAGAAATAGAACTAGTTTTAAATGTTTACAGCAAGCATATTGAGAAAATCAGGAACATCTCAACAAGATTTTGGTGCATCATCTTAAGCGTCAACATCAATACAGTGTTTAGCTATTAAAGCAATAGATATAGTGAATAGATATGTTTCATTCAAATTCACCAAGAAGATATGGTGACATAATTTTGTCGTATTGATCTTCCCCAATTTACCACATCACATCAACAATTTGTTTAATAAATTATTAGTGCTATGGCAAGCATGAGAAATAGGAAGTCTGTCCTTGATCAGTTTCCAGTTAAATGGTACAATGCCTTTTCCAGTCTGTTGGTACCAAGACTACCACAGTTTTACAAACAGAATCCATCTTCTTCTCTTCACTATTAAATATCATCCCAATACCTAATGCTGGTAAGAATCATAGAAGAGAAAGTAAAACTCTCACAGATTTGCCTATCCAGGTTGAGGACATTGACTGCTTAACCCTTAAAAGACGCATTTCAAATTGTTGTTTGTGATTTCTTCATAATTCTAGGACTTTATTTTGGCTGGCTCCACATATTTAATAATTGCACGGCAGATGGGTAAACAGAGTAGTGTGCAGAATTTGTTCCTCCCATTTAATCCATTCTTTCATTCTATTCGGGAGCATAAAATGGGAAGCCCCCCTCCAGCATGAAAATAAGTTCAACACGGAAGTAAGCAGGAACAGCTAATGTCTCCTTGCCTGCTTTTCGTGCCATGTGGTGCTCCACATGCACTTTTCCTCAGAGCCCTGCTTGTTGAACTACCGTCTGCCTCACCATCACAGGAGCCCTTCTTTAAACCCAGGTCTCCTCTGCAGACTGAGGGGAAAGCATTCCAGGAAGAGTGTTAACTTAAGTAGCTTTGGTGCTTTTAATCCAGGTCATAGTGAAAGATCTAGCCCTAAAACTGAGGGGAACCTGGGGAAGCCTGCCCATTATCACCAATGATCCAATTTTTTTTCCTATTTTTATTCGCAGAATGAAAACACTGATTCAGAAAGGCACCCATTTTGGGAAGAGCCCCAAAATGAAAATGGGCTTATGAATGAAACACACAGAAAAGGATAGCAATTCTATACAAATGCACAAGCCTAGTAAACATGATCTTCCTCAAAATAACTACCAATTGTATATGGGTCAATAGGTACTGAAATATGACTGAAAAAATAATTCTGCTTATTTTTAGAAGTGACCAAAGTTGTGAATAATGTCAAAAGAACATTTTTTAAAATATTATTTTTTTAAATGAAATGTTTAAGACAGTTAAATTGGCAACGTCACTCTTACCTGACAGGAAATGGTAGAAGATCCGCATCTTTAAGTTTTTGGTTGATCCAGTAAAGAATATACTTGTAGTATTTGGAGACTGAGCTAAACAAGCCATCAAAAGACTATTTGTAAGTTATTGGCTCTGCAGTTGAGGACTTTTATGTATATGCTGCCAACTCCAAGCATTGCACTGGACAAGTCCAATACTTTATGAAAGGGTGTGTTTGTTACCTTTTTAGAATGGGCACTTCCCTTCCCTGGTTACTTGACTTTTTTTATTTCTGACTTTGTGTAGATATTCTCATTTGCTTCTCTCACTCAACTCACAGTGTCTGGAAGCCTTTGTTTCCTGATGTGTGTGTCTCTGGCTCATCTCAGTTCTAAACTGAAATAAATCATATGATAAAAACTTTATAACAGAGATATATTTGCAAAGGATAACAAGTTATCCTGTGATCTGGTGGGATTTGTTTCCAAGATACAAAGGAATGTCTTGAATAAAAGATTACATTCTAAGAACTGCCAAATGTACTAAAGATGTGAACTAAAGTCTAATTAAGAAAATATCTAATCTACTTTGAACTGGATTATATGAATCTACATTGCCATGTGATCCAGTTCAAAGCAGATAATCTGGATTTTAAATGATAGTGTAGAAGGGGCCTCTTTTTTTAAGATGAGTCATGTGGGGAAAATAAAAATTAAGACTGACATTGGAAAACAATGTTTTAAAATGTTTTGATTTTGCATTTTATATATTTTATTTTCTGGTTTTGTTATGTTTTCTGCTATATTGTGTGTACTGTACTGATGGGCGTGGCCTCATGTAAGCCGTGCCGAGTCCCTCTGGGGGAGATGGAGCGGGGTATAAATAAAGTTTTATTATTATTATTATTATTATTATTATTATTATTATTATTATTATTATATCTTATATGTAATAGTAATAATTTCTATGGATGTGGAACTAAGAAGGAGAAATATTTGCCTAAGGCAGCATTTCCAAATTAATTCCCTCCAGTAATATTGGACTATACTGGCTAGGAAATGATCCAACACATCTGGCAACCAACAGTTTAGAGATGGCTACTCTAAGTCCTATTCTTGTGTCTTGGGGCAAATTTATACTGATTACTTCGGTCAGAACTGGCTCGGATCAGATCTATGATGGCTGCGCAGCTCAATTTTTCCGATGTAATGTGGAGCACAGCCACCTTAATGTGGTCTTGATCCACTTTAACCAAAATTGAGGGATTGTCCAAATTCTGGCCCAGAATTTGGAGTAACCCCTGACTTTGAGCCCACCTGAACAGTTAGACCAATTCCAAAATGGCTGCAACTGTGCTTATTACTACCTATTAGCCAGAGTGATGCAGCAATCAGGTAGTGGAGGGGGTGATTCCTCTTCTCCTTCTTGCCTTTTTCCGCATCCTGTTGATCCAGTTGATGTCACTGCAGATGATGGCCAACAGATAGCCCCCATGTTGTGCCCAGAGATGGCTGTGACACAGAATATGGGAGTGGATTATAAGCGGGGGGAGGGGGTGGCATCCAGAGATGATAAACCGTGTTCAGCGCTGCTGGACAGGTTGTACTCTCTCCCGTCTCAGCAATGGCTGGGGAGTGCTATCTGACCCATTCCAGGACCAATCCAGCATGCAGCATACTAGACTGGTCCCAGTATAGAGGCTCATCCCTGTTTGAAGCACCCATGCTGTATTAATACAAAGGATAGTTCTCCAACCTGATGGATAATATACCACTTTAAATTTAGTTTTGGTAACCGTTTCCAGATGGTGGCTATGAACAAAAAAAAAGTTTGTCTTCCTCAACTGAGCTACAACTCTCATCCTCATATGACTTGTAGGAATTTTAGTCTAAACATGCCCAGAAGGGAACAAATTGTGTGTGTGTGGGGGGGGGGGGGGGGGGAGGGGGGTGGTAAGCAAGAAGTATGCTATGAAAGCTGCTGTTGTGAGTTGGGCTCCTCTCACCAGGCTGATGAGCTTTTAAATCCTTGATAGTATCATGGCCAAATGTTAACAACTGTCTGGTAGTCTAAAATGATTAATTTAGTGCCTTTGTTAGATATAGTATGACCCTCATACCCATGTAATCCATAAACATAGAATCATTGAATTGGAAGAGACCTTGTGGGCCATCCAGTCCAACCCCCTGCTGAAAAGCAGGAAATTGCCTTCAAAGCACCCCTGACAGATGACCATCCAGCATCTGTTTAAAAGCCTCCAAAGAAGGAGCCTCCACCACACTCCGTGGCAGAGAGTTCTACTGGTTTCACTTATTCATAGTTCCACTTATTCACTTGGGGCTGTACAACGTACACACCCTCCTTTATCCCTCCATCATTTGTCCCATTAGAAATATTAGGGTTTGTTATTTTTCTTGGTTTCACATATCCATGCAAAGTGTGGGAATGTATCCCCTGCTGATATTGGGGTAGTACTGTATATTTTAATATTAGCTTGGCAGTTTGAGGATCACCATAGCCGCCTATGAAGAATTGGTTTGTGTGTTAGAATTTGTTGTTCAGGGGCCCAATTCTATCTTTGGCTGTGGGAGGATGCTGGATGCCATCAGTGAAAAGGTTGAGATGCTTCTTTGCTGTTTACCATCTGCTGCACTATTTATCAGCAGTAAAGCTTAATTTATAGCAGCAACATGTCTCGGTGTTTGGTATTGAATAAAGTTTTGGCCTCGGACGACACACAGTTCCAGAATAGAACCGTTGCCAAGGTAGAAGACTATTTGGTGTGCAGAGATGCCACTTCAAACAGTCTCAACTTCTGTATTTTAATAGCAGGAATTAAGCAGCTGTCTCTACCCCAATGCCAGGAAAAGGTGTGCCTCCTAAATTCTACAAGTGTCCATAAAGTGCTATGATAGAACTGACTTCTTACACCAGAGATGCGCAACAGTAGGAGATAAGGGGCCTGAATTAGCCCCCCAGGAGATGTTGGAAAGCTGCACACTTCACATCATTCCCATCACAGAAATTGTGGATAAATGCTTGGGGAGCATTTTGCAATTTTTAACATTTCCACCACATCATTTTAGGCTCAGGAGTTCTATTTTTAACAATAGGAAGTAACTAGCAATCATTTCCTGTTCACTTCCTTAAAAATTTATCCCAGGCCTCAAATGGCAAAATTGCTGTAACAATTGCTGTAACTTCTGGGAGGCCCAGGGGCTGCAAACACTTTCCTGCATATGCAGCCTTCCAGCTGGTTGATATGATAATACATCTGATCATTCTTTAGTCTTCCACCTATTGTTGCATTTACACAGATAGCAAACATTATTGAACAATTACGTCTGCAATCTATGATCTATGATTGCAGCTGTGCAATCAGTTCTGGCCCAACCTACCTGTCCGAAAGCATCTCCTCCTGTGAACCAGCTAGGACGTTAAGATCGTCTGGGAAGGCCCTGCTCTCGATCCTGCCTGTGTCACAAATGTGTTTGGTGGGGATGAGACAGGACCTTCTCAGTGGTGGCCTCTAGGCTGTGGAAAGCCCTTCCTACAGACATTAGATTGGCCCCTTCCCTGTTAGCATTTCGGAGGAAAGTGAAGACCTGGTTGTTTGAGCAGGCATTTGAAAGGCAGTGTAATGAACATAGGAATATGGAACAATTGGATGATGAGATTGGATCTTGATTTTAACTAAGAGACGCTAATGAGATATGTTTTATTGATTTTGTAATGATTTTATGCTATTGTTTTAATTGTTTTTAACTATTCTATGATGTTTTGAGCATTGAATCTTTTCTACTGTAAACCGCTTTGAGTTGCCTGAGGGCTGAGAAAAGCGGTATATAAATAGAGTAAATAAATAAATAAATAAACAAACAAATAAATAAATATGTTATTTCAATGGTCCCTGCTAATTTGTACATATATGTCTAGTACTTCCAATGACAGATATCAATACTTTTTTAAATATTCTGTTTTGTTAGCAAGTCTTTCCATTCTCTTGCTCTCTTATGAATTCCCAGTTCTAAAAGAATGTAAAAAACCCCATATCCACAGGACATATACTCCCAGCCAGAGTGTGATTACATAAAATTGCAAATAAAATCAAATGCCATTAAATTACCCCAGTTCTAGTCTTGGAGATTCCTAGAGAGGTATCCTCTCTCAGAATTTGCTATGCCTCCAGTACAACTCAATCGTAATTTTGGGGAGGTTTTTTTTCCATGTCAGGAGCAACTTGAGAAACCGCAAGTCGCTTCTGTTGTGAGAGAATTGGACGTCTCCAAGAATGTTGCTCAGGGGACACCTGGATGTTTGATGTTTTTACCATCCTGTGGGTGGCTTAACCCATGTTCCTGCATGGGGAGCTGGAGCTGACAGAGGGAGCTAATCTGCACTCTCCCTGGATTCGAACCTCTGATCTATAGGTCATCAGTCGTACCGGCACAAGAGTTTAACCAATTGCGCCACTGGTGGTTGCGTGCCATAGAATCACCTGGAAGAGTTAGTAAAATGCCTAGAGGATCATTTCCTCCCAGGAGCGCACATGGGAAACTGCGGACATGGGTTTGAGAATTATGGGAGTCTTGCAGGACACAATAAATGCAATGCATTTCCTGTGTTACTGAGCTGAATCATGATTCATGAGAACAAGTAGTAATCTATTTGAAAATAAATGTAATGGGCTGAAAAATCTGTGATGCAAAACTAAAACAGATGGCCAAAAGCCATAAATACACTATTTAAGTGTTTATTACATAAATAAGAATTCTCATAAGTAAAACTGCTTAAGAATTTCTGAACAAATGCACAAGTATTTAATTTCTGATATATCTGTTGGTCAGTTGTTGCATTGAATTCTTGTGCCTATGGTATTTGCACATACTGATTTCTGGATTAAGCAATGGTGACACAACACACTCCACACAGACACTCCTGCTTGTCTTATAGGTACCACTGCACTTGGCTTTGTTTACTTATTTCAAGTAATATGATATAATATTAAGGCTTTCTGCATTACAATTATCTTCCAATGTTGGAACATATTTGTGTGGAGCTTAGGCAGTGAAACTTAAGCTATTTGAGATCATGATCCTGCCAAACTCACCTGGGAAACATGTGGCCTGCTACCTGTAGATGAACAAATAGTGACATAATTCCTCATGATTGACATTTCTGGGAGGGGCTGATGGAAGTAGAGTCCAGTAATGCCTGGAGATCCCCAAGCCATTCATTAAGATTTACTTTTGAGTAACCTGAAGAGTATCTTTTAGGTCTGGGATGCAGAATGTTTGGTTCTCCAGAGGGGTTACAACCAGTCAGTCCTTGCTAGCTAGATATGTTGAGGGATGATAGGAGTTGACTACGAAAATCTTGAAGGCCAAGCATTCTTTGTTTTAGAGAATATGAGTTGATGCAGGGACGTTGACTACAAGATCTTCAGGCACTTCTTCCCAAACCCACACTTTGATTCTCTGAAATTTCACAAGAATTACAGTATCTCTTATATCTCTGACAGGGCCCCAGTGGTGCAATGGGTTGAACCCTTGTGCCAGTAGGACTGATGACTGACAGGTCAGTGGTTCAAATCCGGGGAGAGTGGGTTGAGCTCCCTCTGTCGGCTCCAGCTCCCCATGCAGGGACATGAGAGAAGCCTCCCACAAGAATGGTAAAAACATCAAACATCTGGGTATCCCCTGAGCAACATCCCTGCAGATGGCCAATTCTCTCTCACCAAAAGCGACTTGCAGTTTCTTTCTCACACACATACACAAACCTCTGACTAACTCAAAGACACCACAATGGATGTTGAGCTGCTCCACTGCTCTCCAGTAGCAGATGTTCTGCTCAGCAAGCTTTTTCAGCTCACAAATATCTGCAGTCATTAATCATCCTGCCCAGTGCTATCTTTGGTCAGGTTGACACGTGCTTAACTCAACAAAGCAACACACAAACACATGCACACATCCTTCCTTTATTTGAGCTGGATCAAGGTTTCTCTAGGAATAACTTAAGCACAGACTTGCCAGAGTCCATTAGACCAAGTTCGTACTGAGGATTTCAGTATGGCTCTCTCACTTTGTAATCTGTGTATTGCATCAGGCTGGTCCTTTGAGATGCCTGGGGCCAGCTGTGAGACAACAGCCATTCTGATTTCTCTCTGCTGTAACAAACACTAAATTGGTTTTATTACTGCCACAGTGAGGATATACTTTTATTGCTGGTTTTATGACCTTTTCTGAGCATATTTTGAAACAGAAAAAGATAAGATTTATGTATTTCTGCTTCTGTTTTAAAATAATCAGCAAAGCAGTTGGCATTGCATTGTTTGGCTCCCTCCTCCTTCATGAGACAGCATTTGCTTTTCTGATTTCTCTCTGGAGCCTTTTGTGTCTAAATTGTACAGAAGTAAAATATGGGACTGAGCAACGATGGCTATATTCTCTTCCAGGCACTCTGCAACGAGTAGACTTGTTTACTTGAGTTTATGTAATCTCTTTTTAGATACATCTTTTACAAATATACCCTGTGGTAGCTCATTCTATAATTTACTTAGGCATTTTATAATGAATTACTGCCTTTTAACTGATCTGGTGAGTTATTTTTTAAAAATTAGCAAAATCCCACTCTATATTCAAAGAATAGTTGTTATGATTTTTATAATGTCTTGTTATTTATCTACAGTATTAAATCTACTTATTTTTTTTGAAAATCTGCCCAAATGGGTTTTTGTAAGTTTTTTGGGTTGTATGGCCATGTTCCAGAATCATTCCCACCTGACGTTTCACCTGCATCTATGGCAGGCATCCTCAGAGGTTGTGAGGTCTGTTGGAAACTAGGAAATTGGGGTTTATATATCTGTGGAATGTCCAGGGTGGGGAAAAGAATTCTTTTCTATTTGAGGTAGGTGTGAATGTTTCAATTGGCCACCTTGATTAGCATTTAATGGCCTAGCAGTTTCAAGGCCTGGCTTCTTACTGCCTGGGGGAATCCTTTGTCGAGAGGTGATTAGCTGTCCCTGATTGTTTCTTGTCCGGAGCTCCCCTGCTTTTGAGTGTTGTTCTTTATTTACTGTTATGATTTTAGAATTTTTTAAATACTAGTAGCCAGATTTTGTTCATTTTCATGATTTCTTCCTTTCTGTTGAAATTGTCCACATGCTTGCCAGAATGTTGGTTGTGGCACAAAGCACAAGTAAATATTAAGGCCCCACTCCTATAATGATCAAATTAACTAAAACAAAACTATATTGAAGAATGATATTTTCCTATACCACATTATAAAATCATAAAGTAATGTAATAATGCCTCTGTTACCAGAAAAAGAAATTAACCAGAAGTTACTCATTAATTACAAGTAATTTGTTATAAATTATTAGAGACTTCATCCCACTGAACATGTCAAGTGTCTGGAAGAGTACTTTTGGGGTGAGGCGGCACCCAAAGGAGCCCAGGAGTGTGGCAGTAGTTGGGGATATTTTGCCATTTCTTCTGCTCTTATGTCAGAAGAAGACAGAAGTTCATCAGGACTTGCCTTGGATTTTTCTTAAGCATACTCTGTTTTGAAATTAAATGTGTGCTTTTCCTATGTCCATCACACACTAGTAAACTATCTATTTTATTAAGGAGTTCTCAGTTGATTTGCCATCACATTGTAGAGAGTTGTTCCCACCCACTGTCTCTCCTGCTTTCTTTGTGAAAAGAAACACCTCCTCTCCTAAATGTCATTTCCTAATTGGTTCTATCATAAACACACTGGAAACGTTTATTAAACTGCAAAAACTTTGTTGTTGCAGGAGGGACATCCTGCATTAGCATATTTTCCTCTAGTTTCTCAATTATTCAATATTTTGTAGTGTCTACATCAATTCAACATAATTTGTGGGCACAAAAGCAAAGTTTCTGGAGCACAACAACTACCTTCAAAGTAAGGACTACACAATTAAACAGGAAATAACTCTTGCAAACTAGGAACATATTTTATTTATCATTATATATCTGAACATCACCTAGTGGCTGATTTAAGGCATTTATATGAAACTGTTGGGCAGTGTTTATAGTGGACTCTGCAAAAGATGCTTCAGCTGTCCTTCATAAATAGGAAAAGCAGTCTGTTTATCAAACCTTCCAAATACTGATTTGTTATCAGTAAATGTTTGATTTTTATACCCATTTTATATATTACCTATATACCTGAGATCACATAAACACTTCTCAGGGCAAAAACGGTTGCAAGTGGAAATGTTTAAAAAGCTTGGTTTAGCGTACACTCCAGTGAAGGATCTTGGCAAGTACTTCTATTGACACTTTCAAACAGAGCTCTCGTTCTTACTGCATGATTATTGCACTTTGATACCACTTTAAGTGCCATGGCTTCAATACGTGGTATCTTTGGATTGGCAGTTTGGATAGGCTCTCTAGCACAGAAGTCTATGTCATAGAGCTACATATATCAGGAATTCATAGGATGGAGCTATAAGGCAACACAAGATGTATTCAAACGGGATAACCATATAGCATGAAAGACATTGCCTCCACTAAAGCAAATCTAATGCCATCTAGTGAAGAAACAACATAACAACACCATACTCTTACAGGCATGATACACCAGAAGGTGCAATGCAGTCTCTCTGCAGTGTTAATTCTTTTGCCTGAAACAACTTGTTGGATCAGCAACTGTGGATCAAGCATTTGAAACCGAGAAAATAGAAGGCCCTACAGCCATGTATGGTTATAACAGTGTGTTTGTCATCTTTATATTTGCAAGATATACAGTATCCATGGGGATACATGCCTGGACTTTGTGCAAATATGTGAAACTGTGGATAATAGGAAACACTGGATAATGAAAACCTGGAAAATAAAACCACGGATAATTGGAACTGCATATTTTGGTCCTGTGGGTACTGTATTTTGTTTTTGTACTGTATTTTGTTTTCTACTAGAATCCTGACTGTGGAAGAGGGATGCAAAAAAAAAAAAAGAAAAAAAAAAGAAAAAAAAAAGAAAAAAAAAGAAAAAAAAAGAAAAAAAAAGGGAACCAGATACCTCTGGGCACATGTTCACCCCTGGGAATTTTCAGTATGTGAAATGAAGCTGTCACCCCCAGACTTTTGCATTTGCATCCTCTCCCATTTTATCCCTCAAGTTGGTTTAATTTCAGCAGTCCAATTCAGAAATTAAAAAAGGAGAGATTTCTGGCTTGTTGCCTATTGTTCTTGTTGTTAATTTTTGCCAGGTTCAGCTTCCAAACTTGACAGAAAATGGAAATTCAGGAGAACCATTTCTTGCAGTTTGGAAGCTGAATGAGGCCACCCTAAAATATGGCAGTAGTTTAGTTGCTGTACATTTGGGAGACCCAGTGGCCATGTAGCAGATAATACCTGGTGTATTAAAAGAAAAAGATGTTGAAACATCCCCTGCCTGCCTGCCTGGAGCTTGGATGTAATGTCTTCAAAGAACTAACATTGGCCAGAATCCTACTGGGTAATTACGAATGCAGAACCAATTCAAGACTGTTTTATATTCACACTCCCTGCATTTCTTCTAATTTAGAGGATACATAAAGGCTGTAAAAATCTCCCAATTCCCCATTCTGTTCCCCTGTTGCTCAGGAAATGGCTGACTCATCCAATATATGTTCATTGCTGCTAGTCTACTTTGAGCTCAGAAATGGAAAGATACAATCATTCATTGCAAGAAGACTGGCGGATAAACTTTATAACCTTGCAGAGATGGATAAGTTGATATTTTGATGTCCATTTTCTTTTAAAGACTGGGATTTAGTGGCTGCATATGTGAAACAGGGCTGGGAAAGGTTAATGGTACTAGGATTTGAAGAGTAGTACGATTTTCTGTTATTGTAGACGTTAATTAGAGCAACTAGATATAGTTGGCAATCATGACCCCTAGTTGTGAAATCGGTAGCACCTCCATATTAACAGTATCCCGGATTTTTTATTTCTTTCCCTTTCTTGCTGATTGTAGTGGTTAAATAGTTTTTAAAAATCTCTCTCGTTGTTGTTGTTGTTTTATTATTGTAGTATTGTCTTAAATTTTGTGTGCTTTTTGCAGATTTCCCCTTATATGCTGTTTTACAGATACGTATAAACATCTATAAAATGTTAAATGAAAATATTATTTTAAAAATGGAAATAGTTGACTGACTGCACACTATCTCATCTGAGCAATATCTGCTGTGAAGGGGATTGTTATAGTCGCTCTTATTTTGCTTGTGAAGTTGCTCATTGACACCAGTGTTACAAACCCCCTAATCCAACGGTCCTCAGCCTATGGGTCCCCAGATGTTTTGCCCTACAACTCCTAAATATCGCAGCCAGTTTACCAGCTATTATCATTTCTGGGAGTTGAATGGCAAAACATCTGGGGACCCACAGGTTGAGAACCACTACCCTAACTGTTTCTGGTTATTGCATCCAAAAATTAGGAGCGAGCTCTACATAACCCCAATCAGGTTTATCAGTTAAATGTATTGAGACACAGAATGTTAAAGTATTGGATCAATGGCAAGGGGTGAGGAGGAAGGAAAGAGACCAGAGGAACTTGATATTCTCAATTCTCTAACAGATTATAGTAAGAATACTAGAATGGATAGGAGATTAAGGTTGGGGAAAAGCTTACCATGTGGATAAAGAGCCCTTCCTTACAAAATCTATGGAAAGCTTCCAAAAGACAAAAAAATGGAAACAAGTCACTTTCCCCTTTTCTTAAGGCGTTTTTTCATCACACACACATGTAGTACTATGATTTTAGTTTACCGTATTTCATTGCATAGTATTTGCAATTTTCATCCCTTTTTTGACTGAAAAAGGGGGTGCAAGTATTATGTAGTGAAAGAAATTCCAGCTGGGGGCTGAGCGATGCACCAGTTAAGTGACATGCTGTAGCTGGAGGGGGGCAAGTGCATGGGTGAGTGAGTGAATGAAGAAGATGCTTTGGAGCAATTAATTAAGGGCATGGCTATCATTCGAAGAAAGTAAACATAACAATTTGGGAGACCAAAAATGGGATTGTGACTATTATGTGATGAAATGCACGGCAACATCCTAAGAAATCCTGGGGTTGTATTTTGATGAGGCACTAGAGGAGCTCTCTGTCTAAAAAATTTAAAGGTTGTTGTTGGGTGCATTTCATCCATTTGTGACTTATTGTAACCATGTCACAGGGTTTTCTGGGGTGAGAGTGTGTGCTTCACCAATGGTCACCCAGTGGGTTTCAATAGCTGAGTGGAAAATTGAACTCTGGTCTCCAGAATCATAGTCCAGTGCTCAAACCTCTATACCACAGAGGCCTAAACTAAAGATCTCAGAATTCCATAGGATAATGGGGAGGCAGTTAAAGTAAAATACAACTGGCCCTCTGCATATGTGTGTTTTAATTCTGTAGGTTTGATTAGTCATGGATTTGATTAAAGTATTTTTTTCTAAAAATCTCTAGGTCCTCCAGTGCAACTGTATGGTCAACTACCATTGGAAGATGACTAAAGAGTCACCAAGGAGGACCTAAAGATTCCTAGCGACAACCTTGTAGGACTCTCTACATTGTCTGGTGTGATTCTATGGCCAGCTTCCAGCTATAATTGGCCATAAAATCATTTTGGAGAACCAAAAGTTTCTTAGGAGAAAATAGATTTTTATTTGTGTTTTTTCACTTTTGTGGGTGTCCTGTACCCTAGTATGAGTGAATGTGAAGCACTGACTTTATAGTGTTATAATTGTGTTGTATGAAAGGGGCCTTGTTCTCTAGTACTTGTATATATTTTTACATCCATATTGCTATATAGTTTTGCAATTATATAGCAACTTCACACATGTAGAGACTTCTTCAGAGACTTCTTCAGGTGTCTGAAATCAATTTGTCGAGATCGGGGGTTCAAGCTCGCTCTATTACATGGCACGAGGAGGAGGATTGACTGCAGCCTTCCATCTTTTAGGTGGGTCCTTCTGCTCCCTCTGTGTGTAACCTGCAGAGACCTTTACCTTCTGGCACCTTCCATGTAACATATCAGGTAATATTAGCTCAAGCGTTAAGAAATGTTTTACTTTGCTGTTCTTCATTCTTGCCAGTAGATGGTAACCGCTGACCAAACATCAAATGAAGAAGCAAGTGATTTTTATGCACAGCCACAACTCTGGCTTGGCAGACTTGCTGCTTTTCAGTATTTATTGCAGGGCTGAGTGTGAGAGAAGGCAACATCCCTAATCCTTTGGAACAAACAAACCGAACCTGAAAACTTAAATGAACCTCTAAGAATAAGTTACCAGGAGGAAATTCAAGTCAATTAAAGCTTTCAAATAACCTGTGGAGAAACATGTGAAAAACTTCAGTGGCTGACTTCTGCTTCTTAAATACAGACTTTTTCACTAGTGGCTCATTTTCAAAGAACGATATGGAATCCATGGTCACATACAGTTTCTAATCCAGCCATTATATTTTGGATTTGACATCCATGGGCTAATCCAATTGAACCAGATCTTGTAAAAATGAAAAAAAAATGGTCTACATAATCTCAGAATCCCGGATCATCCTGGCTGGGGGATTTAGAGAGCTGAGGTCCTCAGGTAAATTCTCCAGGTTTACCTGAGTGCTAAAGCTATCCATTTCAAGCAGCACTTTTCTCAGTGGTTGCTATTGAGGCTTGCTGTGGAAAAGGAGGGAATTTCATGATTTAGGAAAGAGGCAAACCGCTTCTACTCTAGTGACATCAGATGCTGCATGTAAAAACTTTGTTTCTCTGAGATTGTGATCCTGGAAAAGTTTAGGTCCATGGAGATTACCTACTAAAGATCCACCTGTTTTGCTCTTCAAATGCAATCCTGCCTATTGGAATACAGTCATCCATTAGTTTTTATACTTCTCCCAAAACCTGTATATTTTAGGATACAATGTATACTCATATAAAAATATTAACAATGTAAATATTTATATACTTTTCATGTTAAAAATGCTGACTAATGGGATAGAATGCATAGAGTTCACACAGGTGGAGAAAAGATTAATCTGTCATTCTCTACTATTAAGATGTAAACCAGAGATAGCAATCCTAAAGCCTTTGGGCCACACATGACCTTTCAGAGGCTTTTTGTGATCCTTCCAGTTCACTGATGCTCTGTGTTCCACAAACACATACACACACAAGTCTAAAGGTGCATCTACACTATAAAATTAATGTAGCTTGACAGCACTTTAACTGCCACGTCTCAATGCTACAGAATAATGAAACTTGTAACTTTATAAGGTCTTTAGCCTTCTCTGTCAGAAAGTGCTGGTACCTCTCCAAACTATAATTGCCAGGATTCCATAGCATTGAATCATGGTGGTGTCAAATGGCATTACCATTTAGGTGCACCCTAAATAAAAGCTATTTTTGCTCCCGAAAGAGGCAATTTATTATTCATTTATTATTTATTTATTTACAGTACTTATATTCTGCCCTTGTCACCCTGAAGGGGACTCAGGGCGGATCACAGAACACATATATGGCAAACATTGAATACTAACTATACAATGATAAGACAAACAACAGATAGATGCATATATAGGCTTTTCCTCATTGTTTGGCATCTTTGGAGGCTGTGCTTGGTTCCAGTCACAGAGAGGTGCTGTCACTCCATCTCCTTGCCAAAAAGCTTTCTTTGTTCGTAAACTTTTTTCCGAACTCCGTACCTAAAATACCTCCTCGCTTAGTGCGGTTTTTATTCATCTACTTACATTGTTGTTTTCAATCTGCTAGGTGGGCAGGGAGCTGGGTCAAAGGTCAGGAGCTCATCCTGACCTGACTTTGAACTGTCAACCTTTTGGTTGGCAAGATTTGCTGCAGCTGCAGCTGGTGATTAACCTGCTGTGTTAAAGCTGGTATGCTACCTGATTTTGTAGGCCAGTCCCTGGTTTGTTTGCGTGGCTATGGATTTTCTTGGGAAGAGAGATTGGTGCCTGACAATTGGAAACTAGCCCCTAGGTCCTCTGGAGATTGCCCATCCATGATGTAGGACGCTTCATAGCTGCTTTGAGCTAGTAGAAAACAGTGTGGTACAAATGTAATAGGTAAACGAATCCTGTACTCCTTGGACTTTGAGCATTGGATGATGACATTGGAGAACAGAGTTCATGTCCATGAAAACCCACTTGGGCAAATCACACTCTTAGCCTCAGAAAACCCTACAATAGGTTTGCTTTAGGGTCACCATAAATCAGAAACAAGTTGAAGGCACACAACATCAACAACAAATCTTTGGATGTTAAATTGAGTGCCTTTATCAAGATGGAAAGCCAAATTGCTCATTGCCAATAGAATTTGTGACCCACAGCTAGTGTCAAATTTTGTTTTAATGTGACTGGCTGGATTCATTTGCCAGGATGCCCCTGTAACAAGATGTTCAGCTCTAACCATGACAGACAGGGAAAGATGAATCACGCTCTTTGCATGCTATAAACCTCAAGGCCTTTTTGTGAGCTACCACCTGGATTATCTCGCTCATCTTGAATGCATTGGCATCTGATGAGGTTGCTCTCTTGAACTTGCTTCTTTTCCTATTGTTAAAGACATTGGGAAATTGGTGTGATAACCCCTGTGATCTTGTTTTCCTGCATGAAAGCAATGCCGATGTTTAATTTATTTTTCTTTAGCTATTGCTCTTGCATCTGAATGTGACTGGAATATTTGACATACCTACATACTGCATGGCTCCTTCCCTTGCTTAAAAGACATAAATAATTCTCTTTACTGCAGATTGGAGTGCTATTTCACACTGAACCTGGAAGTGAAGGTAACTTTAAAACAATAATTACCTCCTTAAACTGGGTGTCATTTCCACAATTCATCTTAATGTGCAGACTCAACAGCATATACTTTTTGGAAACAGAAAACTTACATGGCAGAATCATCTCTTACCAGTAGGCCTTAGTAATATAATGAGAAATTTCACTGAACCTATTGAAGTTCAAAGTCCTTTACACTGGCTTTAAATGTACATTTTAAAAACTTCTGGCATGATTTGAGTTATTTGTTTCTTGGGCCCTCTTTTACTATTGAATTTGCAGACAACTGTCTTTCATTCTCTGTCTTAGGGAAGTTTACTTATCTGAACTGGCAGACTCACTATGTTTCATTAACATAAAACACCTGTAGATTTAAGGATGGAGATCTAATCTTTTATTGAAGTATAAGCATATCACTGGTTGTCCTGAATATATAGTTCCATCCTGAAACTTTCAACCTCAAGACTTCCTGTTTTCCTTCCCAACATCCCACATGCACTCGAAGGTACATCTGTAGGATACATGGACATTGTGTGCCTTCAACTTGTTTATGGTGACCCTAAAGCAAACCTATTGCAGTTCACAGGGTATATTATTATTATTAGGGTTATCCGGAAAGTAAGGTTACAAGATTTTTTAAAAAATACAAAGAATGAATATCTTTTAATAAAACTTACAAGGATCGTAGCATAGGTATTACATTATTTTCCACATAATCACCATTCAATTCAATACATTTTGTCATTTGTGGGATGGGTTTTTGATGCCTGTGTCAAAGAAGTTTCCCTCCGCCTTTTTCAACCAGTTAGTTACTTTGATTTTCATCTCCTCCTTGTCATTGAAAAATCATTTTCCACCAAGGTGTTCCTTCAATTTTGTGAACAGATGATAGTAACTGGGTGCGAGATTGGAGCTGTGTGTGGGCTGGCTTAAAACATCCCAACCAAATGAAGTCAACAAGTCTTGTGTTGCATGAGCAGTGTGCACATTGTCATGAAGGAGACAACTCTCGCCATCAGCATCCCACAACATTTGTTTTGGATGGCTTTGCTTTGTTTTGGATGGCTATGATCTCACAATATATTCTAGATCCATTTTGTCACATGCTGTCTTGACATTACGTCCTCTCCATAAACAATTTCATGATGAATAGCAGTGGCATTCATGCCCTTATCATTTAGGTAGGGTATTATAGCGCGATCTTCACACTTGGAGGGAAACAGAATGAGGATGCTCATCTCTAACCTTCACCATAACACCAGTCGATGAGCTTCTGACGACTGGCACTGCTCGTTTGCTTCCACTGACTTCCCACTACATAGCAGTGATACCAACTTCCCCCACAAAAATTCCCCGCGAGAACTACGTGCCTTGTAACCTTACTTTCTGGATAACCCTCGTATTATTATCATTATTGTTGTTGCTGCAGACTGACCCTTCCTTCCTTCCTTCTGCCCTACCTCTTGTTAAAATGTATACCTTACTCTTTAGTCAAAAAGGCTCCAGTCCCTTCCCTTAAGAATGGCCTGCTGTGCAAAACATAAGGAAAAAGGGGTGTAGACAGAACAAAAGGAAATTTCACTGTTTATAATAAATAGCCGGTGCTGCTCTGCCAGCAGGAAAGGGAATCTCTTCTGAATGTTTACTCAAAACTTTCATTGAGTCAGATGAGTTGGATAGCTCCTTTAATGTTCTGATTAAAAGCTAGAGGAGATTCCATGATACCAGCCATTGTTGCATAAACTGTGCAAGTAAACAGTTCATTTTTTGCATGTTTTCCTGTGCTGTATAGAGCCCCAGATTGTTGCTGCCTCCACTCAGCTGTTCTGCTCTGTTCAGATTGAGTACAAAAGCCTTTATGCAGTCGATAGATATAGGGAGGTTTCTTTTAGCATAAGAAGGCCCTGGCAGAATAGAGAAGTGCCAGACTGCTGTTCATTCAGCCTAGAAGACCTTTCCTCACTGAACAGCTGCTTAGTTCTGGGAACAAACCTGGGCAGGGCCTGCATATCATTTGGGGTTGTGCATTTGTGTAGAATCACTATTCATTTCTGCTTGCTTGCTTCAGAAGCTCTTCATATCCGTTTTCCAGTGCCTCCTGAAAACGAGCGCACTGCTGAATGAGGTTTTCATTCAGCATCCAAAAACAACAACAACAAAAACAAAACACTTGGTTCTTTTCAGCCCATTGGTAGCAACAGTTAAGAAAGCATCCATTATTGAGGGCAGGGGACTTTCCACGGGCTCCTTTTCTATATCCTTGGACGTGGATTTTTTAAAAAGCACCAGTTACCACTCTTTCAGGACCCTTTCCCTTTGTAGAGGAGGAGACCAGGTTTAATGCTTCTTACAGCTGTTCTGCTCTAGAGGAGAGGCAGGATGCGGCTTGGCTTTGAGGCTGCTGCCATGGCTCAGTACTGTGCAATTCTGGGAGTTGTAGTTTAGTGAGGTACCAGCATTCTTTGGCAGAGAAGGCTGAAGAACTTGTAAACTACTGCCCTCATGAATCCATAGCACTGAAAGCTGTGTCAGACTGCATTAATTTCAGTGCAGATTCACCCAAGGAAATGGGAATAACCTAAGATGCACCTATACTGTAAGCATGTATGTTGTTTGATAACACTGAGAATACTATTATTCAGTGTACGGAATCCTGGGATTTGTAGTTTGGGGAGGCACCACCCCTGTTTGGCAGAGAAAGCTAAAGAGCTTGTAGAACTAGAACTCCCAGGATTCCATAGCATTGAACCAGGGCAATTAAAGTAGTGTCAAGCTGCAGTCATCCTATAGCAGTGATTCTCAAACTTCATAATGCCACAACCCCTTAATACAGTTCCTCATGTTGTGGTGACCCTCAACCACAACATTATTTTTTTTGGTACTTCATAACTAATTTTGCTGTAATGTAAATATCTGATATGCAGGATGTATTTTCATTTACTGGACCCAATTTGCCACGAATACCTGATACGCCCAAATTTGATTTCTAGTGGGGTTGGAGGGATTGATTTTGCCATTTGGGAGTTGTAGTTGCTGTAGTTGCTCAGTTCCTGTGCCAAGTTTGGTTCACTTACAATCAAAGAGCATTCTGAACACCACCAATGATGGCATTGAACCAAACTTGGCACATAGAACTCCCATGACCAACAGAAACTACTGGAAGGGTATGGTGAGCATTGACCTTGAGTTTTGGAGTTGTAGTTCATCTACATCCAGAGAGGACTGTGGACTCAAATAATGATAGATCTGGACTAAACTTGGCATGAGTACTCACTATGCCCAAATGTGAACACTGGTGGAGTTTGGGGAAAATAGACCTGCCATTTGGAAGTTGTAGTTGCTTGGATTTATAGTTCATCTACAATGAAAGAGCATTCTGAACCCCACCAATGATAGAATTGCGCCAAACTTCCCACACAAGCTCCCATGACCAACAGAAAACACTCTGTTTTCTGATGGTCTTTGGTGACCCCTCTGACCCCCCTCATGACTCCCCCCAGGAGTACCAACCACCAGGCTGAGAAACGCTGTCCTATAGCATAGAATCATACAAGGAAGCTGAGGCAGGATAAACAGAACAAGTTCCTTGAGGGAAAGGTTACTTATTTTTCTGGTTTTCCTTTCAGTTGCTGGTAGATTTGGTGTCCTAACACTTTGGTTTTTAAAGAAGAAGGTCTAAGAAGGCAGAAACTGTAATTTACATCTTTTCTAGCCAAATTTCAAAATGTGCGTTTTTTGCAGCTGCTGCACATCAAATGTGATTTTTGGTTTTAGGTTTTTGAAAATTAAGGTGCGCATTACATTCAGTGTTGCACTAGATTCGAGTAAATGTGGTATTTTCATTGTGTGGGTTCAATTAACAGCACTAAAAGTGAAATGAGAGCAAAGGGCAAACATGGGAAGAAGATAGAATCTGGGTCGTTTTAAAAGCAACCAAGAAATTGGGATAGCAGAAGATTAACTGGGCTTCTCTATGCCAAAATGGGATAGTTGGAGGATATGGGATTGTGGCTTTATACCACATTATTCATGATACCTTTCAGCAGAAATGGTCTGGGAAACCTGGGATGAAATCTCCTCTCAGCCATGGAAAATACTGGGTTATAATTGGGACATGACAACTTAATGGTACATACAATAGCAAGAAATAATGGATTATTTGTATTGTCATATACATTTGATACAGGAAATGTCCAAAGGGGGGGGGGGGGGGACATGGAATTTTGTTCTAAAGCTGTAGCAGAGTCAGAGAAGAAACACAAGGGGGCACTTTAGACCATTTACTAAATGACTAAATATTTTTGCCTCAACTGTAGCTTTCAAGAAACTGGAGATAAGTACAAACAAGGCCTTTATCATGATCAGTGAAAATGGCTCAGTTAAGATTGTTTAGAGAGAGAAAGTGCAAAATAAAACAGCCATTCCGCTTTTTATTGGACAGGACACTGTATACAAAGATATATCCACAGTCTCATTTCATACCAAAAAACAAGAGTTGTCACTAAATCCAAAAGGAAGCACAGAGGTCTGGATCCACCCTATCGATTGATTCAATCTAATATGCAATATGCAGTCTTAAAGCTACCCCTTAAGTGATATTAAAAATTCAACAAAAAGAAATTATTAACAGTTCAAGAGGGTAAAACATAATCAGAAGAGTTTTAAAATTGCAATATGCCAAACCTACTTTTGTAAAGTACTGACATAAAGTTGTAAATATTGGGCTGGACCCAGACACATACTTGGATTAGAGCCATTTAAATGAATGGGATTTAAGTTCGACATGACTCACAGGTTGCATAGCCTGTGTGTAGTATAGGTAAAGGTAAAGGCTTCCCCTTGACATTAAGTCCAGTCCTGTCTGACTCTAGAGGTTGGTGCTCATCTCCATTTCTAAGCTGAAGAGCCAGTGTTGTCCGTAGGCTCCTCCAAGGTCATGTGGCCAGCATGACTGCATGGAGAGGCGTTACCTTCCTGCCGGAGTGGTACCTATTGATCTACTCACATTTGCATGCTTTCAAACTGCTGGGGCTAACAACGGGAGCTCATGCCGCGCCCCAGATTCAAACCTGCGACCTTTCAGTCAGCAAGTTCAGCAGCTCAGTGGTTTAATCCACTGCGTCACCAGGGGCTCTAGGTGTAGTATAAGGCTTACTAATTCTGGATTAGGCCTAAATATTGTAAAGGGACCAGATCCTGCCTGATCTTGCAAGCTAAGTAGGAGTAGTCTGATTAATACGTGGATATGAGACCATCAAGAAATATACTTTCAGAGGAAGTAACTGGCGAAATCACTTCTAAATATTCCTTATTTTAGAAACACCGTAGGTCCCCTTTGGGGAGATAAAGCAGGATGATGATGATGATGATGATAATAAATAATTTCATGAGGATGTCAGTTTGAAGTCATGCATGCAAGTCTGTATTAGAGTTTAGAAAATCACCTAGCCAGCATGATGGCAGGAGGAATTCTGGGAGATTTCAAGATCTTGCTTGAAAGCAACCTGTTATTTTAAGGATACAGTATTATTTGCATCCAGCAATAGCGACAAGGCTTCTCATTAAGATATTTGTAGTGCCTTCCATGTTAGCGGCATAGTGAGCTTATTATTTATTTTGGCCTGAACCTTGAAGTAGGTATCCAAAGTGTTCAACATTATTTCCAAAATAGATTCAGGACACTGGGAACTTCCTTTAAAATTCAGACTAAAAACAAGTTGCCACTGGATGCTGCCTCTAGCAGTGAGTTCTCTGTGTGTATGGGACAAAAATCCTTAGTTCCAACACTGAAGGTAAATTAAGTACTTGTCCTGACTGAATAGGAGCTATGCAGACACCGCTGAAGGAATGCCAACCACCTCTTTAAGGGGGAGAAAATACAGGTGGAAAATGAATCTAGACACCTTTGCAAACATCCGTGGGTTGACAGCATTTCTGAAACTCATAGTAACTATCTGTTTTTTGGTGAAATTCTTGCATACATCCTAATACTAAACCCAAAGTTCTCAATAATGAGCTCTGTATATTTCATTACTATTTAAAATGTCTGCAAAGCTACTGGAAATTGAACAAGGAAAAATATAAATTCAAAATGGGTGAAAACAATTGTTATTGGTTTGTTACTAGAAAAACTTATCATTAACAGTAGCAGCAACCTTCCTAAATATTCATCATCTATTTAAGTAATGATTTCTTGCAGTTCACATAATGAGTCAAAATGATGATCCTTTACTTTAAACATTCCTGCTCTAAGGGATTTTGCATCTCTCTCGGGTATCTCATTCAATGGAATTTTTTTTTTTTTTGAGCTGAAGACCTCCATACAAAATCTCACTTATTTAAGTCAGAAAGATGGAGGAATGGTCTGTACGATTAAAAAGATCACATGCTACTTTTTTCATATTACCTCTATAAGCATTTTACTGTCAGAAGAAAAAAAATATCAAGAGAACTGGATGCAGATATGTCCATAGATAGGTCTGGATTCAAAGTACAGGCTTTTTCATTCTGCGGTGACAACAGAGATATTTTCTTCTACAATGACCTCCAGATAATTTAAGCTTCATCCTTCACATTTGCCCATACTTGCTGGAGCTAATAGAATGTATAATCTAAAACTGTGTTTCTCAACCTTCCTAATGCCGCGACCCTTAAATAAAGTTCTTCATGTTGTGGTGACCCCCAACCATAACATTATTTTTATTGCTACTTCATAACTGTAATTTTGCTACTGTTATGAATCGTAATGTAAATATCCGATGTGCAGGATGTATTTTCATTCACTGGACCAAATTTGGCACAAATACCCGATATGCCCAAATTTGAATACTGGTGGGGTGGATGGTGGGGAGGATTGATTTTGTCATTTGGGAGTTGTAGTTGCTGGGATTTATAGTTCACCAACAATGGAATTGAACCAAACTTGGCACACAGAACTCCCAAGACCAACAGAAAATACTGGAAGGGTTTGGTGGGAATTGACCTTGAGTTTTGGAGTTGTAGTTCACCTACATTCAGAGAGCACTGTGGACTCAAACAATGATGGATAGGAAACAAACTTGGCACGAATACTCAATATGCCCAAATGTGAACACTGGTGGGGTTTGGGGAAAATAGACTTGACATTTGGGAATTGTAGTTGCTGTAGTTGCATGGTCCTTTGTGACCTCTCTGACACCCCCTTGTGATCCCCCAGGGGTTCCGACCCCCAAGTTGAGAAAAGTTGATCTAAAACATTAGAAGGGTATAAGGTAGGAGAAGACTTTTTTTAAAAAAGCAAAAAGCTACTTCTGCTCAAAAAAAGAGCAAATGTCTAGCAGAGAAGAGCAAATGTCTAGCAGACAGAGCAATGTAATCCAAAACCAGAAAAAAGTATGTGCAGCTCTTTGATGCTTAACCAGAATTTATATGGTGCTATAGCCTACACCTTATTTGGTTACTATATTTTTCACTTTTCAACACAGTCTTCCATGTATAATACTATTATGAGTCTTCCAATACCTTGTGCAAGAGTTCATAGTTCATTCAACAACATGAATATATTTTTCTTTTTCGTCACATGAGACTTTTAAGGAGGCAAAGGAAGGTAGCCCCATGGAGGACTACAGTAAGAGAAACCTGTGTTATAAGGGATGTTTGAGAATGGTGCTCACAACAGCATAAGGTTAATCCAACCAAGGTACCAATTGACAGAGCACTCTTCATGCTGTAATCTTAGTTGGAGAGCTGGTTTTGATACATGTGAGATTTGCATACCAGATGACGGATAAGTTGCCCTTTCCCAGTGTCATTCAGATCATGGAAAGCTTACTGTGAGTGGGAGGGATCATTTCCATACACATCTAAAGGTGTTCCTCAGCAAAGATTGGACTACTTTATGCTGCACACAAAAGAAATCAGCATTGGGATTTGCACCTTCACCCTGTGCCTTATGACTATCTGTTGTCCATCTCAGAACAGGATGAGATTTCAGAGAAGGAAAGGGACTTTGTCAACTCACGATACATTTTCAATCATTCAACATGTCAAACACTTTTCTCGGAAGGATCTCTACATATGTTATAACCTTGGCACAACTGTACAGGCATTTTCTAGAAACTGTTTGGCATATTGCACAATTGTAATGTGTCACAACTTGACACAGTCAATAGAAATGTGACTAAGCCCTCCAAATATTGTCGTGCTGAAGTGGAGTGAAGGCAAAAAAGAAGCTTTACCTTTATTGCATAATGAGCTTACACTGATCTAAGCTGACAAGGTTCCCTTGTAATGGCATTGTTTTTGGTTTGTCCGAAAGGGGAGTTGTTGCTTTTCTCCAATAATGAGACCAACCTAATATACTGAAGTAGCTGTGATACATCAGTTCTCAGCTGTTGCAAGGTTTTGTTTCTGTTAGTACACAATGGTAGCCATGGTTGCCTGTGGAACAGCACTTTTCTAGGCATATATGTAATTCTTTCTGTTGGAGCACTATTGAAAAGGAAAGCCATAATACAAAGCAATCTCTCTGCAGCTCTCTCGAAAGTGGGATGAGACTACTGCTGATCATGATTACCTCCCTTTGTGTGCTGTGTTGAAATCAACACAACCTGGTCTATTAACGCTGTGAGAACTCTGCTTTATTGAATCTCCTTCTTTTCAGCTGCAGGGACAAAGCAAAACAATTGGCATCTAAATTCAAGTTTGATGGAGCTGGACTAAAGCTGAGCAATGGAGCTTGTGGGCAAAGTGCATTTATTCATAATGCATGATCACTTTTTATTAAAACAATTTAAGCAATAGAATGGGTAAAGAAATATATCAAAATTACTTTTGCTATATTTTATTTATTTTTTATTTACTTTATTTGTATATTGCTGTTCTCAGCCCTTAGGAGACATAAGAATGAAGTTCTTTTCCTTTTTGGTAAATTCAGTCCTCTTCCCAGGCTCAGTGTCTTAATTCCTGTATCATTTCTTTGTTGCGTAGCACACACCCTGTTTCTGTATGCAAAACACTCTGAAACATGCTACAATTTAGAGACTCAGATTATGGAGGAATTCAACAAAAATGCAATGTTCTTATTTGAATGATACACCATTTTGGGCTTCCTAATGCAAGAAACACGCAGCAAAGGAGCCTGCTCGCCATGGACTGTCTGATAGATTAAAGGGTAAGGGGGTGGGATGCACTAAAGATGAAAGGCTAGCTACCTAGCTCCCATGAACCAGTTATATACTCCTCAGGTGGATCAGAGTGGAAATCACTATCAGCAATGTGTTCTGGCTGCCTGTCAGGCAGTGAGTCCAATGGTGGCTACAACAATATGATTGCCCCCATAAATAGGGCAGCAACCTTTCCCAAAAGACAAATAGAGGGGGAAAGAGAAAGACAAGTGCACCCATCTGCTTTAGGATTTGTATCATCCTGCGAATACTCACACAAGAGGACTGATTCTAAACCAAACTTTGTGTTCTTGCATAGTAGCTCTGATGACTGATGATCTTGTTTTACAGGTGTATGGATTTAACAATAGTGCTATATTAATGCTATTTAATTTGCATTAAAAGCCAGTTTATTTGCTACCTGGCTGTACAATCAGATCTGTATGCCGATAACCAAATCAATAAATTATGCATCACAGAAGAAGATAATGAAAAATGCGTGCAGACACAACAACACTCTTAGGAAAAGAAATGATGGTGAGGTTCAAAAAATAAAGCATCTTCTTGAATACCGATATTTTGCCCAGCCCACTATCTGTGCATCATTTACACATAACATTTATTGAATATGGGTTGGACTCAATAAAATGTTGAAATATTTTTTTAGAGGCAATAAAGCATCTGGGCACAATCAAAAGCCCCATTGTGATGGTTAACCCTTAAAACAGATGTTATATCTACTGGCATTTATTTAGCTGAATGTTGGCATAATTAATTCCAGGTACAAAATAGCAGAGACAAATTAGAAAAACTAGTCATGCTTAGAAATTCTGCAAAAACAACTTAGCATAGATTAAAAGAAAGCATTTGATAATTAATAGTTTGTGACTCTTTGCAATCCATAATTATTTTAGTGAGATCTTTTCCTTTTTGGCTCAGCAACAATCTGCTCAGTTTATAGTTTTCTCCACACTAACTCTGAAAAAATCTCCACCTGTTTGCATACAGACCAGCTGTATAAATGCACTCTGCACTAAAAGGAGACAGAAAAAAAATCCCAATATACATTGTGTTTTTGCCACTAACTTACACTCTGCATCAGCGATTCTATAGCTGCTTATTGTTTTTACCTACAATTCAATAATTATTCATTCATTGTCACATGTCATTATATTACTTACAACTTGTAGTCACTCTTGTCTAATACAATTGATATCCTGCATCAAGTTCAAAACATCAGGAAAATCAAAGTTGTGGAAATGCTAAGCTAGAGGAAAAAGGATCCTGGTGATCTCTTGTCACTAGCAGAAATGGGGTCTCTGTCACATTTCTCCCTTGTGCCCAATATCATTCATGCAAGTGTTAATTGAAAACCAGAACCCCCAAAAGTAACACCCAAACCCGCCGTTCCATAGGTGCACAGCAATGACACTCCAGTGATCTTTCTCCCAGTTTCAGGCAACTTCCAAATAAACTCTCCCAAGTTGCAGAAGCATCACATGAACACCTCAGGAGATATCTCAACATTTAGAATGAGAAAAAACCCTAATCTTCTCACAATACCCTGGGAAACACATAATAGGCTTAAGAAGAGCTATGGGGTTTTTACTAATTGTATCTAACTTTATACCTGGGAACATTTCCTCATCCCAATCTCCAAAGCAGACCCCCTCCCTGGGGTTGTACCATAACCCTTTTCACCCATTGTGTGGTCAACTCATTGTCCTGTTCAGAACAAGAATAATCAATCCCATGAACTCTGGCCAAACCACAATCCTTCCTCACCCCTTCCCTGTATGGACCAAAAACCAGCCTCTAGTCTTCAAATCAGGCAATGATTAAATTTCCCACCACATCTTTCAACCAATCAACACCTATGGCACCTGGAATTCCAGTATCTATCAGTGAACAGATTCTTGCCCGCACCAACCTGGACCCATCAATGGCTGGCACAGCAAAGTCTCTTTGTTTTCAATAGCTGTCAAAGTACTATTAATAAATCTGTATTTTTGCAATTGTGCTTATGTTAGTTTTCAGAGCACAGACTTTGCTGACATCTGCTTTGTTCAAAGGTGAATAAAAGCCTTTGTTCTTTGCTGTAATCCAATTTGTGTCTTATTTGGTCCTTTGGGAGCTTGACACGCCAGGCCACTGAACCTCCGGTTCTTGTGGTGCTAAAATCACTTAACACAAGGGAGGGTGTGAATGTGAAGGAGCTGCTGCCCAAACAACAGGGGAACCAATTCCCAATGATCAGAGTAGCAGCTTTCTGGTAAGTGGGGATTTGAAGACTTCCATAGTTTCTACATGTTTTTTAAGCAAGAGGCTACATAGGGATTATAAGTAACATGCAGTTATGAACATATAATTCCTGGTTACCCATTTGGAATTTTCCAACTGGATTCTGGTTACCATTTTTTTTTAAAAAAATCCATAAAGGTCAAAATAAAACAATTTAGCAAATTTACACATTATTAAAACCCATTGCAGTCAGTTCCTAAATGAAAAGTGTCAAAGTAAATTATGGGAAATCCAGAACCAACTGGCCCAGGACATTTAAAAAAAATTGAAACAAAAAGGGATCCCAGTCTACTATGAACAGGAGTTAGCCAGATTTGCTGATGAATCTAAGATTGTAGACATATTGCAGAATGAATGCAGTTAGACACTTTTTAACTGCCATGGCCCTGCTATGGAATCACAGGAGTGGTCTTCATCCTCCTCAGCCAAAGAGAACTTGGGCCTAACCAAAGTACAAAACCCAAGATTCCATAGCACTGAGCCATGGCAATTGAAGTGATATCAAACTGCATTCATTCTACAGTGTAGATGTACCCTTTGTTTTAAGATGTGTTTTATTTTTGCAGATAATATTTTAATATTCTATACTGTATTTTGCTTTGTATGGGTTTGATAGGCAGTAGATAAAATGTTTCAACATTCAAATGGCTTAAATGTTATTTCAGTATTAGTGGAATGTCATGTCAACAGGCTAGATTAAAGTATAGCAAGCCAGATGGCAAGGCACATCTGTCCTACATCACTTTGATGTTGTTTTCTATCCCCAGCATCTGCCACCTGGGATGCCTGCTTCATTCTGACTAATGGTAGAGCTGGCACAGGATTGCTGTAAGTTTTCCAGGGTGTTAAAGAAGCATTCGCTCCTGATGTTTCACCCACATCTATAGCAGGCATATTCAGAGGTTGTGAGATCTGTTGGAAACTAGGCAAGTGGGGTTTATATATCTGTGGAATGTCCAGGGTGGGAGAAAGAACACTTGTCTGTATGAGGCAGGTGTGAATGTTGCAATTGGCCACCTTGATTAGCATTTAATGAGCTTGCAACTTCGAAAGTCCAGCTGCTTACTGCCTGGGGGAATCCTTTGTTGGGAGGCAATTAGCTGGCCCTGATTGTAATTTGTCTGGATTTCCTTGTTTTTCAGTGTTGTTCTTTGTTTACTGTTTTCAATCCTTCCTCACCCCTTCCCTGTATGGACCAAAAACCAGCCTCTAGTCTTCAAATCAGGCAATGAGAGTTTATTAAATTTCCCACCACATCTTTCAACCAATCAACGCCTATGGCACATGAAATTCCAGTATCTATCAGTGAACAGATTCTTGCCAGCACCAACCTGGACCCATCAATGGCTGACTGCTCAGGTTGAATTAGTCTGCAGTGCCTTTCTTGTTCCCTGATTCGTGTTTGGTCATCCCTATGTAGACTTGTCCTTAGCTGCATGGTATACAGAAGACTCCTGCAGAGGAGTGTGGATCCCTCTTGTCTTTTGCTGAATGTAGCATTTGTTGGATTTTCTTAGTGGGTCTGTAGATAGTTTGAAGGTTGTGTTTCATCATCACTCTCCCTATGCAGTCAGTGGTCCCCTTGATGTATGGTAAGAACACTTTTCCTCTGGGTGGATCTTTGTCTTTACTCAAGTTTCCAACAGGCCTCACAACCTCTGAAGATGCCTGCCATAGATGCAGGTGAAATGTCAGGAGAGAATACTTCTGGAACATGACCTTACAGCTCAGAAAACTCACAGAAACCCAGTGATTCTGGCCATGAAAGCCTTCAACAATACACAGAGCCGACAGACTTTAAACACTTTGATGGTCGGGAAACCAATTTAATGGAATAGTGACAGTGTAGTGTAGACAGCCACACTGATATATTGGTTTGAATGTTAGACTTTGACTGGGAGACCAAGGTTTGAATGCCCATTCAGTCCTGGAAACCCTCTGGATGACCTCTACCAAGTCTAGGTCATCTCAGTCTAAAAGAAAGACAATGGCAAACATCCTCTGAAAAAAATCTTGTAAACAAAACCCTGTCATGGTGTTACCTAAATTAGAGTCAAATTGAAGGCACAAAACAGTTTAATGGAGCACTGGGACCTGTCAATTTGTTGGAGGTACAGGTGAGGCTTCCCATGGAACTGCAATACCTAGAATTCTTTTGCAATTAAACTGGAATAAAACTATCGTGTTTTGCAGCATAGCTCTAATCACAATTTACCTGAGGCTGTAATCCTAGGCTTATTTACTGGGAAGCAGGTCCAATGGAAATCAATGAACCTTTTCTTTCACAGAACTAAGTTTAGGACTCCATGGACATTTATTTTCATTTTGTTTAAAGTAAAAAAGGAGCATGCCCTGAATTCCAGCTGCATAGTAATTTGTTCGATAGAGATTAATTGATCTGGAACTCCAGGCCGTGAAACAGTACTTCTGAGGATAAGAGATAATATTTGACAAAATCCAAATTCTGGCCATTAGCCAGGATTCATTTTGCTTGATCAAAGTGCCCTGCTCCCATGTGGTATAGTATTAACGTGGAATGCAATTAAAAAGGATGCTGAATGTGTTCAGAGGCCTTTCATATCCAAAAATATTTTGACGCATGCCCCTCACAAAAGGGACATAGTGCAGGCAACAGAAAATGTGTGTCTACACAACACATTTGCTTGTTAAACATATTTAGATGTAATATATAGTTTGAGAGTTAAAGTGTAGAAAAACCAATTGCCCATTCCTCATTGAGGCCAGAATGTGGAAGACGTGGCCCAGGGTGGATTTATGCTGTAGTATTAATGCAGTTTAACACCACTAACTGCAATGGTTCATTGCTACGGGATCATGGGATTTGCAGTTTGGTAAGCCACCAACACTCATTGGCAGAGAAGGCTTTGTGAAACTACAAGTCCCATGATTCCCATGATTCCCATAGTATTAACCCATGGCAGTTAAAGTGGTGTCAAACTGCACTAATTCAGAAGTGTAAATGCACCATTGAATGCACAATTTTTGTGCTGCTAAACATGATAGCTAACTAGAACTGGGACTTAACACCGAAAAAGGAACGTCATTAACATTCACTAGTTGTGTTTGGGGGTAATGAGCGTTCAATGAAATTTTACATAGAAATGAAATTGTGGAAGGCTTTCATGGCCAGAATCACTGGGTTGTTGTGAGTTTTCCTGGCTGTATGGCCATGTTCCAGAAGCATTCTCTCCTGACATTTCACCTGCATCTATAGCAGGCATCCTCATAGGTTGTGAGGTCTCACAACCTCACAACCTCTGAGGATGCCAGCCATGGATACAGGCAAAACTTCAGGAGAGAATGCTTCTGGACCATGGCCATACAGCCCTGAAAACTCACAATGACCCATAAATGAAATCACTGAGGATTATTTTCAAGTTACTTTCATGATAATAGCATAGTATAGTGGTTTTAGCATTAAAGGATATTTAGTACCATGCCAAGCTTTTAACTTTGTGATTTTTGTATGTATTATAACTGTATTCTCAATTCACTTCTGACACGATAAAATGTTGAACAACCGCTCGCACATTAGGGTTTGAATGAAAATCCACAGCCATGAAAACGCACTGGGGTGGCCTTGAACACATTCTTTAAGCCCCAGTGGAAAGACAAGCTAAACAATTTGAACAATTTCAGATTTCAAGTTGTTTTGGAATGACATTTTCTGGGTTTTTTTTTTTTTGTTATCAGTCTTTTAAAGTGACACAAAGGTAAAGAGCAGAACAAGAAGTAATGTTAACTTTCAGCATCATATCAGAACAGGGGTTCTCAAACATTTTTTCAGCTGTGGAACCCTTTTTGAAGCGAGCTTTTCTCGTGGAGCTCCAAGAAATGTTTATGCACTATATTATACATTATATTAGTGTACAATAGGGTCTCACTTATCCAATCTTCACTTATCCAACGTTCTGTATTATTATCCTCGGACTTCGAGGGATCGCCTAAGTAAAGTAAATAAGTAAGTGGTATGGTCCTTATTTGACTTGTTTGCAAACCTTTTACTTCTTGGTCAAAACTGGCATGAAGCAAAAGTAAGACTGAAGGTCAGATAATTGACACATATTGAATACATATTGAGGAATGATGAAGATGTCAGAATGATTTCCCACCTTCCTTACTGACAGCCAGCTTGAGTAGTTGGAAACAGAAAACTTTGAGTTTAACAGTTTTGGTGGCTGTGGAATAGAGGAACCAGGGGTCTCCTGAGCTAGAATCTAATCTGAGCAGTGAACCGCATTGATCAATGAACCATACGGGAAGCCACCCATTAGGAGGCAGAGGAAGCCCCTTAGATGCCCCATAGCTCTGAAGTAGAATTGGCTTGACACTTGTTGATTGAGTTTGTTAGTCATTTGACTTGTTGCAGATGTTTAAGGTAAAAAGTAAAGGTTTCCCCTGACATTAAGTCTAGTCATGTCAGACTCTGGGGTGGTACTCATCTGCATTTCTAAGCCAAAGAGCTGGCATTGTCCATAAACACCTCCTAGGTAATGTGGATGGCGTGACTGCATGGAGTTCCATTATCTTCCCGCTGAAGCAGTATCTATTGATCTACTCACATTTCATGGAAAGGAACTAATAAAATCATCTCTGAATATTAATTGCCTACAAAAACAATATGAAATTCATGCAAGTGTGATCTACTCACACTTGCATGTTTTTGAACTGCTAGGTTGACAGAAGCTAGGCCTAACAACAAGAGCTCAACCCGTTCCCCGGATTTGAACTGCCAACCTTTTGGTCAGCAAGTTCAGCAGCTCAGCAGTTCAACCTGCTGTGGCACAAAGGGGCAGATGTTTAGGTCTGAAAAAATTCAAGAGTATTTTGTTCTGTCTTCATTTCACTGGAGGCAAGCGAGTAAGATTATAGGAGTTTAAGGGTTTTATGATGGTTGCAAGTCTGATCAGGTGGACTACTTAAATTTCATTCCCTTTAGGGGGATATACAGGAGATAAGTTCACGGCTCTCATTCAACAACTCATTTCATCCATAACAAGATGCTAAAATATGAAAGAAAATCAGAATTAGCATCCCATCCAAATGTTTCAATTCATTCATTCATTCATTCATTCATTCATTCATTCATTCATTCATTCTATTCCACCTGTCTCCCAAAGAGGGACCCAAAGATATGGTTTCAGAGAGCCAGTGTAGTATACACCAAGTACTGGTATACATCACAAACCATGGGTGCATTATACTAGTTGTAGTTTGGTGAGACACCAGCAATATTTAGCAGAGCAGGCTATAGACCTTGTAAAATTACAACTCCCATAGCATTGAGCCATAGGAATTAAAGTGATGTCAAACTGCATTTATTTCACAGTGTAGATGAGCCTCACATTTAGACTTGTCATTTACAATTGAAGGAATGATTAGTACATGGCAGTTGCTCGCACATGTATAAATCTAGATTGGGGTGTGTATTTCTGAATAGCTTATACTGTTGACAAATCCATTAGCATCTGTTGTTTAACTTTAAACTAAATGTTGATGGAGTGGGAGGAAGGCACCCATTACTCTGAAATACAATTGACTTGGAAAATTAAATATAAACTATGCTAGCAGCATCCTTTGTAGTGACTAATATGTTTTATTTAATTGAATTATCACCAACAAGGAAGTAATCATTCTTACTTGTGTATGTCACTTTGCTGTTTTAACAGCATAGGTGACTCATTCCAAAGAAATAGAGCAAGAGATGATCCATTTAATTTTGTCTCGTTCAGTTGTAGCTGGAAGCCATTTGAATTTCCTAATTTGGAAAACAGCTAAAGAAAGAGTCTCTTCTGTTTTACTCCTGTCCTTGAAGGGGTTGCAGTGAAATTTAATTACAAAGTCAAAAATCACCCCAAACCATATCATCCCAGCAAAAAAACTTAGCTTTGAAAATAATAAAACTTCTATACGGTGATAATGATCACATTTAAAAGATTTACTGGAACTTGCTCTGTATCTCCCTAACTTTTCAAATGTACAAGGTAACCCTTAAAAAGCAATTAACTTCTGCAATTAACTCATTTCAGAAGAAAGTGGGTATCGTTATAATTCAGAAATAGAGAACTGCTTTTATTCAAAACCATTGAAGACCTTATCACATACACCTCAGAAAATGTATTTTTAAGTATTTATTTATCATGTCAGAAGCAAGTTGAGAGTACAGTTAACATGTATTTAAAAACACAAAGTTTAAAAACTTGATATTATGCTAAATGTCCTTTGACCAGAAGCTGGCCACTTGGAATGCCTCTGGTGTCGCTGTGAGAAGGTCCTCCATTGTGCATGTGGCAGGGCTCAGGTTGCATTGCAGTAGATGGTCTATGGTTTGCTCTTCTCCACACTCGCATGTCGTGGATTCCACTTTGTAGCCCCATTTCTTAAGGTTGGCTTTGCATCTCATGGTGCCAGAGCGCAGTCTGTTCAGCTCCTTCCAAGTCGCCCAATCTTCTGTGTGCCCAGGAGGGAGTTTCTCATCCGGTCTCAGCCACTGAGTAAGGTACTGCCACTTTTGTATTCTCATTTGCGGAGGTGTTCCTGTGAGTATTTCTCTCAATCTTAGGAAGCTGTTTCTTGATTTAAGACATTGGCATGCTGGCTGATATCCGAACAGAGGGTGGACCAGAGATGTCCTTTCATTATTGGCTGCTACTTCCCAACAGATGTCAGGTGGTGCAATACCAGCTAAGCAGTATAATTTCTCCAGTGGTGTGGTGCATAGACATTCTGCGATAATGTATCATGTCTCATTAAGAGCCACATTCACTGTTTTAATGGGGTGCGATGTATTTCACACTGGGCACTCAGCCGGCCTGAGTCCCTCTGTGGAGGTCAAGAAGACCGAGATATAAAAGTTCTGAATGAATGAATGAATGAATGAATAAATAAATAAATAAATAAATGTGTATTCAGCAGCAGAGGGGCAAAGCGTAAGGGCAGATGTCTTCACTGTGTCTGGTTGTAATCCCCAGGTTATGCCAGTCAGCTTCCCTACAATATTATTTCTAGCACCCACTTTTTGCTTGATATTCAAGCAGTGCTTCTTATATGTCAGAGCATAGTTCAGAGTGACTCCCAGTATTTTGGTGTGCTGCGATGCTCCAGTGGGATTCCTTCCCAGGTAGGTAGACAATCCATCATTTGAGAATACTAGATGAAGACTGGATACTTACTTGCCCCATCTCACATGCTTCTCTCCTTTCTGTATCTAATAATAAAATGATCTGCATTTAACTTATCACACAGCAAAGGGACCACTTCTCCCAATCGGTCCAATGTTCCCCTACATCACTGTTTTGCCTTTTGAATTTTTTTAATGGACCTTGTGCAACTCCATTTGTTTATCCCAATAGGAAAATGTTAAAACATTTTTGTTCCTACAGAGCTGTGCAGTTTTAAATTTGATATAATTTTAAAAAGGAAACCAGGGAAAGCAGAAAACATTTATGACTTTACTCGTGGTCTTTCACTGACTGCCACCAGAAGAGTATTGCTGGCCATGTCGGCAAAGGAGAATGTAACAGGATGGAAAGACCATTCCCCAAAACACGACCTGAAAGGTCACTGGCACAGAGGATGAACTGCAGACACAAAAACATACTTCTGATGCAGGCGGAGAAATCAGGGAGGAGTGAAATCAAAAAGTACTCATGGATTTGTTCCTATGAGTGTCTGCCATGACAGACCTTGTGTCATTTAATAGGGCTCGCAGGCACCAATCGACAAAGAGCCTCTGAGACACCATATAAGTGCATGTAACGGTGGCGCAGTGGGTTAAAGCACTGAGCTGCTGAGCTTGTTGACTGAAAGGCTGCAGGCTCACTTCTGGGGAGCGGCGTGAGCTTCCGCTGTCAGCCCCAGCTTCTGCCAACCTAGCAGTTCGAAAACATGCAAATGTGAGTAGATCAATAGGTACCACTCCGGTGGGAAGGTAACAGCACTCCATGCAGTCACATGACCTTGGAGGTCTCTACGGACAGCGCTGGCTCTTTGACTTAGAAATGGAGATGAGCACCAACCTCCAGAGTCGGACACGACTGGACGTAATGTCAGGGGAAAATCTTTACCTTTACCTAACAATTCAGTTGTTCGTTTCAGTATTTTAGCTTACCTTTTCACTGCATTTCTCTTCTTTCTGAAAGAAGACTTATATAATTATATGATAGTACTTTAATATGTTTATATTAGTGTATTATTGATGTGATGTTTTTAAACTATTGTGTATGAACCCCCTTGTTGTAAACCGGCCTGAGTCCCTCGTTGGAGGTGAGAAGACCAGTATATAAAAGTTCTAAATAAATAAATAATAAATAAGACTTTGTAATATCATGTTGACACTAAAGTAACAAGTATTTAAGTACAGTTGCACAGTTGAGAGAATGGGACAAAAAGTCACAGAATACAGAAAAATAATCCTAGCCACGAATCTTCAAGCAATTGTGTAAGATGACACAGGCCTTTCAAGTAGTTGGTCTGTTAATATTGAAATGTGAATGCTGAAAGTTATCATATTTCATTGCGTAATAGTCACCATCGCATAATAGTCACACCCTTAGTTCTTCTACTGGGTTGGAATGTGCAAGTATAGCCCAGTTTAACTGATTCATTATCCATTTTCTTTGATTTTTCTTGTTTTTTTATTTGAGAATTGTGATTTGTAAACTAGAGATTACCAGTTTTTGAATGCTGTCACTTTAATGCCATTTGTGTGTGTTTGTGTGTGTGTGTAGAGGGTGCTCTGTTGCCTTAATGTACAATGTTGTCCAAAACATTTGGGCCCCTTCTACACTGCCATATAAAATCCAGATTATCTGCTTTGAACTGGATTATATGGCAGTGTAGACTTATATGATCCACTTCAAATCAGAGAATGTGGATTATCTGCTCTGATAATCTGAATAATATGGCAGTGAAGAAGGGCCCTTGGAGGGCTAAGCTATGGAGTATTGCCCTAAAGCAGTGTTTCGCAACCTGGGGGTTGGGACCCCTAGGGAGTTGCAGAGGGGTTGCCAAAGACTATCAGAAAACATATATTTCTCATGGTCTTAGGAACCCCTTTGGCAGAGAAGGCTGAAGATCTCTCCGCCTGTCCTTCTCTTCATTTTTGGAATCAGAGCCCTCCTTCGCTGTGATGGCCAGCCTCTTGGCCAAGGGAAGGGCTGTTTCTGAGACTCAAAGTGGGGAGAGGAGAGCAGACGTGTTTGGCGCATGGCAGCATGATGCACATGTACGGGCGAGGGAGAGCGTGTGGGAGGGAGGCCTGTGCCAGCAAGTCCCTTCAATTCATGGGGGTTCTGTGTGGGAAGTTTGGCCCAATTCTATCATTGGTGAGGTTCAGAATGCTCTTTGATTGTAGGTGAACTATAAATCCCAGCAACTTTAACTCCCAAATGGCAAGGTTATTTCCCACAAACTCCAACAGTGTTCACATTTGGGCATATTGAGTATCTGTGCCAAATTTTGTACAGATCCATCATTGTTTGAGTTCACAGTGCTCTCTGAATGTAGGTGAACTACAACTCCAAAATACAAAAACCAATCCCCCCCCCCCCCAACCACATAATTGTACAAATTTGGACGTATCGGGTATTTGTGCCAAATTTTGGTCCAGTGAATGAAAATACATCTGGCATTAACAAGGTCGAGAAGCACTGCCCTAAAGCATAACGTATGGCAGATGCATGTGTATTTTTTACAATGTGCCTAGCCAGAATGTTCTATTCTTTTTACGTTTTCTTTCCAAATAATTTACTTCCTTCTTTTTGTTTTAGTTTTAGAAGATTTCTCAGTGTTGTGTTTTCCCTGTGACTTGCTATGATACAATGCCTTTGCAGTATAGATTTTAGCTTCGGCTTTTTTTTCCTCAGTGAAGCAGACAATAACTCTTCCCTTCTGTTCTTGCTAGCAGTTTATGTTGCACGGGAGCCAGGAGAGAATGTAATAGCTGTTGCTTTACCATGTGGCTGAGTTTTTGTACAACTTCCCTCTAGCTCTTTCTCATAATTTCTTGATTGCTCATAGGTAGGTGGTATAAGTCTTGGAGCAAGTTTAAATGAAGAGTACCGAGGATTGTTCATGATGGTTATTATGTGCGGCAAGGCTGGCAAAAATAACAATAAAATATGTATTATGTTTCGACCATTTCATCATAAATACGCTGCCCAGCTGAGTTATTCTGAGTGGTTAGGAACCTCTTGAAGATTAGACTCAAGAGAGGCCAGTAGTTCAACCCTTGGTTGCCTGCTGAGATCAATTTGTTAAACATTTTAAGAAGAAAATCACTTTTATTTGCTCAGTACTTAATGGTGCTTATCACAGACACTGGAGAAATATCCCATGCTCCATCACCTCACCAGTAAAGGTAAAGGTTTTCCCCTGACATTAAGTTGTCATGTCTGACTCTGGGGGTTGGTGCCCATCTCCATTTCTAAGCCGAAGAGCCGGCATTGTCCATAAACACCTCCAAGGTCATGTGGCCAGCATGACTGTATGGAGCACCGTTACCTTCCTACCTATTGATCTATTGACATTTGCATGTTTTCGAACTGCTAGGTTGGCAGAATCTAGGGTTGACAACGGGACCTCACGCTGCTCCCCAGATTCGAACTTGGAACCTTTTGATCATCTCATTACCCTATTGCTAATATCTCTTTTCTGGGGCAAAATGTGAGAGTGGGTAGTCGCAGGGGATTTCAAGCCTCCTCCTCCTCTTTCTTAATATCCTGTCTTTCTGTCAAAATTGGGATTGAAGATGGCAAATTCTTAGAGGTAAGAGAGTATCTTGGGCCCATTCTAGTCTAGTTTCAAGGCAGGATATAGCACCAAAATCACCTTGGCTGCTCTGGGAGACCAACTATTCTGGAACTTTCAGTGCAGGGTTGCCATATTCCTAAGTTTGCCAGATTTAATCTGGATTCAATGAAAGGACGTCTTTAGCTCTTTGCCAACCAGAAATAGAATGCAAAACAAAACAAAAGAAAAAAAGAAGAAAAAAAGAACTGTGAGAGTAGTGTTTTAAGTGTTTTGATATCACTTTGGAGATTAGGCTTCAAATCCATGGAAAGCTTTGAACAAATCTTAATAACAAAACTCTGTAACTGTTTCACCTTCATGTCACCATAAATTGGACACCAATTGAAAGAAAATAACAATAACATAAACAAAGTTGTCACCATCAAAAACAAAAAACGGGGCAATGAACTAGGAAGTTTTTGTTTTTGTACTACGATTTGTTTATTTGTGTTGCTTTGGTTGCTGATTATTACTATGTATATTGTATTTTTGTTGTCAGCTGCCCCAAGTCCCATTGGGAGATGGGATGGGATGCAAATAAAGCTTTATTATTATTATTACTAACTTGGAGATCCAGCAATGCCTGGGTTATTTGAAAAAGACATTGTTTGTTTTTGGGAGCTAGGTATTCTCAGTTTGGTGTGAGTGAACAACGATTCCCAGAATCATGGGTAAATCCTCCCCAAACCCTGCCAGTATTCAAAGTCGACCATTTTGGGTCTGTATGCCAAGTTTCGTCCAGATCCATTGTCAGTTGGGTTTCATACTCTCTGGATGAGGGTGAACTACAACTCTCAGGTTCCTGGGGCAATATTCCCAAAATAGTTGTCAGTATTCACAGTTGACTGTGTTGAGTCTGTGTGCCAAGTTTGGTCCAGATCTGTCATTGGCTGGGTTCATTGCTCTCTGGATAAGGGTGAACTATAACTCCCAGATTCCCAGGGCAATCACCACGAAACCCTGCCAGTATCCACAGTTGGCCGTGTTGAGTCTGTTTGCCAAGTTTGGTTCAGATCCATTGTTGGCTGGGTTCAGAGCTCTGGATGCAGGTGAACAACTCCCAAAATCAAGGCCAATTCCCACAAACCCCAGCAGTATGTTCTGTTTGTCACGAGGCTTTTCTGTGCCAAGTTTGGTCCAGGTCCATTGTTTCTCTGGATGCATGTGAATTATAACTTCCCTTTCCCCAAACTTGTCCAGTATGTTATGTTGGTCATGGCCTTCTCTATGCCAAATTTGGTCCTGGTTCATTGTCGGTGGGGGTCACTGTTCATCTGGATGCAGATGAACTACAACTTCCCAAATCAAGGTAAGCCCCCCCCCCCAAAAAAAACCCTGCAGTATGTTCAGTTGGTCACAGGGATTCTCTGTGCCAAGTTTGGTCCTGATCCATCATCGGTAGGGTTCAGAGTGGTCTTTTATTGCAGGTGAACTATAAATCCCACCCCAAATCCACAAGTATTAAAATTTAGGCATGTTGGGTGTGCATGCCAAATTTGGCCCAGATCCATGGTTTGCATTTACAGTGCTCTCTGGGTGTAGGTGAACTATAATTCCTATAAATCAAGGTGAATTTCCTCCAAAGTCCTCCTGCATTTTTTGCTGATCATGGGGTTTCTGTGTGCTAAGTGAGGTCCAGAGCCATCATTGGTGGGGTCCAGACTGCTCATTGATTGCAGGTGTTCAGTTGCTGATCAATTCCTCTGCTTGCAGTGTGCCATAGGAAAGAGTTAATTAGGGGAGAGGCAGTGGGCAGGGTCTGGCTCTTGAGCACTCCAGCTGGAGGTCAGCTGTGACCAGCAGTGCTGTAGAATTTGAAGAGGCACAAATGGAGGGCAAAAGAGAGAAATGTGCCAAGAGGAAGGCACGTCAAGCCAATCCCGACTGGGACCGCCTTCCACCTGGAAACTGATGCCCTCATTGCAGGAGAACATGCAGGTCAAAAATAGACTCCACAGTACCCTACGTACCCACCACCAGGACACTGAGCTTGGGGGGCAATCTTACTCGGACAACGAGGGATCGCCTAAGTAAATAAGTAAGCAAGTAAGGGCGGGGTCATGCAAAGGGTTATGGGAGAGGCAGTAGGCAGGGTCATGCAAATGAGAAAGGAACCCTGGGAAGTGTCTTTGGTGGAGGAAAAACAGGAAATCTAGGCTGAAATGGTCCCCGCCTGAAAGCCTTCACTTGGGTGGTGGGCAGGATGCATTTGTGGATGACATTGGCAGGGCTCTTGAACATGTTCATGATAACCTCCAATGTCAGTTTTGGGAGGGCCATGGGTGTCTCGTACTCAGTGGGAACTGTAGCCTGTTTGTGGACTCTGTCTGTGTAAGCAGACACCCCTGCCACAAGATAGAAAATAGAAGATATAGATATAGAGCAGTGGTTCTCAATCTGTGGGTCCCCAGATGTTTTGGTCTTCAACTCACAGAAATCTTAAGAGCTGGTAAACTGGATGGGATTTCTGGGAGTTGTAGGCCAAAACACCTGAGGACCCACAGATTGAGAACCATTGAATCCTCAAATATTTCAGTGCCAGCACCTCTGTTCCCTTTAAGAAGCAGGAGAAGAGCTCTGGCCAACGGCAGCTGAGCGTTTTCCTATTAACATCATACATTCTGAAAAGCAAATGCATGCAAATATATCAATCTCTTGCATATATACACCCAGATCCATTTAACTTCAAAGTAATGAACAAAATACAACGCAGCCCTGCATTGGTGGATGAACAAGACAGCTGAAGGATCTGAAAGAATACAGGAGCAAGTCGTGATCGGAGAAGCCATTTCATTTAGTACATGAAATCATGCCTCAGTTCACTATTAAACAAATGTTTGAGTAAGAGATTTTAATCTGAGAGGAAATTAATATTCATAAAGTATGAATACTGGTCATTACCTGACTTTAGTAATTAAGAGCCAGTAATACAAACATCCTAACATGGGTATGCTTACTAATAAAATGAATGGGAAGAAAAATAAACCAGGACAAAGACAATTGAAGCTAAAATATTTTCTATTTAACTATTTCCTTTTGATTTCTGAAGGAAATGAGAGAGAGAAAAAGATGATTTCGTATGAGTAGAAGTTGGTGGCTATTATTCATGTCATCTGTAGGATTCTTGGACTTATGATTCAGAAAGAATGTTACCATGCTGTGTCCTGATCTGTCATTACACAGAATGCTAGTTAATTACATTTTTTCTAATTAAAAAAAAAACATGGAAAGGATAATGGGCCACGGTTAGCACAGTGGGTAAACCACCAGCTGCAGAAAATCTTGCTGACTGAAAGGTTGGCAGTTCAAGCCATGGGTTGGGGTGAGCTCTCACCATCAGCCCTAGCTTCTGCTTACCTAGCAGTTTGAAAACAGTAATGTGGGTAGATCAATAGGTACCACTTTGGTTGGGAGGTAAAAAGCTGCCCATGAAGACATGCTGGCAATTCAATCAAAAAGGCATCCATGGACAACAAGCTCTTCAGCATGGAAAATGGAACAACAGCACCTTCCCATGGCCAGAGTCGAGCATAGCCTCCAGATGCCAGAGATGGAAAAAGATGGAAAGCCTTTACTTCTTTTATGTACTGTCTGTCTTTGTTAATTGTATTGAGGGGAATGCAACTTTAGGTACCCCTCCCTGATAAACAAAAAGGAGGTGAAAAGTTGCATAAGTGCTATGTGGCAATGTTTGACTGATGTATAACCTGCTTGATTGATGCATGACTGATTGCTCAAGACTGCTTAAGTGCTAGAAGATAGCATCATTTTACTAGAATATTCTAGTGCATACCAGTATGATAGTTTCTGCAAGCAGGTAACTGGCATGGAGGAAGGTGGTGCGCGATTACTGAAGTGTTGTAACTTTCCTCTGCTGAACTCTTGAACATTTAATGACGTATACCTTGTTGGTGCATGTGTATAAAGAGATGGTCAGACAAAGGGTGAGGTGTGGCAGTATGTTGCACTCCAGAACAGGAAAAGCCCTCTGACTTTAAACACCATTCTGCTGGATAAGAAAAGAATCCCTTTATTGAAGATAATTTAAAAGCGGTAAAGTAAAAAAGCACTGTAAAGAAATGGGTAAATCCAATTAGGTAAGAAGATAAGCAGAAACAAAGTAGCCCAGGGAAAATAGTCCAGCAAAGTCATGAAAACAAAGTCAAAACTTCTCTAATAAAATCCCAGAAACCAGGAAACATGAATCCAAGGCATGAATATAAAATCATAGAACCCAAGAATCAAAACCATGAAACAAAAGGCACTTAAACACGAATCTTCCAAGCAAGGCTTCTATGAAACAAGGACAAGAACTTGACTTGATTCCAAACGATGCTTTATCTGACTACATATCCTGTACTTGGGACTTTTATCTCTTCGTTAACTATGTCCCAAGCACGCAGAAATTGGTTTGCTTTACTTTAGAATCTCTTATCTTTCTCTCTCGCAGCCTGGCAGAACATCGAAGCCACTCTTCGACTTTTCTGTTTTGACTAACCTCCTCCGTTTATCTATTTGCTCATTAATTTTTGCACCTGTTGCTGAGCTGTTTTCAAGCTCCAAATCATGGGAACTCTCTGGTAGCAATTCAGGGGGCACACCATCATCCCCACAGCCTTCAGGGACATTCTCATTGGAAACTACACTTTGAACAAGGATCTCCTGGTCATTGTCTGCATCAATATCATTGACCAAACCATTGCCATCTTGAAACTCATTGACATCGCTCCCCACATCCAAAGCACCCTGATCCTGAAACACAATCACAGGCTGAGCTCCAACAAAATCTTCCTATCTGCACTTTGTTGCAGAAGCTGCCGCCATTTGCTTGGCCAGGCAAATAAAGCTTGTTTTTCAACTCCTGAAGTCTCTCTCTTCACTCGCCGAAGCGCCAATGGACTCTGGAAAGGTGTGGGGCCGTCTTCAGGTCCCTTACAGTATAACGGCATTGAATGTTTACCATATAAGTTCTGTAATTCGCTCTCTGAGTCCCCTTGGGGAGATAAGGCGGAATATATGTTGTTGTTGTTGTTGTTGTTGTTGTTGTTGTTATTGTGTCAAGTACAATTACATGTAATGGACACAATGCATTAAAACCCTATTGCTAGTACTTACTAGTACAGACCCATTGAAATGATTAGATTAATATATTTGATGGCACATCATTTATTTATTTATTTATTTCAAAGTTTTCTATACTGATCTTCTCAACCTCTTTGAGGGACTCAGCCCGGTTTCCAACCATAAAAACACATACAATCAATTAAAATATCATAGTTCACAGTTACAGTAACACATTTAAAATAACAATATATATAAAACTCTGGTGGTCAGTCGTTCTATTAAAATCAAATATACATCATTTTCCATCCAGAATCCTAGGGTGCTGTCTCATTCATCGAAAGCCTGTCTCCACAACCACGTCTTCACCCGTTTCCTAAATGTCAGGATAGACAGGGCGGTTCTGACCTCCGGTGGGAGAGAGAGTTCCAGAGTCGTGGGGCCACCACCGAGAAGGCCCTGTCCCTCGTCCCCACCAGATGCACTTGCGAGGCTGATGGGACTGAGAGCAGGGCCTCTCCAGACGATCTTAATAATCTTGATGGTTTGTAGGGGAGAATACGTTCGGAGAGGTAAACAGGGCCGGAGTCGTTTAGGGCATCATCCAGCAACTGATTTGATGGCTCCACTCTATTAGGGACTAACAACAGGATACTAGTCAATGCATAAGAACTCTAGGGTCAACGTTAATTTAATTTAAGAAATTCATGCTCCATCTTAAGCTTAACGCATCAAAGCAGCTAATAAGTAATGGTAGTACAATGCTGTAACAATGCAAAACCATATCACCAATAACCTCAGAACATCTACAAATGATTGAAATTTTCCAGCTGCTTTATCAGATAGGAAAGATTTCCAGCTTTGGTAATCCACTTCACACTTTGCTAAAAGAAAAAAGAAAAAGAAAAAAAGAGGACACAGAGTTGCATGAAATAATGGCATTTTCCAACCCATTGTGGATGTACTGAGATGATTGATTATATGGTTCTACATCGTACTGTCATTTTTTATTAGCTGCCTGAATGCTTAATGCAAATCTCTGCCTTCTTTTGTCTTCTTTTGTTAGTGTTGGTGTTTCCTTTCCTGTCTCCTATCCCATTTTTTTTCTTTTTCGGTGATGTGCAAATGGACATCCCATTTCCATTCCTTTTTACATGACCTCGCTGAAAGGGAGGCGTTTTTCATGGTTTGTGGTTTAACCTTCCCACTTTAGCTCAGTGCTAACAAAAACCTTTTCCTAGAAAATTGCTGTTCACCATCCCCATCATGAAAAAGGAATCATTTGGAGATAATTATAGGAGCGAAACACTCCAGTGGTATGCCTCTGTGGGTGCAAACTAGCCTTCTCCCATTGAGAGTAAGTACATGGAAAACGCCCCATGTATTTAAAGGGCTCCACCCACTCTCCTGATCACCCACCATGCACTGTATTACAGCTAATCACTTTAGGTAATTAACACTAAGAACTGGGGCAAAGCATGGACTTCCCATACAGCTAACTGCGTGTTTCTATCTGATTTGTATTCAACATAAAAGAACTCAGAGGGGACAGAACATTTATAATGAAAACTCCAGTACCGAGCACTATTTTCTATAATTTGACTATATTCCATGTGATGAAGAACTCAAAGTTTAGATCCTGCTCTTATAATTTATAGGACTATCTGTAGGTGGCACAGTCTTCCCACACACTGTTTAAGACATAAAATTACTGAAGTTTTAGCTTGCATACATTTTGATGGATTGCCAATTCTCCTACAAAATAATCTGGCTTTACATTCCCATAAGAGGGTACACTTCCTTTCTTGAGCAGCGGGTAATATTTAAAGACAGAGTGAAACAGAATACTTTTATGCCCACCCTTTTCTATGTGGGGCTTAAATACTTTAAAGCAGAGTTTTTCAAGCTGTGCTACTCCAGATGTTTGGACTTTAGCTCCCACAATTCCTAACAGCTAGTAAACTGGCTGAGATTTTTGGGAGCAGAAGTCCAAAACACCTGCAGGAGCAGAGTTTGAGAAGTGCTGTTCTAAAGGTACCAGATCCCTTCTGATTGTGGAAACTAAGCTGGGTCAGCCCTGGTTAGTATCTGAATGGGAGACTAACAATGAATTACAGGTGCTGCAGGCTATATTTCAAAGAAATGAACTAACATCACCTCTGAATATTATCTGCAAAAATGATATGAAATTCAAGAGATTGCCATTTTTGTGTGTGTGTGTGTCAGGAGCGATTCGAGAAACTGCAGTTCTCTTCTGGTGCAAGAGAATTGGCCGTCTGCAAGGATGTTGCCCAGGGGATGCCTGGATGTTTTACCATCCTGTGGGAGGTTTCTCTTATGTTCCTGCATGAGAAGCTGGAGCTGACAGATGGGAGCTCACCCCACTCCCCATATTCAAACTGCTGACCTATTGGCCAGCAGTTCAGCTGGCACAAGAGTTTCAGCCCATTGCGCCATTGGGGGCTCCTAAGAGATTGCCATAAATTGACAGGTTACACACAAAGACATGAACATAATGCTATTCAGTCTTGTGAATAATTTGTTTGAGATATGTTTACACTCTACCATGTGCTTTCTTATTATATTGAAAGCATTATTGGTACAGGAATCACTCTTGCATAATGCCGAAGGGAGATGTCAAATCTAGCAGTTCTGCTTCCCACCAGATTCAATTTTTGTCATTTTGGGTAAATTCTGATAAAAAAGGAACTAAAAAGTATGCTCAAGCATTTAAATTTGTCAGATTTTAATTTGAAGAGTTTATGCACATTTTGATAACTAATTGAAATGAATTTTTCTCCCACTGTTTTTCCTTGTAGTCTCTGGGCAGAAAATGATCACTTGGTCCTGGCTATTTGAAGCATCTCTTTTGCTGATATTAACAGGTTTGTTCATGTAATTTTAATAAGACATATGCCAAAATAATCTTGCTGTGTGTTCAAAAATGTTTGACTTGATTTTTAAAAGTGGTCAATAAACTATATGAACTAACAACTGCTTAAAAGTTAATGTTCCCTTGCAACACTGGTTACAAGTATTTTAGGGTTCCATCTATATTGTGGTTGGCATTGTGTTGGTTGGTCCCAGGTAAAGTAATTACCTTGAATAACTTTTTGAATTGTGAGCCAGCATGTCAGTAAATCCAATTGATTTAATTGATTTACCCTGGTTAAAACATAGTACTTATATACTATATAAGTACATTATTTTTAAGGTTTTCCCTGCTGTGGCAAAATCTTCAAACCTAGGAAACATATTTGGGGTAGTTGTTTAGGTCATGGAGCAAAACACAACAAAATCCAAAATTCACAAAAGAGTAATATCTTTATTGAACAAAATTCACAAAATGCACAATTCAAGCTTCTGAAGTTTCACTGGCTTCTTCATCAGGCAAAGGTGTTAAAAATCCCCACAAGCGAAGAATGTTAGAGCAATAAGCCTACATTTTGACCCAGGTATTCTTCTGTTACTAGTTGAAATGATTCTGAACAGTGGTTCACAAACTTTGGTCCTCCAAGTGTTTTGGACTTCAGCCTCCAGAATTCATGACAATTGGATCAATTGGCTAGGAATTTTAGGAACTGAAGTCCAAAACTACTGGAGGATCAAAGTTTGAGAATCACTGGTTTTAGGAAATATCAATGCAGGTAGAACAGTGTTTCCCAGCCTGTGGTCCGTGGACCACCAGTGGTCCACAAAAATTAGAATATGGTCCACGGCCTCATCATTACTACATCGTTGCAACTACAGCGACTGGTCTCGCAAAACCTCGTATAGTGCCAAGGCTAATTAAATATGGTTTTCTGGATGGCATATGTTCTGTATCAGAAACTAGAGTTGATGTGGTCTATCTAATGCAATTTTCTGAATCAGCACCCCAAATAATCAAACCAGATCTAAAGTTGACTAAAAACTTTAGATTTGGTGCTAATGTTGAAGCGTGGTCCCTGGTCAAAGTGATCCCTGGTCAAGTGTTCCCTGGTTTAAAAAAAAGGTTGGGAATCACTGAGGTAGAAGCTATGGCCCTTCTTGGCCATGTGGAGACCAGTGCAATGTTAGACAGATAACACAATTTTATTTTTACGGGGAAATGTCACCGTTTCATCCAGAGTAGAAAAGGCTGTCAACAAATATGGGGGTATAAAGAAAATGTAAAAAAAAAAATAGGGAGTAAAAAATAAGAGCGGTGGGGCAGAAATGAGGTTAAAGTCTTGACGTCTATATTCAACTGGTCCAGAAAAGCCTTGGGTTATCTCAACAGATCTAAAGTTCTTTGAAACGGGATTGCCTTATAATTTAACTTGTAATTCTGGATGATGATCATAATTTTTGTAATAATCCCAGTTGAGTTTCTTTACCTGCAACTACACCACTGTTGCTGGGGGTAGGGGTCGTTAGGACCACTCTCTAATTTTGTAAGGACAAGAAAAAGAAGTCAGTAGGGTAAACTGCCAGCATGGTATTTTCTGCATGAGATTGGAACCCTCCTTTTTTCACAAGGACCATTAGAAAAATTAGCTGGCTCTGGGAGTAGGTGACCAACTTCCATCCTCACCACTTCTTGAAATAGCTAGTTTTTGCTGTTTTAATGAGATGCCGTTGATCATATCGATCTTATGTAAGCTGCTCTGGGAGCTTTGTCAGCTGGAGAGTGGAGTGAAAAACCCATGTACAATACAATAAAAATCTGGTTGCTTAGCATTCATTTTATAGAAGGGAGAGGAAATGAATCAAGAGGAAATGTGATGAGTTTTGCTAGAGAAAGAAGAGAAGCTACATCAGAAGTGGACAATGGGGAGGATGAGGAGAAAGAGGGGAAAAAAGGGAATAAAGTAAGGGAAGTAAAAATATGATATTGCAATGGTGCAGAAGGGATGAGATAGGATGAAAACAGGTAACAAGAGATACATTTTGGGGGAAGAAGAATGAGCTTCAGAAGAAATGGAAAGAATGGGGGAAATAAGTGGTCAAATAAGTGAAATGAAGTAGTAGGAAAATATTGAGAACACGATGAAGGAGATGGGACAACATGAGTAAATTTACATTTGTTTGGCAGAGAATATTGGATGAGAAGGAGGGAAGCATGAATTTGTAATGAACTAAAATGAGAACAAGATTTGTTTAAGAGGCTTTCAGAAGTTTTGATGCAGGATGAGAACAATGTGAGATACAACCATAGCCACGGATGAGTGGTGGGAATAACTGTAAAGTCTAGAGATTGTCAAGGCAAGGATGGAAATGACGGGGAGGCTGGATGCCACATAATTGATAAGGGTCTCAAGAATGGGCATTCTGAGGGGAAAAAAACCCAGAGATTAGGAATAGAAAGTATATAGGTTGTTAAACAGGCATGAGAATGATCTGAAACAGGAAATGGGATGGAATAAAGATTGAGGATGAAGGATATGAAGCAAAGTTAATATGTGATTAGCAGAATGAATGGGAGTGTGAAATGAGAGATTTGAAAGCCAAAGAATTTAAAAGAATTAGAAATGTTGGACAGAAAATGTATACGTGAGTCACTTTGAATATGGAAACCTCAGTGAAGAAGAATACAAAAATGGAAGAACCAATAAATTTGGACTGCAACGCAAAGTGGTGTTTGTAAGTGCAGCTGTACCACCCAACCATCTTGAATATATCTGATCTCATCTGATTTTGAAGGCTAGCATAGAGAAGGGTTAACACCTCTGTGGTGTTTGTTTTGCTGTCTGTGCCTGTTCAGAAGTTTTCACCTCACTTTCTGTCCCTGTGACAACTGAATTTTGAAAAACTCAGCTTATTGTGGAAACAAGGTTTGGTGATAAAGTTTTAGTAGTGTTACCTTTCCCCCATGATAACTCTTTCAGGAGTGAATTTCCCTTCCTAGGGGTAGAGTTCTCTCACTTCCTGTTGTTTCACTCCTGTTCTTCACTATGAGTCATATGTAAGTCAGATGTTTGTAACTCGGGGACTGCCTGTACTTGGATAGAAGACTTCCAGGGAATGCTAATTTTCAAAGAAATACATACAGTATTAGGGCCCTTCCACACAGTCCTCTATCCCAGAATATCAAGGCAGAGAATCCCACATTATTTGAGTGTGAATTCAGATAACCCAGTTCATAGCAGATGTGGGATTTTCTGCCTTGCCATTCTGGGATATAGGGCTGTGTGGAAGGGCCCTTAGTCTCTTGCAACATAAAAGGAGGAACCAAGGAGGAGAAAAAAGAGGAAAACAGGAATGTAGAAGCACCTTTAACTGGTTTTTATTCTAGCACAAGCTTCTGTGGATATCTACTTCTTCAGATCCAGTACAATGACATCAAAGGTTAAAATCATATTTATATATGTTTTTTTGTCATGTCAGACGCAATCTGAGAAACTGCAATTTGCTTCTGGTGTGAGAGAATTGGCCGTCTGCAAGGATCTGCCCAAGGAACGCCCAGATCGTTTGATGTTTTACCATTCTTGTGGGAGGCTTCTCTCATGTCCCCGCATGAGGAGCTGGAGCTGATAGAGGGAGCTCATCCGCGCTCTCCCCGGATTCAAATCTGCGACCTGTCGGCCTGCTGGCACAGGGGTTTAACACACTGCGCCACCGGGGGCTCCTATTTATATAGTTGACGAAGTGGGATAGAATGTAATAGTATCCAGAAAGATGCCCCAAACATTCAAAGAATTATGCAAGGTAATATAGTATTTCAGACTTTACAGAGGTCAGTTAGTGTTAGTGATGTGTTAAAGAAATAGATCTACTTGCCAAAAGTCAGTTTTTCTGGAAATTGTGGGTGTCTTTCAATTCAGCTGTTTCTCTTTCTAGTTTTCCTTTGTTGGTTCTTTATTCAAAGACTGTGACCTGTAAATCCTGTGTTTTATGGACAGAAAGATAGAAATGTTCTGTAACTGATTATTGGGTATTGCTATTTCTGACATCAGATCTGGAATCCTAAAATCCTAGGGAAGAATGTTATCAGTGCTGCTAGTCAAGAGTGGCAATATTGGACTAAATAGACCAATAACCTGACTTTGATCTCATGAAGCCTTCCAGACTGGGACATCTGAAACTTTGTTCCTTCATGTCTTTAGCACTTTGGCTCCCAGAAGCCTCAGACAGATTAGCCAATGGTCAAGTTTTTGGGTTTCTCCCAAGAAGCAGAGTCTCTTCAATGTTCTTTCAACATGTACTAGGTGCTCTAGCCAGCAGGACCAATGCTTAGGAGTGGTGGGAGTTGTAGTCCAGCAACATGTAGAGCGCTATTCTGAGCCCAAACCTGTTTAAAAGAGACATCTCAAAAATACTGAAGGCACAAATAAAAAAGAAAAAGCAGGAACCGAGCTGACAGGATGATAATAAGACTTTCTGTCTACATTCTGATAACCGATTGGAGCAAGAAAAGGTTAAAATATAAGAAAGTAAGGAGAGACGAGCATTGTCAACTGAAGAAATCTAAATTTCTGTCTGAGCAAAGAGTAGAAAAATACTGTGATAAAAATGTCATGCGGACGTACAGACATTTTATTGCAGGGTAACCATTTTGAAAAGACCATGCAAGGTGAATAAGCTGCAAAGAACATAAAACTAAGTTAGGATGATGAACGAGATCTGCAGAGTGGTCCAGACAGAGAATGACATCATCTCCTTTTAGTAGCATTATGACAGAAATCGGAAACAAATACAATATGGAAAATGGAAAGGTTCCAACTCAGCAAAGTCAAGAAAACTAAAAAGGAAGAATGGCAAGTTCTCAGTTCTATTAGCTGAAAAAGAATGAAGTGTTCTCTTGTAAATGGCCGTCAGAAAGCTTTCTCTGGGCTTATCAAAAGTATTTTAAAAATAGAGATAACTTTCTGTAAAAAAGCATCATTTCTCATCCATTAGAATTTCTTAGAAAAACATTTTAAATTTACATAGACCTCTTCAGGTTGGCGGGGTGGATGAAAAGAGCTAGGTAGGCAATGTCGCCATTAGACATCCATATTTCACAAAACTATATAAAATTGCCCATTAAAGATCTCCTTTGTATCTTTGGTCATTATTGGTTCTTGAGACATAAATAGCCATGGCATTTTTTTAAAAGTACAATGTCTAAAAAAGCCTTATTGTTCTTGCATAAATGCCATGTGGTAGTCCACCATTCAGAATATAAAATGATTTGAAAGTAAGCTAACTAAACTACTTGAGAAATTAACTTTTTTGGCAACTTTCTTGAAGTTTTTTTTTTCAAATCTTTTGGATAGAAATATAATAGTTTATCTCCCCCCCCCCCCCCCCCTTGAAACTGCTCTGGATATAGTATCAACCCCATATCCACACCAGATATATCTCTGAACCCAACTGAAATAACTTCTGGCAGAAATTATCCAACAAAATAAGTCTTCTCTAAGATTTTTCTATGCCAGTTTGGATAACTAAGGCCCATGGGTTGGATGCGAACCCTAAACTTTAGACTCTGGATTGCCCTATATCTGAAATGTTTTGAAGATGTACAATGACAACAATCCTAATTAACTTGACCAATCTCATCAACCAAATGCAGGCCCACACTTCCAATTAAAATACTGGTAAGTTTATGCTGGTTAAAATTATTCTTCATTTTAAATATTGTATTGTGCGTAGGAATATATTCATTCTTTTCCAAACTAAATTCCCCCCCCCAAAAAAAACCCCCAAAACAATCTGAGGGACTGTGAACTAGAACTTGGCTTGTTTGAGGACTCCTGCCATAGAATCACTTGGACAACCTAGAAAATTCCTAGAGATGACATATTTTGTCAGATTTGGGTAGCCAGTCAATCACTGCCCCATCTAAGAGTGTGTCAACCACTAAATAATAATAAAAACATAGCTTAAATCCACCATCTATACATATCAATATTTCAATGTATGGTTAAGTTGGAAAACGTTATTAACGAGGAAGAATACACAAGGTAGGAGAGACTGACAAGCTGGAGATATTGAGATATTGAGATATTGACAAGCTGGAATGTGTCCAGAGGAGGGCGACTAAAATGATCAAGGGTCTGGAGAACAAGCCCTATGAGGAGCGGCTTAGGGAACTGGGCATGTTTAGCCTGAAGAAGAGAAGGCTGAGAGGAGATATGATAGCCATGTATAAATATGTGAGAGGAAGCCACAGGGAGGAGGGAGCAAGCTTGTTTTCTGCTTCCTTGGAGACTAGGACGCGGAACAATGGCTTCAAACTACAAGAGAGGAGATTCCATCTGAACATTAGGAAGAACTTCCTGACTGTGAGAGCCGTTCAGCAGTGGAACTCTCTGCCCCGGAGTGTGGTGGAGGCTCCTTCTCTGGAAGCTTTTAAGCAGAGGCTGGATGGCCATTTGTCAGGGGTGATTTGAATGCAAAATTCCTGCTTCTTGGCAGGGGGTTGGACTGGATGGCCCATGAGGTCTCTTCCAACTCTTTGATTCTATGATTCTATGATTCTATGACTGCCACAGTTTGCTTTTGCTTGAGCTTATTGGGAAGGGAGAGACCCCACTCCTTCCTCTACTCCCCAAGTTAATAATGTTCATACCACATTTGTACTTTGGACACTGTTTGTAGCATTTGAGGACAAAGAAATAAAGTAAAAGACATAGAAATGGGGACATTTTAAAAGCAGATGAAAAGTGGGATTACACGAGATTAATTGCAACACTTGGAAGGTATGATATTTTAAAAATAGTGCATGAGAAGAAGGCTCTGTCCCTGGGATCAGCTAAACTTTCCTTTTACTAACATTTTCTCCATATAGCATCATGCCTAAGATAAAAAAACAACTTTAGCTGAAGAGTCAAATTTAATTTCAGGGAAGTTCTTGAGTCTACATTCTCCTGGTATAAGAGGCAAAAGAGTGGGATGTACAATGTCAGTCTATTTTTGTTTAAGGAACCTGCTAGTAGTAAGCCTTGTGGGAAGCATCTCACCCTTTTGGAATAGGAAAAAATAAGCTGAGAAAATATCAAACATTGTGGGGAAGGGCCAAAGTTGTTCATCAGGAAGACATATTCCTTTCTGGGCCTGAGTTTGCCACCCTAGTCTATGCTGATCTTGAATAAAACTATGTCAATAGATGAGTCTGCACTCTAGAATTATTTTATTTTATTTATTTACAGCATTTATATACCGCTTTTCTCACCCCGAGGGGGGCTAATGCAGTTTGACAACACTGCAACTACCATTGCTCAATGTTATGGAATCCTGTGAGTTGTAACTTGGTAAGGTACCAGCACCTTTTGGCAGAGAAGCTAAAGACCTTGTAAAACTACAATGACCAGGATTTCATAAACATTGAGCCATGGCAGCTAAAGTATATCAAACTGCATTAAATCTTTACTGTAGATGCACCCAATGACATTTTTAGTTCACAGATGCACTCTTAGTTACTATGGGATACAACCAGGCCTGTAGCGAGGGGGGGGGGGGGGGTTAGGGGTTCAATCTCCCCCCCGAAATGTTTCAGATTTTTTTTAAAAAACCCAGTTTACTCATGAATTTTAACTGGTTAACCAAATCCCCATGCTAAGTCTATGAGATGCAAAAAATTAAGAGTCCCTCCAGAACTGCAAACACTATCTCAAGCAAATATTTGTTTGTTTGTTTGTTTGTTATTCGAACTTATATGCTGCCACTACCCTGGGGCTTGGAGCGGCTTACAAGAACAGGCTAAAATCGAACACAATTTAAAAACAATTTAAAACAATTTAAAAACAGCAATATCAGAGATCAAAGGTCGAAACAGATATGTCTTACATGCCCTGCGGAAAGCTGATAAGTCCCGCAAGGCACAGACTTCAGGTGGCAGAGTATTCCAGAGTGATGGTGCCATTGCGTCTGGTTGCTGTTAGATCTTGGTCCTCAGAACGGAGGGATCTCTGGGGTTGGTAGGGGGTGAGGCAGTCCCTCAGGTACATCGGCCCCAGACCATGCAAGGCCTTAAATATTGACAATTTATTCACACTGTCATTACTTGCAGCAATAGCCGATGTAGTGAAGCAACCAAGTTGGGGGTGTGTGTTGAATGCTCTCATTAAGGAGGCCAGACTTGGTGGAGGTGGTTGACAGGGGCGGAGCTGCAGGCTATTGAAGGCTACTCTGCTCCCTGCTGTGCTCTTTGCTTCAGCGTGAGCTAGAAGGCAGGTTTCAACCCCCCCGCGAAATTTTCACCCCCCCCTGAAAATTTCAACCCCTCCCGAATTTTTTTTCTGGCTACGGCCCTGGATACAACAATATTTATTTATATCCTGTCCTTTGCTTAGTTAGATACTCAAAGCAGATTAGAAGAGTTAAAACAAATACAACTAAAAACTCACCTCATACCAAAGTTAAACAACATGTAATTAAAACATCAATAGAATTAGTTAAAAACTTGAAAAGAAAGCAGCAAAAAGACAACACAACACATTCCCCTTGAGAAGTCTTCAAAGCTCTGCTCAAACAAGTAAACAAACAAATAAAAACAGTCTTCATTTGCCCACAAAAGGATCTAAAGAAAGAAGTTCTTGTCCATGTTTCCACCAGATCTTCTTGTCAGAATGGTGGGATACAGAAGGACTTCTCCAGATGTTCTCAAAATACAGGCAGGCTCATATGAGAAAATAAAGTCTTTTACATAACCTGAACCTGAAAGATATGGCACTTTAAAAATCATAACCAGCATTTTGAATAAGGACTTCATCCCATGAACAGAAGGAAAAGAGAGGGAACCATCTTATTTTGTTTCCTGCTGTTGAGATCTTTCTTCTGAGATGGCCAAGTCCTTACCCCATCTTTCCCCATCTTTCTCCCATCTTTAGCTGTTTGGAGTCGGGTAGCACCTGACTCATGAAAATATATTCTGGGCTCTGTTTCCTTGCACTTTGGAATCCCACAGAGTCCCCCGGAAGTGCCCTTACATCATGTGACAGCCTCCGTGGGACTCTGTTTCCAAAGAACATGGAAATGGATCTCAAAATGCGTGTGATGAGGTCCTAATACTGTTTTAAAAAATCATACTACATCCGTCAGTCAGCTAACCCAACCGGTGGGAAAGTATTTATCTGCAAAAGCCTTTGACTTAACCAGTTTTATTAGCCTTTAAGGTGCCAGAGGATTTTTTCTTGTTTTTTCTGTGTATGCATAGAATGTAAACACATTTTCAGCAAACCAAGCTTTTCATCATCTAAATATTTCTAGCATTCCAGGCACTTCAGATAAATGAGATAATACTATAAACAGAACGGCATGCAATAATTCCACTGTAACTCAGTATGCCAAAGCACCAAAATACAACCCACATCTGTGCCACATAGTTGGCTCTTTAATTATGAGGGGGGCACTTATCATTTTGAAATGACATCACAAATTGATCAATACCTCCAGGGACCTCTAAAGGCTAATTGAAAGCATTTGAAGTATTAATCACAAAATAGTTCAAAAAGCAATTTCCAAATTGCTTCCTACAGAGGTCATGTTATTGATATATACATTTGAGTCAGTTGGCCTGTGAAGAAATCCGCATTAGAAGAACCAAGATCAATGGCAAAGCATTTAGCTGAAATGGTGAAGCTAGTAGTAGTGTAACTGAGGCAGGCAAGGGGCATAAGATTTTCTCACAAAATGGAAATCATGATTTTTAATGTTTTTAATTCCAGTAGTTTAAAGCCAAATAAAAACAAAACTAATTATATATAAGATTATTTTAACTTAATGCTACTGTTTCTATAGGGAATATATTAATTGCACCAACGTACTGAAACTGGTGCTAATTCACTTGATTTATAATACATGTTGAGTATCTTTTATCCGAAATGCTTGAGACCAGAAATGTATTGGATTTTAGATTTTTTAAAATTTTGGAATATATATATATATATATATATATATATATATATATGCATGCACATAATGAAATATTCTGGAGATGGGATACAAGCCTAAACATGAAATACCTTTATATTTCATGTAGGCATTCACATGGCTGGAAGGTAATTTTATATACAATCGTTTAAAGAATTTTGTGCATGGAACAAAATTTGTATAAATTAGGACACTAGAAAGCACTCATGTGGACAATTTTAGATTTTGGAGAATTTTGGATTTTGAAATTCCAGATCAGGGATGCTCAACTTGTATTTTCTATTCATTCAAAGTCAGTGTTATCTCAAACTATCAGATATGGTAGATTGACTCTACTTACCAATGCACTAGGGAGCAGTACCATATTTGTGCTATGTTGCCATTATTACATATGGAATCACATTTTCATAGCTTTCTGGAAACTTGATGTGGTCTGGCAACCAACGGCTTGCAGCAATCACTGCCTTGCAGATTGCCATTTGAATAGTACTGTACAAAGCAACCTGATTTCACTCACAAACACAAAGAGTAGAAAACGAGAGTTCATACATAGAGGTCTAGCTTCTAGTTTTCAGTTTCATTGTCTCACAATGTTTCAAGAATCTTCTTCATGGAGAAAACAACAATCAAATAAAAATTCTTGATGAGTGTGTTTAACTTCAGTTTGCCTGTTGACTTATAACAACCCCATGAATTTCATAGAGTTTTCTTAGGCAAGGAATACTTAGAGGTGGCTTTACTGTGACATTTATTGGTGGTCTGCTATCCAACTACTAATCAAAATTGAAACTCCTTAGTTTCAGAAAGGACCTGCTACTGGTAATTACAACCCAAGGTAAATAGGAGAAATAGCTGCTGGGCTTTTAAACCCATTTAAAAGGGTGTTTCTATGTGTTTCTGAATTTCTTTTATTAAATTTATGTCTAGATGGAAACAAAAAGAGAACAAAGTTGCGACTTCCAATTTTTAGCAGAAGAATAAAATTCACATAAATAAATTATTATAAACGCAAACTTCAAATTATGAATATTCATCTGGACTGAACCTTCCTAACCTTTACAATTACGAGAAATGCTCACTAATGATGTGAACTTCATCTTTGTATACAGAAACTAAATGCAAATTACAGATTTATGGGAATTTTAATAACCCCTTTGAAACAATCCAAAGTAAAACAAAAGAATGAATGTCAACATTTATTCTGTTTTCTCAAGCAGATACTCAGCACAAACAGTATTGTTCATTCTTCATTTTGCAAAATATTCTCAGTTTTCTTCTCATATATCTAATTCTACTAGATTTAGTTACCCTCCTGCCAATAGCTTTTGCAACATATACAACAAATCAACCCAGACTATTTGAACACCATTAGTATAATTCTAGTAAAGGCAGTTTTGAAACTATTTTTCTATAGCCTTGGTTTCCTTTGCACATATGCTATTTGCTTTTTATCTCCCTAGACATCACTTTCATGTTTACATTATTTGAAATATTCTAGATTGTAAAATTGTATGCAGGTTGCAGACTTTGAAAAATAATGACTATCACACACATATAGTACAATTTCTACTTATAAATAAAAACATAGCAAATAGTGGGTTTCTTTGAAAAATCCCCCTGGGCCATGAAGTTATAATGTCTCCTTGCTCTGTTTCTGTTGTTTTACCAAGCCTAAACCTATCCTCTATTGACAAGAGTTTTGAGGTTTGGTGATACATTCTTTAGAAATCTGATAGTCCTATAGCTTCTTGTTGTTTTTGAGTTACATACATTTTTAGACAAAAATGACACTAGTTAATAATGCAAGAGACTAGGATTGTCCCAGCTGGTGGAAACTGAGTTATCGAATCACTCTTGTCTAGACATGCTGAATTTCACCCAATTGAGAACCATCTATTACCCATTTTGGCCAGAGGTATTAGATGTTCTCAAATGTAATTTCCCCAGACTACTAGTCCATCTAGTTCTGTGGTTCCCATCTTTTGGTTGTCAGGGTATTCTAGACTTCAACTCCCAGAAATCTCAGCCATCTTACCAGCTCTTAGGAATGGTGGGAGCTGAAGTCTAAAACACCTGGAAAACATTGGTAACTACTTTATTTATTTATTTCATATCAAAAGCATAAATTGCATAAATTAGTATAAAACTGATAAAAATAGAAGCACAAGCAGCTAAATATCTTTTGACCAAAAAAAGGGCAACAGCGACTGCATTGGCTATAGCCTCCAACAATTCTTCCTCTGTACATGAGGTAGGACATTACGGACAAGCATACAGATGTGGAGTTGTCTGCTCCACAGTCGCCCAAGATGCCGGATTCTTTTAGGTAGTGCAATTTTGCCAGGTTGCCCATTCTTGGTTTGCCCCTAGAGGCAGACCCTTGTAGAAGGCCATCCAATTGGGATGTCCTGATTTAGCTGCCCAGAGGGATACTTTTGCTGTTGCTGGGGGAACGTTAAGAGGAGAGGTGGTTCTCATGAAGCTTTTCCTAGATTCGAGTCTACTGGGAGGAGGCTGATAGCCATGCAGTGGGTGGCTTTCACAGTGTTCAACCTTATTTCTCTCACAGTTAGCAGTAACTTCCTGTTGCACATTGGGGGGGGGGGGCAATACTAGCTTGTAGAGTTTATCGGCAGGGGTACATTTAGGACACCACTGATCTGTCCCATTATTGCCTACTGACATTGAAAGGAGTTCCTCAGGGTCTTGAGCAAAGGTATTTTCTGTCATCTGTTCTTTCTAATGAGAATACTAGGTTAAAAAAGCAGTTCAGTAATTCACATAATAAGGACATGTAGACAATCCCTATCTCTTTTAAGCTATATCCCTCACCTATTCAGCATTAGAGTAAATACAGTGCCTTCCTTTTCACAAGTGTCATCAGAGAACAGAAGGTCCAGATTCCTCTAAATGGTCAGGACAGTCTAGCTTCTATTATTCACTGAAGTGGCCATTCCATCCTTCACCTGCCATTGCAGAGCTACTCAAAGACCCAGAGGAAAAACAGTGAAACACTATTAGTCCATAAACTAGACTAATAACATTTTTGAGTGATTTGCTAGTGCCCAACTCTGGACATAGATCAGTGGCTGATGGTTGCTCTGATGTGAATGAGGAGATAAATTCAATCTGGGTTTCAAGTTTTAAAAGTGCTAAGCTTATTTGGGGGATAGAATTTTTCATCTTGGGTAGCTCCTTAAAATTATGGACTTAAAACTAAGGGTGGATCCATCACTCCTATAACAGAGAAGCCACCAGATGCTTTTATGAGCCTAACGTGAACTCATTAGTCTGTCAGAATCAGGGCTAAACTACACAATATGTTAAGCAAATAATTGTGTGCCTGAAAGTTGTTTTCTTTTTACCCCGGTGACATAGTTGTCACCAACAATGGTGTGGGGCAGTGCTTTATGATGTTGCGGACCAGCATATTTTTTCCAGAGTTCTGGGGACCAGTATCATTTTTGTGCCATATTGTTATCATTTTCTCCTCTTCCCCTGCCAATCCTCTACGGTTCAGCAGTCACCGGCTTTCAGACTGACACTAACTTCCAAAAACTAACCTCACAAGCAGTACTGGGGATAAGAAAGAAAACCACCTCAGTGATTTTTTTCTCATATTTTATGGTCTAACCTGTTACTTGTTCTTTATTTTTTTAAAAAAATCCTCCAAATGACAGTATAATTATATGACAAACATGAGCAGTCATACATTATTAGACCAAATGTGTCTGTCTGTCTATCTGTCTATATTTGTGCATCCATCCACCAATATGGAATGCCTATTATTAGCTACACTATTTTCTATAATATAGTAATATCTACTATCTTGAAAATTCTATTGATTATTCGGAGGTCCATCTTCACCATTCAATTCTTTTAAACACATTTTTAAGTTGTTATTATTAAACAATGGGTCCTTAGTATCCACTGAGGTTTGGTTCCAGGACATTCCATGAATAACAATGTTGTGGAAGTCCCCCAAAATGCTGTGGAACTCGACAAAAGTGGTAAAATCAAGCTTTGCTTTAAAAAAATGTGCCTTGAAATCAACCCCAATTTATGGTGACTGTACACTAGGTATTCAAAAAAGGTTTACTGTAGCTTTCCTCTAAGGCTGAGAGAGTGGCTTGCCCAAGGTCACTCAGTGGATTTTCATGACTAAGTGGAGATTTCTTGGAATCGTGGTTCCACACTCAAACCACTAAGGCCCCTTCTACACTGCCATATAATCCAGATTATCAAAGCAGATAATCCATATTACCTTCTTTAAACTGGATTATATGAGTCTACACTGCCATATAATCCAGTTCAAAGCAGATAATCTGGATTTTATATGACAGTGTCAAAGGGGCCTATACCATCACAATAAAATTAAGCTGCATGTATTATGTATTCAACAGCCAGGTATTAAACCGCTATGGAGAAGTTGTGTCAAAGAATTGCTGAGTAGAAGGGAAGCAGGTATGTGGACGGTAAAAAATAAAAATTTAGAAGACAATTGCCTTGCAATTGGGTATTATCATTTTCCTTATTAGTTCCTATTAACTATCATGTTGAAGCCTTATGTTTACCTTGATTCAGACTGGTTGCAGCCACTTAGGCACTCCAACAACGCAGACATGTCTTTACAGCCTGTTGGTGCTTCACCTACTGTGAGGGTGTTCATCAAAATGACATTTTAAAGCCTTTTTTGTGTTTGTCAAGAATAGGGTGGCATGCAAATTACCCCATAAATTTCTGTGCGTCATAAAAGTGGAAAGTGGAGCTTTACAACCTATTCCGTATCAAGAACCCCCCTTTGGAGTTATATGAACGCAGAGGGAAGATATTTGCATAGTAATTTTTGAAGTGAGAATGAGGGAGGGAGAGGAAAACATCAGCTATTTAGGGGAAGTCATTATCGCCTGTAATGTTCCACTGTTGATAATGGTGGATAAATGATTTGTACAAACCACTTGAAAGTGAGTGCTAAAACACAGCAGAATGCCTTTGTTTCAATTTGCTTCTTAAAGTACAGTTAGATTCATTTGAAAAGATTGGGAGCGGGTGGGCGAGAGGTATGCAAGACATTTTTTCATATCCACTCATTATCAAATGTAAAGCTCTTAATAATTTGTGGTGTGGGAGTGTGGCCTTAACCCTGGGTGAAAAAAAAATACTTAAAATACAGGAGTTCAGCCTTTAGTACCTCCTGTTCAAAGAGTATGTAAGAGTGGAATTGGAATTATACAGTCCTCCAGAGATTTTCTTGAGTGGTGGACTGTAGTTTCTAATATTCTTATGAGATGGGTTGCAAAAATATTTGGCTGGTTAAACAATTTCCACTTCTGAGACCTCTTGTACACTACCATATAAAATCCAGATTATCTGATTTGATAATCTGGATTAAATGATAGTGTCAAAGGTGCCTAAAATGGTTTTGTTGGTTGAGATCTTTGCCTGAGATACCAGAATTTATGGTAGCTGGTGCTCATGAAGGTTGTTGGGCAGGAGATGAAACCACACTGGTTTAACCCCTGACAATTCAAATAGAGTTCAGCAGATACTCATCTTAGCTGCTAACAGTATCAAAAAGAAAAGCAGTTCCCTCTATTCACCAGAAGTTTAGGACAGTAGGCTTTTCTTGTGATTCCCCCCCCCCCCCCCCACACACAATCCTCTGTGTATGCACCTTCATGTCATCGGTTGACTTAGGTGACCCAATAATAATAATAATAATAATAATAATAATAATAATAATAAGCAGAGGCGCAACACCGTTGCTCAGATGATTCATTGGAACTTGTGTCACAAATACCATCTGCCTGCGACAAAGAACTGGTGGGATCACAAGCTGGAAAAAGTTACAGAGAATGAACACGGCAAACTCCTCTGGGACTTCCAGATTCAGACAGACAGTTTTGGAGCATAATACTCCTGACCTCACGATCGTGTTAAAAAACAAAGTATGGATCATTAATGTCGCAATCCCAGGTGACAGCAAGATTGCAGAGAAACAACTGGAAAAGCTGACATGATATCAGGATTTAAAAATCAAACTGCAAAGACTCTGGCACAAACCAGTGTGCCGATCACCAGTGTGTTGATCGGCACACTGGGTGCAGTACCTAAAGACCTTGGCCTGCACTTAAACACAATTGATGCTGACAAAATTACCATCTGCCAGCTGCAGAAGGCCACCTTACTGAGATCTGCACGCATTATTCGCCGATACATCACACAGTCCTAGACACTTGGGAAGTGTCTGACGTGTGATCCAATTCAACAGCCAGCAGAGTGTCTGCTGTGGACTCATCTTGTTGTGTTTCAAATAATAATAATAATAATAATAATAATAATGCTTTATTTGTATTCTGCCCTATCTCCCTGAGGGGACTCAGGGTGGATTTTAGCATACACAAACACAAAGGCAAACATTCAATTCCAGAAACAACCAAACACAGACAAACACAGATAAAGGTAAAGGCTTCCCCTTCTGGTTCTGAGAGGTAGTGCTCATCTCCATTTCTAAGCCAAAGAGCCTGCACTGTCCATAGACACCTCCTAGGTCATGTGGCCAGCATGACTGCATGGCGCACCATTACCTTCCGACCTATTGATCTGCTCACATTTGCATGTTTTTGAACTGCTAGGTTGGCAGAAGCTGGGGCTAACAACGGAAGCTCACCCTGTTCTTCAGATTTGAACCACCAACCTTCTGGTCGGCAAGTTTAGCAGTTCAGCAGTTTAACCCTTTGCGCCACTGCGGCCCTTACATTTCATAAGATTTTCTTAGGCAAGGAATACTCAGTGGTGGGTTTTCCAGTTCCTTCCTCTCAAATACAGCCTACAGCAGGCATGTAGCTGGGGGGGGGGGGGGAGGGGGTGGTTCGCGAAAAGGCCTTAATGGTGCATTATTTAAACTGTTATGTTTATTCATATCATGATCAGATCACCATACTCAATATATCCCATATGCATGGGGGTATTGGGGTAACGATACAAAAGGTTTGCTAGGGTAGACCCTCTTTCACTCAGTCTCAGCCCCCCCCCCCCAATTGAAATCCTGGCTACGGGCCTGGCCTACAATGCCTGGTATTCCCTGGTGGTCTCCCACCAAAGTACTAATCAGGGCTGACCCTTCAAAGGTCAGACAGAATCTGATGCCTTTAGGATATTTAGGCACCACACAATCCTCTAGAAATAGAAGTGAACGACAGTTTTAAAAATGCAAGAGAATGAAGCAAATCAGGGGTCACCTTCTATTACTTTCCAAATTACCATCTAGACCTTGCTCCAGAATTTAATTCAATTAATTGCCTTTTCATCAGTGTGATCAGCATCAATTAAAATCAAAACAAAATGGAGTAGTGCATAATTTAGTTGAGGGAATTTTAAAGTAATTTGTGGGTGGTGTGATGAAGCTAAGAATATGAGGACAAGGGAAATTAGGGGGGAATGTAGGCAGAAAGAAGAAAGCAGAGAATCGAAGTGATCTGTTATAAGTAACAACAATACCTTAAATGCAGTGGGCCCTAGAGTTGTGATGGTGGAATGGGCTAAACCCTTGTGCTAGCTGGACTGTTGCCCTGAAGGTTGGGTTGCTGACCTGAAGGTTGCTGGTTTGAATCTGCGAGATGGGTGAGCTCCCGCCTGTCAGCTCTAGCTTACTGGGACATGAGAGAAGCCTCCCAGCAGGATGGCAACACATCTGGGTGTCCCCTGGGGAGTGTCTCTGTAGACGGCCAATTCTCTCACACCAGAAGCGACTTGCAGTATGTTCTCAAGTTGCTTCTGACATGTTAAAAAAATAAACAAAACAAAACAGTGGCCCCTTTGGTATCCTCTGCAATTTGCTTCCAGAACCTCTCATGGATACTAAAATCTATGGATATTCAAGTCCCACTATATACAAGGGTGCAATTACTGTGTGTCCCTAATCAAAAATGCCAAATTCAGGCTTACTTTTTGGGATTTTTTTGGTGGAATGTTTTTAAGTTGTAGTTGATTGAAAGCATGAAAGAGGAATCCGTGGATATGGACACTATTTTGCTAAGTGGTGAGCATGTTATTTTAAATATATAATGAGCCATGCTTCCATACATTATTTCTAAAAAGAACACATTTAGTAATTCTTTGTTTAAATAATGTTTACTCATTAATCCAACAACAATAGTTTTAGAGGTCGTTTGAGAGGGGATTTAAGGCAATGTTTCCTTTTTAAACTAGAGAATAGCTTCTGGAACCAGATTCTGCTCTGTCTATGAATCCATCCACAAAGATATTTATTGTTATTAACATTTTGTTTCCTTCCTAAGGATCTCACAGCACTGCACAGACACCAGCTAATTTAAAAAATGACATCTCAATTAGCAAAACAAATGAGCGCATGACAGCCCAAATGCTGTGTGTTCTGGAAACCCATTAAGATTCACTTCTGCTGTGGCAAATAAGGCACCATCAAATTGTCTCAAGAAAATGGGAAAGCGTATATGGTTACAGTAATTGAGCTTTATGGTCTTTGCAAACCTTGCTAAACTCTCCAAAAACAGGTGTTTAATAATTGCTGGATTTAATGAGACAGTCTTGGGAAACTGTTGGACAAATTGATGGGGACATCCAACTGTATAAATGAAAGGCAGAAAAATTATCACATGGGATACAAAGCAACCAGGAAGATGTTGAAGTGAGAGAGGCTTAAAACCAAAATTTCAGGGAGCAAATGAAAGAAAAGAGGTGAAGATCTCAGAACTGTGTTTTAAGGTGAGAAAGCAGGACATTAGGAATTTTGCATAATTGCATGCATGTTTTTATATGAGAAACACAAAAGCAATCAGCAAAATGCCACAAACAATAACAATGCTGGAGTGTTGTGTGGTTTCCGGGCTGTAAGGCCGTGTCCTAGCACCATTTTCTGGGAGATTTACCAACATCTTGCTGGTCCTGATACTTAGTTTCTAATATTTTTGGATGACTTAAACCAGGGATCATCAGACTTCTTTAAAGGGCCAGTATATGATCCCTCAGTGTTGGGGGGCCGGACTGTAGAGGAAAGAAATGAATTCCTATACACATTGCACATATCTTATTTGAAGTGCAAACAAAAAAAATTCCCCCACGAAAGAACAATACAGTCGTTAAAATGAAGAACACTTTATCAACATAAAATTACCAGTATTTCAATGGGAAGCGTGGGCCTACTTTTGGCTAATGAGATAGACAGTTAACTACGATTGTTGTTGTGTGCCTTCAAGTTGTTTCAAACTCACAGATTCCTTAAGTCTAAAGTTTGGAGTGTGGGTGGGTAAATGACCTTGCAGGGCCACATCCGGCCCACGGGACTTAGTTTGGTAACCTCGGGCTTAAACCTTCAGCCTAGATAGTTCTAGCGTCCACAAAAAGCTATGAACATTTGGCCTTCTTCTTTTGCTCTGAGTTTCTCTGTCTCACTTTCAGAAATTGAAACCAACTTACCAGAGATGAGGTCAGCAACAGAATAAATAAGAAGGCTTTTTGGGTAGCTTTTCAAAATGTGCCAGTTTTAAAAGATTCATTTATCTTTTTGTGTTCCATCTCTTTTATTAAGTAGTTTCTTTGAAAATTGATTTATCCTGTGAACAGTATATTAGAGAGAACTGTTTATGTCTTATATAACCTACATATTTGCTTATATCCAATTTCTAGTCCTAGCTAGAGTAGACCATTTACTTTACTACTGACTTAATGGTCAGAGTCAGTGGATCCATTTTAGCTAGAAATTGCTGAATTTAGATCATGGCAACATTGTAGAAAAAATTGGCTTAGGATCAGAAAATGAAGGCAGAGAGCACTGATTGAATTTTGAAAGGCCAGCACTTTGCCAAATGACAACAAATTCTTCAAACAACCAGAGGGATTACAGTATACCTGGATATCACCTGTTGGCCAATATACAAATCAAATAAATTACATAATTGGAAACAGTAGATGGAGGAGCTCCATTTTCTCTGTAAAACAAACACCAGGAGCAGATTGTGATGACAAACCCTGGAGGATACCCAGAGTCCACTGTAAGCCTATAGATTTGCTCTGCTTGGACTTAGACATTCATTGCATGGAGGCTGGCAGGCAGGACTGGAGAGCGTTCATGGGGAAGGTTCCACACAGAATAAATTTGGGGGTGAAAAAAGGTCAAAGTCTGTGGAAATAGACTTGATAGTTCTATTTGCCCATGGCAAATTGCTGAGTAGTACATGAGATTGGTCGTTAACAAATAAAGCAGGTAATTATCAACTGTTTGACTAAAATGTGAAATTAGATTCCTTATCAGTTAATTGCAAAGAATGAAAACAGGCATCTTATATGAGTAGATATTAATGAGGAATGACTGATTTGTGTTGATAATACATTGCTATAAGATACAGCCCTCCCTCCATATCCACTGATTCTGCATACACAGATTCAACTATGCATTCCTGGAAAATATTAATCCCTTCTCTCCCCAAAAAGGCTTCCAAAAGCAAAACTTGTTTTTGCCATTTTATATAAGATACATTATTTCACTATGCCATTGAATAAAATGGGACTTGAGCAGCCATAGATTTTGGTATCCAGATGGGGTTCTGGAACCAAACACTAGTGCAGTAGTTCCCAACCTTTGATCCTACAGGTGTTTTGGACTTCAGCTCTCACAATTCCTAACAGCTGGTAAGTTGGCTTGGATATCTGGGAGATGAAGTCCAAAACACCCAGAGGACCCAAGGTTAGTAGATACCAAGCCCACCTTATTTAAAATGCATTCCCAGAACACATTCTTAAAATACCATGCTTTTAAAAATTTGAAGCAATTTGTGATCTTATCCAAAAATAGACCTTTGGGTGTCCTCCTGGGAATCCCTCTTTATCCTCATGATAGAAATCTTTTTTTTTTTCATTCTCAGTTCCTTAAATCTAAAAGGACTCTCCTGTTCATGAAATAAATTTAACAAGGGCAAGTGAAATTGAGATATGGTTAATGACAGAATAAGTCTATTTTACACAAGTAATAATCCATGTGACATTTTGGTCTTTAAGAGTCACATAAGCTAACCTGCTGTACTCTGCAAGTCAGTCACATTTCAAACTGAGCAAAATTATGTTCTTTTTCAAGGGCAGTTCCATTATTAACCTTGCTTTCTCTAATCCATTATGCCAGCTTTAAAAACCCCACACCACTCGCCATCCTCCACGGCTGACAGCTTTTCCTTTGTGTCTTTATTCTAGGTAGGAGGGACAGGAGAATGTAACAGCGCAGTCTCAGGGTTTTTTTTTTTTTTAAACCCTTTCTTCTCTCCCATTTCTTGTAAACAAGTTAGAAAAGGGCCTCCTCCCCTCTAAGGAACAGAGAGTAATGCATACAAAACTAACGAAACACTACGGGGAAGACAAAATGGCTCTTTCCAAACACAAATTTCTTTCTTGTGTTTTGGAGAACTGACCACTGGTCAATTTTTCACAGCAAGGCAATCAGTTCCTTGGCAGAGTGTCCCAAGACAGAAAGACACCATCTTTCAGGAAATTAAATCCTTTAACTACATAATGGCTTGATCCCAGTTTTCTGTGCATATGAAACCTCGCCTCTCTAACGAAGATTTTCTAGAGTTTGACATACTTCCATGCTCCCACCCCGCTCCTTCTCTCCAGCTATGGGAGCGCAGAATTCTCCAAATGAGGCCCTCTGCCATTCTCAAACCTCACATTAATTTACATTCAGCACTGCTGAGTGATTACCACCCATTCCTGGCAGAAAAAATAATTAAGCTAGTCATTAGCACAATCTGCCTTGAATTAGGCAAACAACTGGCTCTTTTCAGCTGGGTGGAGGGAGGTTCAGGCCATTGATGTGTCAGCCTGCAATTTGGAGGAGGTGGCAGCCGGATCAGCAATGGCAGTAGCAGCTGTGTGTGTGTGTGTGTGTAGCGGAGGTTTGCATGCGGCAACACTGGCACCAAGCATGAAATAAGCACTTAGCAAAATGTTATTTGGCAGGGGGCAGGATGGTGGGAAGGAAGAGAATTTAGCAAAGTAGATGCCTAGGGTAGGAGAAATGAGAAAGAAAATGCCATTTTTGTTTTATCAGGGTACTATGGGAAAAAGACACAAGTGTTTCTGCCCATAAAAGCTATTCTCATATAGTGGTTTGAATACCGGACTACTGACTTCGTCACATGAAACAGGCAAACTGGCATTGCAGTTGAATCGTCACTTTTGGTCAATCCCATGATGCTATGTGTGCATCCTGCTACCAGTTTGCCTTCCCCAAGTGATCATCCTGTTTCTGCCTTTCGACCTCACCACATTGACCAAAATTGACAGCATACGCCAGTTCCTCTTAATTTGTCCCACGGAGCCCATCGGCTCCCATCCCACTACGTGGAGCTACTTCTGGCAGAGATCCATGGTCCAAAAGGAGAGGAATCAGTGTATGGCACCATGGTGGCAACATGGGTGGTTTCCCGTGTTGCATTAGCAACAATTGGGGGGGGGGGAAGCTAGGCAGAGGATGCTTCCCCCATGGCTTGGGGTTTGGGGTAAATCAGACAATGAGGGGTAGATTCCCCCCCCCTCTGGATTTGACACAATCCGTGGCAAATGTGATGGAGTCCTTAATGCAATGTGTGCCTTCTGCTTCCATGCTGGCAGTAACATGATTTCAGGGAGTGGGATTCTCCTCCACTCTCCCATCCCCTTTGCTATTCCCAAGCTTGCTGTTTTCCGTTTATTTTACAACATATATTTGCCTTTTTGTTGTTTTTAATGCTGAAACTGTACAATTGCACTGAAAATTGATCAAAAATAAAGGAACCACACAGGCCCATAGCCAGGATTTCGTTTCGGGGGGGGGGGCGTAATTTTTGGGGGGGGGGGGTTGGGGGGGCTGAGTATGAGTGAAAGAGGGTCTAGCCTAGCAAACCTTTTGTATCATTACCCCAATACCCCCATGCATAGGGGATATATTGAGTATGGTGATCAGATCATGATATGAATAAACATAACAGTTTAAATAATGTACCAGTAAGGCCTTTTCGCGAACCACCATGAGAATTTCGGGGGGGGGGGGGGGGGCTGAAGCCCCTCAAGTAGTGGGCAGTAGTGCAGTAGTGCAGAAAGGCAGGTTTATGAGGGTGCATGGAAGTGTGATTGTAGAGGTAGAGAATAGCAAATTAGAACAATTGTGCTATTTAAGAGAGCTTTGATATCAAAGGTGCTCAGCTCAGGATATATCCACTAAATAAGATAATGTAACTGCAGTTGGTATGATAAAATTTACAGACCCTGGGAGACCAGGCTTCGAATTCCTATTTGGCCATGGAAATGCCTTTGGGTGATTTAAGGCAAGTTAGATGAAAGCCATGGCAACCCCCCTTTGAACGAATATTGCCAAAAATGCCATGATAGTAGTTCACCTTGGGGTCACCTTATCTCAGAAACGACTTGAAAGTACAGAACAAGAATAGTTTCTGTCTTTTGGTCACCATATTCTAGACTAATCTTCTTTAATATGGGAGAGGTATGAAGCTTTACTTTTCCCCTAAGCCCAATTGTTGGGTAGATGGTGGCAATGGACAAGGGATATTGGATTGGGCTCAAAGGTGCCATCAGATAGATCCAATCCACAAGTTAACAGCTCCCTGCTGACAGCAGTGCATGTGAAAAAGATTTTGGAGTCCTTGTGGACAACAAGTTAAACATGACCCAACAATGTGATGATGCAACTAAAAAAGCCAATGGGATTTTGGCCTGCATAAATAGGAGCATAGTGTCTAGATCCAGAAATGTCATGCTACCCCTCTATTCTGCCTTGGTTAGACCACACCTGGAATACTGTGTCCAATTCTGGGCACCACAACTGAAGAGAGATATTGACAAGCTGGAATGTGTCCAGAGGAGGGCAACTAAAATGATCAAGAGTCTGTAGAACAAGCTCTATGAGGAGTAGCTTAAAGAGCTGGGCATGTTTATTTATTTATTTATTTACTGCGCTTATATACCGCAATTCTCAGCCCCAAGGGCGACTCATTGCGGTGTACAACATGAAGAAAACAAGTGCAATCTACAAAGCATAGTGCAAAACAGTGTACAATTCGTCATAATCATAAAAACATCTTATCAAACAACAACATTGCTACAAAATTACTACTACATTCCGAATCGTCTCATCGTCAAGCCACAATCCGATATCATTTCCGCTGTTCCATTCATATGGTCAATTGCCAGTCATTGCACTTATTGATCAAATGCCTTCTTAAATAGCCAGATCTTTAACTGCCTGCGGAATATTAGCAGGGAGGGGGCTAGCCTGATGTCCACGGGACAGCCTGCAGAAGAGAAGACTGTGAGGAGACATGATAGCCATGTATACATATGTGAGGGGAAGTCATAGGGAAGAGGGAGCAAGCTTGTTTTCTGCTGCCCTGGAGACTAGGACGCGGAGCAATGGCTTCAAACTACAGGACCTGAACATTAGAAAGAACTTCCTAACTGTGAGAGCTGTCAGCAGTGGAACTCTCTACCCCGAAGTGTGGTGGAGGCTCCTTCTATGGAGGCTTTTAAACAGAGGCTGGATGGCCATCTGTTGGGGGTGCTTTGAATACAATTGTCCTACTTCTCTGCAGGGGGTTGGCCTGGATGGCCCCCAAGGCCACTTCCAACTCTATGATTCTATTATTCTATGCCCTTGTTCTGCAGTGAGTAACTTGCATTCCCGATGGCTTCAAACAGGGCCATTTCCTTGCCCTGACTGGAGATGATGAAGACTGACCATTCTATATGGAAAGCATGTACAGTGATACCCAAGGACTATGGCTCTTCTCCATAGGAATTGGTCAGTAGCAGTCATTTTGCAATGAAGCTGTGTCTCAGCAACAGGAATTACCAAACTTTACGTATCCAACAGTAGACACATCCTGTCATTCTTCTATAGGTCTTGTGCTATCGCGTGCTGGGCCTATGACAATGTCTGTTTATAGGACATGCTTTCTGTATGCCCAACGGGACACTGGGGTGCCTCAGCTAAAGGGTCCCTTAGGTTTCCCAAAACAAAGTTCTGTAGAGGCTCAAAATAAGTCCAACAAAGTTCTTTATTAAGGCTTAAATCTTCGAACAAATGAATAAAATGCCATATAATCTTGAAAAACTGGTAACTTTCTCTATCTGCAGACAAGGGACAGGCAACTGCTTGATAAACTGTTCCTTTCCTCTTTAGGGAAACCTTCCAACCCCTCCTTGGGCAAACTTTCTTAACCCTGTTGGCATGAGGCCCCAACTCCCGGCTCCAAACTGCGTTATGGATAGCCCGAGTGGTCCCTTACCAGGCAATGGTTGCTGTAGATCTGCCAAGCTAGTGTCCTTTTAATTTCTCCACGAAGTCTGTGGAACTGTTTCTTTTGCCCAGCAAAGGCTGGATGTAGTTCTATATCTTTGACCCAGCAGAGCTGTAAGAAGTGAAGCTTTTTACAGGTGGGGTAGAGAGAAGCCCACACATCCTACTGTAAGGCTTCAAACTGTGAGACTGAACTAAAAGTCCCCCTTTCCTTCCAAAACCCGGGGAAAGGGGCGGACCTGAAGGCTCTAATGATGATTGATAGGTTGTTGGCCCTATGATTGCAACCTGGGGAAAGCTACCTAATTGCAAAAAAGCATAGCTTGAATAGATTCATGCAAACTAACAGTGCAAGAAAAGAAATTCAAATCTCCTGGCACAGCTGTGCCAGCACAGGTCTCGAGTAGTAGTTGTGACCTTGAGAAACAAGAAAGAAGCCCAAGGTTGCTCCATGCGACTGCAACCCTGGGTGAGGAAACACATCCGCATCTGCATCGGCAGGTGCATTCATCAAATTTAATGGACGGAGGCAAGCATCATAAGCAGCTAATCATGCTCATCCAGATGTGCTTTTCCATCAGTCAAACGAGTGCTGATTTCTCTTGTGGGATGAGAGTGATTTTTCCTTCATCAAATCAGGTCTCTGTTTTCTATAATTGCTTAGTTGAGGAAAATGCAGTACACTCTTTTAAGGTCTTTTTCTTTTTTAAATCTATCTATCTATCTATCTATCTATCTATCTATCTATCTATCTCAAAAGCCAAGTCTCTCTTAGGGCCCTTCCACACAGCCATAAAACCCAGAATATCAAGGCAGAAAATCCCACAATATTTGCTTTGAACTGGAATATGTGGCAGTGTGGATTCAGGTTACCCAGTTCAAAGCAGATATTGTGATATTTTCTGCCTTGATATTCTGGGTTTTGTAGCGGTGTGGAAGGGCCCTTAGCCCCTCCCCACTTCTTGTGAATATCTAAACTGTTGAACCTCCAGGGGAGTTTCAATATAATGTTTGTGTCAAGAATTTTTTAAAAAACTCAGAGAGAGGCATTGGCAAGTCCTTTTAAACCTGTCATGTAGTGTTTGGACCTTTCAATTTAGAACTCTCTCAAGAGCGCTTAGAATTCTCTTTGACCCTGGCTGTTAAGTGAAATGCCAATGTATATACAGAGGCAGATGTAGAACAAAAGTAAAATTCACTTTCATGAATTGTATCTCAGCAAGAGGTTTCACTACACACACACAGAGAGAGACATAAACACGAATACCTCTTCTTTCATCTCTTGCTATTTGCAGGTAGGAAATAGCTACAGGCAGACCAAGCATGGTGTAGTGATTTGAGCGTTGGGTTACGACTTTGGAGACCAGGCTTTGATTTCTTGTTCAGCCATTGAAACCCACTGGATGACTTTGGCAAATAACACATACTCAGACTTGGAAAACCCTTAGGCTTAAGTTGGAAATGACTTGAAGACACACAGCAACAAGAAGTCCAAAGGGTAAGAGAGACATCAACCTGGGATCACTTTGTCAAGAAAAACAGTGTCAGATAGTTGATATAAATAGCCCTGCAATGAAAAAAAAAGCCTTTCCTACTACTGTAGCTGTTTTGAACCTATTTTGGGGAGCTGAATTTGAAACACACACACACACAAACTATTATACCATAAATAGTTATTTCACAAATTGGAGATTTTAATCAATTCAGTTATTACTCCGTTTCGATTAAGTGTAGGCACTGATGTTCCAGTGCAATTTCTTATAGTGCACTTGAATGGATTTCTGTTGCATATCAGCAAATTAAAAGTGTTTAGAAAGTTTATTAGAAGACTTTGATCTCTTTTCAACTGTGTACTCTTTACTCCATAAAGAAATATTATTCAGTCAAATATTACAAAATAAAAATGCCAAAGCAAGTTGTAAAAAATATACACAACGGTGCAAATCCGGTTATTTTTGGATTTTAGAATGCCAAATTCCTATAAAACCAGTGTGTATGTGTGTGTTTGTGTGTGTGACTTATTAAAGGCAAGCAGGAAGCAATTTGGTGAGTTATTTCAACTTAATATGCAAATGTCACGGAAATTGGAAATGCTACTTTTTTGGAATACAGTTGCCAATCAATCAGCTTTGCCAATCCAAGAAACCTCTCAGTCTGTGGCCGTGCATCTATCAGTTCACAAAATGGTAAACTTTTGAAGCTCTAGAATTTAATTGCCATGCCTTGCTACTGTAAGGTTGGGTCACTGTGTCTGCACACAGTGCTCCACATTATAGCATCTGCTCTTAGGAGTTCAGCCAGGGTCATGGGCTCCCTACCAGTCTTCTCTTGGTGTCAGCTTAGTCTTCAACATACAAATTTACAGAGCATAAACCTATTTACAACTATGCCCAATCTATCACTCTCTATATGTGCTGGAATATAGGGAGTTATTAATGCATGGGAATGTAAATCCCCATGCATGAATAATAATAATAATAATAATAATAATAATAATAATAATAATTTTATATCTTGCATCGTTTCTCTTAGAAGAGACTTAAAGCAGCTAACTAACTAACTCATAAAGTTATATAACATATTTCCATCAAGGAGCAGCCCCCTCTGCAAAAAGTGAAACTTAAATGGAATAACCTATTATCCCCACTGAGTTATCATATTTTAGTTGCAATGTGTAGCTTTTATCTATCATTGGTGTACTATTCAAACATTTGATTTATAAAACACCCCCGCTCACCCACCAAATCCACATCTGCTAGTAGTAGGGTGTTCTTGATCTTCATAAGGAGACAGACGTTGTGGGACAACATAAGGCTCATTTGCATACACAATGAAAGCTCAGCGGAGAGAAGAACAAAGGCAGCATGAAAGAGGTGTGCTCCTGAGACAGTATTGGATGTGTGGCTACCCTCCTGTGTCTCTTATCTCTTGATAGAGATAAGTTACAAAAGATAGGGCAAGATTTCGCTTTTCAAGATAAAAGTAAGTATATTTTCCATACAGAGCAACAACAAATAAAACCACTCATATGTTGCTGGCATACTTAAAGTGCCAATAACTATGATGTTATTAACAATTTGGGAATTACTTGCTCAAGAGTAGCTTAACGGAGTCTTTCAATGTCAATTCTAAGAATATATTTCAAGGGTAACTGAAATAGATGGGTGTCTTCTACCTGCATTTTATACTGACAGAGCCATGAAGATTATAACAAGGCATTCAAAGGATTTATGACCATGAATGAAGAGAGAGAGAAAAGATTCCAGGAACCCAAGCTGTCTCTTGAGATTCACAGCCAATTGCTTGTTAAAGAGCTCCAGTTGTCCCTTACACATGATAGCTTCTACCAGAAGGGTAAAAACAAAACTGGCACTGCTAATGGAATCTAAAGTGATATATCAGCTTAAAATTTGTGAGTGATCCATTTTCTTTAAAATGCTCCCGTAAATGCCACCAGTGTATGAAATCACTTTATTCAACATCATAAATTGCAAAGACAAAGGGTTGTGGCGTTATGGCAAAAAATGGTTGCCTCTTATATCAAACCTACTCCACATAGACCTTTGGCTGCCCTTTTGGAGATGCTAGCCACATTCCTTTGGGTTTATCCATAGTACTACTAGTGCTGCACTATTTAAATTTCTTGCCATATCCATGGGGCCAACTGCATCCTCACTTAGGAGGATGGAGCTAATTACATAGACCCTTTCCATACAATCTTCAGCTCTCACAAGCAGGTTAATTCACTTGATTGCCTTCAATGATCAGAATAGCTAGCAGAAGTGCCATAAAATGTCTTTGGTATTTTGGTCCTGTTAACACCCAGAGCTGGGAAAGGAAACAACAGGCTTGCCACATAGGTTTGCACTACAATCCCCACTATCTCCATGATAGGAATCACAGACCAGATACATTGAAAGGGACCTACATTTCTCATCTTGACTTAAAGGGCACTCAAATGCTGTAAAATTAGGATTTGAATACTTGCAGTAGATTTTTACACTTAGATTATCAGATGGAGAAGGAGCCCCTGGTGGCGTAGTGGGTTAAAGCACTGTGCCAACAGGACTGAAGACCGACAGGTCGCAGGTTCGAATCTGGGGAGAGGCGGATGAGCTCCCTCTATTAGCTCCAGCTCCTCATGCGGGGACATGAGAGAAGCCTCCCATAAGGATGATAAAACATCAAAAATCATCCAGGCGTCCCCTGGGCGACGTCCTTGCAGACGGCCAATTCTCTCACAACAGGAGCGGTTGCTCCTGACACGACAAAAAAAAGAAAGAAAAAAGATGGAGAGATCCATAGCATCTGGACAAAAGCATGTCTACTGTACCAATAGGGAGTAAAGAACCCATTTTATTTAAATCTTATCCTTAAACAACCTATTGGGATATGATTGGTCAGCTCGGCAAAATGGTGGTATAACCCATATCCATTCAGCTGTGTAAAATAATCATATTCTCTTGCCTAGATCCTGGATTCAAAACCTCCTCCTCTTGAATAGTCTTGCCCTCTTCCATGTCCTCTGCTGTGCAGAAATCCAATCATCAAAACGTGTCCTCCTGTTGAGATCTTCTGGTGTGAGTTACTGCAATGAAAGTTGTTTTCAGGAGATATTCATCTCTGTCCTTACAGTTTTCCATTGATTAGGGAGAGAGGAAAGGTGCAACTGCATCAAATTTTGCAGTACATGAGTTGTTGGAGGGAAGGCCATGTTGACCACGTGAAACTGGAGGGCAATAATGCAGGAGTTTCTCTCCTCTCCTATGAACACAGAGTAGATGCAATCCTGTACTGTATAATGCAGAAGTTCTACATACATACCTATGCTAATCTCAGCTATATCACTCTCCAGACTTACCATACAGCCTCTCATGCTTCAGTGGGAACAGAAAGTATCAAAGAAATTTCAAATCAGATGCAAAAGGATTACATCACTGCTGAGATTCTCGTTTCCTCCAGAGGACTCAGTGTCACTGCCATTATTTTGTGGCTACAAGAACATAGCCAGACATTCCTCTAATCTCAGAATGGGGCTTCAGAGACTGTATCATACATCTGAGAGAAAGCAGTGTTGGCGAGGGAGGAACTCTGGACTATTGTATGGTGTGATGGTCATGGGTGTTTCCAGGCTCGGAGTGCAGCAGTAAGGGTATGTGTTTGTCAGATTTTCCATCTTATGTGCCAATATAGTTTAGCCTGCTTTGGCAATAGTGCACTTTAGCTTGGGTAGACTCATTTGTTGCCCTGCTTCAATCAGCAAAATCGTTAGGCCAGTCCTGAGCATTGTTTCTGCATTTTATTCAAGAGATAGAAGGTTCTAGAAATGGTAGGTGTGATGAATTGCCTACCTGTAGGCCAGGGAAAAGCTCAGGAAGTAGGCCCAAGTATTTTTGGCAGCAATTTTGTGAGATTGTGCATGGGGGCATCCATCTTAGGTTAGTCATTTCCTAGGGGAGGTGGAGCTTATAAGCAGCCTGGAGGAAAATGTGGAGAATCTTTGTGATTGGCTGGGAGAAAGTGGGCGGAGCTTTGTTGAAGTGCAGAAAAAAATTGCCTGTAGGAGTGGGTTTTAAAAATCTGACAAGGGAGTCAGGGTCTGAGTGTTGAAGAAGAAAGTTAGGTTTTGGGAGAGTTAGGAGAGGGAAAGTTAGTGAAGTCAAAGTGGTTAGTTAGAGAATTCAGATAGCTATTAGAGAAGAATAGCTGGTGAAGAGATTATAAACAGATCCAAGGGAAAGGACTGTTTGGAGTATTAGGAATTCTAGTCAGAAGGAAGTCTCCTAGTTTCCTGAGGGAGTGAAGAGTTGTTTTTGGAACCAAGTACTGAACTGTTTTAAAGTAACCATAAGCTTCATCTGATTCTTGCAACCATTACGCTTAAGTGAAAACACACAAATAAACAACTTTGTTCTTTGTTAATCAACAACTGTCTCAGAGTGCCTCTGTGTGAAGAAATTCCATAGCAGATTAGGGAAACAGAGTTCCCAGATTGGTGGCAGCGACCACTTGGAAGAATCTCACTATTATTCATCTCAATGTTCTGCGCCCTGACTGCGAATTCAGCACATTCCAACTTACTTAAAAGCTCTCGCCAAACAAAAACTGAAAATCCCTTTTGAATTTGGGTGGTAGCCAGTTTCAATAATAAAAACTCCTCAGAATATCGTGTGTTGGTGGCCAAGTCCCTGCAGCCTCCAAACATTTAAGTTGTTTTAAATATATAATATGTTATAGCAGGTATGACACTCTTAGCCTATTAGTTAGAGCTATTTGGTGGGTTAGAATGCAGTGAAGATGACTTTGCCATGAAGATGACTGACGAACAATTCTGTTCCATTGTCTGTGGAGTTCTCTGAACCCGTTGGACCTGTGGAGCCAATGGCATGACACACATTTGTATTGTTTTAATAAGTGTTTGAGGAGTTTTTTATTATGACCTAAACATTCATTTTTCTACAGTAACTAGATTATTGTAATCAAATAAAAGCAAGGCACAAGCAAAATTGATGGCCTCCTTCATGAAAAGTGATGACCTGATTGATTTCTATAAGCTAAAGTTTTGGTCAGGAAATGTATCATCATTTAAATTCTTTTCCAGCAAAGGATGCTCCTTCATATAATTTAGTTTGAGATGAAAAGCCATTTATCATCTTCTGAAATTCTTTGGAGTATCCTCAGCCAACATACTTACATTGGTGTAGGCGTCCGTCCCCTTTGATTGACTTAAATGAAAACCTATTTGACTTGGATTTCAACTTTTAAAAAAATATAATACATGGATTAATGTTGTCTGGCACAGATGAAAGACTGTAGGAGGGGCAAAGTAATCTAATATTTTAAACAAAATGAAAAGGATTCCCCGGTCTTTAATTTAAAGACTTGGTACTATACACCAGAAGTAACCACATCAGTGGAGATCACAACAGAAAATAATAGATCATACAATATGGCAACCATGAAGGAAGTAAAGATAGGAGATATAAGCTGCCCAGGGCCCGAAGATTTTGCAGGCTTTTCCTACCCACCACCACTGCAGGTTCTAGAAAAACGATAAGTTATTCTAGGCATAGTACTCCATGAAGATTCCTGCACCATGAACTCAGTAAATTTACCTAGTTTATTAAAATCTGAAAAATGCTGTAAGGTTTCACCATATTGTGATGATCTAATGCCCCAATGTGCATTAGTCTTGTTTCCTCCAGTCCATAGTCAATAATATTCTTCAGTTATAGATTGATGCAGCATATCATCCTTTTTGCCTTCTCTTTTCCTAATGATTCTGAAAATGAATTTCAGTTCAAGATCCACTTTTTGGTAAGCAGGGTCTAAGGAGGAAGTAAGGTGGCATAAAGGTAAAGTTTTCCCCTTGAGATTAAGTCTAGTTGAGTCCAACTCTGGAGGGTGGTGCTCATCTATCTCCATTTATAAGCCAAAGAGCCTGTGTTGTCCGTAGATGCCTCTTAGGTCATGTGGCCGGCATGACTGCATGGAGCGCTGTCACCTTCCTGCCAAAGCGGTACCTATTGATCTACTCACATTTGCATGTTTTCAAACTGCTAGGTTGGCAGAAGCTGGGACTTTCAACGCGGGCTCACCCCAACCTGCGGATTTGAATTGCCAACCTTCCAGTCAGCAAGTTCTGCAGCTTAGTGGTTTAACCTGCTGTGCCACCGCATACATAAATACTGACAGACTGCAGAAAAAACACACATCAAAATCTTGTATTGGCAGATATTATATAGCTAGAAGGCATACCTCCTGTCTAACATCTCCTACCCCTTCAACCCCATCCTTTCTCAGACCAGCCATTGAAATCTGACAATTCCCCAGTCAATGGAGAGCAGCAGTGAGAATGGCAGCAGACAGTCTTCCCCCTATTTTCCTTATAGCAGGACAAATAGAGACAGGCATTTACAGTGGTGAAGGTACTCCATTGTCCCTTTGCTTTCCACTGACCAGGAAATAGCTAGGTTTGAGATGCTGCCACTGAGACACATCGGATTTGCAGGGGAGAAGTTTGTCACTGTGCAGTCAGTTGTGAATTCTGTCCCCTGCAATGACCAAAAAAGGGAATTACAGTGACATGTCTAATGCACACCATTGTAATTCACCAACAAAATGATAAACCCTACACATATCTACTGAGAAGCAGGTCCCATTGAGGTCAATAGCTCTTACGTTCAAATATGCCTAGAATTGTAGTCTCAATGATATCTAATTGTTTTCATTCTTTTCCTGTCTGTCTCTTCACACACATATACACAAGGAATCTGGTGCTTGCCAAAATGCATTGGCCGGCAGCTTAAAAGCTTTAAAAATAACTGTTTTATTCTTAATGAGCACTTTCCTGCTTTCCCTTATATTCCCTAAAGAAAAGGAGCTAGAGATTACTTGGGTTTAATTAAAGCTGCTAATTCAAAGAAGGAACTGGGAGTATCTCCAAGATGTCTCACCCCTCCCCATTAGTATTGCACTTTAGCTTTGATTTGTAAACAAAGATAATACACATTAATATTTGGCTTATTTAACTTCATAGGAAGAATAACCTTAGGGAGCATAATAAGAACATATAGTCATCTTTCAGGATCTTCCTACATAGGCCCAAAACCCACGATGGGTTGTGGGTCAACCTGATGCATCGAAATGACACCTCAGATGAATTCACAGTACATTGGGATTTCCCAGTGTGGTCTCTGTGGTCTCTGTGGATTTCCCAGTGTACTTCAGATTAATAAAACATCTGGAAAGATCTGGACCTTACTGGAAAGTCTAGATCTTTCCAGGTGCTGGGATGGTGAAAATGGACCCCCAAGACTGCCTCCTGCAATCCCAGGGCTCACTCCCCATTGTTATCCTGGTTCTTTGGGCTCTAAGAGCCTGAAGGAGTGGGATGGCAAACCACATTCCCCTCCAGCCCGTTATTTTTCCCCAAACACTTACTCTCCAAAGCTTCTGATATGTCACTTTGAAAATAATAAAAGAGCATTAAAATGATAACACCACCATGGCTCAAAACTCAGAGGTTGTGATGGTGACCACACCCATAAGCAACCCAAACATAGCTGGAGTCAATGAACCAGTGGGGACATGTGGAGGAACCAGAGGGGAGAATGCTCTTAATATATCTCATGCATCACAAGGTCTTCAAGCTGGAACAAGCTAGAAAATATTCAGAGGAGTTCAACTGAAATGGTTAAAGTTCTGGAAGCCAAGTCCTATGAGGAACGGCTTAGGAAGCTAGGTGTTTTTAGCTTGGAGAAGAGTGGGTTAAGAAGTGACATGAGAAGCATAATAAAATATTTGAAAGAATGTCATATTGAAGATAGAGCAACTTGTTTTCTGCTGCTCCAGAGAATAAGACGTGGAGCAGGCATGTAGCCGGGGGGAGGGGGGGCTTGAGGGGCTTCAGCCCCCCCCCCCCCCCCAATTCTCATGGTGGTCTGCGAGAAGGCCTTACTGGTACATTATTTAAACTGTTATGTTTATTCATATCATGATCTGATCACCATGCTCAATATATCCCATATGCATGGGGGTATTGGGGTAATAATACAAAAGGTTTGCTAGGGTAGACCCTCTTTCACTCAGACTCAGCCCCCCCCCCCCCCCCAAATCAAACTCAGCTCCCCCAAAAACAAAATCCTTGCTACGGGCCTGACGTGGAGCTATGGATTAAAATTACAGGAAAAGAGGTTTTACCTAAACATTAGGAAGAACTTCTTGACCGTAAGAGCTGTTTAATAGTGGAATATAACTGCTGCCTCTGGCTATGGGGGTCTCCTCATTTGGAGGTTTTTAGAAAGAGGCTGGACAGCCACTTGAAAGAAGAGATTGGACTGTGTATTACTGCTTGGCAGGTTGTTGGACTGTGCAAAACTTCATTTGTAATTTGTTATATCTATTTCATAAGATTCATACATACAAAGCAATATTAATAAACGGGAGGGGCAGCCACGCAAAAAAACCTAAAGATTTACAAACTGATCCATGACTTTCGGATGAGTTATGCAATTCTTGTACGTGGCTTCAGGTCTCTGTCTTGGGCTCCGCTTCTCCCCCAAAAGGGCTGGGCTTGGTTCCCCCAAAAGACCCTGAGGAGGATGGTGAGGCTGGAGTGGAGGAAGAAGTTCTGCTCTTTCCCCAAAGTGGACAGTGAGAGGGGAGAGAGGGAGTGATGCCTCGCTGGATGGCCAGGCAAGGAAGAAGCTGCTCCAGCACAGAGAGAGACAAGCAGAGACCACACTCAAATTGAGGCTTTAACATAGGAAGCAAGCAGAGTTCTGGGAAATGTATTTTAGGGTGGGGCCTTTTGCATTCTTTGGGAACGGGACAGTGGCAAACATATTTTACAATTGTAGCTAGTTTTAAGCTGATAACTCTAAAAATGAGGAAGGAGCCCCGAAATCTCCCCCCCCCCTTGTGCAATTACATAACAAAAAAATAACAAAAAAATGTTATATTGTATTAGTTACGATATGGACATGATATTTTAGAAACACTTTAGAAATGATCCACCGCCCCTACCCCTCAATTTAGTAATGAGTATTGAAACTTTTTTTCACTGATCGCACAGGCCTACCGGATAGCCCTTCTGGTTTCTTCCGACCCTGCATTTCAGTGCTTACTTATACAACTCATCACCATGCACACAATAGAAAGATGACACCACCCTATGTCAAATTCACCATCCTTGCAGCATAATTAGAAATGAGGCTGACCCCACTAGTTTCTTTTTTCTTTTTTCAATGTCAGGAGTGACTTGAGAAACTGCAAGTCGCTTCTGGTGTGAGAGAGTTGGCCGTCTGCAAAGACGTTGCCCAAATGATGTCGATGTTTGCTCTTTTACCATCCTTGTGGGAGGCTTCTCTCATGTCCCTGCATTGGGAGCTGGAGCTTACAGAGGGAGCTCAACCTGTTCTCCCCAGATTCTAACTGCTGACTTGTCAATTATTAGTCCTGCCACCACAAGGGTTTAACCCATTGCACCACCGAGGGCTCCACCAGTTCTTTATCAACAGGGGTTCCAGGGATTGGTGGTGCTCACAGAAAGAAGGGTGATAATACATTGTGAAACATCTAAACGCTCTCAGTGTTTCACACATCCACTTCCACTCTAATCCTTATCATAAGCTCTTCAACCTGTCCCAGTTTCACCGCTGAGCATAGCTGATGGATGGAATTTCTTTTGAGAAGGTAATCTGCCTGTCCTATCAATGTTTGATTACCCACTGGACATCAATATTTTTGCTGCAAGGATTTTGGCAGGCTGGGTCTAGTTGCTGCAAACCTGGCTGGAGGAGGAATTTTTACCATATTTTCATCCACTTTTACCGCAGTTTTGCTCAGCTTTGCTGAGGCATCCCCTGTGAAGAATGTATCCTTTGCTAAGAGGTGACAGTTTGTGTCATTTAGAAATGAATGGCCGAGCTATAAGGTAGGCAAACGGTAAAGGATCCATTTTAGAAGGAATAACACAGGAAACATACATACAGAACACCCTTATGTTTGTAGAGGGCTGCTATTGTGTTGTGCAGCCATTTGAAACAATAATTGCAATAACAAAAGACTTGTTAAGAAAAGTTAATTTCTTTATGTGGGTTTCCAATTTATCATTGTTCTGTTAATCATAAAACAATGCAAAAGTGAAGCCTACATGTAAGAAACCAGATTTTCCTGAAGGGAGGTTCTGCCCTAATATGCTTAAAATGCCCTGTGATCCATGGCGTAGGGAGAAAGAATTCTCACCAAATTATTTCTTTTCTCTCTCCTGGGTCGTGTCATATACAGTGTGCTGTTGGGCTCCTGCCCAAGGACTCCTTAGTTAATTGAATATAATTATTCGGCATCCTACTTTCAAATGCTAGAACAGTTTCCCTGTTCTCGTAATACAATACGCCTGAAAGCTCCAATTGTTGTCTGGTACATGTAATTCTTTCCTCTCCAGTACATTTCCTTCCATAATAAGGCAGCACTTTGCTGGGTGTTGATGATCTTTAAATATAATGCATGATGATCAGCTAAATTAGTAATGGTAGGTGGCTAAAGGCATTCCTTTAAAACACGAGTAGTTCTTCACCGAAGACCTATGACTGAGAGTGTTCCACATTTTTCTTTCTGTCATTAGCCATAAATAAATTACTGAGGCAGTCAATTAGCATGTGCATCCTGACCTGGGACTGACAAGCTTGTAGAAAGCAAAGGAGGTAAAGGAGGATGACTTTCACTGAAACCAAGACCTCAAATATCAATAATTGTCAGGGACAAAATAAAGCCTTTAATCTGTCTGTAACATCTAGAAAGCCAGTTGGTGTAACATTGCTTCCTAGGAGGTCTCTGGTCCCATTTGAGGCCCCAATTAAAGCCCCTTGTTTTAATTTACACATGATGTTGCAATGGAGAAGCACTGCTATATGTTGCCCAGCTTTCAAAGAAAGATCAGTGTAAAAAATGGAGTGAAATTTAATGTGAGTGGAAGGTGGTTCACACAAGAAAGTTTTAACTTCTCTTCTACTACTTAACAGTGTTTTGAATCCCTTGAAAAGTCTCTTCAAATTTGGAGTGGCTCTCCTTGCAAGTATTTGGAAAGAGGGCAGCAGGAATCATGACCAGTTTGTAACCCACTTCGAGCCACTAGGAGAGGCAGGCAAGAACAAAGGTCAACAAAGCTAAAATTGAAAAGTCGAAGACAGATCCAAAGTGTAGATTCTGCAAGGAAGCAGATGAAACAATAGATCACATCCTCAGCTGGTGCAAGAAGATCACACAGACAGACTACAAGCAGAGGCATAACATCATTGCTCAGATGATTCATTGGATCCTGTGCCACAAATACCATCTGCTTATTTATTTATTTATTTAGAGGTTTTCTATACCGGGCTTCCCAACCTTGACGAGGGACTCAGGTCGGTTTACAGCATATATAAAGTACAATCATATAAAAGAACAACAGGTACAAATCATTACATATTAAAATAGTACAACACAGTACAATAAAAACATCATCATTACATCATTACAATAGATCACACATCTTTGCTTGTGACAAAGAACTGGTGGGATCACAAGCCTGAAAAAGTTACACAAAATGAACACATCAAACTACTCTGGGACTTCAGAATTCAGACTGACAGAGTTTTAGAGTGCCATACTCCTGACCTCACAATCGTGGGAAAAACAAACATCGTCGATGTTGCAATCCCAGGTGACAGCAGAATTGACGAGAAACAACTAGAAAAGTAGCCACACCGCCAGGTGATAGGGAAACCACATACTGGGATTTGTCCATGTGGAATCCTATGTCTCTACTCCATGCTGTTGCCTAGGACATGGACTTGTATTGGTGAAAAAATGGGCTGGTCAGCACCTGGACACAGACTTATGACAGTACTAAGTTTCTGTGGAGCTTTTACTATTAAAGTGGTGGCATTATTAGCTCACCAGCTGTGTCCCAGTGAGATTTTTTGTTGGGATCAGCGCAACATTCACTCAGTGGATCTGCAATTTTCCTTTCCCATTTTAGCTCTATAAGACACAGACCACGGTATCTGGTAGATGTTACCAACATTCCGACAAAACCTTTCAGAAAGTGTTGGGATGGTCTGGGGGGACAAAAATGGGGAATGTGGACCTATATCCTATTGTTAGTCCTAACTAAGAATAAAATCATTGAATCCATTGGGTTTACCTGTATGTAAAATTGCTAGTGAACAATTGATTGAATGAGTCTACTCTAACTGAGAATAACTAAAACGGTCCCAGCCATGTATTGTGTGAGCTTGTCTCCCATTCATGCAACAGTGAATTTCATCCATGGCTGACAACTGCTATTCATATACTTGATTAGAAGGAATACAGGAAACAAACTGTATATTTTTCTCTTTGGTTCATACTCCTTTCAATTTTTTTTATTAAACAGTGTTGGATTTATCAGGGGGTGCATCTACACAGTACAATTAATTCAATTAATTAATTGATTAATTACTGTTTCAATTTTCCTGGCTCAATACTATGGAATCCTGGAAGCTGTAGACTTACAAGACCTTTTGTCTTCTCTGCCAAAAAGCATTGAACCATGACAATTAAAATAGGGTCAAACCTCATTACCTTTACAATGTAGATGAAAACATAAACAGCTTTTTCTTTTTTTCTTTTCTTTTTCCTTTTTTCCTTTTATTTTCTGATTGTTCTACTTCTTATATACACAATAAAACAATTAAAACTTAAAAAAGGAAAAAAAGGCATCTGAGTTTTTCCTTCTGAAGTCCTATACTCTTATGCCTCTTGGCAGTGGCACAATTTGCATACAATTTGAATGATGTGAAAATTGCTCCTACGTCATCTAATGCAAGGGTGGGAATCAAGAAGCCCCCAGATGCCTTTGAGCAAAAATTTGCACCAGCTCTAGTCAGAATTGCTTAGTTGTAGATCAGCAACATCTGGCCACACAATTCCCCCCCCCCCAACTCCTAGGGCTTAATTTTAACTTATATTACCTCTTTTTTTGTGATATTTGCCCTTCACTTTGTTTATTTGGTATTGCCTTTGGGCTGATCATATATGCTACTAATGATAAATGTGTTTTTATTAAATGCATTGTACTGTTTTTTATTATGTTTTTTAGGATAATTCCAATACCAACACAAAATACCAACTAAAACATTATAACCATAAATGTGTTGGAAATGACAACCTTCTTCAAGCCTTCTCTAGTAATGTTTATTTACAATCCTGTTGCCTACTATTTCCTGTATGTATGTTCTGATATGCAGCTTCCTTTACTCTATGGTTCCCGAGAAGCTGGAAAAGAGGCTGCAGACCAGACTCTCTCCTTTTGACTATGTGACCTGTTGATAGCTGTTTTCTTATAAGAGAAATGCCCTGGCCAGATGGCACAGAGAATTATCTTAAACACATCTGAAACTGGACTGAAAGGTGTTGTACCTGTATATGCTGAACACATGAAGATTATGAGTAAACCAACTATAATATTTTTAGCAAAATCTACTTCATTTTTGTCACTTAAATGCATAATATAAAACAAGTTGTTTTATGGGAGAGTATATATTTTTGGGCATTGAAAAACACTTCTACAGCTCTGCTGTTTTTATGCACTGGCAAATATCTGTTTTCCAAACAGATCAGAGATAACAGGTTATTCAGTCTAACAATTGAAAACATTGCATTGCATAATTATTCTGGTTGTATACTACAAGAAATGATGCTACTCTAAAGGATTTTTGGTTCTTTTCTAAAAGGCATTTTAAAAAAACACACACAAAAAAACACTGTACCGTATGACAAGAAAGATTATATTAGAAAGAAAACAGACTCAAAGACCTATGTTTTTCAGCCTAGGGAAAAAAATGCATCTTTTTTTCCTTCTTTACTAATGAATGATCTTCATCTTCATTTCCCAAAGTATAAAGTATCAAGAATCCTGTAACAATTTTTTTCAATATTTATTCTGAAACCCCA